>NC_137163.1:23456116-24104929 GCF_951394435.1 Stenella coeruleoalba
AAATGATATAAATGAGCTTATTTACAAAACAGAAACAAACTCACAGATTTTGCAAACAAACTTGTGGTCACCAAAGGTGAAATATGGTGGCGGGGGTGTGATCAATTTCTGGTTGACATACACACAGTACTATATATAAAATAGATAACCAAACAAGGACCTACTGTATAGCACAGGGAAAAGAATCTGAGAAAGAATATATGCATATGTATAATTGAATCACTATGCCGTACACTTGAAACTAACAATACTGTAAGTCAACTATACTACAATTTTAAAATTAAAAATTAAAAAATGTTTAAAATATTTAATGGGTGCTTTCTTTGCCCTAGATTTTTATATTCCTTGTAGTAATTTAAGTCTCATGATAGCTCTACAAGGTTAGTATCAGCTTCCTTGGTGTTGATCAGAAGTCAAGTTATCTACATAGATACATGTATATGTAAAGGGAAGAAATGGTACTTGAACCAACTATGTGGATTCTAAAATATAAGAAATTTCAACTCTATACACAGCTTCCTATAAACTTTATGTTCAAAATAGTTCCATAGGGAAATTTTAGTTTCAGCTCAGAGATACTGAGAGCCGGAAAGTAGTATTTCTACACTCACAGCTGAAAACTACTTACATGAGGGAACTGTGATTGCAAAAGGCAAAGAACTAACCTCAAATCTAGAGAAAAACAGGTGACTGAAGGGAAAAACAAGATTTCGGCATTTCTGTGTATGGTGTTAGGGAGTGTTCTAGTTTTATTCTTTTACATGTAGCTGTCCAGTTTTCCCAGCACCACTTATTGACTCAAAATGGATTAAAGACCTAAATGTAAGGCCAGACACTCTAAAACTCTTAGAGGAAAACATAGGGAGAATACTGTATGACATAAATCACAGCAAGATCCTTTTTGACCCACCTCCTACAGAAATGGAAATAAAAACAAAAAGAAACAAGTCGGACCTAATGAAACTTAAAAGCTTTTGCACAGCAAAGGAAACCATAAACAAGATGAAAAGACAACCCTCAGAATGGGAGAAAATATTTGCAAATGAAGCAACTGACAAAGGCTTAATCTCCAAAATTTACAAGCAGCTCATGCAGCTCAATAACAAAAAAACAAACAACCCAATCCAAAAATGGGCAGAAGCCCTAAATAGACATTTCTCCAAAGAAGATATACAGATTGCCAAGAAACACATGAAAGAATGCTCAACATCATTAATCATTAGAGAAATGCAAATCAAAACTACAATGGTGTATCACCTCACACCAGTCAGAATGGCCATCATCAAAAAATCTACAAACAATAAATGCTGGAGAGAGTGTGGACAAAAGGGAACCCTCATACACTGTTGGTGGGAAAGTAAATTGATACAGCCACTATGGAGAACAGTATGGAGGTTCCTTAAAAATCTACAAATAGTAGTATCATATGACCCAGCAATCCCACTACCGGGCATACACCCTGAAAAAACCATAATTCAAAAAGAGTCATGTACCACAATATTCATTGCAGCTCTGTTTACAGTAGCCAGGACATGGAAGCAACCTAAGTGTCCATCGACAGATGAATGGATGAAGAAGATGTGGCACATATATACAATGGAATATTACTCAGCCATGAAAAGAAACGAAATTGAGTTATTTGTAGTGAGGTGGATGGACCTAGAGTCTGTCATACCGAGTGAAGTAAGTCAGAAAGAGAAAAACAAATACTGTATGCTAACACATATATATGGAATCTAAAAAAAAAAAAAAGACAGATGTAGAGAATGGACTTGAGGACATGGGGAGGGGGAAGGGTAAGCTGAGACGAAGTGAGAGAGTAACACTGACATATGTACACTACCAAATGTAAAATGGATAGCTAGTGGGTAGCAGCTGCATAGCACAGGGAGATCAGCTCGGTGCTCTGCGACCACCTAGAGGGGTGGGATAGGGAGGGTGGCAGGGAGATGCAAGAAGGAGGGGATATGGGGATATATGTATGCATATAGCTGATTCACTTTGTTATACAGCAGAAACTAACACAAGATTGTAAAGCAATTATATTCCAGTAAAGATGTTAAAGGAAAAAAGAAAAAAAAAAGAATAGCAAGGAAATATTGTGAACAAATCTCTCCATACACTGGACATTTTATATGGAATTGACTAGGAAAGTCACTTAAGAAACAATGACTCTGAATTTTCCCATCTATCAAAATGGTTCAAGAATACTGAGAAAGTTGATTGCTGGAAGCTCATGGGTTTTGTAGGACTGGAAAATAGGTGAGTGTGTGGGAAGTTAAGGATATGAATTTGTAATGTCAAGACAACTGAATTTAATTATGCATTTATTGGGAGTAATATGTATCGCTACATATCAAGGGAGTGATATGATCAAACACCCAGTTCAGAAACACACTCATCTTAGTTGTTTCATCTTAATTACCTCTCACCAAGAACAATGGATTTTTTTCCCTTGTTATACATAATGGAAGACCCATGGGTATTCTATGATTTTGTTGTTGCTTATTCCAAACAATAATTTAGATTTTGAGTGTACATTTCCAAGTGTGTTAGTTTTAATCCTTGCCTTTTTTTCTTTTTAACAAATGTATCATCCTAACCAGTGTGTTATGTTGAGACAACTGATGGAAAAACAGTAACCAAAACTGTTATTTTTCCCCATGAAAAATCTCTCAAATTCATCCTATATACTACTTCTGATATATTACTTTAAAAATAACACTAATTGATTCATTAGTATTATCTTGCCAATAAATTAAACACAAACATCTCAATCTGTTTTTTTAAAATCTGTCCACATTGTGATTATTACCAACAATTCCAATTTTTATATCCCATTATTCCTTTTAACGTACTCACACTGTAACTATACAGTACAACTTACAGTTTCACAAAAAAATGTTCTATGCATACCATTCTTATATTCATTCATGTGTACATCCTTCAAACATTTATTGAGTTTAAGCCATGCATTAGTCACTAAGCCTATCCTGTATCACTGGGAATAAGATGATAAATACAATCGTGTTTTCTGCTCCCTGAAGACGTTGTAGTCTAGTAAAGAGGTATGCAAGTGCACCTGCCAGAAAGTTAATCTAACAAGTTTAAGCCAAAAAAGGACTTATTGGCAGAACATCAGATTGAACTAAGATTTAGGAAACAGGCAAGTTCCAAGCAAGCGCTAAAATGGGAGACAGTAAGAACAGCAGCAAAGGGTTTGTCTGGTCCACCTGAATGCTGTGGCATAGATAAAAGTGACCTCTATCTAGTTCCATGTTGTCCTAGAGGAGAAAATCTGATTGTTAATACTTGTTCTATATTGCAATCTGACAATCCTATGCTATTATTTCAACAGCCTTTCTTTATGCAAGATACAATATAATGCATTACGTTTTATCTTTTTAAATTATAGGTACTTTAATCATATTTCATCCAGTTTGCAAGGTTTAGAATTTTGTAAGTTCTCATACTCTCAGACACATACTTTGCACACAATCTGCGGTTTGCACCATCTAATGATTAACCTCATACACTGTATAAAGAGTAAATTAGGAGAAGCTTATTTTGATTTCATTATTTTCAAGTTATGTTAAAGTATGACATTACTGTAGCCATTAAGATGTCTAACAAAAAATTTTTTAAATACAACTAAAAGTTGAGGTATCCTTTTTTCTACTTCACTGTATTTCTATTTTTATAAAATATTATTCACTGGAAAAGGTATAGTTTTGTGTAAAGACACAAAACATGATTGGGTGGTTTGGGATTTCAATAGTGGGAAAACGAAATTTGAAAGCACTAAATTACATTTCCAGTTGAAAGTTAACAATAGTTAATGTTACAAATGGATTTCAAGTATCATTAAGTGACTTCAATAGCACCCATTCATCAACTTTCAGTAATTCCATTATTCCACAAAAATCAACCAATATTTCTGTTTCTTACTTGACTGGAGTAAAAATTTCATTTTGTTTAACCGTTTATTTTAAATAAACTCTGAGGTATAATTTACATAGAATAATATTCAGTGATTTTAAGTGTATATCTCAAAGAATTATCACAAATATATACTTGTGTATGCATGTCCATTCCCCCCAAATTTCTTGTGTCTCATTGCAGTCAATCACCAGGAAACCATTCTTTTTCTTTCTGTCCTTACGTTCTAGTTTTGTCTGTTCTAAAATTTAATATGAAATCATATCAACCACTTAATTTAAATGAAATAATACAGTATGTGCAAATTTACATTTGGCCTCTTTAGCTCAGAATATTTTTGAGATTTATCTTTGTTGTCGTGGGTATCAGTATTTGTTGTTGTTGAGTAATATTCCATTTTACTGATATACCTTAATGTTTATCAGTTTACCTGTTGACAAACATTTGAGTTGGAACATAAATTAAGGTAGTGTAAGTACGAACTTTGCTCTTATTTTTCCTAATTATTTTGGCTATTTCAGGTCCAATGCATTTTCATATAAATTTTGTATCAACTTGTCAATTTTGGTGGGAAAAAAACTATTATTTTAATTGGAATTTTGAATTCTAAAGATCAATTGCAGAGAATAACTTAAAATTATGTTATCCAATTCATGTGCATAATAAACTCCACTATTTAATTTCTCTTTAATTTCTCTTTGCAATGTTTGATAGTGTTCCTTGTATTGGTCCTTCACATATATTCAATATTTTTATGTTATATTCATTAGTATTTTTTATTTCATTATCCAATAGTGTATTTCTAGTTATAAAAATACAGATGATTTCTAAATATCCCTATATCCACTGACTTTGCGAAATCTGCTTATTAGTTATTACAGATCTTTCTATAGATTCCTTAGGATCTTCCATGTATACAATTTTATTTTCTATGAATAAAGGCAGTTTTATTACCTCCTTTCCAATCTGTGCTGACTAGGGTCTCCAATGTAATGTTACGTTACATAGAAATGATGAGAGTAGATTTCCAGAAGGCATTCACATGTTCCCCAACTTTAGCATTCTACACTTCAATTCTCCTATAGTGGTAGACATCTGTAGGCTACTGCTGTCCTTCTCACGTAACAAATAACTACATCTGATTCTCTTACCTATGTATTTCCTAAATCAATAAAGCATACAACATACCAGGGACTGTACTGATTTTTTCTGATAAAATTATCACATTAAGCACAGTGTCTGTGATGGAGGCAACCACTTGCTAAGATTACATAGTCACAGTGTCATTAGCCGGAATTCATCTGAATTTTGAAGGGGTCAAAAAGGCCAACTGAGAGGGATAGGGTCTATCACATCTTCTTTCAGTTTTTGAGAACAGCATTCATATCTGCAGTGCTACTTAGGGTTTTACATTGTTTCTGATTTACTTTTTTAGCCAGGAATGGGTAATTTCAAGGCCTTCTTGTATTTTGGTTCTATTCTAAGTCCAGGTAATCATTCTAAAAGCAATGCCAGTTGCTAAGTATGTCCAGCATAAATATATATGTAAGAGTCAAGAAAATAACCACAGGTTGGGTCTGTGTATTTTATGGACTTGGACTAGAACTCTATAGAGCACCTGGCCTCTATAAGACCCAACTTTAAACAGGGGCCGTGATTTCATTTAGGTCTCACTGATATCAGTGTTTGCTCAGACCCTATATTTAACAGTCTAAAGGAATTCTCCTTTCCCGGAGGTACCATTACTCTTTTAAATAGCTGCAAGCCCTTTATGCAAGTACTGGGAAAATACTAATATCATATACATGTAGTAACATTTCAGGATCCATCCTCAAGAGTATCTAGACTTACCTTTAATCAGTGGGCTCTGGCTCTAAGTGGTTCAAATCTGGAAATTGAGCAAGGTATCACAAATTCCCATAGAAACAACTAATATCAACTTATTCTGGATAAGTAAGTCAAGCAATGGCTTGTTCTACTGCCTATCTCTCTCCTCTCTTGGACCACCGTGGTCTAATAGCCATAGCCACAGATTGCTCTGAGTAAAGATACCCTACCACTCTGCTTTATTTTTACTTTTACCATTATGTGTGTCTTGCCTTTAAGTGCCATCACCTGTGTTCTGCGAGGCCAGGCTTCTATCACACCAAGAAATATGGAAGTATCACTCCCTGTTAATTCTGGCCCAAGGAAAATAGCCAACATTAACTTTCTCAAATACCTCTCTGTTGAATTGCATATCACTTTAGTGTTCTCTGGGCCTTCTAAAGGACAAAGGTTAAGAGAACTCCAGTCTCAAATAATAAGCCTATTTTCTCAGGCCCACCACTTTGTCCTCTTCTTTAGAATTTTGCCAGAGAGATCCTGGCATCTCCACATCATTTATTGTAAACCACTACTGCTTCAAGCTTTAAGTAGTCCTCTCAGCATCATATTAAAACCAGCTCTAAGTGTTCACACAGAGTGTACTTTATGTCTCTAAATTATGCCTCCAGGTAAATAAAGCTGTACTTCTTCAGCCTTATATTATGTACTTATCCAGTGAAATATTATCAATATTCACTCCTATATAGGTTTCTGAGTTTCTGTTAGTGTACATTTACCTATTATCCCAGTCCTGAAGCTTGTCTGATGAGATATCTTACTAGTAGCAGAGACTATAATTCCCTTCTTGGACTATACTGAGAGTTGAGAATATTTACAGATTTGAGTGAAATACTGAAGATGTGAATGACCTTCAGAGGAAAAAAACACATTTCAAGGGACTCACCTCAGGTAATTTCTTTACGTTGTCCTCTGTGAAGGGAAGACGCTGCTCCCAAAGTCCAGAGATATCAGGAAAATCTGGAGGTGCAAAATTCTCAGGTCAATTCTTTCCAGCCATCCAAGTTCTCAGAGTCTCACTTACTCACTACCACAGCACTGATGTCAGGAAACCCCCAGAAGCTGAATGTTCCACATGTATTTTGCAATTGTTCAACACTTGTAATTAAATCCTGGACCTGCTTTTTCAGTGTTATCGCTCCTCCAGTTGCAGGTAATAAACAGTGCAAGAAGGCCTTCTTAATTTTCTAGCATGTTCTGAGCTGATAGCTGGCTGAACTGAGCCTGCCATCCTTCCACCTCAAGACTTCTGGAACAACTGAAACAAGTAAGCCGCCTCCACAATGCTTATAAAGGGTTTGCCCTGATAGCTTTCACGTGTTAGAGCTATTACACAAACCTGTGTGCCTCCCTCCACCTGATTCTCATTCAACTCTCCACAATTGAGTCTTTAAAAACATGGTGGTAAAGCACATAAACGAGGAGTTTTCAGCATCCCATTTATCACCAGTAAGGGGTCTTTCTTGCCATTTGACCTATGAGGGAACCAATTTCAGAATCCCATCTAAAGAGGCTATTTACTATTGCTACTTCCAGTATCAACTGTTTTGGTTTAGGTTCCTTCCTGAGAGCAGGTCCTGAAACAAGCACTTGGAAGCTTGGGGGTGGGGGGAGGAAGAATGGAGTAACAAAAACGGAGAGAATGGTGAACAGGTGAAAAAGAAAGTCTGTGATTGAGCACTTATGATCTGGTTACTGTTGTGAACAAGAGCTAAATCCACTCTCAGGGAATCATTTGAGAAACTACTCTGAATGTATCTTATTTTATCCTTCCAGAGAACATGGGGGATGAAACATTTATCCACTCACCACTGGTTAAGACTCCCTTTGAAGGACATTAAATTTCCTTTACTTTCTAATTCCTCTAATTGTAACTGAGTGGCATTCTAGAGCAGAGAGACATCAGAGTGAGCACTTGACATAGGAAACTGGCAAAGATGTGTGACTATCTATCCCAGATGCCTGTGCTGAAATTAGAGGAGCTGAGAGCCTGGCTTGGAGCCCCACATGCAACTATTGTAACAGCACAGCACCTGTGTTTCTACACGATGCCTGGCACTTACTAGGATTTCAATAATTATTTTTAAATTTTTAAATGAATAAATTAATATAGTTAAATTCTAATGACACCATGATTTTAAGATATTAATCTAGAATAAACTACTAAATTCTTGAAAAAAGTCCTTTATTTCTTATTCCCATAAATGGGTAAAAAGCTTTTCTTTCTCCATCATTTCTTTAGCTGTAAAGTCTTAGCAGACAAGAGCTATCTTTCTTATATTATCAATGAACACTTCTCATATCTGTGTTGCGCTTTCTTATGCATTGGGTGTGCTTTGTGCCCTTTATTTCAGTAGTGTGTTTGTCAGTAGGGAGGGTGTCTGAATTCTGGTGTGCACTAATGTGAAACGTTCACAGTATTTTCATCTTTTTGAGGCAAGTGCCTGTGATATATCTTTTGACATTGATGTTCTAATGTAGCTCATTCATGTCAGAGTTCTTTTAATCCCATCTACCTTGACTGGAAAACCATTTGAGGAAGGCAGGTGAAGGTGGGGGAACCATCGTTATGCTTGCTCATGCTATAATTATTTCAGAAGCTGAGGAAATGTAACAGTGTGCTACACTTTAAGCACTTTGTGACAGTCATCATTTTGATCAATGTTTTAAAGCTTCACTGCTGATAGAAAGGATGAAAAGCAATTATACAGCATTACTGTTGAGCTGTTATTCAAGGTCCATCATGTTTTTCATTCTTTTCCCCCCTCTGCTCTTAAGAAGAATATGTTTTGTAACATTGACACAGTCATAATATTTTGAGTGGTTGCAAACCTCCTTTCTTCCAATTAAAGCCATTGATAAAACATCTATGTCTTGGATTGAACTATTCATTCTAAATAGGTTATGATTATACTCACTGTTAGACTTTTTTTTTTTGCATGTGTGTTTGCTATTCCATTTAGATCTGGCTCTAAAATACAATCAACAAGCTCTGAAGTTGTTTTGCCTTACATAACCATTCATTATTTGAAATAGAGAAATGCCTAATTTTTTATTATATTAGAGTAATGGTCCCTGGGACATTTCCTTTATTTTGAATTAAATAAAAGTAAAAATGCATTAAACACCAAATATTATACATAGAACACACATTTTACTATTAGAGTATAATGAGATGTTTTGAGTAAGAAAATTAGCCAAACATTTAATTATTAGAACAAATTTAAACATAGTAAAGGATTTTTTTGACTTTAATACCATACCCCAATCAAAAAATTAACATAGTAGTGATGAAAATAATTTTTGCTTTAGGCATAGTAAGCCACAAACGCAGTACACTAATTCAGAAATATGGACTAATTAGCTTAGTGACAAATTTATTAAATGTTACTTTTAAAGAAAATGATAATGTTATAGGGCACTTACACCTTAGTATTAGAAAGAAAATAAAATTTATTTTAGTGCTTAACAAAATGCTTTAGGAAAACACAAGGCTTATGCTTTGAATCCCACTGTAGGAAAGCAATTGTCACATCATTCAGTTTTCTTTGGTTTAGAAACATGTCATTGGTATTTACACTTATTTTTATTCAGTTACTGGGTCCTAATCTTCCTAATTTCTTTCCCCCAAATGGAAGAGTCTGATTTTCTAAGCCTCCTTAAGCACAATTAACATATGCTTTTATCTCTCTATCACCTACACCTGGCACATACACTGTGTTCAGTAAACATTAATTAAACCAACAGTACAAATGAATCAGAATACCATTTGTTATATGATTAATACATCTGGCATTTGGCATTCTAGAATTTATGACCATCTCTAGTTCTTTTTAAGATTTAATCACCACTGTTGGTTGACTTTGTCACCATTGTCTTCATCGTCATCTTCATCATCTTCACCAGCTAGGTTAACCAGAGACTTTCTGTATATTGATCCTCTCTCTCTCTTCCTTCTTTCTTCCCTTTCTTGTTTCCCTTCCTTCTATTCAACACTATTCAGTAAGTATTTTTGAGAAACCTACTATTTTCTTAGCACCATACTTGGTACTAAGAACATAATGTTAAACAAAACAAGCAAAATCACTAAATATTGTAGCTAACTACCCAGAGGAAAAGGCCAGATAAATACATAAACATTATCAAAATAGAGAAAATAATCCTAAAATTCAAGTGGAACCACAAAAGACACCAAATAGCCAAAGCAATCTTAAAAAACAACAAAGTGGGAAGCATCATGCTTTCTGATTTCAAAAAATATTACAAAGCTACAGTAATAAAAAATAGTATAGTACTGGCATAAAAACAGACATAGAGACCAATGTAACAGAATCAAAAGCCCAGAATTATACTCAACCATATACAGTTACATGATGTTCAACAAGAGTATTAAGAATCCACAATGGAGAAAGGATAGTCTCTCAACAAATAGTGCAGGGAAAACTGAATATCCACATGCAAAAGATTGAAATTTGACCCTTATCTTACACAGTACACAAAAACAACTCAAAGTGGATTAAAAACTTAATTATAAGACCTGAAATTGTAAAAGTCCTAGAAGAAAACAAAGAGAAAAATTTAAGGACAGTTGTCTTGGCAATGATTTCTTGGAAATAACACCAAAAGCACAAGCAACAAAAGCAAAAATAGCCAAGTAAGACTACATCAAACTAAAAAGCTTCTACACAGCAAAATAAACAATCAAAATAATGAAAAGACAATCTATGGAATGGGAGAAAATATTTGCAAACCATATATTTGATAAGGGGTTAATATTCAAAATATATAAGGAACTCAAACAACTTAATAAAAAACAAAAACCACATAACCCAATTTAGAAATGGGCTAAGGACTTCAATAGACGTTTCACCTGTTGCAAATTGTCAACAGGTATATGAAAAGATGTTCAACATCACTAATCACCAAGGAAATGCTAATTAAAGTCACGATGAGATCTAACCTCATACCTGTCAGGATAGCTATTATAAATTTAAAAAGAAAAATGTGTTGGTGAAGATATGGGAGAAATTAGAACCTGTACAATGAAAACAGGAATGGAAAATGGTGCAGCTCCTATGGAAAACAATCTGGAAGCTCACAAAAAAATTTAAAAAATAGAACTACCATATGATCAAACAATCCCTCTTCTGGGTATTTATTCTAAAAATTGAAATCAGCATCTCAAAGAGATATCTGCACTCTAATGTTAATTGCAGTACTATTCACGATAGCCAAGATATGGAAACAACCTAAATGTGCATCAAGAGATGAATGGATAATGAAAATGTGGAAAAAAAAAATGTATGCAATGACATATTATCCAGCATTGAAAAAGAAGGAAATCCTGCCATATACGACAACATGAATGTGTGGAGGACATTATGCTAACAATATAAGCCAGTTATAAAAGGGCAAATGTTGCATGATTTCACTTATATGAGGTATCTAAATTAGCCAAACTCATAGAAACAGAGAGTAGAATGGTGGTTGTCAGGGGCTTGGGAGGGGGAAATGAGGAGTTGCTGTTCAAAGGGTATAAAGTTTCCATTATGCAAGATGATTAAGTTGTACAGATATACTGTACATTGTCTTTGGTTAACAATAATGTACTGTGCACTTAAAATTGTGTTAGGAAGTAAATCTCATGTTAACTGTTCTTACCACAATTTAAAAAGAAAGAAAATCAGTGAACAATACATTTTATGAATAAGAACACAATAATCCACAACCAAAATCTAACAAAGTGAATTTATGGATATACAAAGGAACTATATATCATTATCAAGTGATCAGTCCCAGGAATGCTAGGTTGGTTTAATCATTGAAAATTAATTAAAGTAACACATTATATCAATATAACTAAAAAGAAAAATAACAGGATCATCTCAATAGACACAGAAAAAGCATTTGACAAAAACCAAAATCCTTTCATGATCAAAACACTCAAAAAAACTAGGAACAGAAAGGAACTTCCTCAACTTGTTAAAGAGCATCTATGAAAAACTCATAGCTAACATCTTACTTAATGGTGAAAGAATAGATCCCTTTTTCCAAAAATGAATAAAGGATAAGCATGTCTACTCTTGCCACTTTTATTCATATTGTACTGAATGCTATAGCTAGGAAAATTTAGCAAGAAAAAGAAAAAAAGGTATCCAGATGGGAAAGGAAGAACTTTCCTCAACATAATAAAGGCCATATATGACAAACCCACAGCCAACATTATCCTCAATGGTGAAAAACTGAAACCATTTCCACTAAGATCAGGAACAAGACAAGGTTGCCCACCCGCACCATTATTATTCAACATAGTTTTGGAAGTTTTAGCCACAGTATTAAGAGAAGAAAAAGAAATAAAAGGAATCCAAATCGGAAAAGAAGAAGTAAAGCTGTCACTGTTTGCAGATGACATGATACTATACATAGAGAATCCTAAAGATGCTACCAGAAAACTACTAGAGCTAATCAATGAATTTGGTAAAGTAGCAGGATACAAAATTACTGCACAGAAATCTCTTGCATTCCTATACACTAAAGATGAAAAATCTGAAAGTGAAATCAAGAAAACATTCCCACTTACCATTGCAACAAAAAGAATAAAATATTTAGGAATAAACCTACCTAAGGAGATGAAAGACCTGTATGAAGAAAATTATAAGACACTGATGAAAGAAATTAAAGATGATACAAATAGATGGAGAGATATACCATGTTCTTGGATTGGAAGAATCAACATTGTGAAAATGACTCTACTACCCAAAGCAATCTACAGATTCAATGCAATCCCTATCAAACTACCACTGGCATTTTTCACAGAACTAGAATAAAAAATTTCACAATTTGTACGGAAACACAAAGACCCAAATAGCCAAAGCAATATTGAAAAAGAAAAATGTAGCTGGAGGAATCAGGCTCCCTGACTTCAGACTATACTACAAAGCTACAGTAATCAAGACAGTATGGTACTGGCACAAAAACAGAAATATAGATCAATGGAACAGGATAGAAAGCCCAGAGATAAACCCACACACATATGGTCAACTTATCTTTGATAAAGGAGGCAAGAATATACAGTGGAGAAAAGACAGCCTCTTCAATAAGTGATGCTGGGAAAACTGGACAGTTACATGTAAAAGTATGAAATTAGAACACTCCCTAACACCATACACAAAAATAAGCTCAAAATGGATTAAAGACCAAAATGTAAGGCCAGACACTATCAAACTCTTAGAGGAAAACATAAGCAGAACACTCTATGACATAAATCACAGCAAGATCCTTTTTGACCCACCTTCTAGAGAAATGGAAATAAAAACAAAAATAAACAAATGGGACCTAGTGAAACTTAAAAAGGAAACCATAAACAAGACCAAAAGACAACCCTCAGAATGGGAGAAAATATTTGCAAATGAAGCAACTGACAAAGGATTAATCTCCAAAATTTACAAGCAGTTCATGCAGCTCAATAACAAAAAAACAAACAACCCAATCCAAAAATGGGCAGAAGACCTAAATAGACATTTCTCCAAAGAAGATATACAGGTTGCCAACAAACACATGAAAGAATGCTCAACATCATTATTCATTAGATAAATGCAAGTCAAAACTACAATGAGATATCATCTCACACCGGTCAGAATGGCCATCATCAAAAAAATCTAGAAACAATAAATGCTGGAGAGGGTGTGGAGAAAAGGGAACCCTCTTGCACTGTTGGTGGGAATGTAAATTGATACAAGCCACTATGGAGAACAGTATGGAGGTTCCTTAAAAAATTAAAAATAGGACTACCATACGACCCAGCAATCCCACTACTTGGCATGTACCCTGAGAAAACCATAATTCAAAAAAAGTCATGTACCAAAATGTTCATTGCAGCTCTATTTACAATAGCCAGGCCATGGAAGCAACCTAAGTGTCCATCAACAGATGAATGGATAAAGAAGATGTGGCACATATATACAATGGAATATTACTCAGCCATAAAAATAAACGAAATTGAGTTATTTGTAGTGAGGTGGATGGACCTCTAGTCTGTCATACAGAGTGAAGTAAGTCAGAAAGAGAAAAACAAATACCGCATGCTAACATATATATGGAATCTAAGGAAAAAAAAAAAAACGGTCATGAAGAACCTGGGGGTAAGATGGGAATAAGGACGCAGACCTGCTAGAGAATGGACTTGAGGATATGGGGAGGGGGAAGGGGAAGCTGTGAAAAAGTGAGAGAGTGGCATGGATATATATACACTACCAAATGTAAAATAGATAGCTAGTGGGAAGCAGCTGCATAGCACAGGGAGATCAGCTAGATGGTTTGTGACCACCTAGAGGGGTGGGATGGGGAGGGTGGGAGGGAGGGAGATGCAAGAGGGAAGAGATATGGGAACATATGTATATGTATAACTGATCTACTTTGTCGTAAAGCAGAAACTAACACACCATTTTAAATCAATTATACGCCAATAAAGATGTTAAAAAAATAAAGAAGTCTCTTCATCCCCAAGATGATGGGATAGGGGAGTTAAAACTGAACGACACATGGTTTCTTTTGGAGGTGATAAAATATTCTAAAATTGGCTGTGATGATGATGATAGCACATATATGTAAATATACTAAAAAACATAGAGTCTTAGAGCTTAAATGGATAAATTGTATGGTATGTGGATTACAACTCAGAAAAACTGATTTTTAAAAGAAAAAAAAGTATGTAAACAGTGTAATGTGTCCATTAATGAGGAAGGGTATTTTAGATGGGGTGGTTATGGAAGGCCTCTCTAAGAAGGTGAGGGCTTTGCTAAGACCTAAATAACAATATACAAATTTACTACTCAGCTTTTGAGTGTGGTTATCAAGTGGTTAGGAAGTCACTAAGTAATTTATACTTAAATTATTCAATATAAGTCAATTTATACTTAGATATATTTACACATCTAAGAATTTTGCCTTTTTTTTTTTTTTTTTTTTTGCTCACAAATGGTATTGCTCTATCTCAACAGAACTGTCCTCAGTCTGGGTTAAAAACTCTCTATGAATTTATCAGGTCTCTCTTTTTTTGTTACATATTTCTTTACTAAATACAGACATCCATGATAAGCTTATGTAGAATTTTTTACCCAGTATTTAATTAAAGGTTAACCCATGTCCTCTTTTAAAAAATGAATTCAGACAAAATATCTTTAATGCTAGCTTTTGGATTCCATTACTGTTTTTATCTTTCACCAAAGGATTTAAAAATAGCTGTCTCACGTAATGGTAGTAACTACATGTTCTCTTAATACCTCCTCACTTACCAAGGGTCTCTTTATTCTTATATTGATATATAATCTATTTTTTCCTTTTTTTTTTCTCATCACAACAAAAAAAACTTTTTGTAACTCTGTGGTGACAGATGGTAACTAGAATTATTGTGGTGATTATTTCCCAATGGATACAAATGTTGAATCATTATATTGTACACCCAAAACTAGTATAATGTATATGTCAATTATACTTCAATAAGGAGATATATCTAGAATCTGACTTTTCTTATAATGTCCACTTCAACCACTGTGTCTAAGCACACAATGTTAGAATATTGCCAGTGTTCTTTTTTTTATCTTTCACACACACACACTGTATTTTATTTTTACAAGAGATAAATACACTGACACCAAGCATTGTAAATGGATGACCACAACAAAAGCAACAATGACTGCAATTACCAAACACGAAGCACACTCATACTATGTCATAATATTGACATTCAGTCCAGTAATCCTCCACTGTAACAGCTCCTTTACTTTTCAGTGAAAATTGATTTGTATATTTTTTGCCTCTGAGTCCTTGTGGGATTTTTTTTTTATTCAAACAGAAAGTCACAAAAATTATAATCATCCTCATCAGTTCACTCAGTCTCATGTAACTAATATTTTTTTATCTTGATCTTTTGTTAGCACTTTTATGAATTCATCAGTTTTCCATTAGAGTTCTGAAAATGCTTATTCATTCAGTTCAGCGGTATAGTCAGTTACCAGAAACCTGTACTTGTCAGTCTTTTCCATGAATTCCTTGAAGATGAAACCCTTTTATAAGAACATTTTTGCAAAAGCATCATAGTACACCCAGAACTGTCATTCTAAAGGTAAGTTGTCATGGTTGGAAAGAGAACCATGTGACTGGGAATCATAAGGAGGGGTAAGAATGAGTGACCAAGAATGTGTGAACTGGGAATGGTGGGGCAGAAAGACAAAAAAAAAAAAAAAAAAGAATATAGACTGACAAATTTGAGAGTTTAAAAGATGTCCTTCCAATCCAAAATAAATTAAACACTATGTGACATAAAACCCATGTTTTGTTGGAATCTTTTTGCCATGATTTGAATAGAATAATGTAAACTCATCAAGAAAAATGTCTCAGAGAAAATGTCCTAGTTTTTCTTTTCATAACTTTTAGTTCAACAAAGCAAATCAAGACAAAGAAAATGAAACTGAAGTAAGGAATGTATTTTTAATACTCAAATTAAGACTATGTCAAGGTCAAAATATTGATTTCTAAGAGAGATTTTAAAAGTACGAGAATCAATAAGCATGAAACAGTGGGAAGACTATTTTAGACAACAGATAAAAAAGGTCTACTGTCTTCCGTGATTATGTTAAAAGCAGAGACCATGTGGAGCCCTAGGAGGTAGCAGAAAATAAAAGGAATTCACATAAAAGCAATAAAATAATGTTGCTTTGGTGCTTATCCATGCATAATATCTATTAATAAGTTTGAAAATAGGAAAGCATTTGCCTCTAAAATGAATCAGACATTGTTCGGAGATCTCACAGAATAACAGTAATTTGGCCATGTCTCTAAATTCAGGAAAGATAATACTTAAATGAGCTTAGTAATCATAATTTTAAAGACTGGAAAGCATGGAAGCACTTAGGAATCAAAAATTGAAATAACCAAAAAGGAGACCAGAAACATCTGCATAGGTGTATTTTCTTACCCTAAAAACCTGACTCAAAATCCAGAGGTAGGAAAATGGAAGAAAAGTCCTCTAGATAATTTTTTTTTTTGGTAACTTTACATTTATTTGTCATGGATCAATTAGTCTACCTACATACTAGGTTCATTCATTCATTCATATATTCATTCATTCTTTCATATATTCATCTATTATTTATGGTCCATGGTTTATCTGACAATTTAGGTATTGCAAATACTGGTAAATCTCTCATATATCATACTTCAAGGTACAATATTGTCATTCATCCTGTCTAAACTCTTGACAAACTGTTTCATCACACAATAAACTTTTTCTTTTTTTGTTCTATTGTCTCCTACTATATTTATGGTAAAAGTTTAAGAACTATAAACTAGAAAGTTTTGCGTTTGGATGGATACCTAACATGTTGAATAGCCTAACTCAGAAAGTACTAACTAATTGGCCTCTGTAAACCTAAGGCAAATTTACGGCAAATTCTGAATTTTAGTAAGAAATTTTTGACAAAAATTTAGAGTAGGTATTGATGGAAAGTGATTTAATTTTCAGATGACATATACTTTTGAAGAACGGAAGATAGAATCTAGATATAAACAAATTTTAACAGGCTGGAAACTCGTGCTGAATCTAAAATGATGAACCTTAATAGGAACAAATGACACATTCTGCCCTTAGTTTCAAATACCTCATCGAATAAACTGTCTACAGAGAACTGTGGCTTTGTAGCTATAAACTTTAAATTGACTTTTTAATTAATGTGAAATAATGTAGCAGCCAAAATAACAAATGAGATCTGAAGTTGTATGGAATACTAGAAATAGAATGCCTAGAGTAACTTGTGTGACAATAGCATTAATTTATTACATGCCCTTTCTTCCTGGTTAGAAAACAAGCAATATGAGAGCAGAAATCTAGTCACTTAATAGTAAACTCCTAATGTTTAAATGCTCATTTTTTGAAAGACAAACAAAAAACTATGCCATGAAGAAAACAAAAATTGCTACCATTAAGGAATAATAGTGGGACTTCCCTGGGTGGTGCAGTGGTTAAGAATCCTCCTGTCAATGCAGGGGACACGGGTTCAATCCCTGGTCTGGGAAGATCCCACATGCCGTGGAGCAGCTAAGCCCGTGCACTGCAACTACTGAGCCTGTGCTCTGGAGCCCGCGAGCCACAATTACTGAGCCCGCGTGCCACAACTACTGAAGCCCGTGCACCACAACAACTGAAGCCCACGCGCCTAGAGCCCGTGCTCCGCGACAAGAGAAGCCGCCACAATGAGAAGCCCATGCACCACAACGAAGAGGAGCCCCCGCTCGCCGCAACTAAAGAAAGCCCGCATGCAGCAACGAAGACCCAACACAGCCAAAAATAAATAAATTTTTTAAAAAAAGAAATAATAGTATACATTTTTAAAATTTTGGCATATCTCCCTCTATGCATAATGCTTTTAACATAAATAAAATCACATTGGATATTTTATCTTATGCACAGTATCTTTAGCCTAAATAAAAATGTATTGGATTTTTAAATTCCATTTATTTCCTAAAATATTGAAAACATTTTGACATTAATACTACTACATTATAAACATCATTGCATGATAAATAATGACTGCATAATATTCTATGACTGTGCCATAATATTGACGTTTAGGGCTCCTATACTAACATGTTCCTAATTTTCTCATATCATTTACTTTAGTTTTATTACCAAAAACTGTCAAAGGAAACAAATTGTTTTAATCATTATACCTATTCTCATATTTCATAATGACTTGAGGAAAAAAAATTTACATTGATTTGCTAACTCAGTCATAAGCTAGGAAAAAGCCTCTCTTATTCTGCTCTAGTGTCACAAATTCTCTCTCCAGAAGCAGACACTGAGATGAAATTTAAGGTGTAAATTCTTTATTGGAAATCAACACCTGTGAAAAGAAGAAGCTGGATTGGGCAAAAGAAGAAATCAAACTGCAATTCAGGATTGACAAAGCCTCAGCCAATATGGTGGGGAGCTCTGGAGTATGTGTTGCCTGTTGAAATGACAAGACTTTTATATCACCACCTGACTCAGTAGCTGTTTGTGGGCTGCCACAGGAAGGACATGACTTTGGGGGAGCTGAAGCTGGCATGAAGGAGCTGCCACCTGGAGGCCATGTGCCCCCTGCACTCCCTGCTGGTGGGCATCAAGCCCTTTTATGAAGCAGGAATTGGGCTGTGCCTGTACGTCTACCACATCTTGCCATCTAACTGGGTAGGGTTCTTTTAGTTGGACTTTTTGCCCTTGAGTTAAATCTTAGACTCTCCCCCTTTGCAAATATTATTCTTGATTGCCTACTTTGTTACAAATTTTAGAATCTTCCAATGGGGCTATCTATGTTACTCTCACTTCTAGCAAGAAAATTCCATTGTGTGTCCACTCTTAAGATTTAGGGGCAGAGTAGAAGATAGGATATTCAACATGTCATTAATTCATAAATAATGTAACACTATACAGTTATCTGATAGTTTCTCTTCATATTAAAACATCAGAAATTATTTGGGGACTTCCCTGTTTGCACAGTGGTTAAGAATCCTCCTGCCAATGCAGGGGACAGGGGTTCGAGCCCTGGTCTGGGAAGATCCCACATGTCGCGGAGCAACTGAGCCCACGTGTCACAATTACTGAGCCTGCGCTCTAGAGCCCACAAGCCTCAACTACTGAGCCCATGTGACACAACTACTGAAGCCCGTGTGCCTAGAGCACATGCTCTGCAACAAGAGAAGCCATCGCAATGAGAAGCCCACGCACCACAATGAATAGCCCCAGCTCACTGCAACTAGAGAAAGCCTGTGTGCAGCAGTGAAGACCCAACACAGCCAAAAATAAATAAATAAATAAATTTATGGAAAAAATTAAATTAAAAAAAAAGAAATTATTTGTTTCCTGATCCACATAATGACCTTGCCCTATTATCTTTGTCTGGTACAATACATAGAGATCAACTACTCCAAAGTAATTAACTGAGGGGTTGTTTTCAGTCTGATACTAATAAAATGATAAATTAATATTGAACAGATATTAATAATATACAAATTGATTTTATGAACATTATCCAGCATTCACCAAAAAAATCCATAGGGGTAACAATAATAAAAATAACATTTACTGACATCTAATATGAGCCAGATACAATGTAAAGTGCTTCATGTAGAATATCTCATTTAATATTCCTGGCAATTTTTGAATTAGGCATTAGTAATATTGTCTTCATTTTACAAGTGAAAAGATTGGAACTCAAAGAGGAGCACCTTGCACTCAATGAATCAGTAGATGTGTGACTTAGAGCCAGAGCCTTTAACCATCACTCTTTTGTCTGGGTAAGACCATGTACATAGTTACAACCCTCACTTCCCAAGTGAGAAACCTACATTTTTCAGAAAAGTGTCTCAGACCTTTTGGCTAAATGTAGTGACTAGAAGTCTTAATAGTTGATAGTGGAACAATAAGTACAATTTATTAAATAATTACTGTGATGGTTGTTAATAAGAAATTAATAATATTGTCACCCATGCAACCCAGGGCCCAGGCGCAGAAACTTAAGATAACGGGCAAAGTAGGCCAAAGGTCACCACTTTCCTTGCCTTGATTTTTCTCTCTGTTTCTATACCAACCCCTGAGAGCTGAAGGAGACTTGCCCTGATTATCTCTGTGTTTGTTTCAAAAGTACCTGGTATATGGCAGAGATGCTTTGCAGCTGTACTTTGAGAGATATATGCTTTGAGAGGTATACAGTGGTCAACCACCTCGAACCAGCACAGACTTGACCTCAGGAACCCACCTGGAGGAATCTGAGAGTTACCTTTGCTTCATTATCATACTAAGATCTCCGCCCAAAGGAGGGATTTGTACTCAGCTAGGCATAATCTATGCCTCATGCAAAGGGGCATGGAAGACTGTGCATGCCCTGGCAGCACCTGGAAATTTCCACCCCTTTCCTAGAGGCCCAGAAGACCTGTCTGCCTTCTAACCGTTAAATTCCTTTACTCCCATCCCTTCAGGGAGAAGGTGCCTTTAGAGCCTGAGTTCCCTTGCTCCATTCTCTGGCCATTGAATAAGAGCCTGTCTTGCTTGAACAAACTCAGTTTCATTATTGGTAGCGCGAACCTGAGTGGGAAAGAACTCCCTGACCGAGTCAGGAGTTAGGCTTGGTCCCGAAGAGGGAGCCTCGCGTCTAATTCGGTAACAATATTTAAAAATAAAAGTTAATTTTACCTCTCTTGATAGGAAATATGATTGAAACTTAAATATACTGAAAAATAATTAAATGTATTTTATATATATATATATACACTAAGCAGATTACAGGTGACCCTTGAACACTGCTGGCATTAGCAGTATCAACTCCCCTGGTACCTGCATATAACTTATAGTTGGCCCTCCCTATCCTAGGTTTCTCTGTATCCCTATTCCTGCATCCTCTTATGCAACCAACCTCGGTCTGTATAGTACTATATTATTTACTATTGAAAAAAATCTGCCTATAAGAGGACCCATGCAGTTCAAACCCGTGTTGTTCAAGGGTCAACTGTATTTTAAAAATACTATCTTTCACATTTGTGTTAAAAATTTTCTACTGAAAGCAGCTTAATATAATGATGTGTATTTGATTCAAATCTCACCAGTGCCACATTTGATCTCCAGAAAATAATATGAAAAACAATGCAAAAATGCTTAATCTGATTCTTCATTTTGAAGTAGGAGACATTCCCCAGTTTCTTGGGTGTGTCTTTCACTGTGCAAATGCTGAAAGAAAGAGAATGACCTTACCCTTTCGGGAAGGGATTCTCCCACTTCTCCTTTCAGTGAAAGGTAAAGTGCTTGACCACTTGCTGGTTCAAACCTCAGTTCCTTAGGGGTTCCCAGGGTGAAATTTGAAACTGGCCCTCTTTATGCAGAGGTCAAAGAGAGACTGAAGGAAGAAAGACCACTCCAGATTGGTAGGCAGCTGTGTTAACAATCAAGGGACCTTACGTAGGAGGCTTGTCATGCGTAGTAGCAAGATGAGTAGATCTCCTCACCTGCCACCAGAATCTTAAGAGTTTATATAGAAGCCTTAAGTTCAGTCACGCACTGTCCAGATGGTCTCAGTAACACTTTACTCTAAAGATTGTATCCTTGAAGTAGCAATTAGTAAGGAAATGGACCGCAGAATGTACATTCTGAAAACACCAGAGGCAGGTAAGTTGCAGCTTGCATGTCATCCAGTGGTCATGCCCTTTCCGTGAACTCCTCCAACACCACTATATACAGTTTTGCAAAATAGGACTGTCCTTTTCATGACACTTAGAAAGTATGCCAGGCTGCCACGCTTTCATATCTGTGATCAATGAGTTAATGAGTCATAATTTATTCATAGCTCATTGAGCACTTCTCTTTTGCAATGCATAAATATGAATATATACAATTTTTATTATAAAGCCCACAGTTAAGAATTTGAATAACTATTATGTCTGAATATGTGATCAAATAGACACAATATATTATTTTAGAGAAAAAAAGAAAGTTTAAAATGTAGTATTAAATTCTTTTGATTCATCTTATAAATTTTATAAAATATACAAAATTATGAATTGGACCATTAAAGAAAATTTGAAATAGGTAAAATGACATGGAAATATGAGGAAATTATGAGATTGTTTCACTTGTTTTTATTTTAAGTGATATCCGTATCCTTTTTATGATCAATGTAAGTTGGTGGCAAGGCTTCTAACGTATTAATTAACTTTCTGAGGATGAAATATGCTTATAGCATTTTCCATGAAAATTATGCTTCACTGAATATCACGGAGTACAGCTAAAGTGACTTCTATCCAAAGGTCTAATGGGATATTACACCAAAATATTAATATAGATTTACCCATAATAAAAACTTGCTGTGGTGGTGAGACTGGATTGTAATTATATAAATATTCCTATTCATTCTAACAAATGTTGTAAATGTAAGATAAAGTAGAGAATTAAGTAAAATCCCTATAGAAGTAAATAACCAGCATAAACGTCTATTATTAAAAATTCACATAAAACTATATAATAGGGGAAAACTATATATCATGAACTACTACCTTCACGTAAATTCTTTGATGGATTTCATATTCAAAAGATTCTAGATGGTTATTATTACATCAATATTAAGGTATTTGGGGTTGCTTTGAGGCTATCATTAAGACTAACACCTAGTTTCCTCTAAAATGTATGTTTATCATACCTTAATTCTTATTCTTCAGTTATGTCTGAAAAGAAACTGGTAAAGAACCACAAATTTATTTTACAAACTTAGAAATATATTAGTTTCCATATATTCCAAGGCATTAACAACCATTAAAAGTCACTGCCAGGGCTTCCCTGGTGGCGCAGTGGTTGAGAGTCCGCCTGCCAATGCAGGGGACGCGGGTTCGTGCCCCGGTCCGGGAAGATCCCACATGCCGCGGAGCGGCTGCGCCTGTGAGCCATGACCGCTGAGCCTGCGCGTCCGGAGCCTGTGCTCTGCGACGGGAGAGGCCACAGCGGTGAGAGGCCCGCGTACCGAAAAAAAAAAAAAAAAAAAAAAAGTCACTGGCAGATGTATTGCTGTGATAGCTGTGTATACACATAAAGTCTCATATAGTCAGACTTTACCCAAATCTCAATGGTTTTGACATCCTAAAATATTTCCTTTATTTTTTTTTCCCCAAAGGGAGCAAGAGCCTATTAATAGAGTGGCTATTGGAGTCTCTGTGCTGCTTCTTTTCATGTCTTCTCCTGGAACGTCCAGAAAAAGAGACAATTGAGAAAGTGGGAAAGAAATTGGTCAGGCTCCTAGACTGTGCCTTCTCTATCAAGTTCTTTAGATTTTTTTATGCCAAAAAATAATAAAAACAGTTTATCTAGAATTCTGATGTCAATAAAACTATTACTCTAGTGTTCTGACTCTAATAGCCTGGCACCCAGAGAAAGGAAGTCAAATGCATAACTCAGATAACTTTTCATACATGTGATATTATTAATTACAGTTTGAACTAGAAAGTTACATATTGAAAGGACTATAAACACCTTGAGTCTGATAGTAACAGGTTTTTGTAAATTAGCTAAACATTTATATTGACCCTGAAATATATTAGGCTTCAAGGAAACCATTAGAGCTTTGGGTTTGAAAAGATTTCCCTCAGACTTTGTTTTTTGTTTTTCTTTCTGGTTTCTGCTGGTGGTCAGGACTACAGCTTTCCTGAGATGAATAACCAGGGTAGAAACTTGGGCAAACAGCCCATAGTAAAGATGGGGATATTTCATTTTTTAGGTACTTTGTATATAGGATATTTCAGGGACCCTGCTGTCCTTGTTTGGGTTCCCCCAGTAAAATAGGTTTTAGACAAGGACTCTTATGCAGGTGTTTATTTTTAGAAGTGACATTAAGGCACCAAAATGTAGGCAATAACTGAAAAACGAAAGAGGGAAAGTTGTCTTAAGTAGCATTATTAGGCTGTTTCCACTATGGGCCATTGGGACCCAATCCCACTAGGGACTCTATGAGGAATCCTATAAAATGCATATCAGCCTGAGACGCGAATAGGGGTATTTGTTTACCCAGTCTGCCCCACAGTTATATGTGCATGCATGCATCATCCTAGCCGATTCAGCTTCAACAGCCTTCCAATGGAGCTGTAGCAGAGAAACACCATTCAGAAAGCAAGACAAGTGTTGTGTATTCATGTTAAAGTGCTGTCATGCTAGAGCAAAAACCTACAGTAAAGTTTGAGGTAAATATAAGAAATATCTGATAGGGACCACCTCTCCTTGCACGGCTCAAGATCTCCTGTGCCCTACGTTAAGTCCAGTACATCACAGTTGTAGTGGCCCGCCTCAGACTCTACACAAAGCTTAATACAAGAGTGTTAATTGAATAACTTAACATACCCAGAATTGTAACTTGTCCCTAGGATTTAACTGATATTCATCATCTCTCTCTTTTACTGTATAGTCTTAGATTACTCTTATCCTCAGCTGGTCTCAGTTTCTTGACTGATGAGAAGACCCAGACCTTGATCCCTGAAGAATTACAGCCTTCAGTTGCTGTACTTGTCAGGTTAAGGTTGTTGCGACTGTACACATAGTTATCACTATGTCTGGATCATCAAGATTTACTCCAGTGAATCTCCTGAATTCCAGATATAGTCCTTTCTGACCTATTGTGTTGCCAAAACTCTAGCAATCTCCAACAATCTCCTTTCACTGTCTACTGAACCAACAGCATGATAAGCCCAGTAAAACCATGTGAGAGTCATATTGAAGCTATGCGAGTCATAGCTTCATGTTCTGTATTCCCTGGTAGAAACCTCCACCACCTCACTCCAGACCAGGACTTTTAATATTGCCAAGCCTACGGGTGAGGAGATACAAAGTGAAAATTTGGCAAGTGACTTACAGGATGTAACACGGCAACTGACTAATTCTACATCTACCCCTAAGTGGAAAAGGACATCTCGGCCTAGCAAGGGAACTGGGCAGGATGGTATAACTAAGAAGGAATGAGTAAAAGGGAGTCCTTCGATATGACATGGGAGTGGACCGGTCTGGAGTGGGAAGGATGGTTAGCCATCAATACCCATGACCGAGATCTGGGAAGGAGAAACTGGCCCGGAATAGGTAGGCAGGACCGAATAGGTAGCCCCCATGTCCACCAGAAATGAGATGGACTTACCCGCTACCTGTAGTGTTACCCTGGGCTCGGCAAGAGTGATGGGGGTCCTCGAGTCCAGGCGCCGTCAGTCGTCAGCCAATCCCAGCAGTTCGAGTGGTAATGCCGTTGGGTCGGCCTGCCCCCCGCGTGGAGACGCTGAGGGAGGGCAAGTCGTAGGGCAGTCACTCTTCCAGTGGCCCGTTAGCCCGCAGCTGGGACAGGGCTTAGGAGGTCGGGGATTGGGACATTGGCGAGCCCAGTGGCCTTCTTTTCCGCATTTGAAGCAGGCCCCCGGCGGGGTTGCCTTTTGCAGACCCCGTGGATGCTGTGATCCACGGGAGATGGCCGGCCTTAGGGCGGCTACAAGAGCTTCGGTTTGGAGGGCCACCTTCTGGTGCATCCGAGCCTGTCGGCTGGATTCTGCCAAATCCTCACGGCCATTGTAGACTCTAAAGGCCATCTTTACCAGATCTCGAATAGGGGTTTGAGGGCCGTCTTTCGCCCGTTTTAATTTCTTTCGGATGTCCGGGGCTGATTGGGTGATAAAATGGGTGGCTAGGACCGCTGCCCCTGCCGGGGTGTCGGGATCCAGCCGGGTGTAGAGAGTTAAGGCCTCTGTAAGGCGATTGAGAAAGATAGCTGGATTTTCGTTAGGTTTTTGGGTTATCTCTTTTAGTTTTTCAAAATTGACTACCTTATGAGCGGCAGCCTGCATGCCAGCCAGGAGGCATTGGATCATGAGGTCGCGTTTACGACGGCCATCTTGGCCATCCTGATAAGTCCAGCCTGGATCGGTGCCAGGTACGGCAGTCGCTCCGACAGTCATGGAGTTGTCGGTAAGGTGAACCTGATCTGCATGGTTTCGGGCAGCAGTTTGAATTCTTTCCCTTTCGTCAGGGGTCAGAGTAGAAGATAGGATCACAAAGGTATTGTGCCAGGTTAGATCGTAAGCTTGAGAGAGCGAAATTCTTTGAGGTAGCGGGAAGAGTCGGCAGAAAAGGAGCCTAATCGCTTTTCTATTTGAGAGATATCTTGGAGACAAAAAGGGACATGGACTCTGACCACTCCTTCCGCTCCTGCTACCTCCCTCAGAGGGCAGTGGAGATTTGGATCTTGGGAGTCGTGAGAGCGTGTATGTGCACTAATTGGCGAAGCAAGGGGCGTGGGAGGAGAAACCGTTGAGGGAGGCGGGGGAATGGTTGGAGGGGCCGGAGCGGGTTCAGGAGGAGGAGGGACCGCTTCAGGGTAGCGTGGAGGTTAGAGAGGAGTTCTGAAGGGGGGAGTGGTAAGAGATTCGGGAGGGTCGGCTAGTGGGGAGGAATCCAAGGGGACTGAGGTTTTGGATGGAGGATCTGAGAGGTAGAACAATTGACGCAAAGGGAGGGGCGGGAGCGCAAATACCAGAAAACCTGGACGTAGGGGACCTCAGATCATTTGCCTGTCCTGCGGCAGTAATTATCTAGATCACGGAGGATGTTAAAATCGAAAGTCCCTTCAGGACTGATTGTCTAGAGGATATTGTGGCCAGGCCACAGTGGAATAAAAAATAAGCCGTCGGCAACGGAGATCTGGGGAGAAACCGAGGGCTGTAAAATTGGCTAGGAGGCACCCCAGGGGCGTCTTAGGATCTGGTTTCGATTGTGAGGTTTCCATGACCCCCAGTCTGTCCCTGAGTGAATGGAGAGGGAGAGAGGCGTCCCTGGTCTCAGTCTCCAATTCACGGCAGGTCGGAGGGCGGTCAGGCGATTGGCACGTCTCCACAATCACCCGAGGTTCGGCAGGTCGGAGAGCGGTCAGGCAACTGGGACGTCTCCACAGTTGCCCGAGGCCCGGAGAGAGGACGGAGGAATCCCTGACGCAGCCGCGATTAAGGACAGGGAGTCCGGTGGGCAGGGACTCTGCGGGTCGGAGGGAACAAGGGTGGGGGACTTACCCCGTTTTCTGCCGGATCGGGTAGATGAGTAGAGGTTCCGTAACCTGCGGGGCTTGGTACCCCTCCTGGGTTTCGGCACCAAATGTAAGGTCGGATCTTAACAAACGGCACCGCGAAACGGAGGAAAGCTTCAAGTGAGCTTTATTAAGGACCGCTCCCAGGGGAGGTTCACTGGTCCGAGAGAAAGGGGCCAGAGAAGTCGCACCCGGGCGAGGGTTGGGCAAGATTTTATAGGGGAAGAAGGGAAAGGGGTGTGGTGAATCTGGGAGAGCGAAGGGTATTCCTTATTTGGTGGTCTCTTCGGGTATCTTGGGGGACCGTTAGTCCCGCCCCTCGAACGGCGGGAAGGCTGGGCTGGGTTCAAAGTCCCCAGGTCAGTTCCTGGACCTGGGTGGTCCGGAATGTCCCCAGGGCAGTTTCTGCAACTTCGTGGTCCGGTGAATTTCGGTCTGATGCAACCTGTGAAACTGATTGTGTTCCCCTGCCTCGGGCCAGTTGGCCTTACACTCTGGAAGTCCCCTTAGACAATTCTGCTCATTGTAATTTGGTTCAACCCCCTGATTCAGGTGCTCATACCATACATCCAAGACAAGAATAAAAAGAGGAGTTATTTATCATTCTACCTGACCCCAAATACTTATTTGCTTTTTGGAGAATATTATATGTATGTCAAGTCAACTGTGGTGGGTCATTTCCCCTCAGGAGTGAAATAGATAGATAGGCTGTTATACTACTATTATCTTTCCACAGAGCCTCAGAAATTGTTTCATCCAGGTATAAATGTCTATCTGCTGAAGCTGAAGTAGAAAAACGGAAGAATGAACATTGTGGTATATGACTCTTTTTGAATTATGGTTTTCTCAGGGTATATGCCCAGTAGTGGGATTGCTGGGTCATATGGTAGTTTTATTTTTAGATTTTTAAGGAACCTCCATACTGTTCTTCATAGTGGCTGTATAAATGTACATTCTCAGTAACAGTGCAAGAGGGTTCCCTTTTCTCCACACCCTCTCCAGCATTTACTGTTTGTAGATTTTTTGCTGATGGCCATTCTGACCAGTATGAGGTGATACATCACTGTAGTTTTGATTTGCATTTCTCTAATGATTAGTGATGTTGAGCATCCTTTCATGTGACTACCAAATGTAAAATAGATAGCTAGTGGGAAGCAGCCACATAGCACAGGGAGATCAGCTCAGTGCTTTGTGACCACCTAGAAGGGTGGCATAGGGAGGGTGGGAGAGGGATGCAAGAGGGAGGGGATATGGAGATATATGTATACGTATAGCTGATTCACTTTGTTATACAGCAGAAACTAACACAACAATGTAAAGCAATTATACTCCAATAAAGTTGTTAAAAAAAAATGAAAAAGGGAAGAAGTTCATTGTCACTTCCTATTTCTACACTCTTGTCTTCCTGGAAGTCTTGAGTTCCTGTTAAAAGCTATGATTATTGTGTAGAGACATCTTTCCCATATCAGCATTCCACCCTGCAACAAACTCTGATTTGATCCATCCCTCACTATGAAAGCCATCAGCCAGCGTTAGTGAGCAAGCTGAACAGTGCTAGCTTTATTCGGTTGAGGCTAAAGGAATGGCAGTTCCATCAAGTGAGCCAAAACTCAGTTTCCAGGGCTTTGGAGTCCCCTTGACTTAGAAATGCTAAGGATATTCTCTCCTTTCAGCAAGCAACTGTATAGGGAGGCACTGTTGCCTTCCAGGCTTTGTTCTCCCCTTGTCTGAGCAGATTCAGAGAAACTCAATGGCAGGGGAGCAATCGAAATAGTGGATAGGTTTTTTTGTTGTTGTTTTAAGTAATTTTTAGGCAAGACAGACAATTCTCCTCTACTGTATATTTGAGAACTCAGAGGCTGTGTGCTGTGGTAGTGAGAATTAATAGGCCAGATATCTAGAGGATGGTAGTCTAACACAGGCATTCCTCCCACAATGCCTTCTTTTTTTTTTAATTTTTTAAAAATTGTTTATTATTTATTTTTTCTTATTAGTCATCCATTTGATACACATCAGTGTATACATATCAATCCCAATCGCCCAATACATCACACCACCACCACCACCCCCCGCCACTTTCCCCCCTTGGTGTCCATACCTTTGTTCTCTACATCTGTGTCTCAATTTCTGACCTGCAAACCAGTTCATCTATACCATTTTCTAGGTTTCACATATATGCATTAATATACGATATTTGTTTTTCCCTTTCTGACTTACTTCACTCTGTATGACAGTCTCTAGATGCATCCACATCTCTACAAATGACCCAATTTCATTCCTTTTTATGGCTGAGTAATATTCCATTGTATATATGTACCACATCTTCTTTATCCATATGTCTGTCAATGGGCATTTGGTTGTTTCCATGACCTGGCTATTGTAAATAGTGCTGCAATGAACATTGGGGTGCATGTGTCTTTTTGAATTATGGTTTTCTCTGGGTATATTCCCAGTAGTGGGATTGCTGGGTCATATGGTAATTCTATTTTTAAGGAACCTCCATACTGTTCTCCATAGTGTCTGTATCAATTTACATTCCCACCAACAGTGCAAGAGGGTTCCCTTTTCTCTACACCCTCTCCATCATTTGTTGTTTGTAGATTTTCTGATGATGCCCATTCTAACTGGTGTGAGGTGATACCTCATTGTAGTTTTGATTTGCATTGCTCTAATAATTAGTGATGTTGAGCAGCTTTTCATGTGCTTCTTGGCCATCTGTATATCTTCTTTGGAGAAATGTCTATTTAGGTCTTCTGCCCATTTTTGGATTGGGTTGTTTGTTATTTTAATATTGAGCTTCATGAGCTGTTTATATATGTTGGAGATTAATCCTTGGTCCAATGATTCATTTGCAAATATTTTCTCCTATTCTGAAGGCTGTCTTTTCATCTTGTTTATGGTTTCCTTTGCTGTGCAAAAGCTTTAAAGTTTCATTAGGTCCCATTTGTTTATTTTTGTTTTTATTTCCATTACTCAAGGAGGTGGATCAAAAAAGATGTTGCTGTGATTTATGTCAAAGAGTGTTCTTCCTGTTTTCCTCTAAGAGTTTTATGGTATCCGGTCTTACATTTAGGTCTCTAATTCATTTTGAGTTCATTTTTCTGCAAGGTATTAGGGAGTGTTCTAATGTTATTCTTTTACATGTAGTTGTCCAGTTTTCCCAGCACCACTTATTGAAGAGACTGTCTTTTCTCCATTGTATATCCTTGTCTCCTTTGTCATAGATTAGTTGACCATAGGTGTGTGTGTTTATCTCTGGACTTTCTATCCTGTTCCATTGATCTATGTTTCTGTTTTTGTACCAGTACCATACTGTCTTAATTACTGTAGCTTTGTAGTATAGTCTGAAGTCAGGGAGCCTGATTCCTCCAGCTCTGTTTTTTTTCCCTCAAGACTGCTTTGGCTATTTGGGGTCTTTTGTGTCTCCATACAAATTTTAAGATTTTTTGTTCTAGTTCTGTAAAAAATGACATTGGTAATTTGATAGGGATTGCATTGAATCTGTAGATTGCTTTGGGCAGTATAGTCATTTTCACAATATTGTGAAAATATTTTAACCATTGAGAATGATGTTTGCTGTGGGTCTGTCACATATGGCCTTTATTATGTTGAGATAGGTTCCCTCTATGCCCACTCTCTGGAGAGTTTTTATCATAAGCGGGTGTTGAATTTTGTCAAAACCTTTTTCTGCATCTGTTAAGATGATCATATGGTTTTTCTTCTTCAATTTGTTAATATGGTGTATAACATTGATTGATTTGCATATATTGAAAAATCCTTGCATCTCTGGGATAAATTTCACTTGATCATGGTGTCTGATCCTTTTAATGTGTTGTTAGATTCTCTTTGCTAGTATTTTGTTGAGGATTTCTGCATCGTATTCATCAGTGATATTGGTCTGTAATTTTCTTTTTTTGTAGTATCTTTGTCTAGTTTTGGTATCAGGGTGATGGTGGCCTCATAGAATGAGTTTGGGAGTGTTCCTTCCTCTGCAATTTTTTGGAAGAATTTGGAAAGGATGGGTGTTAGCTCTTCTCTAAATGTTTGATAGAATTCACCTGTGAAGCCATCTGGTCCTGGACTTTTGTTTGTTGGAAGATTTTTAATCACAGTTTCCATTTCATTACTTGTGATTTGTCTGTTCATATTTTCTATTTCTTCCTGGTTCAGTGTTTGAAGGTTATACCTTTCTAAGAATTTGTCCATTTCTTCCAGGTTGTCCATTTTATTGGCATAGAGTTGCTTGTAGTAGTCTCTTAGGATGTTTTGTATTTCTGCAGTGTCTGTTGTAACTTCTCCTTTTTCATTTCTAATTTTATTGATTTAAGTACTCTCCCTCTTTTTCTTGTTGAGTCTGGCTAATGGTTTATGAATTTTTTTTTGTTCTCAAAGAACCAGCTTTTAGTTTTATTGATCTTTGCTATTGTTTCCTTTGTTTCTATTTCATTTATTTCTGCTCTGATCTTTATGATTTCTTTCCTTCTGCTAACTTTGGGGTTTTTTTTGTTCTTCTTTCTCTAGTTCCTTTAGGCATAATGTTAAATTTTATATTTGCGATTTTTCTTGTTTCTTGAGGTAGGCTATTATAGCTATAAACTTCCCTCTTAGAACTACTTTTGCTGCATCCCATATGTTTTGGATCATCATGTTTTCATTGTCATTTGTCTCTAGGTATTTTCTGATTTCCTCTTAGATTTCTTCAGTGGTCTCTTGGATATTTAGTAAGGTACTGTTTAGCCTCCATGTGTTTGTGTTTTTTACATTTTCTTCCCTGTAATTGATTTCTAATCTCATAGCATTGTGGTCAGAAAAGATGCTTGATATGATTTCAATTTTCTTAAATTTACTGAGGCTTCATTTGTGACTCAAGATGTGATGTATCATGTAGAATTTTCCGTGTGCACTTGAGAAGAAAGTGTAATCTGCTGTTTTGGGATGGAATGTCCTATAAATATCAATTAAATCTATCTGGTCTATTGTGTCTTTTAAAGCTTGTGTTTCCTTATTAATTTCTTTTTGGGTGATCTGTCCATTGGTGTAAGTGAGGTGTTAAAGTCCCCCACTATTATTGTGATACTGTCCATTTCCTCTTTTAGAGCTGTTAGCAGTTGCCTTATGTATTGAGGTGCTCCTATGTTGGGTGCATAAATATTTATAATTGTTACTTCTCCTTCTTGGATTGATCCCTTGATCATTACGTAGTGTCCATCCTTGTCTCTTGTAACATTCTTTATTTTAAAGTCTATTTTATCTGATATGAGTATTGCCACTCCAGCTTGCTTTTGATTTCTTTTTGCATGGAATATCTTTTTCCATCCCGTCACTTTCAGTCTGTATGTGTCCCTAGGTCGGAAGTGGGTCTCTTGTAGACAGCATATATATGGGTCTTGTTTTTGTATCCATTCAGCAAGCCTGTTTCTTTTGTTTGGAGCGTTTATTCCATTCACATTTAAGGTAATAATTGATATGTATGTTCTTATTACCATTTTCTTAATTGTTTGGGGTTTGTTTTTGTAGGTCCTTTTCTTCTCTTGTGTTTCCCACTTGGAGAACTTCCTTTAGCATTTGTTGTAGAGCTGGTTTTGTGGTGCTGAATTCTCTTAGCTTTTGCTTGTCTGTAAAGCTTTTGATTTCTCTGTCAAATCTGAATGAGAACCTTGCTGGGTAGAGTAATCTTGGTTGTAGTTTCTTCCCTTTCATTACTTTAAGTATATCATGCCACTCCCTTTTGGCTTGTAGAGTTTCTGCTGAGAAATCACCTGTTAACCTTATGGGAGTCCACTTGTATGTCATTTGTCAGTTTTTCCTTGCTGTTTTCAATAATCACTCTTTGTCTTTAATTTTTGCCAATTTGATTACTATGTGTCTCAGCATGTTTCTGCTTGGGTTTATCCTGTATGGGACTCACTGTGCTTCCTGGACTTGGGTGGCTATTTCCTTTCCCATGTTAGGGATGTTTTCAACTATAGTATCTTGAAATATTTTCTCTGGTCCTTTCTCTCTCTCTTCTCCTTCTGAGACCCCCATAATGTGAATGTTGTTGTGTTTAATGTTGTCCCAGAAATCTCTTAGGCTGTCTTCATTTCTTTTCATTCTTTTTTCTTTATTCTGTTCTGCATCAGTGAATTCCACCATTCTGTTTTCCAGGTCACTTCTCCGTTCTTCTGCCTCAGTTTTTCTGCTATTGATTCCTTCTAGTGTAGTTTTCATTTCAGTTATTGTATTGTTCATCTCTGTTTGTTTGTTCCTTAATTCTTCTAGATCTTTGTTAAACATTTCTTGTATTTTCTCGATCTTTGCCTCCATTCTTTTTCCGAGGTCCTGGATCATCTTCACTATCATTATTCTGAATTCTTTTTCTGGAAGATTGCCTATCTCCATTTCATTTAGTTGTTTTTCTGGGATTTTATCTTATTCCTTCATCTGGTACATTGCCCTCTGCCTTTTCATCTTGTCTATCTTTCTGTGAATGTGGTTTTTGTTCCACAGGCTGCTGGATTGTAGTTCTTCTTGCTTCTGCTGTCTGTCCTGTGGTGGATGAGGCTATCAGAGAGGCTTGTGCAAGTTTCCTGATGGGAGGGACTGGTGGTGGGTAGAGCTGGCTGTTGCTCTTGTGGGCAGAGCTCAGGAAAACCTTAATCCACTTGTCTGCTGATTGGTGGGGTTAGGTTCCCTCCTGTTGGTTTTTTGGCCTTAGGCCTCCCAACACTGGAGCTTACCCAGGCTCTTTGGTGGGGCTAATGGCAGGCTCTTGGAGGGCTCATGCCAAGAAGTACTTCCCAGAACTTCTACTGCCAGTGTCGTTGTCCCTTGGTGAGCCATAGCTGCCCCCGGCCTCTGCAGGAGACCCTCCAACACTAGTAGGTAGGTCTGGTTCAGTCTCCTATGGGGTCACTGCTCCTTCCCCTGGGTCCCAATGTGCACACTACTTTGTGTGTGCCCTCCAAGAGTGGAGTCTCTGTTTCCCCCAGTCCTGCCAAAGTCCTGCAATCAAATCCCGCTAGCCTTCAAAGTCTGATTCTCTAGGAATTCCTCCTCCCGTTGCCGGACCCCCAGGTTGGGAAGCCTGACATGTGTCTCACAACCTTCATTCCAGTGGGTGGATTTCTGTGGTATAAGTGTTCTCCAGTTTGTGAGTCACCCACCCAGCAGTTCTGGGATTTGATTTTATTGTGATAGTTCCCCTCCTACCATCTCATTGTGGCTTCTTCTTTGTCTTTGCACTTGGGGTATCTTTTTTGGTGAGCTCCAGCGTCTTCCTGTCGATGATTGTTCAGCAGTTAGTTGTGATTCCTGTGTTCTCGAAAGAGGGAGTGAGAGCATGTCCTTCTACTCTGCCATCTTGAACCAATCTCACCCTCAACTATTTTAATTTGCATCTTATTAATGCTTCCCAGCTTTCAAAGTTCCACAATGCCTTCTTAATAATATTCTCTCATCCTCCTTTATTTCCAGATATCTCTTCCCCTAGAATTATTTTAGCTTCCTGTCCTTAACCCAGTTTTTCCACTCCTGACAATCTTCTCCCTGACAGTTCTTTCAGAGTCACTCTGGTTTTTGTATTAGTCACAGAGCTTCAGTTGCTGGCAAACTTCCCAGGAGTCTGGCCCAGAACCAAAAGCATTCAGCTCTTAGACATTCCTGCAATTCAAGAGGGGAACTTTCCTAATACAATGGGCTGTCCCCAAATGGAATCAGAGTCTAAGGAAGTATTTTTTGCTCCCTGAGTTCAGCAGTTCTCTTTTCCCCTTCTGATGGGTCAGTCTAGTGCCTTAGTTAGAAGTGAGTCTCCTATGTAAACCACATCCTACTGTCTGCCAGCATTCACAAGTTGAAATCAACATTTAAATTTCTAGCAATTTCTCCAGGCTTGGATGCTCTTGCTTTTGAGGGGGATTAGTTATCTTTCCAGGTACTGTTAAATATGTTTTGGTCCTGAAATTTTCCCCAAAGATCCTTGTGTTCTCTGTAATATTAGGATGCTTTAGCACCCCCATTATAGGATGGTGGGCTCTTTTATCTTTTGTTCTCTCTCATTAACCTTAAAGCTCATAAGGGTGAGAGATTCATGAGCGGGAGCCAATGGACTGAATTACAAGCAGGTTTATATCCCTATAAACAACAATAGAAAATGTACCTAATTACTGGTTACTAGAAATTTTTGTTTCAGTCTCTCATTTCAAGATCAATGTACATCACAAGGTTTCCTGGGGGATCTACCTTCTGTGGACACTGCATCTATTCATGGTAAGTTGGGGCTTGCAGGCAAACAATGCAACAACTAGACAACTAGCCCTTTCTGTGACCTAGGGTCTTGACTCTCAGTGGATCTGGTGACCCTCAGGCAGGAATATGACCACTAACAGCACCTGTGACCTACTTTTATGCCCACAGGGTATGTCTCCCCTATCCAAGGTAGTCCAGCTGACCATGATCTCTGCCCCTCCAGGTAGCCTAAATTCAATGCAAGAGATATGTGCCCCAGCCTCAGGGTGATCCAAACGAATCCATCTGCTGTATTCCAAAGGTCATTTCTGGTATAGGAAAAATGTGTTCTTTGTGAGAATATAACAAATTTAATTTTTACCATTGATTATTAAGATTGATTTGTAATGTTCCAGTTCGAGCAGTCATGTTTATGGCCCAATACTAGCATGCACAGTAAGAATTGCATGCATAATAATTTATATTTCTATATACTAGCCATAAATAGTAGGAAATTTTTAAAAAATAAAGTTTGTCAATTGTAATAAATGTACCACTCTGGTAGTAGATTTTGATAAAGGGGGAGGCTGTGCATGTGTGGAGTAGGAGGTATATGGGAAACTTCTGTGCTTTACTCTTAATTTTTCTGTGAACCTAAAACTGCTCTTAGAACAGAATTGCGGTTGCCAAGGGGGAGAGAGGGTTGGGGAGGGAAGGACTGGGAGTTTGGGATTAGCAGATACAAACTATTGTATATAGGATGGATAAATAACAAGGTCCTACTATATAGCACAGGGAACTATATTCAATATCCTGTGATAAACCATAATGGAAAAGAATATGAAAAAGAAAATATATATGTATCTGAATCACTTTCCTGTACAGCAGAAATTAACACAACATTGTAAGTCAACTATACTTCAGTAAATTTTTTTTAAAAATAAATAAAACTGCTCTTAAGTCTTTGAAAAAAAATTATTTCAGGTATTCAAGGCTGGCTCAACATTCAAAATCAAAATCAATCAATGTAATCTACCACGTCAGCAGGCTAAAGAAGAAAAATTATATGATCACAGAATTGGCACAGAAAAACAATGGACAATATCTAATATCTATTCACGATTTAAAAACAAAACCTCTCAGAAAAGCTGCAATACAGGAAAACAACTTCAATTTGATAAGGAACACTTACCCCAAAACCTTCCAGTAGCATCATACTTAATAGTAAGAAAGTAGACACTTTACCTCAAAACTGAGGGAAAAAATTCTCTAGAAAGGGTAACCAAGGTTCAGGACAAGGAGGTCCTCTTCCAACACTACAGTTTGTTTGCTGGATGTCTTTGCTAGTGAAATAAGAAAAGAAAAGGAAATAAAAGGTGTATGGATTGGAAATGAAGAAATAAACCTGTCTCTATTTGCAAATGACAAGATTGTCTACATAGAAAATCCCAAAGAATGGACAAAAAAACTTCTATAACTAATCAGTGAGCATAGCAAATTCACTGGACCAACACTTGATATATATGAGTTGAATAGGTGATTCCCAGGGGATTATTTTTAGGGTAGAGAAATGATGATATTCTATATGATACTATAATGATGGATACAAGATGGTGGGCATTTGTCAAAGTCTCTAGAACTTTACAGCACAAAGAATAAACCTTATGATATGCAAATTTTGAAAAATCATTTAGGAGTTCAGGTGATCTCAGGATGGAATATAGAATGTAACAAAATATTATAAATGTATTACAACTGTATGACATAACCTCACTGAAGGGGCTGGGGGAGTGTGATGCTGACCTAAGCACCTTTGGAAATGAGTGGAGTTTGTAAGACTAAAGGCAAAAAGAGCTGTACATAAGACTTTTACCCTAGTTGATAAAGTTTTTTCCCATGGATTTACAGGTTAACAATTCTGGAACAACTATACATGTCTACTAGAGTTGAACAAATAAGTAAATGGATAGTGGATGGTGGGAACAAGGTTTCTTTCTCTTTTTTCTCCTTTAAAGATTTTTTTTTTTGATGTGGACCATTTTTAAAGTCTTTATTGAATTTGTTACAATATTCCCCCTGTTTTATGTTTTGGCTCTTTGGCCGCGAAGCATGTGGGATCTTAGCTCCCCGACCAGGGATCAAACCCTCATCCCTTGCATTAGAAGGCAAATGGACCACGACCACCAGGGAAGTCCTGGGAACCAGGTTTCTTTCTGTTGAGTGGAGAGTTACAGATATACAAGGGGAGGAAGATAGAATAATAAATGTGGTAATGGATTAGAATTGGAAACATCAGTATGAACTCATATTTACCTTCATATAAATACAGGTTGTTACACATCGAAATATTTATAGATATGTATGTACACACAGGTTAGTATTATATATTCATATATATCTCTATGCTTTTTCAGCTGAGAAGGCCTGGAAGTGATGATAGGCTGGTGGTAATTAGTACCCCTACAATTCATATCTTGTTTCCTAATACCACTTACTAATAAAAGGAACCAGTGCTCCTTGGAGAAATGATTGATTCTAATACTGGATAGGAAATACACAAGATGATCCTGGAGTATCTTATGGTGTCATAAAATAAGAAAAATCTCAAAAAACAAAAACAAAACCCCTATCCACAATAATGGAGATATTTCAAAAGGACATAGAGGTCAATAGAAAGAGGTCTCCATGGCCAAAGTTGGAAAAATTTGAGCAACATGATTTATAAAGTAGTATTAGATTATAACCCAAATTATAAAATATCTATGTGTCCATATAGATATAAAAATGATTGATGAAATAAATAAATATGAGAATAAATACATTCTATGTTCAGAATAATTTCAAGTAATTTATATACTTACTCTCCCCTTAAGGAGGAAGAGTATTACTTCCCCTTCCTTAATCACGGCAGTAAATAGTGACTATCTTCCAAAACTATAAAATGAGAGTGAAAAAAAGCGTAACTTCACAGTGAAGAAGACTGACAAACATTACCTCAAGCCAGGTGATCAAGGTTAACATCAAGAGTGATGTGACATATTGAGACATACTGATAGTATATACCCCTGATATAATGTGAAGATCATAGCACTTTATGCCTCTGGTCTTCCTCTCTGAAACACATTCCCTCAACCTAATCATGAGAAAACCATTAGGCAAATCCCAATTGGGGGACATTCTACAAGACCCCTTACCAGTGTTCCTCAAAACTTTCAAGTTTATCAAAAACAAAGAAAGTCAAAGAAACTTTAACAATCAAAGCAACCTAAGAAGATATTAGTTGACTGTGTTTTTTTTTAAGGTTTTATTTATTTATTTATTTATTAACATCTTTATTGGAGTATAATTGCTTTACAATGGTGTGTTAGTTTCAGTTGTATAAAAAAGTGAATCAGCTATATGTATACATATATCCCCATATTCCCTCCCTCTTGCATCTCACTCTTGAACAACATGGGGGTTAGGGATGCCAACTCCATACACTCGAAAATCCTCATATAATTTATAGTCAGCCCTCCGTATACACCATTCCTCCATATCCACTGTTCTGCATCCTCAGATTCAACCAAGATGGATCATATAGTACTGTAGTATGTATTTAGTGAAAGAAATATATGTATAAGGGGACCCACACAGTTCAAATTCATGTTGTTCAATGGTCAATTGTATACTAAATGTAATGCGGTATCATGGTGGGATCCTGAACAGAGAAAGATATTGGGAAAAAACTAGGGCAATCAGAATGAGGTATATACTTTTAAAGTAGTTATTAATAACAAAATAAAGTAATAATATATCAGTACTTATGGTTTGTTAATTGTTACAAATGTACTATAACAATGGAAGATGTTACTAATAGGAAAACTGAATGAGGAGTATATAGGAATTCTCTGTATAATCTTTGCAATAATTTTGTAAATATAAAACTGTTCTAAAATTTTAAAGTTTATTAAATATTTTAAAAAGAAGAAAAACTATTTACTATAACATCAAGATCAAGCAAAACTTATAAATATTTTAACATATTATTTGGGAGACCTGTATCCTGAAAATTACAAAATATTACTGAAGAAAATAAAACAAGACTAAATAAATGTAGAGAGGTACAATATTAATGGAGTAGAAGATGCAGTATTTTTATGATATCAGTTAGTTCTCCCCAAATTCATGTATGGGTTTAATGTAATCCTATTGAATAATATATTTTAGAAACATACATACTGATTCTTAAATTTATATGGAAACACAAAGGACACAGAAGGGTCAAATTTTGAAAGAAAGGAATTAAGATGGAGAACATACACTATCTGATTTCAAAGCTTAGTCTAAAACTACAGTAAACAAGATAGTTCAGCAATAAGAAAATATAGGCATATAGATCAATAGAAAAAAATGAGGGTGTAGAAATAAATCCACCTTATATGAATAATCAATTCTTAATGAAGCTGCCAAGATAATTCTATTGTAAAAGAATGATTTTATCAACAAATTGTGCAGGAACAAACAAATATCCCTATGCAAAATGAATTTTGTCCCTTTCCTCACACCATATACAAAAGTAACACATAATAGATCATAGACTTAAATTTAATAGCTGAATCTATAAAGCCTTAGAAGTAAATAAGATAAAATGTATTTTGATAGAAGCTAGTATTTTTGCTAAAATTACAAATTCACTAACATTTTCTTCTATAGACTTAATACTTTATTAATGTCATCCAGTGTATTTTTCTTCTGAGGCATTGTATTTTTATCTCTAGAAGTTTGCTTTGGGTCTTTTTATATTGTCCATAACTCTCCTTATTAGGCTCATGCTTTCCTCTACCATAATTTCTTAAATGTATGGAATATATTTGTAATAGCTCTTTTATCTGCTAATTCCATTATCTGTCATTTCTGGATCTATCACTATTGATTGGTTTTCTCCTTATTATGGATCATATTTTTCTGCTTATCAGCATGCTTGGAAATTTTTGATTGGATGCTAGTCATTATGTTTGTGATATTTTTATGTCAGAGCCTGATTTTGTTTTGTTCTGTTTTTATATTTTTTTAAATATGTTTGGGCTTGGTTCCAGGATTCATTTAAGTAAACTGGAATCAATTAGTTATTCCTCAGGATTGAGTTTAAGCTCTGTTAGGCAGGACCAGAGCAGCCTTTAATCTACAGTAAACTTGGCCCCATTTTTGAGGCCGTTCCTTTTAGAGTCCTCTACTTGCTATTCCATATGTTGAGGAGGTATTTCCACTCTGCCTAATGAGAAAATAAATTATAGTTGGCCTTCTGATGTTTCTAGTGATTTTACTGCTTGCTCTCTTTTTTGTGCTTCTTTTTCTGGGCTTGGATGGTTTCCCTGTGTCCAACTTTGATCATTATTCAGATGAAGACTCAAGGGAAATACCCTGTAGATATCCAGATCTCTCTCTTTACGTAGACTACTTCTCTCCAGTGTTCTGTCCTATGGATTATAGATGCCTTGGCTACCCCAAATCTTAAATTCTATATTATCAACTTAGGGAGGCCACCAGGCTCTATTTGGTTTCCTGTTCTTATTTATTTTGTCTTCTCAGAAATCACTAATTTATGCTATATTTGATTCAAGTCTGAAAATTATGCTTCTTATATTTTGGCTGAATTATTGATTGTTTAAGGCAAATGGACAAACAGGTTATTCCATCACATCTGGAAGTGCAAATGCAAATTTGATGAGCTTTAAAAAATATTCACTATCATGTAACAATCATCAAAGTCAAGTTATAGACTAACAATAAATAACAAATACAATTTTTAAAGTGAGTATCTCTTCATGGTATGATCATGGCTGATTATTTTTTTCTTTTTTCTGTGTACATTGCAGTTTTTCTTTAATGACTCCATCAATTTTGTAATTTTGAGAAAAATTTAAATGTAATTATAAAACAAAAAATACTATGTTTCACAGTTTATATGCTTTCTCTGCCTTGTTAGAACCTTCATTTTACAAGATATTTTCTATACACTTTGTCAACAAAGCCTATTTAAACATTAAAAATGCCAAAAAATATCATTTGAATTCTCCAATTTTGTATTTTACAAATAATATTTTGCACAATTAAATTTCTGTATTAGCTTTTCATATATTAAAATTTAATGTGATTTCCATTTGTGTCTAATTTTATTGTTTAAGTAATAAAAGCATTCATTAATTTTTCTGCAATCATGTTTCTGTCCTATTTCTGGAATTCTGAATAAAGAATTTTCTGAAATGAAAACATTTCCTTTAATAGAATTATTTTTTAAGTGCAAGAAACAGAAGAATGTTGGGCAAAATCTTTATTTAAGAGAATCCAGAAATAACAAGAACAAAGAAAGCTATTTATCATTGTAGAACTGTGGTAATTGCATACTATCTTAATGATTAAACTAATGATTTAATGTTTGGAATTTAAAGGCTTGGCAGAACTCCTCAAGCAAATAAAAAAAACAAGAAAGACTGGCTATGGGTTGTACTTGTCAACAACAGCATTAGCTTGAAATTTACTTTGGAAAATACTGTATTATATTAAGATTCAGATCCCTCAAGTGTTTTAACTTAACATGTAATGTAACCAATTGAATTATAATTGAATCAATTATTTGGCCTATGTTTAATGTTTAAATTTTAAAATCCTGTTACCAAGAAGGAAGATGTCACTGATTTATAAATATATAAATTTACATACACATATTATTAATCAATTAAATGAATCAATCAGTTTAATCAAACTAAGAAATTTCACTTTTAACTGGGCCATGGGAAACCTTTCACATTGTTTTTGCCTGACTGCTTATTTAATAGTAAATCTACAGATCTGGAAAAGTTGTGACATTATTTCAAGACTGTGAATTTCAGTTCATAGTGCAGGGACAATGAAGAAATAAAATGATACTGAATACATATTCAAGTGAATACATACAACATGATTTTGAAACATTTATGATTGTTTAAATGGAGAAAGAATGATTCAATGATTATTTAAATGGAGACAGAATTTTTTTAAGTGTCTGTAAGTTTTAAAAACGCTAGTTATCAGGTACAGAGTTTATTGTCTATTGCTTATTCTATCTGGAACTGGCTCAGTTTTCTACATAATAGTTACAAATCTCCAGTTAACGGTGCACTTGGTGACCTAAGGTTAAAAGTGAAGGTAAATGTACCTTATATATTATGATATTACTTATATAAGTTAGATTTTCCAAAAGTACAGTATGGAAACATTTTTTATTCAACAAGCAACAAAGGAAAACAGAAAAATTCCTATACTATTTTGCACTTATTTACTTGTATAAATTCCTAAATGTCTCACAGTTTGGTCCAGAGAATAATAAAAGAAAAACATGTTCAGAATTACTTCCTATGTTTGTAAGAATGTTGTTATGAGCCATTTCTTTACCTGCTTTGGAAAGAGATTGTGAAAAAGTATCCTGGTTCCTATTGCAAACTTAATACCAATACCAAGTTAATACATATCTTGTGATTCTTTAATCACACAATCAGCTATTTCTGAATCTCCCATAGACTATTAACACAATTTTTGTATTGCTGGAATGCTACTGAATACTAGAACTTTTGGTAGTGCACCGGAAAGTTTACATTATCTATTATCATATTTTTTCTTGTTCACTGCCTAAGCATATATAATTAACTAAATAAGCCAGTTTGTCAACCTGATGTGTTCTCTTTTATAACTGTGAAGCAAAGTTCTTTTAACATTTCAGAGTGTATATAATTAACTTTGCTATATGCTTGTTTTTACCCTGTGCCTCATGCATTTACCATTAGTTTTACCCTGTCATATATCATGCCAAACTCAGCTTAACATTACATCCAGTGGTAGTACTTGGCTCTCCTGGTTATGACAAAATAAATTTTGTATATACATCAAATCTGATTAAAAAATGTTTATTCTATACTATTGTGTTAGTTCATTGGTTGAGAAACACATCCCTAGAATCAAGAGAGCTTATGTTCAAATACCAATATTAGTCATGCATAAGCATAAATCTTGGTTTCCCATCAAATGTATATTTTTAAGGAAATTTAATTATATATTTTAAGAAAAATAAAATAAGGTCATGATAATTTAAAAGTTTACAAAAAGTAAAGGAATATAAGTGATATTTTATTAAAAATACTTTTTAGAAATAAAATAATTAATTGTTTTACAAAAGTAGAGTATAAAATAAAAATCTTTACAATTTTTGAAATATAGTCCATGGCATTGCTGGTATATTTTCCCAACAATTAACAGTTTCTCAAATATATCTCTGAATATTTTGTTATATTTGAGAAATAATGGGTCTTGATATAAGTCAATCTTATAGGAAAAGAATCAAAAACAAAACAAAAGCAATTTTAAAATCAGGTTTTTCCATTCTAGAATCATTATGTTATATACCTGAAACTAATATAATATGTCAACTATACCTCAATTAAAAAAAAAAAAAAAAAAACTATTGCAGGGGCATATATTAAAGAGTTTATTTAGATGAACTTATTTGTGATTAAAACCCATGAGCAAGGGTGTGTCAAAAAATTGTAGAAAAAATGGATAATTGTTATTAGATTTTAATATATGAAAAGCTAATACAGAAATTTAATTGTGCAAAATATTATTTTTAAAATACAAATTATTATTATCTCTAAGGGAATAAGAAAGTAAAAAGAGTTACTGGTAAAAGAAGTTTAAAACTGTCAAGGAAATTTTTTTTTTAATTGTTGAGGTGAAAAATATTAAGAAAAAAAATCAAACAACAGTACAAAGTTAAGAATGAAAAGATTTTCTAAAAAACATTTGGCAACATAATAAAGACAAGGGGAAGATTAAAGACTGTCTAAGATGTTATCAAAGGGACAATTACAATATATAAAGATACTAGGATTCTATCTATGTGAACATTAAGATTACATAAAATAATGACACAAGAGAACGAAGGAGGAAAACATTTGAGTTCAGATAATAGATACGCATATTAAGGTCATATATTTAGGAAAATGTTTGAAATATGAATAAAATGCATTCTTACTTTGACTTGTTGGAAAAATAACAAAATGCACATTGTAAAAGTGAACACAGCTCTTTTTCATATTAATAGTTTTATATGCTATTTGATTTGTATCTGTGGCCTTGATTTCTTACTTAGGCCAAGTATAAATAAGGAAAACAAAAAAAGCACATCTGGGATAGCATTTCCTCCAAAATATAACAAATTAAGGGTAAACTATATTGTAGACAGAGGAGATGTATGCTCCCACCCTTTGGGAACAGTCTCTAATGTGAATGAACCAAAACCAATGGCTTGATCTTACAATATGAACAAAAGCTACTAGAGCTGGATACTTCTTTGAAAGAAACAATAGGTAAGAGTATTTCCAAACAATAGGGACTAAAACTATTGACTGCACAACAGGAAGCTTTATATACACTCTTAAAGGGATAGAAAAAATATATACTATAGTAAAAAAACAACAACAGCATGGATTTGGAAACCCAATCAAAGCTCACAGTACTTGGGTTATTATAAAACATGTGATGTGATGTGATGATAACTTTTGATTATTTTTATGCCCTATAGATAACCTTTTCTCTTTTTAGTTCCAATGAGTCTTTGAAAGGCTAAGGACTTAAGACAAGTAATTAAATAAACCAGTGTTTTTCCTGTTTGCTTTTGTTGCATATTTTTAAACAGAATAATTGTATATTTTCACATATGGGGGTATTTTTTTTTTATTTAATAGATTGAATACTATGGGTTAATAATGAAACATTTGAGCAAGAAGTTTTTCTACTCTCCCCATTTTTAAAACCCCCTGGTTAATACCATCTTGGGTTATAGTCATAATATAATTTCTATAGGGGATGGGTGAGTAACTTTTAATATTTTAATGTTATTGCTTGCTTTTTTTTTTTAACTAAACTTGGTGTGGGAAGGAAGAGATTTAAAAATGAAGCCACTTACTTCTCTGTTCCTTTGGCCAGAGAAAGTTTAAATTAGGATGAATGAGTGCTTGGAGACACTTTTTAAAAAACACTTTCTTAAGGTAAAATAGATATGCAAAATTTGCACCCGTTTTGAGTACGTTATGAATTTTGACAAATTCATAGATTTGAGAAACCTTCACCACACCAAGAAAATGAACATTTCCTCCACCTTCAAAGGTTCCCAGTACCACTATTGAAACCCATTTACCCCCTCAACATCATCCATAGTCAACCAGTGATCTGCTTTCTCTTATTACACATTAAATTGCATATTTCAGAAATATAAATTCCGTACCTATTCTTCATTTCTTAGTTGCTTTCACTCAACATATGGATTCTGAAAATAATCTAAATTTTTGTACTTGCCTGTATCAATAGTTGCTTCCTTTTTATTGTTGAGTAGTATAACAATATATGTGTAAACAACAATTTACCCATTCACTTTTTATGAACAATTGGTTTGATTCCAGATGTTGGCTATTGAAAATAAAAATGTATGAACATTTATGTACATGTCTTTGTATGGACATTCACTTTCCTTTCTTTTAGATCATTAGCTAGCAGTGGAAAGTTAGGTCACATATAGATGAATAATTAACTGTTTAAGAAACTGCCAAACTGTTTTCCAAAGTAATTGTACAATTTTACAAGCAATGTAGAAGTGTAGTACTTGCTTTTCACCCTCACCAATACTTGGCATAGCCAGTTTTTTATTTGTTGGTTTTATTTTTGTTGTTTTCTGTTTATCATCACTATTACTATTATTTTAGCCCCTTTAATGTATGTTTAGTCATATGATGGTTTCATTTGCTTTTCTTGGTAACTGATGATGTTGAGCTTCTGCTATGCTTATTGGCATATGTCTTCTCTTACACGGTATCTGTTCACTTTTGCCCATTTTTATTGAACTGTTTGCCTCATTAGTAAAGTGTTATAATCTTTATTCTGATCACAAATCCATTGTCTAATATATGTGTTGCAATTAATTCTGCTAATCTGTGGCTGGCTCTTTCATTTATTAAATAATATACTCTGAACACCAAACTTTAAATGAATATTGGTCATGAAATTTGATATATCAAAAATGATTCATGTGTTTTGTTTTGCATCTGGGAAAGCTATATCTACTCCAATGTAGAAAAAATGGTCTCCTACTTTTTTTCTAAAAGTTTTATACTTTCAGGTTTTACACTTAAGCCTATGATCCATTTTGAGTTAATTTTCTGTTTATAATACGAGGTAAGGGTCTATATTTATACTGAATATAGTTTCCTCATTGAAACAGCTTGTCAACTTTGTCAGAATTAACTGACAATATGATGTGTGTCTATTTCTGGACCCCTTTATTTCCCCATCTATGTAAAATGTCTACTTTTTCACCACTACCAAACTGTCTTGATTACTGTAGTTGTAGAGAGCTTTTACCACTACAGTAGAGCTGAAAATTTTGGAAGTAATTTCAGAGTACCAAAACTATGCTCACATCCAAATTTAGATCCATCTGTCATTTGCTTCAAATTCAATTAAGTTGGAGTGTATGTATGTAATCAAGGTAGATGAATGGGAAGCAGGGAGACTCTTCTGATTACCCAATCCCTAAGTTTTTTATTCTTTAATACTACATTTTGAACTATCTTTATGCTTTATCTAGAGTTTCAGAAATAAGATATTTTTTTCTCCAGTCCTATCTGCTTTTTATCCTCATTTTTCCACCATCTTAGAATTCAATAATCTTTTTCTATATCATAAGTTCCACTGCAAGCCACTCCTGGATATTATTTTGTGTCATCTCTGAGCTAAACTTCATCTTCTTCCTAGGAAATAATCTACTTGGATCCTCCTGCTTGAACTAAGATGAGAAATGAATCTACTATGCTCCATCCCAACTCTACTAGGGCAATGGCATTGTATACACTTATTAAAATAATTATTCATCCACATTAATTTTAGATACAATCTGAAACTGAGAATCAGTAATCCAGGTCAACTCTCTCACTGCAATGGTGAGAAAACTAGAGCCTATTCATTTTCTTCATTCATTTACTTAGTTCACATTTATTGAAATCAATACTGCTGTCAGGCACTGTGCTTGGTGCTGCAATTACAAAAAGGGAGCATGACTAGATAGAAAAAAATAGATCTGTGGTGGAAATTTCATGTTTAAGACATTTTTGAAATATCCAAGTGACAATGTAAAGTAAGGAGTAAGACATATATGCATTTGTGATAGAGCTGGTTATGTAGAAAATAGAATTCTCCCAGGTAAGGATCTTTTAGAGACGATATGAACACAGGCTTTAGAATCATACATAACATGATTAAGACTGGCTCATCCATGGTACAAGAATTGGTACTTTCTTCTACTATACCCATGTTATACATCATTAAGTGACTATGCTTTTTGGTTTTTTACAACAAAAGTCTTTTAACATAGTGTTTCAAGAAAACAGTGGCAATTAATATGATGTCTGCAAAATGTAAAAGGGTAGAATTTGTGTAAATAATAGAAATTTAGGATTATGTTTGAATCTGGGGTGATAAAAATGCAAAATGAAGGTCCAATCACCAAAATCAGGTTTATGAGAGAGGTGAAAATGAGGGAAGATGGGAGCTTGGAACGTCATACTAAAAGCCCATAATCAGAGTCTATTAAGGCATTGGGGCAAGATGTCCAACATCAGGACACGTAGAATCATCTTAAATAAATACTCTTTGCTCTCTCATAGTTGTGAACATAGTGCATAGTTTGATACAGGGTTCTTAGGATTTTTAAATGTAGACATTACAGATTAATTTTATTCAATTAATTGTGCCTTTAAATTCCTCAACTTTTCTATTATAGAAAAACTAAAATCTAAGTACTCTACTTACAATGGAGTTCACATAATCATAGAAATAACTAAAGAAAAATATTTTTCAGTTTACTATGCGTGCCACATATAAGGAACTAGGGCTATGGTCTTCCAAAGAAACAGTGAAACACACTGTTACTTTTTAAATTTTAATGCTTCCCATATTTTTTCACTGAGGACTTCTCAATGGAATTAAGCTAGGCAACTATGTTGCCTCTATACCACTTAGTTCTCTATGAAGATATTTCCAAAAGAATCAAAAATTTATGCCCACGTCATCTTTCTGAAGCAATGTAGTTGTTTCTCAAATATCCAGTATATTTCATTTGTCCTATTTTTTTAATCCAGTGTTCCTGTCTTTACTCTTGGATTAAAAATTATGTCCTTAATCCATGTTTACATGTACTTGATATTTATAGATAGATTTTATGTCCCCAAGCAGACTTTGTTCACTCTAGCTCATAAAATTTGAGGTATTTTAATCCCTTCTCATTAGTCTATCTATTCACTCTCTTAATCTCTCATATTGTTTTTGCTGTGAGCTCCTGGTTTTCATTTATCTATGTGTTCCTAGGATTGGAATGTGTATAATTAAATGTATTCAAGCAGATGAATTCACATCAGATAAGGAGAAGACAAATCACTATCATCATGCTTGTCAAGTTGATAAAAATCACACAGATTAAAAAAAAAGCTTTTATATTAATTATTCGCCAACATTTTACTATTATGAAGCATTTATATAGCATTTTATTTGCACAGCACCAAATTTTCTTTCATGTATATGCTCCATATTTTTGTCTATTTGCTTAATTTCTTTGTATTGTTTTAAATCCTCCAGTGCCTACTACTGAGATTAGGTCAGATGCCTAAATTCTGAAATAGTTATTATTTCTGAAATTCATTCAATATTTGAACTCCTCCTCTGTTAGTACCATTAATATTGTTCCATGGTTCATAGAAAGATGTAGTAGCTACTCTAAAACGTAGCAGCTGTAACAGTCGTAAAGAAGTTACAGAACGATACAAATAAAGTTAGGTGAATTCCTTTTCTAAGATTAGAATTCCTTTTGCTGGTGAAAATCTATTTTCTAAAATAATCACCATAAGAAAATCAATTGATTTTAATATCTCAAAAGCTTAACTATGCAATAATGTATTGAGATTTTAATTTGCAATCTTTTGCTGTTGTTCAACTATAGTCATGTAAATCTTGTTTAAAACATTAGTACATAAGTTACAACAAAGCAAAAATGGTATTTATGCTTAAAAGCAGAGCCTGCTCCAGGACCCCTTTATGTTATAATGATAGTAAAGATAATTCTGCCAGTTGATATCAGTTTTATCTCAGACATTCTATTTCACATTAAGCTCTGATCAGTTTATTTCCTATACGTTGTTGAGAGTTAATGAACACTTATAGCCTTGGAAATGTTTAAAATCAAGTCAAGCTTTTATTTGAAAAGAAAAATAATTCATTTTTGTTAACTAATCATGTTCTCTATGATTACTAACAAATATAGAAAAAAGGGACTTCCCTGGTGGTCCAGTGGTTAAGACTTTGCCTTCTAATGCAGTGGGTGCATGTTTGATCCCTAGTTGGGGAGCTAAGACCTCACATGCCTCGTGGCCAAAAAACCAAAACATAAAACAGAAGCAATATTGTAACAAATTCAGTGAAGACTTTTAAGAAAATGCTCCACATAAAAAAAATCTTAAAAAAAAACACAAAAAAAAATGTAACAGAAAGCAAAAGCTGTATTTTTTATAGATTGTCTACAAAAATCAGGTCTCAAAATCAAACAGCAACCAAATTGAGATGCCCAGGAAAAAAATCCGAAATATTTACAAAGAAGGAAGTATTTTCTTCCTTTTTTAAAAAAAATTATTTATTTTATTTATTTTTGGCTGCGTTGCTGCATGCAGGCTTTCTCTAGTTGCGGCGAGCAGGGGCTACTCTTCCTTGCGGTGCGCGGGCTTCTCATTGCAGTGGCTTCTCTTGTTGCGGAGCACGGGCTCTAGGCGCGCGGGCTTCAGTAGTTGTGGCTCGCAGGCTCTAGAGCACAAGCTCAGTAGTTGTGGCGCACGGGCTTAGTGGTTCCGTGGCATGTGGGATCTTCCCAGGCCAGGGCTCTAACCCGTGTCCCCTGCATTGGCAGGAGGATTCTTAACCACTGCGCCACCAGGGAAGCCCAAGAAAGCAGTTTCTTTCTTTCTTTTTTTTTTTTTTTGCGGTATGCGGGCTTCTCAGTGTTGTGGCCTCTCCCGTTGCGGAGCACAGGCTCCAGAAGTGCAGGCTCAGCGGCCATGGCTCACGGGCCCAGTCGCTCCACAGTATGTGGGATCTTCCCGGACGGGGGCACGAACCCGCGTCCCCTGCATTGGCAGGTGGACTCTCAACCACTGCGCCACCAGGGAAGCCCAAGAGAGCATTTTCTACTCACAACTTTGAGAAAAGTAGAAGATACAGGTTGGGTTTGAGGAGGAGTTAAAAAATGAAGAAAGACCATCTCCAGGTCTCTTCATTTAACCAGCCCCATTAGAAAGGATACTCAAGGACATTTACAAGTTTATATGGGGATATTGTAACTAACATAAAATTTTCAATTTTTACTGCAATATCTCACATTATACTGCTATACATATGAAAGCTCAGACAATCATAAAATACCAGAATAAACTAGGACTCAGTGATAACCTAATAGTTAATTCTAAGAATAAAAGGCAGAGGGCGCTGAAATGGGCAAAACATAATCTGGCTCTCTTCCTTTTAGAACCCTAAAGCTGGGTCTTGTGAACCTGCCTGGATGAAAGATCTCCCATACCCCACCTCTGTGGATGCACTCTTATTCAGTCCTGCAGGAAATAAACACATTTCCAAAACCTCCAGGAGAGTTGTGGTATTTTAGTATTTGTTTTTTTAAACTAAGGATACAAGCCAAAGAAAATCAGGCTTTTGATGATGTGCTGGGGATTCCTATTTGAGAACGTCTCTGATTCCCCGAGAAGTAAATCAACTTTCCCTAAATCCTGAGTGAAAGTTTCCAGGGTCTCTGGAATTCCCTGATGGTTTTATCTAGTGTTGGGGCCCAGGGCCAGTCACCCCAAAATATGGCTCAATGTTGTATTGATTGCTTTGAATTAAAGTTACTTAAGAAATGGCCAATGCAAGAGGGACACTCTGACCCTTCTCTCTGTATCCCTAAAAGCAGGAAATAAATCTCCCATGTGAAAGGTGTAACCATTTTAACTGGAGGTAGAACACGCTTATCTCCAGAGATAGGGAATTTGGGAGGAGAAGTCCATATAAAGAAATCCTGTTATTTCTTTAATTTACCACCCCCAAGTCCAAATTCTGTTTAGATTCTTCACTAATTAAGGACCCAAAGCTTAAGTTTCTTTACCCTGTCAATTTATCACACATTTATTGTTTCTTTGTCTAAAAAGTATAAAAGCTACTGCTTTGGCCACTTCTTAGGTTCTTTTTCTAGGAGACTTCCAAGCCCACAAATTAAAAGTTGTTTCTTTATTTTTCTGCTAATCTGTTTTGTGTTGATTTCATTATTAGTCCAGCCACAAGAACACAAGAAGGGTAGAAGGGGAAGTTTCCCCTTCCCCAACACTAGTAACAAATAATGCACCCTATTATAATGTCATGCTGTTAAAATGGTGGCTAACTCTGTACAGTTATATGGAAATCAGTGATTAACGATAAACTTCCCAAAAGTATAGCAATGGCGATTTGCTTACAGAAAATGACTAAGAACAAACTCGGAACTCCAACAGTCAAAAAGGCTTTGCATTTTTCAGAGTAAGACTGCTGCTTAACTGCTATTTATAATGTGCGATGTCACTGCCCACCTTGAGAGTCCCTTAGTACCCTAATTATCAAAAATTAAAGAATGAATATTCATAATGTACAGGAAATTTCTCAAAATACTTGAGACTTTATCTACTTTCATGTAGTTGTATATTGCAAACGCAAATGAAAATAATGATTGTAATAATCTCAGGTACATGTATTTCTCTCTCTCTCTTTTTTTTTTTTTCTCAGTTGAAAGCATATTAAAACCTCATTGCATCTATTTTGTCACTCCCTATTGGTCATATGGTAATCTGACCCGGCTAGGATTTAAATAATATTCATCTGTTCTCCATATGGCTTAAATTTAAATGTGACATTTCTCTCAAAAAGAATATTTTTTTCCTATGCTCTAAGATAAAAGTTGTGTCCATACATAAAATAATTAATACAATAAGGCCATTTCCAAGATTTTTTAAGGCATATGTATTTTTACTTCAAATGCCAACTTTTTAAAATCCTAAATACTTTTTCTCTGATATGAATTATTCAGTTAATTATTTCATTCTTGTAACTTCTTTTTCTTTCTGTCCCTTCTCTTCTTTATTATCTCTTTCCTAACATTCTCTATAACCCTTCCTCTTTTTCTTACTCCCTTTTTCTTCTCTTTCCCACTCTCTTCTTTCCTTCCTTCCTTCCTTTTTTCCATTTTTCTTTCTTCCTTTTCCTTTATTTTTCCCTTTGTTTATATATGGAGAGATATGTATGTCTTTGGTAGACTCTTCAGAAATACTGACCTTAAAAATTATATTTTCTCCTTTATCAGATTGATGTTGTGTGTGTGCAATTTTTTTCCTTATTGGAAGAAATGTAGTCAGCAACTAACATAAAGGCTAAAATAAAATGACCAGTAAATAGCTACCTAAATTCTTTAAGGTTAATCAGTAGTGATTTTTTTAAAGTAACTGGGTGGCCATGTATGGCTTATGGAAAATTATCTTACTGATACTCAAAATCTAGTTCACCTGTGTACATTTACAAATAAATTTATGAATTTATGAAGCATTTAAAATTTAATTTAAATGCATTTTTTTTCTCAAAAGGATTCTGATTAGTTTTAGAACTTCAATAAAGATAACAACAGATGTACTTTAGAAGCAGGAGATAAATCTACATAAATTCATAAAAGCAAAGTCCTTTGAAGTTTCATTGTTTTACTTTTTTGTTTACACTTTTGTCAGCATTTTACCAGCACTGTGCAAATCTATATGTGCATGCACAGATGTTGAAACTATGCATAAGTCCTAATATTTAAAGAACAGATGGCTGACTAAATGTGAGCATTTACAATATATAACTAGCTTATCTGTAAACTCACATTACTCAGCAGCATACACATTCCATACATCTTTGTATCTATATATCTATATCTATATTCCAAAATATGTAGTTTCTTTTATCATAATAAAAATTACAAGAGTGTTCATAGATTACTTCAAGAGCTCCCACCTCTGTGGGATGCTAAAGATATAATGATGCTAAAGAGAAACAAAGACAAATATACTTGGGGGATATTAAAATGGGAGCCTTATAAAAAATAATGGAAAGACATTTTCTCTCTGTTTCCCCCAACAAACTTTCCTCTCTGCCCCTATTCTAACTTCTCAGTGGGCAAGATACAAATAGGTATGTGGAACTAACTGGAGAAGTTGAACTAGAAGCAAAGTGGTGTTTCTTTCTACCTTTATATTTACTTACATTTCAAATGCTTAAGTCTGATTTACAAACTTGGAACAAACCATACTTATCAGTAGAATATTACTTGCCACTAATTCCCTGAGAAACAATTAGAAAGGTTTTCTCTGATATCACCAATGTCCTTCTTTTGCCCTTAGAAACAAATGCTTTGTATTATCTTCTTCCTACCACCCGTGTTCCTTCAGAATCTTAAGTGCTTTTGTTGTGTTCCCTCTCTCAAACGAGACTTTGAAACATTTGACATTTCAGATGAGCAATAGAACTTTGCAAATTTTTCCCAAAATGTTGTTTTAATACAAGCAGTTAATATTTTATTAATATGTGAACTATTATTTAGCTTACTTACTTTTTCCTAAAAACAATTACATAAATATGTACTGCTAAAACAAGAAGTTTGAGGTTAAAAGAGATTAAATTATGTAATAGTTATGAGTAACATTAGGAAATTAATACAATAGAACTGAATGATAGAAATAACTGGGTACATTTAAGTGAATTAAATCCTAATGGTTTTCAGGGTATTTTATTCATCTTCAGTCCCAATGTTAACTCAATGCCTACAACATAGAACATATTTCATATATCATTTTTTAACTAAAAAATACTAGTACTCAGTATCTACCATTATAGGGTAAATTGTCAAAGACATTTTGAGTGAATAATATGACTTCACTATTTCTACATTTGAATAACCATTTGGGTGATTAACAGAAACACATCATCCATTTACATTTTTATTAATTGCTTGATTAATTTTAGAGTATTAGAATATATGTATGCATGTGTATATATATACATATATATAGAAAGTTCATATATATATATGTACATACATATGCATCCATATATCTATATATTCATATATATTTGTATGCTATATAAATATGTAACATATATATTTATAAATAAACAGTTGACCCTTGAACAACACAGGGGCTAGGGGTGCCAACTCTCCATACACCTGAAAATCTTCACTTAACTTATAATTGGCCCTCAGTATATGCAGTTCATCCATGTCCATGGATATGTCCACAGGTCTGCATCCGCAGTTTCAACCAATCATGTATCTTGTAGTACTGTAGTATTTACTATGGAACAAAATCCATGCATAAGTGGACCCATGAAGTTCAAATTCATGTTGCTCATGGGTCAGCATACATATATATGAATATATATATATATATAGCCATATATAATATATATGTTAATATTATATGTGTACACATATACATTGATATATATTTATGTTATATATAAAATATAAGCTTCATGTGAGAAAATCAGCATATATATAGTTTTCAGATTCATTAAAAAAGATGACAGACACCTAAAACTATTCTTTTCCTTGATAAACTTCCTTTTTTTCCTCCACACAGAGAAAAATTTTTTTCTGTTAACTTCCTAGCACCTGCCTGACCATCCTGGGTCATCTTTACTAGTACCCTTTTAATATGTTCAACTAGCATGTCTTTGTTCAATTACAGTTTTCAGTTGTTGTTTTATTGCATTATATTGGTTTTCTCCTTCAGAGTTTCAAGTTTTAATATTTTGAAATATATCTGTCTGTTGCCTATATCAATCACTGTCTTTATTTGCTCTTTTCTATCTCTATGTTGCTTACTGTGATTTTTGTCATATATATTTTAGATATCTTGTAATTTGTCTTTATTTATGAGATTGCTTTGTCATTTCTTCAATTTATTTTCTGATTTCAGGAAGCTCAAATCTAACATATCCTTGATTTTTCTCTTCAGTTATATTCTGGTTTTGAATTTCTTGGTTTCTTTTCATGTAAACAATTTCTTAAGTATATTTTTATATTGTATTTATATTATGAGTATTATATTCAATTGCCTCCATTTTGAAATTTTGGGGGGGAAGTGTTTTAATCTGCTGAAATGTTTTAATTATCTTTTTGGTTATTGTTGTTTGTTTTTCCATATTAACTTTATACACACTGAGTTTTTTCTCTGTATTAGATTTATATGCTTTATGCCAGAGATAAACCTAAAGCAAGTTGAATTAAAAAGGCTAAAATAAAATGACCAACAAAATATATGCCAAATGCAAACAAAAAGAAAACAGAGGTTTATCAAGCAAGGCAGAATTTAACCTCCAACCATTAAATGAGATAGATCTATAGTATTAAAGTTTGGAATTCACAGTGGTTGTACAACAACTCCAAACAGCTAGCCTATGAAAAACACAGCAACAAAATTTCTAAAGTTGAAACTACAAGAAATAAAGGAAGTGGGGGCTTCCCTGGTGGCGCAGTGGTTGAAAGTCTGTCTACCGATGCAGGGGACGCGGGTTCGTGCCCCGGTCCGGGAGGATCCCACATGCCGCGGAGCGGGTAGGCCCGTGAGCCATGGCCGCTGAGCCTGCACGTCCGGAGCCTGTGCTCCGCAACGGGAGAGACCACAACAGTGAGAGGCCCGCGTACCGCAAAAAAAAAAAAAAAAAAAAAAAAAAAAAATCCACAATCTATGCAGGAGCTGTCTCTCTTCCTACACCCAGTTGTATATTCTATGATTTGTATCCATAAGGAAACTGCTGCCAAAGACTTAAAGCAAAATTTTATTCTCAACACAATTGGGAAAACAAAAAGAGAACTAGTTAAATAAATTGTTTCCATTATTTCCTGCTACTTCTAAATACAAACTAGCATTTAATTTTATTGCCTCACTGTCACAATAAAACACAAACAAAAGATTCAAATTAATGCTTAGTTATCCCACATGTCACAGTAATTTCTAAACCTTCACCTTAATAATACACTAATTTGTCATGATGCTAATTTTATAATAAGGGGAAATATTCTATAATTTATAATTTCATACTACCATTCTCCACCTCAAAAGTATCAAATAATAATTCCTAAGATATATAAATAATTGACTTGCTAGACATCATACGTTTTAAGCAGTGTCCTCTAGAAAGTGTATTTGGAAGGTACAAGTTTAGGATGATGATGGGGAGGGGAAAAAAAGGAAATGAGACAAGGAAAGATTTGAAGCAACATGATTTTCACCCTGTTGGCACCTGCCTCATTGCTGTCTAAGAACAAACTAAGCAAATTTCTCAGCAGTTGTGTTTACTCAGCATAGAAGACTTCTCTTGAAGGACTGCAAGGAATTTATATGTCTGGTTATCTCCTGTCTGACATTTCTCTTTGGTTAAGTTTCCAACCACGGTAAGCAAACTCCTCTGCACTCCAGGTTGTAATATTCAGAGCGGCTGCGGTTGTGAAGGAGCCCCGTTCCACCCTTTACGGCAAGGTGCTTCACCTAACTAGGAAAGTGGAAAGAGGGAGGCCATCCAGAGAGACTGGTTTGTTTCCCAATTTTCCGAGGTGAGAAATTCATATTAAGTCACACAACTAGCCTATAGGTAAGGCAATAAATTTTGTCCCATTTTGTGAATGTGTAAAAGATCATCCTCAAGGTCATACAGCTCAAAGTACTACAGGCATAAAATTCAGGCTCAGTATGACTGCCTTAAGTGTCCGCAGTCATAGCTTGTGGATTATCTGCAATCCCAGGGTCAATATTAAATTATTCTTCTTTAATTAAACAAAAGGAATATTTCTTCAATTAAACAGTTTTATAGTGCTATGCAGACAGCCTGTCCTTAAGCGGAATGTTTTAACAGAGTGTGGGTTGTTTCATATCATTTTGAAAGAATGAATAACTTTTTAATAAAATGTTGCCCTTGTGGGACTTCAATATATAATATATGGGAAAATTTATTGAATTTAATTTGGTATTGGTTAGATGAAAGTTATAGTTAACTCTGTAAGGAAATCTATACAATTATCTAGAAGTACAAGCATAAATAGTTCTTGATGTCCAATACTTTTTCTTCCTAATAAAGAGGATTATTTATTTAAGGAAGGGAATATAATAAATACTTGATGCTGAGCCAGATTTTCCTCTGCATTTCATAGTCATAACCCACTTCTCCAAGATTTTGCCCCATAAATAAAGCTTACACTTAACTTCAAGGCTGAATTGTGATACAATAGCCTCTGAATTGAACCACACCGTGATGTATTTGAGACAGCAGATAATTAGAAGTCATTTCTCAGTATTCTGGACATCATTTCTGTGCTCTTTAAATGGACTTAAACCACCGCTGCTAACCACACTGTAAGTGATACAGCCTAGGCAACATGGTATAATACAAGCTTATGATTCCTCTTTTACTGTCAAGCCAAATATTTTATTTCTAAGATGCTAATTAAATTCAAGTCTCTCGTTCTAAATAATTAGAATACACTGAATTAAAAGAAAAGTGTTTTATAATGTTTTTGTGCAAATAAATCAATCTTTTGAATTAGTTACATAAGGTTCATGAATAGAACTCTGAGTATATTTCAAATGGCCAGTTTTGCTAATAAGGACGAGTAATCAAACGCTGATTATAGAGACATAATATATAATTACAAAGATAGCCTTTCATTCCTATATTTTGTTTTCTATAATTTCACTGGTCCTTATTTCTTCATGTTTTTGAGATGTTTAAATATTTATTTTTAAATAAAACAATTCTCTTGCTCAGATTTTAGGTTTACCCTTTAATTGTGTGAGTACTTGTGTATGCATGCCCATTAGAATCATCAAAGGGTTACAGGATAAAACGAGTGGAAGATACGGACCTTGACCTATATAGCTTTACCTTTCTTGGCTTTCAAATTGGTGATGAGTAATCTGAATGATTTTGTTAATAATTAACCATTTAAATGAGACATTGTAACATTAATTTAAATCTATCGCTTTTAAAGCTCTATCACTGGGAAAAAAATGAAGTTAGGAGATCTAAAGAGTTAAAATTATCTCTCAGTAAGCTAAACTGGACTTTCTCCTCCTTTTTCAAGAGACTGTATTATAAAAAGAAGAGGCTACTCCTGCTTACTGTGATTTCTTGTGAATTACTGTGAATTAATTACTGAGAATTACTGAAATTACTGAATTACTGTGAATTACTGTGAATTACTGAAATTACTGTGATCTGATACATTCTAAGTATCAGATAAGCTTTACCAGTTACATCCTACTGTGCAGCATTTAAAGTACAGTGGGTCAGTTCTAAAACAGACCCAATAGCAACTATATAGTTTGACTGAAATGTATCTTTATCTTCAAATGAAATAGGTATCTTCTCTAATTAAACTTTTTCATGGTTTGATATAGTGTATTACTCTCTTGTTTGAAACTTTTAAATTTTCTTACTTATTAATATATTGGCATTTTTTCCACAAGTATAGGCTATGAGAAACGCCCTGATTCTGATGGCCTAAACCGAAGGGATACTATCACTTTTTGATCTCATGGAACACAAAGGAAATCAGTAATTTATTTTTCCTGAGAAAAATAATGCTCCTCCATAACATGGTGGGTATATGTGAGACATTTGAAATCAAATTATGTGCATTTGTGCATCTGAATTTGAGTTTCCTAAATCTTAGAGTCTCAGTTTTCTCATTTGAAAAATAAAAAATAATAATCACTTCAAAGAACAGAGTGTTTGTAGTGAAAATAAGGTTTGAGTACACTGTTGAATACTTACTCTGTATCCAATAAACATTAACAATTATGTTATTATTATTTTAGTATACTGATCAATTTTTAACTGACTAGAGGAATGTCATTAAAGATAGCTTAAAATTCTGATTGGTGTTAGGTGTCCTAGAATGAAATAACCTCAAAAAAGCATAGTAGAGGACTCAAAGCCAGGATTTGAGTCCTAGAAAATGCTCACATCTACAAAAGGAGTTGGTTGTTGACAGATGCCAGTTATTTTAGGAAGTGAAGAACAAAGCTAATCATTGGGTCTGGACTCATCAGAAATGAGTAGGCAAAAGACAGGTTTAGTAAGTGGAAGTGCAGCCACCAGAAACTGAGAGTTTTATTGTAATCCTCACCCACAGTAGCTCAGTGCAAAGTAAGCTCTGTCTTTTAACCAATAAAGAGGAAGTAGGTCCCTATCTTCTACTTGTTTTATCCTCTGTAACCCCTGGATGATTCTATTATGCGTGTACACACACGCACACAAAGAGTAAGCCTAAAATCTGAGCAAGAGAATTGTTTCATTTAAAAAGAAATATTTAAACATCTCAAAAAGATGCAGATTGTTCATCAATCCAATGACAATGTCTACAGATAACTGAGAATATTTTCTGTATTTATTTGCATCAATCAAGAGCAAAATGAAATCTAAAAATTCCTTTTCATTGCTTATATTGTAACTATAGAGGCAAAAATTAGTGATGTGTAATGAAGGCAATATCATTAGTCAACAATCTAGACTTCAGGACAATAAGCTTCAAAGTAATCTACTCCTTAATTTACTTTAAATATTCATGTCAAGTACTGTTCTAGGTTCTGGAGAAATTCAGATAAACAAGAAGATAAGACCACTATTTCATAAATTTTGCACTCTGGTAAAGGGAGATAGAAAACAAAAATATAATGAGATTGATCAGTAGTGGTAAATTATATAATAAAAATAAAATAGGTTAATTGATATAAAAAATGGATGGGTATATTCAGTTAAATTTCCAGGAAAAGCACTACTCTAGTAATATTAAGCATGATACATAAATGACAAGAGATAGCCAGACATGCCAAAATCTGGGATACAAATAGACCAGTAAGAAGAAGCAGGTCATATAAAGGCCTAGGGGAATAAAATTTGCTAGTTGCAGAACCAGAAAGTAGGCCAGTGAGATTGGACTTCAGTGAGGATGCTGGAGGATATCAGGAAGTGAAGTCAACAAATAGCGCCTTAGTTAATGGCAAACTTTTTAGAATATCATATGGAGTTCGGATTTTATTCTTAAGTTAATGGGAATCAATTGAGGGCTTAAACAGGGTATCTTCAGGATCTGAGTATCAGGAAAGATCATTCTGGTTGAAGTACAGGAAATGAAAAAACTAATATATAGAGAATAAATGGAAAGGGAGTGAATTTTGAAGAAAGAAGTTAGGATAAAATACTACTTTGTTAATCCTGGAATGGATCTAACGAATGGATTTATTTAAAGTGGTAGTAGTGGAGAGAGGGGAATATTGATATGTTCTTTAAATAAAGTCATTAAAATTTGCCAATAGTTTGGAAATAAAAGGGTGAGAAAAAGAAGAAAAAGAACATTCTTAAGCAGAAGGTTGAGAGTAGGTGTAGAAATCAAGTATTCTTTTATTTTCTGCTACGTTTGCAACAATTATTGGAAATCCAAGTGGATACATGAAGTAGAAAAGTATAGATACACATGTCTGGAGTTCAGGGGAGGAAGAAGCTGAGTCCATAACTCTAAGATTTGTCAGTATATCAATATTATTAAAGTATATCATGTTGAATAAGATCACTTTGGAAAATAATTCAGAGAGAGAAGATAAAGGATTTCGGTACCAATCTCTGAGGTGAAAATATATCCCTCATATTTGAAAATCGACACTTTGGTTCTTAGTAAAGTGAATCTCATCATTTCCTGATATTAATAGCAATTTTCTTACTGACTTGGATAATAAGAAATTGACTGTAAATAAAATAAGGATTTGCTCTTTTTTATACTAAGCTAGTACATCTACATTAAGAAAGAATCGTTCTAAGCTAAAAATGTATTATCTATAAGGGAAATACTATATATGTAACTTAGACATAGATTTACCTGTGAGCAATAGAAAACCCTCAGAAATTATACTGGCATAATAGCAAAATGTATCTCCAGGAACTCAGTTTATTACTCAGCCTTGTGCAGAGTCTGGAACTTATTCTCATGTTGCAGAGTAGCATCTGTGCTCAAGGTAATAAGATGGAAAAAAGAATCAAAAACAATAGGAAAAATAATAAAGAATCAAAAATGATAATAGTATCTCTTTAGGAAGATTCCCATAACTCCTACATACAGATTCCATTTACATCCCATTGGCTGACGGCAGTCTCAAAGCCCCTCCACAATGCAGCGGAGGATGGAACCATGGTCTTTATTAGAGTTGACTGTATGACCAGCTAAGTATTAAATTTCTTTAGAAGGAGTGAATGGGTACTGAAAATAATTAGTATCTCTGCTATTTTCATATCAATATTTAATAAAAATGTGTAAAGATAGTATTAAAAGGAAATAATTAAATTGACAGTCATTAACTAACTTAATGAATTAGTCCCACTTTCTCAAAAACCTAAGGATTACATGCTTACTTTAAATTGTATATGGAATTGTTCACATCTAAGTTAATTTACTTAATGCCCACACATTATCCTGTATCATTTTTGCAGCCCAACGTAATATGAAATTAAAGGGGAAAAACTATAAAATTTAACAATAAAGGCAATAGAAAATTTAAAGGGAATATCTTCAAAGTGTTACAACAAAGCAAAATATTTAAATGAACTTGAAGTATATGTTTAAGTAGAAATGCTGTTTCAGAGATAATGTATATACTGCACTGTGTGCAGTGTCTGGGATATATTAAATCCTCAACAAGGCCAACTAAATTCTCTTTCTGCCATTCTAAGGACATGCAAATCTTTGCTCATGCAAAACACTCTATGTAGAACATCTGGGGAATTGCTTTTCAATAATTTTTTTTAATTAATTTTTTTATTTTTATTTTTGTCTGTTTTGGGTCTTCATTGCTGCTTGTGGGCTTTCTCTAGTTGCAGCAAGCAGGGGCTACTCTTCATTGTGGTGCACAGGCTTCTCATTGTGGTGGCCTCTCTTGTTGTGGAGCATGGGCTCTAGGCATGCGGGCTTCAGTAGTTGCAGCACATGGGTTATAGGGTGCGTGGGCTCAGTAGTTGTGGCTTGCAGGCTCTAGGGTGCTCAGACTCAGTAGTTGTAGTGCACGGGCTTATTTACTCTGCAGTGGAATTGCTTTTAAGTAGAAAAATAAGGGGAGGATTTCAAAAAATATTCAAGATCAAATATATTTATTAGAATTGGGTTTTTTTTTTCTAAATATTTTAGTTCACTAGTAAAGAATAGGTCCACTCTGAAAATCCCTAAATTTTCGCTGAAGCACTGAATATTAAAAGTTTTTCCTTGGACCTCTCCAATTACTGAAATTTCCCTTGTCTGGTCTGGAGTTATAGGAGAGTAGTTCTGCTTTTACTTGGAGGAACCAAAGTCAGGTGAAGAGCTTATTCCATGGATAAAAGAGTGAGGTGCTTCTCACCATTATTATTTACTATTACCTCAATGATTAATAATAAAAATTATGTGGGATGTCTAAACCAGAATAAAATAAAAGTCTGAATAGATAAAGGTAGGGTGTTAATAAGTGAATTTGGAACATTCTTACATGGTAGAGAAGACCTGTAAAAGAACCCTAAGAAAACAAATATGTCTAAAAAATGTTTACTGTAAATTAATTTGTGGGATTTTAGGATTTAAAATCTATTACTTATGGGATTTGAATTTAAGGCAAATTATTTCATATGTTTCCCTCTTTAGTTTTGGTTATTCCTTTTTTATCTTCCTGTGATATTTCTATGTTCACTTTATAGAAGTACGTTTTTCTTGGGCATATTTATTTATTAAAATGGAAGAGTTTATCCACCATAAGAAATAAAATGATATATTTTATCTCTTATAAAAGTAAAAAATAATACCAAAAAGAATTGAGAGATTTTCAGAACTGCTACATGTTTAATCTTTATTTTGTTATTTAAAATCTTACTAACAAAATAATTTCTATTTTATCATTATAGGATCAAATCTAAAAAAATGGATTGTAGAGATTAGTTAGTTCATTACACCACACTACTATCTCTGCTTGAACATCACTAGTGTTCTGTGTTTTCACAGAACACAAAGAATATCCAATTCTATTTTCAAGCAAATGTGCAAATGTTTATGTTCTCTATGGTTTATTCTGCCACCTCCCTCCAAAATCTTATAAACATGGATCTCACTTTAGCTCTCTAGAGTCACAAAAATTCTTGGTCATCATTTTTCTATGTGTCAGACACGGAGTACATTAGCAAAAGTTTCATGTCCACTATGTCTTGTTTTTTCCAGGGCAAAAATTTTATTTTTGTCAAATATTTTTCATATTGCCTTTTTATGGTGGTCCAGAAGAAAGACTGCATTCTTGCCTGCCATGCAGCTGTGTAGAGATAACTGACCAAGTGCTAGTAAATTAAATATAGAAGGAAGCAGTCTGTGCTAAATTCAGAAGTGCCTTTAAGGAGAGATGTGTCCCTCTCTGCCTTCCTCTAACTTCCTCCTTTCATTGGTTTCTTTTAAATGTGCTTGAAATTTGGTTATAAATATATGGAGCTTATGTAAACATCTGAGTATAAGTATGAGCTAAATATTCTAGGAAGATTTCACTGGAAATAGGGAAGGCAACCTGTTACTGGTAACTTGGAGGAACAATGATCCCAACTTGAATGACAAATCTCCAGAGATTTGAATAAGGAATAAAACTTTGTGTGTAATTAAAACACTGTTAATATAGGTGTTTTCTCAATTGCTGCTGAGATGTCTTTTTAAGGAGGTGTATTTTTAATGGATACATCCTTATATAAGCTCTCATATCCCAGATGTTTTTGTGTGAAGACATTTTGCAATACTGAAAAAAATCACTATATTCATGTACAATATTAATTATGAATGATGACATTTAACTGATAATAAATTATATGAAAAGAATTAGAATAATTTTAAACATTTATATTATTGACTGTACCTGCTGACTCTGTTTTGAAAAATGAGAGATTTAGCATACTTCTTCCCACCTTTTATCTCCATTCCAACAACCTGATTTTGTCAGGTGAATTATCATTTTATATAGTCAAGATATACAACATTTACTTTCCTCTTACCTAAATGTAATTTTTAAAATTAGTTTGCACAGATTTGAGATTGAATGGAGTCAAAGTTCCTTATCAATTATTTTTTTAAACTATAGCTTTCCAAATTCTTTCATTCTTTATTTTCAGAAATTTATTTGTTGTCCAGATATGATACTCTTCTAGTAGTTTTCTCAATAGTAAATGCTCAAGGATGGTTTTGCAGATATAAGAACATTCATTGCTTTATGGCTGGTTGAATTTTCTCTGAATATAAAATTACTGAGATACATTTCCTTTACTCAAAATTTTGTTTTATTTTGAGAATATCTGAAGCCAACATGATTTTCCAGTAGTATACAAATTCCTTTTCTGACTAGATGCCCATCAGCTTCATAGGATATTTTTTAGTGTTAATTATTTACATAAAATTTTTCCCAAAAAACTTCTAAATTTTGTACTGTTAGATTTTTTTGAATTTGTTAACTTTCCTTCATGGAATTAGATTTCTTTCTGATTGTTTTTCTGTATTTTTAATGACTAATTCTTGTTCAACATTGTTTGTTCTATGTATATAATTCTATTGAGTGCATGGAAGGGGTAGGATTATGTAGACTTTATAACTTCCCTAAAGCATCTCCCTCATTCTTCAGTGCTAACAGTGGTTAGCCAACCCTCTTATACTATGACTTCCTGCTTAATAACTCTAGTGAATGCCAGAGGGTTCAATATTATTCTATTAAGTTTGGTTTATATATCCCTTGAAATATTTCTACTGCATCAACAATGTATTTTTGTTATTGATTTGAACTGTGGTTTCCCTGGTTATCTTTCTCTGTAGAATCTGAAAATGAAATCTTCTTCTTTACTGAGAGAAATTTCTGAAAATTTTTGATATATTGATGGCATGCTTTCTTGTTATTCTCTGCCATTGTAGCTATAGTCTTATCTCTATGATGGTGCTTAAACTTTCCATGGGACTCGGGGGTTTGTAGGGTTGGTGATCTTAGCTTTGTGTGGAATTTTTGTCTGGTGTCTTAAACTTGCCTCTCTGAAGCAAAGTAGTTTCTCTGGAAAATATGACTATATTTTCCAGTCTGTTGTGGTAATTTTATAGCCTGTCTATGTGCTTCAATGGCTTACTGCCAGCTTCAGGTCATCTGTGAATTTCATTTGCATGTTTTCCATGTACCCAGCTAAACCACAGATAAAGATGCTCAACAGGATAATATTAAGAACGAAGTCCTGTGCCTCTGTTCATTCCAAGCTGACACTGAGTCATTAATCAACATTCCCTTGGGATTCTCACTGAGAAGTTATTAAGTGTGGCTAACCATATTATCAGGAAGTTCAGAATTATCCATCGATTCCTCAAAAATATGAAAAAAAATTGTCAATAATCACGTTAAAATTCTCTTACTCTGTAGCTTTAGCATTTCATATCTCGTCTCTCTGCTTTCACTGTCCTCCTTCTGACTGTTCTCTGCTCAGGATTCAAAATAACCCTTCAAATCTGATTAGGTTACAGCCCTGATCCTAATGCATCAATGTCTTTCCTATAAGTCCCCACATGATCTGAACTCTAGTTACCTCCAACCATTCTTGTAAAACATTGTCTTTCTTCAGAAATTTTGTAATTGCTGATATTCTTACATGAAATGTTCTTCCCTCACATAGGGACATGGCTTTCTCCTTCACAGTGTACAGACTCTACTCAAAAATATCCCAACAGATACCTTCCCTAATTATCCTGCTTCAAAGAACATGTCCTGGGCTTCCCTGGTGGCGCAGTGGTTGAGAGTCCGCCTGCTCACGCAGGGGACACGAGTTCGTGCGCCGATCCGGGAAGATCCCACATGCCACGGAGCGACTAGGCCCGTGAGCCATGGCCGCTGAGCCTGCGCGTCCAGAGCCTGTGCTCCGCAGCGGGAGAGGCCACAACAGTGAGAGGCCTACGTACTGCAAAAAAAAAACAAAAAAAAAACAAAAAAAGAACATGCCCTTTCCATCACTTTTTATCTCCTTACCCTGTTTTATGTTTTTGCATAGTATTTGTCATTACTTGACATTGCATATCACATAATATGTATCATGCACAGATCAATAGATGATAGATAGATTTAGAGATAGGTATAGGTGTAGATGTAGATGTAGATATAGATACATAGGTATAGATACATATATAGATATACACTTATATTAGGCAATTATGTTTTAATCCTTTTTTTCATTTTTCACCAAGAGGGCAGGGCCTTTTTGTTTTATTCACTAGCTTATCCCTTGTCTTTTGAAGAATTCCTTGCACTCAAAAACTGTTTGCTGAATAAAAGTCTAAATGATGGAATGGAGGAATGAACCCTCTTCTTCTACAAGTCTATCAAAAAATAACTTTAATTAAGTGAGGATTTTTAAAAATCCTCACTGGCTTTTATGGGTCATCCACTGCCTTTCTAAATGTTTATAAATCATCTGTTTGAAATTTTTTACCAAAATTTTCTTGACATTAGACTGAAATTCACTTGCTCATGGTCCTGGCATTTAGACCCATTTCATTTACTTTTAAGAAAATTATGTCTTTGAGTATTTCTAACCTTAGAGAGCGTCTAAAGAGATAAATATCATAGATAAGTGGTAGAGTATGTGTTAAAATAGCCCATCTTATCCCAAGAACAACTATGTTATGCTCACTGTGATTCATCAGTTTTCAGTGATGATTGGTAGAGAGTCAAGAGCTAGGAAATCAGGGGCAGAACTCTAGGTTGGCTCCTTGGTTCTGCTGCTTATTTACCTTATTTCAATGTTCTGTCTCAACTTTTGCAATCATTATCCTAGGAATTATACTTCAAAGGGTTGTAAACAAGTATAAGGGAAATAAATATAAAATACCACAGAAGTAGCAGGTGTTCAATAAACATATGTTAATATAACTAATAGCGTGATGGAGCAAGGACAAATCTAGTGCTCCCACAGTCTTACCTAAACTGGTATTAACAGTTATTTTCACACAGTCTTACCTAAACTGTACTTTACTTTTTTATACCAACATTTTCTATACTTTTCTACTCTGATGAGCATTTTCTTTGAAAATAAAAGGGAAGTTTGAATTTTTTTTCTTTATGTTTCTCTCAATACAATTCATTAATTCATAACATGGATCACTTGGAGAATGTGGTTTTTTTTTTATTTTTTTAATTTTTTTAATTTTTTTAATTTTTTTAATTTTTTTTAGAGAATGTGTTTTTTTTTTGGTTATTTTCTTTATGTGTCTTGTCAATGAAAATTTATTGCTCAATTAAGGTTTCCTTGTTTGTAATATAATTAATGCATGATTTCTCTAAATTTACCCATCTGCCACATCTGGACATGTTAGTAAATAAAAATAGAAATACAACAACACCCCCTCCACTGACACATACACACACACACATACAGATTGCTTCCAGAGAGTAATGGCAGAAATTAATAGTGATCTTGTAGACATAAAGAATATAAGGATGGAGGTGACTGTCTATCTGTATATAATTACCAGTCTGGCTGTTACAGAACCAAATAGATTATGTTAAATGACAATGGGCAAGTACTAACAGCAACTGAAGTTATGCTATATCTGGTGTCTTCCTTAGAGCATTAACAAGGCCTCAAGTAAAAGGAAGGTGACCAGTGAGCCAATTAATATATTCTTGTCTATCCCTATCACTAAAAGAGGATTTTTCTTTTGTTTTATGATTTATGATTTTGAATTCTATTAAGAACTCTTTACCTAAACCAAGTGCAAGGTATGCTTAGGGTTAATTATTTTTGCATATTTTCCCACCCCATTTGTTGAAAAGTATTCTACTCTTATAGTTTTGTACTAGGCCTGGTCTCCAGATTTTTCTACCCTCTGATCATAGGAGATAGGAGTCTTTATATGTTTTCAAAAAGACCGACTAGCTTTCACACTTAGGAATTAATTGGTGGCTAATCACCTTTAGATTTTCTTTGTATTTCTCTAAGGCATTAATTATACTCAGAAAAAATCGAATTCCATAATATCTATAACAACTATTTATATCTTTCGAATGTCTAACACATTATATTCGCATATACATTCTCTCCTACTAGTACCCCATACTAGGTCAGATCTTAAATTATGCCATAAGACAAAGAATTAGGAAGTATAGGGAAGGAAGAAATGAAATGCTGCTGTTTGTAAATAACATAATTATATAAACAGAAACTCCCAAAAAACTGCAAATAATATATCCAAATTTATAAATAAATTTAATTAGGTCACTAGAAACAAAGTAAATACTGTACTAAAATAATTACATTTCTATTTTACAGCAAAGAGTATTTAGAAAATGTAATTAATATCATTTACAACTGCATCAAAAATATTAATACTCAGAAATACACTAATGAAAGATGTTCAGGATCTTTATAGTAAATATTATGGTCATATTGGTTTCCTATTGTTGCTATAGTAAATATCCACAAACTTAGAACACATATTCATTATCTTAGAATTCTGTAGATCAGAATTACAAAGTGGGTCAGCAGAGCTACATTCTTTCTGGAAGCTCTAGGGGAGAATTTTTCCTTGCCTTTTCCAGCTTCTAGAAGTTGCCTATATTAGTAGGCTTATGGCTACGTTTTGCAGTCTTTACTTCCTTTGTCACGTCTCTTTTGACTCAGACCCTCCTGTCTTCCTCTTACAGATCTTTGTGTCCACCCAGATAATTCAGGATAATCTCCATCCATAAATGTTTAACTTGATCACACCTACGAAGTTTCTTTTTGCTTTGCTATCCAGACAATTCAGGATAATCTCCATCCATAAATGTTTAACTTGATCACACCTATGAAGTTCCTTTTTACTATGCAAGGTAACATATCTACAGGTTCCAGAGATTAGCTTGTGGATTTTTTGTCATACTGCCTATCACAATCGAGAACAGTTAAAGAAGAAACGAATGAAAATCTTTATAGTAAACATTATGGGGAACAATTGAGGAAGGTGTAAATGTTCATGGATTAGGAGTCTTAATATTGCAAAGTGGTCAACTCCTTCTAAATCATTCAATAGTTTCAATGTAATGCTATTTAAAATATTAGCAGTATTTTATCTTACCAAACGAAAATGCTGATTCTAAAATTTATATGAAAATTCAAAATACAAAGTGATATATGATAATCTTAAATTGACCTTAAATGTTGTACCACTACATTGTAATACATCAAAATTTATCATGAAGTTTACCATAGTTAAGACAGTGAGGTGTTAGTGTAAAGATAAATAAATATATCAGTGAAATAGGACAGATTAGGGATTCCAGAAATTCATATATATATATATGAACATTTCTATATAGAACCTATCTATATTATATTAGAACATACTATAAGAACATTACCTAATGATGTCATGGCAGGCATACCACTAATTCTTAAGCACAATACAGAAAAATCTAATTATAAACGTAAGATTTAATAATGGGGGAGATTGATGTCAGCAAGATTGTAGAATAGGAGTTTTCCCTTTTTCCCCTCAAAGAACACCAATTTTGACTATCACCCATGAACAAGAGAGAATACCTTTGTGGAAGTTTGGTAGTCTAGTACACTACTGAAGCAAAAATTCTGAGACTAGATGTACTGAGGAAGGTAAAAGGAATAGTTTCACTTTTGCCCACATCACCCTCCCCCAACGCAGTACAGCCCAATGCCAAGAGAGACTCTCTTAGCCCATGATGTCTCCCACAAGGGAAAGTGAACCTTCTTCCCCAGCTGTGTGGGATGCTACCAAAGAGGCCCACTTCTTTCCCAGTCCATCCAGAGTACTGAGGCTGCCTGCACAACTGTGGGGCAGGGAGAAAGTAGGAATGCAGCAGCCAGGGCTCAGAGCTTATCAAAAGGATGTGGATCCTACTAACTATGGGGCTGGGGAGCTTTGGTGTTTCAGATTAGGAGGGGCTGGTCTTACCAGCCCCAAGCCCAGTTCTCCTGAGCCTGGTCCTGAGGGAAGCAGTCCCAGGTCCTGGAAGAAAGCTTGTCTCAGGAGCTCTCTCTCAGTCTCAACCTGCAAGCTCCATGCGGGGCTGTCATGGAAGCGTTACATTTACTTGCTCATGCTACTGTCACCTGGGGAGTTAGTTTGCCTCTCAGACCTAAGCGTTACATAGTTCAATAGGGTTTTTTCTCCAGATTAAAAAGAAACCTAGATGGAGATCAAGGTTTTCCCCTGTCCCAAGGCTTTTCCTCCACTTCATGCCTACAGATAAGATTAGCACAATACCGTTCAATACAAGTGTGAGACATGAACCGGGAGTCGTGGTGAACCCACAAGCAGTCTGAGTTCCATGCAGGGACTCCATTCAGGGAGAGGAGAGAGGAAAGCTGGACAGGGAGGTCACAAATAACTCAGGGCTCTGAGGTAGAGGACTAGTGGTCACGTGGACCCCACTCCTGGAGAGAATATGGCAGGTGAACTGAACAATCTAATCCAGCCTCGACTGGATTATTAATCACTTCATGGATTCCATCTAAAGCCTGTCCAGAGAATGCTGAAGATTCCTCACCTGTGGATCCCCCTGACTGGCCCACAGCCACCCCCAATATTCCATGTGCCTCACCTACACACTCCCAACCCCTATGATGGGCTGCCTGAGTGAGCCCCATGAGTGGAAAGTACCAGACTTTGAAGACAGTTAGTGAGCATGTGCAGAAAGCCAGCCCAACTACAAAGATTAAGAGAAAGCACACAAGCTGGAACATTTAGCACCACCTTAGAGAAAGAAAATGGGAGGCTGTCAGCATTAAGCCTGGCTTTGTAAGATTAATAGAAAGCATACCATTTTAAGAATTATCACTCTTCCCCAAGAGAGAATAAGTGTGGGAGGGGTAAATCCATACAAAAGTTCTGAGAAAACCTCAGAATCCCTAGCAGGGCTGACAGGTGAGAATATTTCTCTTTAGAAGCCACTCAGTAAGGACTGGAGGAAGTCACTGCTTCTATAAATGCAGAGATAGCAACACAAGATGTAAAGGAACACACAAAAAAATCAATAAAACATGACATCACCACAGGAACACAATAATTTTCCAGTAACTGACCACAAAGAAATAAAGATCTATAATTTGTCTGATTAAGAATTCAAAATAATTGTTTTAAGGAAACATAATGAGTTATAAGAAAACACATAAAGACAATAAAACTAAATCAGAAAAAAATACACAAACCAGTTGAGAACTTAAACAGAGAGATGAAATCATAAAATATAACCACCCAGAAATTTTGGAGCTGAAGAACAGAATAAATGAAATGAAAAATGCAAAAACCAGTACAGAGATTGAATCAGTGATCAAAAATCCCCAACAAAGAAAGTTCAAGACCACATAGTTTCCCTGCTGAATTCTACCAAACATTTAAAAAATTAAATTAATTTTTAAAATTAAAAAATTAATGCTAATACTTCTCAAACTCTTCCAAAAAACTGAAAAGTAAGAAGTACTTCCAAACTTATTTTACAAGGCCAGCATTACCCTGATACCAAAGCCAGAAAAGGACATAACAAGAAAAGAAAATTACAGGCCCGTATCCCTAATGAAAATAGATGCAAAAAGTCTCAACAAAATACTAGCAAACAGAGTTCAACAGTGCATTAAAAGGATCATATACCACCAGAATCATGTGGAATTTATCCCTAGGATGCAAGGATGTTTCAATATACATAAATCAGTGTGATACAGCACATTAACAAAATGGTATGGATAAAATCATATGATCATCTCAACAGAATGACAACATTCATCCTATATTCATGATAAAACTCTCAACAATATTGGATATAGAAGGAATGTACATCAAAATAAGAAAAGTCATGTATAACTCAAACCCACAGCTAACATCATACTCAAAAGGAAAAGCTCAAAGATGAGGAATAAGACAAGGATGCCTATTCTCACCATATCTATTTAACATAGTACTGGAAGTCTTAGCCAGAGAAATTAGGCAAGAAATAGAAATAAAAGGCATTCAAATTGGGAATGAAGAAGTAAAAGTTGGGTCTGTTTGCAAATGACATGATCTTATATATAGAAAACCCTAAAGATCCCACCAAAACTTTTTAGAACTAATAAATGGATTCAGTAAATTTGAAGGATAAAACACCAAAATACAAAAACCAGTTGCATTTCTATACAGTAACAAAGAACTATCAAAAATATAAATTAAGAAAACAATCCATTTATAATTGCATTAACACAATAAAATATTTAGGAATAAATTTAACCAAGGAGGTGAAAGATCGGTACACTGAAAACTATGAGACACTGAAGAAAGAAATTGAAGAATTCACAGATAAATGAAAAGATATCCCATGACCATGGATTGTGAGAAATAATATTGTTAAAAGGTCTACCCAAAGCAATATACTGATTGAATGTGATCCCTATTGAAATTCCAATGGCATCTTTCATAGAAAAAGAAAAAAAAATCCTAAAATTTGTATAAAACCACAAAAGACCCTGAATAACCAAAGAAATCTTGAAAAAGAAAAAAGCTGGAGGCACCACACTTCCTGATTTCAACTTACAGTACAAAGCAGTCCAAACAATATGGTATTGGCAAAAACAAACACATAGACTAATGGAACAGAAGTAAAGAGAGACCAGAAATAAACCCATACATACATGGTCAAGTAATCTTAGACAAGGATGTCAAGACTGAGTAAAGGATAGTCTCTTAAATAAATGGTGTTGGAAAAACTGGATATGCACATGCAAAAGAATAAACCTGGATCTTTATCTTACACTAGTCATAAAAACTAACTCAAAATGGATTAAACACTTAAGTGTTAAGACCTGAAGTCATAAAACTCTAGATGAAAACTTAGGGAAAAAACTCCTTGACATTGGTCTTGGCAATGATTTTTTGGATATAACACCAAAAGCATAGGCAACAAAAGCAAAAATAAGTAAGTGGATCTACATCAGACTAAAAATCTTCTGCACAACAAATAAAACCACCAACAAAATGAAAGGCTACTTACAGAATGGGAGAAAATATGTGCAAACCACATATCTTATAAGGGGTTAATATCCAAAATATATAAGGAACACGGATAATACAATAGCAAAAGTAATAAGGTTTTAAAATGGGCAAAGTACTGAATAGATATTTTTCCAAAGAAGAAATATAAATGGCCAACAAGTGTATGAAAAGTTGCTCAGCACCACTAATCATCAGGGAAATGCAAATCAAAACCACAATTAGCTATCACCTTACACCTGTTAGGACATCATTTATCAAAAAGATAACAGATGGCAAATGTGGAGAATGTGGAGAAGAGGGACCCCTGTAAACTGTTGGTGGGAATGTAAATTGGTACAGCCCTGAAAGACTATGGAGATTGCTCAAAAAAAAAAATAAAACTAAAAATAGAACTACCAGACATTCCAGCAATCACATTTCTGCATATATACCCATTTATATCTGAATGAAACAAAATCATTATTTTGAAGACATATCTACATTGCCATGTTTATTGCACCATTTGGAATGATAGCCAAGATATAGAAACGTTAAGTGTCTGTCAACGGATGAATGGGTAAGGGAGATGTGAGATAGATAGTTAGATAGATAGGTAGATGATAGACAGACAAGACAGACACAATGTAATTCAGTCATTAGAAGGAAGGAAATCATTCTCTTCATGACAACACAGATGAACTTAGAGGACACTATGCTAAGCCAGACAGAGAAAGACAAATAATGTGGAATCTAAAAAAAAAATCATAGAAAGGAAGAGCAGAATAGTGGTTACCAGGAGTTGAGTGTGGGGTAAATGGGGAGATGCTAGTCAAAGGGTTATAAGATGAATAAGTTCTAGGGATAATGTATAGCATGTTTACTATAGTTAATAATACTTTGTTTTACACTTGAAATTTGCTAAGAGTAGATCTTAAGGAATGGAGAGTGATGTCTAAGAGCCTGTGAATAAACTACATGAATCCAAAGTTTTCTGGTGCCTTCATAGTTACCTCTAAATCTGACTGTAGAATTAAATTTGGGCCAACCTATCTAAAGCTGCCCAAGTGTTCCTAGTACTAAAAACTAAGAGTTAGGGCTTCATTAATACTCTGTAGCAATATGAAACCCTGCTTTAATGCTTTCCTTAGTTTTATCTAAGCCCCCTCTGCCAGCCACACATCAGCTAAGGCTGGAGCAAGCACACACACACACACACACACACACACACACACACACACACACACTCCAAGTGTAGTTCAGTATCAAGATGTGGCCTGTAGGCCTTGCTTAATGCCCTTTGTATACACTTGCCATTTATCTCAGGCCATTTTCAAAGCCTAGCCTCACCTCCACAAGGTCATAAACTTTACCCTTGGTTAAAAGGCAATCCCCGGACTTCCAGTTTCCACTCCAGCATGTAAGAAAGTCATCAATTTTTCCTAACAAGTACAAACCTGAACAAACTGAAAAAATCAACAACTCTTCTTTGATCTGTCAGAGAAGTGAGGTCAAAGGGCAAACCACTTTTGCCAAAATTGGAGAGATAGACAGGTGCATAAAAAGAATCACAACTTACCAAGAGGAGACTCATGAGCAGAAACCTCCACAGGAACTAGAGCTGGGGTAGGAAAACCTGAACTGTAATTCTTGGATTGCTGGAGGCTCAGCATGAACAAGTCTGAGAGTTAAAAACTTCAGTGAGGTCAAGTCATAGGGGGTCACCACACTTTTGTGAGTTTTACTTCCTGGAGCTCTACCAGGTTCTCACAGGGAATATTGTAAAACTTCTGCCTCATGTAGGGGGACAGGGAAAATAACATTTTTAAACAAAGCATTCTATCCTTTTTAGTAAGACCTGCCCTTAAGAGAAATGTTTTAAAATTAGAGCCTAACCTGTTGGGGTTTTACAGGGCCTAACTGACCTGGGAGAAAAGAAATACCCAACTCCAGCCCTCTCGAGCCATCCTTGTTCTACCTAAGGCAGAGACAGGTAGGGAGGATGGGGAACTAAAGGCACTTGTAAAGTTCACAGCTCAGGGGCACAGCTTCAGTAAAAGTCTGAGAACTATTCATAGGAATATAGAACATTCTCCTCCCCCCACACTTTACCACCACATCATTAAAGTCCTATTTACCAGAGTTCCTCTTACCTAGCACATCATGTCTGGATTTCAATAAAAAATTACAAGGTATACTAAACAGAAAAAAAGAAACATAGTTTGAAGAGAGAGAGAAAGAATCAGAACCAGCCCCAGATATGGCAGGGATGTTGAAACTATCAGACCAGGAATTTAAAACAACTATGATTAATATGCTATGGGTTCTAATGGAAAAAGTAGACAACATGCAAGAGAGATGCAAGAAGACAACATGCAAGAAGACAACATGCAAGAAGAGATGGATAATGTAAGCAGAGAGATGGAAATTCTAAGAAAGAATAAAAAGAAATGCTAGAGAACAAAAACTATGTAAGAGAAATGAAGAGTGCCTATGGTGGTTTCATTAGTAGACTGGACACAACTGAGGAAAGAATTTCTGAGCTTGAGGATATGTTGACAGAAACTTTCAAAACTGAAAAAAAAAAAGACTGAAAAAAATGGAACAAGATATCTAGCAACTGTGGGATAAATACAAAAGTTGAAACATAGGTTTGATGGGAATACTAGAAGGAAAAGAAAGGAACAGAAGAAATATCTGAAGAAATAGTGACCAAGAATTTCCCCAAATTAATGTCAGATACCAAACCATAGATCCAAGAAGATCAAAGGATATCAAGCAAGATAAATTCCTACAAACCCACACCTAAGCTCTACCCTTAACTTTCACCAAGGTTTCCAAGCACATACATCCCAGAGTTTATGAGAAGCATCCATCAACTGTAGATCAATGGTCCTCAATTGAGGGCAATTTTGGTTCCCAGGGGATAGTTGTCAATATCTGGAGACATTTTTGATTGTCACATAGAAGGAAGGTACTACTGGCATCTAGTGGGATACTACAATGCACAGAAAAGTCCCCCATACACACAACAAAGAATTATCCAGCCCTAAAAGTCAACAGTGCCAAGGTTGAGAAACTCTTCTCTGGACAAAGCCCCTAAAGCTACACTCAACCTTGAATAAAAAAATGGCAGGTTTTTGGAGGATTAAAAGCCCCTACCTAGGCATCAACAGTTAAAAGCAAATGCAAACTCCTGCCCAACTGAAAATAAGCCTTCACAAAGCACCAGGTTAAAAATTTCCAATCTACATGTTGAAGAAGTAGAGAGAGTTCCACCACTTGTGCCAGCCTGAATCAGCCAGCAGAAACCTTCAAAGAAAGGAATGTGATTAGGGTCTTTAAACAGATTTGGGTTTCATGAAAATTCTTCCACTTAGATTTACAACCCTGAGAGATTTACTTAAATTGTTTGAGTTTCATCTATAATATGAGGCGGAAATGCACAATTTTATATCATTGTTGTACAGATTAAGTTACTTGGTATATAACTGGTAAGTGTTCAAAGAAGTTAGTTCTGATGAGGAAGATGAGAGTTTTGCTGTATGTCCTATATTTTCTCCTAAAGAGCTTCTCTGCAAAAGTTTCCACCCCACTCCCTGCCCTGGGAGGCTGAAGTCTGTAGGGTCTACATCAATGATCTCCCTTGACCTCTCAAACGCTGTTGACTTTGGCCAATAGAGAGCACCAGAAGTTAGCTGGGAAAAGAAGGAAAAGTGAGTATTGGTTATTCCCTGGGCTCCCTCTCTTGGGGGTTTATGGGTCGTAACAGCCCTTCTGTTACTAGCCTCAAAGTTTTGAATTATCCCTGTGGTTTCTCTACACGTGACTGCACTTTCCTCTACACCTTTTGAAAAGAGTTCCTTTATTAAACTCTCCTGAAAATACCCAGTTTGAGCTCTACTTCTGTTTCCTGTCAGGACTTTTATTAATTATGATGATGGTGATTGCTGTTTTTGATGCCACAATGATTTCTGTAGGGGCAAAAATCATGTCTTAGACCACTATTTTCCTCAAAGTCCACAAGACTATTAAAATATAATGCAGATATAAACAAAACCAGTGGATTCTTCTGTTTTAATTTGATTGCTATTAATATTAATTCATCTAGGTCATTTCATTAAAAAATTCTACACATTACTAGATGATAATAAGCATATAGAGCCAGAAACATTAATGGTAAGCAAACACAGGTATATCATCCTTTTAATGTTGGGGTTTGTAATGTTTCCTCAGAATAATAATTTATAAGCAAATGTCTCCTATTTCACCCTCCTCTAGAATTTTGAAATCTTAAAAAAAATTCCATTAAGTGCAATGAATGCTTAACATAAAATTTAAATAATGGATAAGCTTCTCATACTGCAACTTTTAGCTTAGGGTGCTCAAGAGATTTGGCTCTGAAATTAGATACAATCACTTTTCTGCCAAAGAAAATTATACTAGTTTAATGAAACTGTCACAGACTAGACCAAGCAATATACACATCAAATAGATCAGTTCCCAAAGACTGGTCTTCAAACTTCATGACTCTTTTTCTAATAGAATAGCAAAAGTTGCTCAAATTCTAGCAATCTTTTTAGTTTAGGGAGCATTTTCTTCTCAACAATGAAGGTCTTTTAGGATCTAAAGCATTAGGCCTTTAAGTTTTATGTGATCATATATAATTTATCACCCTATCAGGAGCTCTTTGAGAATATCTGGTGGGGCTACTAATAATTATTTGAGGTAAAGTGTGTAAACTGGGACTATGAGGAGAAAGCTGCGATATTTGGTTACTCCATTAAGTTTCTACTAGACTGAATAAAATACATTTCTTAAGATATTCAGGTTGTTTTTTCTTATCCTGTATTAGTGTCAGTCCTCAGAATGTCTCACCTTGGGGTACTTTCTACAATTTTTCAACAGGCTTTGGTTTTTTTCACTTTTGTTTTTTTGGAATTTAAGTGAGAATTAGCCCCTAGGCCTAATTAACAATACTCTTGGTCCTTCTATTACTCTTCTAGGTAGGCATCAACTAAAGAAACAAAAAAAATCTGCTGGGTAACTACATCTATCAGTATTTTTGTGTGTGCGATTATAAGTTTGATGTTTACCAAAATGTCTACATTCCAAATAAAGCATCCTATAGACAGGTTGGAATTTAGTAAGACTTCCACTGAGGATATTTCTTATTTAATTCAATTCCGTTAGAAAATATTAAAGTCAATACTATGGTATAAGGAGTGTTCTTTTAAACAAATAACTGTAGCTGATTATAAAATTTTTAAATTTGAAACTTATCTATAAAGGAAGCATAGATGACAAGCATGTCATGTACAGAGTTTTCTGCCTATGGCCACGTGAACTGATTGAGACAACAGCCTTCAGTATGAGAGTTTGTAATGCAAATAAATACAGGAACATAGCACTGAAAACTCTATTGGTTCTGCTGACATGAAGTGAATTAAATATAATAACCTTGTAAATGCTCATATTTCAATCAAGATATGAACATTTTTCATGTCATTTCATGGTTCTATTTTGAAGCAATAAATCATTATCTATGTTTTGTTTTGCCATGGTTAAAGTTTAAATGGATGAGCAAAAATTCCATTGAGCTTTATGAAACCTTAGAAACTGAATATTGACTAACAGCTCTGAGCAGTTAGTAAATAAAAACATTCAGATGCAAAGCTCTTTCACTGTAGCTTAAAGCAGGATGTTGATATATAATGAGCAGTACAATCTATATAAATAACTGGCATCTATGTTGATAAGTTTATCAAACATATTCTATTAAGCCTTCATGAATTTAGAGATAAGTGCCTCTCTTTAGTTGATACAGAGAACCTTTCGACATTCTGCAAAGTAAAAAATGGTGTTCAAGTTAAAATTACAACTTGGAATGTTCTAAGCAGTACCACACTCATTCACCTCAAAGAAACACACCTGACACATGTCACTCATTCAAAACGTTCTTACCATTGTAATTACAGTACATACATGGATGAGAGTCAAGTTAACAAGACGACAGACTTTTATCCTGAAAGCACACTTCTTGTTGGAGCTTTGTCCCAAGCTGACTTATAATAGGTAGGTAAGCCTTTTTTATAATATATAGAAAAGCCTAAATCTTTCATGAGTTTGTTGTTACTCTAGCAGAGTGCAGGAAGTTCTGGTTTGAGTAATTAAGGAGTATCAGCAATGGAGAAGGAAATCCAGGTATTTCTAAGATTTTCTATTATTCACTATTCATTCTTCCATTATTGATTCATCTGCTCAACAGACATTCATTGTACCCCCCACATGACGAAGATATACACTGAGCACTGTAGAAACTAAAAATAAAACAAAATCTATTGATCCTGCATGTGGTAGAAAGAATAGTGGCCCCCGAAGATGTCCACTTCCTAATCCCTGAAACCTGTGAATATTTTACAAAGTAAAAAGAACTATGCAGATGTGATTAAAATAAGATTTTGAGATAGGATTATCCTGGATTATCTAGTTGATCCAATGTAATCACAAGGATCATTCTAGAAGAAAGAGGTCAGAGGCAGAAAGAGAAATTTGAAAATATTACTCTGCTGGCACTGATAAAAGAGGAAGAGACCATGAGCTAAGGATGCAGGTAGTCTCTACAATCTGGAAAAGGCAGATTCTCCCCTATGGCCTCCAGAGGGAATGCAGGCTTGCCAACACTGTATGGTAAGAGCCATTTTGAACTGCTGACTTTCAGAACTGTTTTATTAACTTAATAATAACTTATATTTTTTAAAGAATTTTAAAAAGTTAAGTTGTTTTAAGCCAAGAAGTTTGTGGTAATTTGCTACAGCAGCTATAGAAAACTAGTGCACAACCTTACAGGAATTTGTGGGCTAAAAGAACTACACACTAAAGACTTAAGTTAACTAAGAGTCAATATCTCTCTGAGAGATAAAAGCGTGAGATATGATAATGAAATACTAATAACTGATAACACTGATTGAGCAATTATTATATGCCAATGCACATTAATTTTTACAACTCTTAGGATAAAAATATCTTCTACCATTTCCTGTGGTGGGAAGTTTTTTTTTAAACTTATTTTACTTAAAGTAAGTTTAATAAATGGGAAAGTCAGAGCTTGAATCCCCGTGTGATTTCAGATGATGAAGTCTAAACCACTGTGGTCTATATAACACCTCACTACCAAACACAGACAAACGGGAGTTAACAAAGAACAAAGACCTAACCGGACAATGAATTCATGCATATATTATAGGGGGGTGAGGGAATTATTCTTGAGACCAGGAGCAGGAAACACAACATACATGTCCCGAATAAATATCTTCATTCAGGTCTTATGTAGCTTATAATCATAGTCACCTACATATGCCATGCTTTACCTAATAGAAGGGCTTTGTGACATGGTATTTTTATCTTTTTTTACTTCTTACGTAGCTTTCACTGAGTAAATTTTCCCCCAGAGTAATCAGAATCATTTGCCATGGTAAGAACACACACACACACACACATACACATAATGGCCTGACATAGTTGTGTTTATCTTTGTGTATTCCCATACATGTCATGAAGCAAGGCATATACTGAATACCCCCAAAGTTTTATTGAATAAACAAATTAATGAATGAAGATAATCAAAATATTTTATGGTTTTAAGAGTCCTAAGAGCAATCTAGTATAACACTCCCATGAAGAATGAAATTCTTCTTGATACGGTGATTAAAGTCATGTCTTAGAGCATTTATTTTAAATGTGAGAATGACATATATAATTGTTTCTATTGGAGTCACTTTACCAGTGAAGATTTTTAACGGGAAAATTAAAAGATGATAGTTTAAACTTATGAAAATAAGAAAACTAAATAGAAATTCTGTTTTGAAATATTGTTTGCGAGACAAAGAGAGTCTGTAGTATAAGTTAATATTCATGGAAATGGGAAGGGAGAGGGGTGACTGTATGATTCTTTTAAAAATAGAGTTAACCAATTTTATTGAGTGGTTAGATGTAGACTGTTGGGAAAAGAAGAAAAGATAACTCCAATATTTTGAAACTGGGTTAGTTAATGGGAGCTTCACAGAGCCACTGGTAGGCATTCCCAGGAGAATTCTGTCTGGAACTTACTAAATTTGGGACTTCACTTGGAATGCCATCCTGCAGCGTGTTTTCTGTGAAGCCAAATTTCTGGTGGCAATTAGTAGGTTTTTATGAGAAAGAAAAGGGAGAGAGACTCTAGTGAAACAATTGGAACATCTGACCTGATCAAAGTCATTTCTTTTTCAGGATGTCTTTGCACCTTAAATACTGCAATATGCACTGTGATTATCAAAGAGGAGAATAAATGCTTGGCTGTAGCAAATTTTTCCAGCATATTTTCTGTAATATATAATCAAAAGCACATACTTTAGAAAACACAGGAACAGAATTATCCCATAGGTTGTTGAAATAGAAAAATTATGATTAGAAGAAAGAGAGTGACAAGACATTTATGTAGATGAGAACTGAATGTTGGGAGTGCCGAAGTTAGTTACGAAAAATGTGCAGATACAATAGAGAGTGCAAAACAGATATGAATAACCTACATTTTTACGAGGAAAATGGGAATAGAACACATCAAAGAGGACAGCTAAATTGAAATGAGAATTAAGGGAATTAGAACAGTATGGCATCACTAAAAGAAAACGAAGAAAACATTTCAAGAATGATTCTCTTGATAACAAACCAAATTCTGTATAAAGGTTTCAGGGAATGAATAAGGAGGAAACTAAAGTTTGGGAATCAATTTTCCTAAGTCTAGTTATTTTAAAGAAAGCAGTTTCAATGGAATGGTGCAGTCAGAATTCAGATTGAATTCTGCAGATTGAAAAGGGCTAGAGAAATACGAGGTAAGTAATTTTAGTTGTTAATTTTTCAAAATGTTTATGATGTTGATGAAATGCTCAAGATAGAAACTTAAAAATGTAACAGATTAGAAAGTAATAATACTAATAAAAATATTTGGGTGGTTAAGTAGAACCTGAGCATTTTTATTTGTGGAAAGAAATTATCAATAAAAGAGAAATGAGATTCAATTAGGTCCAAGAGAGAGACAAAGGAAAAAAGCAGGAAAAAAAATAAAGATAACCAGCAAAGACTGAAGATGTAGGAAAGAAAGGGGATTAGAAGATATTTTTGTAGAAATGAAAATGCAAGTGCCCTGGTGAGATTAACTCACTTTGAAAAGCCAAAGATAAGTAGGGGCAGGGGTCACTGAACAATATTCTGGTGGAAGATGTATTGTAATGGAAAGATCATTGCCTATAGAAAGAAATATCTCGCAGCTTGCCTCAGTCACTTTACAACTACAAACTGGGCAAGTATCTCTAACTTCTCTTATACTTAGGTTTCATATTTTTTCTGTGTAAAGTGGTTTGTAGTGGATAAACCTCTTAAGGTAGAAGATTAAAGTTATTATAATATAGTCAAAAAAGAGAAACAAGGTCACATACTGTTCTATTGCTTTGTCAAAGAATGTTTTATCCTTCAAGACATTCTGGGCTTTCTCTGATATACATGAATTTGGGACTTAAAAGTTACATTACAAGTAGTTTCTTTGTCCATAGATACTTGCAGTGTGGATTTGGGTTGGAGTTTCTGTATGTAAGAGATACCCTGTTTGCTTCTCCAAACCTTCTCATTTTCTCCCTGTTCTGTGCTCCTGGAAAGCTGATCTTTGTGGGCTGCATCAATGGGTTCCCTTGCTCTGTCTTTCTATTTGATTCCACCAATAGGAGTAACTGTAGGAAGATGGCCAGGTGGGAGAAGGGAATGGTCAGAGCCACAGGATCACAGTTTCCCACTAACCAAGGCCCAATTCCCGCAAGATGGCTCCCTCTGAGAGCTACTCTCCCTGTATTCTGACCACTGACCCTCACTTTTCTTCTTCAGGATTTGGGCTAATCATAGCTCCATGCTGTTACTTGGAAGAATGCTTCACTGTCTCACTTGTTGCTCTTAACTCTGCCAAGAGCTTTGTAAATAATTCTGTTCTTCCTAAATTAAATTATTCTCAATTATCCCATTTATGTGTGTCATCTGTTTCTTCCAAGGACCATGACTGATGCAAAGGGGGAATATATGTGTGTTACAAGGTGGAGCTTGTCCACATCTAAACAGGATCCCATTTATTAGCTATATTACATATGATATATATCCCTTAGCAGTCCATGATGATTCCTATTTCTCTGATGCTAGACATGAGCTCTGGTCAGGTCAGTTACTCTGATAAATCGACGTAAGCATCTTTAGCCCTGGGGAGTGAATCTACACCATCACGCCATTGATTTATCTCCATAATATAAGTGATAAAACAGAGAAATAGGGATTTTCTTTCAAAGTCATCTTACCTGTGTCCTTGAAAAAGTTATCTATAATTATTTCAGCTAACTAATAGTTTCAATGAGTAGATTAAGTGGGTGATATATGGCAAGTGCTTTGAACTGTGCCTCAGACATAGTATATAATATAGGAATATTAGCTGTTCTTTGTCCTCTCTTGTTCATCTTGTCATTATTATTACTGTCGTTATTATCATTGTTGTTATTATTCCAATGGGAACAGCCATCCCACAGGAGACATGAGTTGCCCAGGGTCTCTATAACTTCCAGTGAAATACACAGAAAACAGCTTAGACTGATCACTCACACTATTCTACGATTCCATGATGGCTAATTCCATTATTCTCCATATGCCTGTTTACTTCAGTCAGTACCAGAAACCCAGGCCTTCCAATTCATGCATCATCACCTGGAATATTATTTCTATATCACAATTTATATCTCACAATCCAAATCAGTTTTCTTTTTTTGTCTAAAAAAAACTTTTAATTTAACCTCTTAAAACTCAGTTTATCATCAGCAAATGCTTTGGAAAGCTTACAAAACTTTCATTCCACCCCAGGTCTTCTTCAGTGGCTGTGTTGAGGGCAACCCACTGATCTTACTATGCTATCACAATCTATCCCTTCCCCATCTTGTCATAGCTCTCTTTACCCAACTTAGAGTCTATAACTTATATGAAAGTTCAACATAACTTAGATGAAAGCACCCTGTATTAGTCAAGGTTCTACAGAAAAACAGAAGCAATAGAAGAACTTATATACAGGAACTGGCTCACAAAATCAATTGTTGGATATAGCAGATCTGAAATCTGTAAGGCAGGCTGGCAGTCTGGAAACTCAGATGAATTTTCAGTGTTACAATCTTGAAGCAGAATGCTTTCTTCTCTAGGAAACCTTAGTTTTTGCTTTTAATGCCTTCAACTGGTTTGATGAGGCCCACCCACATAATTGAGGGTAATATTTACTTAAAGTAAACCAATTGTAAATATAACCACATCTACAAAATACCTTCAGAGCAATATCCAGACTGGCATTTGGCAAAAAAAATCTGGGTACCATAACCTAGCAGAGTTGACAAAGAAAATTAAGTATCACACACCCTTAAATTCTTTTCTGTTGCTTTTTAAAATGATTTATCTGAAAAAATTCAACTACTAGCTTATTCTAATTACTTGCCAACTATATTTCCCCAGTAAAGTCATGATCCCAATCACCAAGATAGATATTTTAGATCTTTCCTCTAATCTTAAACCTCTAATATACACTAATAACATCCCAACTCTTACTGCAAGCTGATAAACTTGCAATAAACTTCATTAAGATAAAAAAGCAATCACAGAGAAACTCCTCATTTTCTCATCATGGAATTTACTAAGTTGCTAGTATTTGTATCCATGTTCTTTTCTTTTATTCTGGTGTGATGGATGGAAGAACATCAACTGCTTTAATTAGTCCAATCCCTCCACTTGTGTTCTGTAGTCTATTAACTCTTGACGCCTCAAGGAATTTGTTCTGGCAACTGAACCAGTTACCAGTTTCTCTCTTTTTGCTGTGCATTTTCATAAAATGTTCTAGTATCTTCTTACTTAAGAATAAGCAAAAACAAAACAAAAGAACAAAAAGAAACAATCCTTTCGTGGGACTGTAAACTTCTTTATACCGTTATATTAAGCTGAGATTTTTTTTAACATCTTTATTGGAGTATAATTGCTTTACAATGTTGTGTTAGTTTCTGTTGTATAACAAAGTGAATCAGCTATACATATACATATATCCCCATATCCCCTCCCTCTTGTGTCTCCCTCCCGCACTCCCTATCCCACCCCTCTAGGTGGTCACAAAGCACCGAGCTGATCTCCCCATGAAGTGAGAGAGTAGCATTGATATATACACTACCAAAGCTGAGATATTTTAAAATATCTATTTACTGTTATATAGAGATAACATTTAAACTGTTGGATATGCCTGGGCAAATTTTACTGAAACATGGGACCTGTGTTAAAAGACAAGCCTAGATAGTGAAAACTCTGGAGAGATGTAGTCTCCTTGAGGTAAATATTTAAATTTCAAGGAGTATAAAACCCTGGGTTGTGAACTCAGTGACACACAGCAGATCTTCCCCCTAGAGAAAATTATTCATATTCTAAAGGATAAGAACCCAGATCCTGGGTCTTCTCCTTTTGTTCCCAAAGATACTTTGTTTGCTTTAGAAGCAACATTTTATCTCCCTCTCTCAGGAAGAGAGAGATCATGGCAGATACTGTTACAAACCATTGCTGTACTTCATGTACAGCAGATAAAAAGCAGATAAAATCCATGGCAGATCATCAGGCAGTTAATGCAAAACCCTGGCATGAGAGAGAAGCAAGAGGTGCAGATATAATTATTGATCCTAGAGAAAACAAAGATATTTAAATATATAATGAAGAATACTTATGCTCTAGGATGCTGCTTTCTTTTTTTTTCTGCTATGCCTTATTCTGAAAATTGACAAATTTCTGAAGGGGAAAAATTGTTTAAGAATTCAAGACTAATGTTGTTAGAATGTATGTCTATACACAAATATATTAATTTTACTGTTAATATGATATGTATAGATAGAGTATAGTAGGGATTCATTGCTAATTTCAGATCTTTACTTACATATGAAATTCTTATTAAAGAGTAACCACAATAACATATGTACCCTATCTCTAGTTTTCATTGACAGTACTACTTATACTCCACTAATTTTGAGTGCCTACTATATGCATGTATTAGACTGTAGGTGATTGAGAGTTTATAATCATAATAGGGGTTAGTTAATATATTTTTTAATCTTCTAAAGTATGCTAGACCCTACTAAATGCCAGGCATTGTTTGAGGTACTGTGTAGATTTTGGTAAGCAGGACAGATGGTGACTGCTAGTAGGAAACACATACAATAAAAAAGAAAAAAAGATGTAAGTACTAGTAATTTTGTTAGTGAAAGACTGCTATAAAATTAAAATATAATTACAGAATAGACAACAATAGGGCATAACCATAGGCAGAGTAGTGGTCCACCTACTTAGTGGGAAGACATATTATGTGATGATATTTGAGTTGAGCTCAAACAGATGTGAAGGACAGTCATTGAAGATTGGGGAAGGATAGGGGTTGGAGGGTGGGGGGAGAAGAGGAAATTTCCAGGCAAAGAGGATTGCAAATTTTAAAGCTCAAAGGCAGGAAAGATTTTAGATCATACAAGGAACAGAAAGAAGACAATTTATATAATCTCTCTCAGACATAGCTCCATCTATTATTCAAAGAGAATAATAAAACAATTGTAATTTAGAGCTGTTGTGAGAACTGAAGGTGAGAGTGAGTGAACGTACAATATTTAGTAGACAGTGCTGTGGTGTATATTAGAAGACAAAGTTATATTAATTAACCATTGTAATTATAAATTCTTAATCATCTATGGTTTATCCTATAATAATAAAATAAAATATTACTTTTTAAGGCTCACCTAATAACATGTAACAAAATCAAGTATTTTGAGAATTAGGATGATATGGAAGATGTTTGCAGCATTCAGTTTTTGACCAAAGTGAATTTCTAAGAATAAAGATGGGGAGAAATATACAATATGCCATATTATAAATAAAGATAAACAAGTAAGATGCCTGGGTTCAAATTAAGGCTCTACCACTGATTATTTATTTGCTCTTGGATCTCTTGCTAATTATCTTCTGGCTTCAGGAATCATGATATGCCCCTTACAAAGTTGGTACAAGGTCTCACATCAAATTACTTTATTTTCAACAAAGATTTAACTATATTTTCTGTTCATGTTTTAAATTATTTCATTTACTGATTTTATTTGTTTTTAGATTATGGCAAAAATAAACTTTATCCATTGTGTTTACATCTGTCTCTGGGTACCTAGAATCATGCCTGGCATGTGGAAGTCATTTTAACATATTTGCCAAATGATTAAATGAAGGAATGAATGCTCCCCAGTTTGTTTAAATTATAATATCCATGAAACTGAAAATGTGCATACTTTTCTTCACAACACGTTCTGCAAGTTTAAATGATGTTACTACAGGATCAATAGTAAGATTCCACCCAAGAGGTCAGACTAATAAATATTCTAGTGATGATGGCACCACACAAATCTTCAGGGCTTACAGTCAGGACACGTGGAGACTTTGGAGACTGAAAGACTAGGTAAACTAGGACCATGAAGAGCTGGAGTGTGAAAAGTTTTACAGACACACTGAAAAAAAGACAGCCTCAATTAGGGCCTTGAAGAAATACTAATAGAAAACACTTTTTCAAGTAAAATTCAAAATGAAATGAGTCATTGTGAGTTTAAGGGGCAGCATGGTAAATAGTGATTACAAATACCCACGAAGAGAAATATCGTTATGTGAAGGTTTTCTTGTAAAGACTGCTAATTGCATCAGTTTTTTTAGTCGCGCTCATTCACATTCAATAACAACACCATAATAAGCATCAACTTCAAACATAAAGGGCATGATTCATGAAAAATCGGTACTTTCCTCCAGCATAGGTAAGATCAATTATGAGTTCCTGGTAATAGCTTACCGATTTAAGTTTAAGAGAACTAAAGACTTTTCATCAAGAGTTTTTTCTTTGAACATCCTCCAGGCTTAAAAAGGAGAACTAGTCAGTTGAATTTTTTCAGGGATAAATCAAGCTTACTAAATTGATTAAACTTCATATTTCTCCTAAGGTATGTTCTCCACTGCTTATGTGTAACCAAAATATTTTCTGAAACATTTCCAACAAGCTCTCATTCTTAGAGAAGGTGTATATCGGTGACTATTTAATTCTTATAGACCAATGTAAGATTTTAAGTGAAAAAAATGCTTTTTTAATCTAAAGTCAAATTTACCAGTTTCTGAGTGAAGAATTCCTGAATTCCTAGATTATAACCACCACCCAACCACCACCATCAGTATCATCATAGCTACTTAATTTACAAAGCCACAAATCCTCTTTGAAAATTATTAAACATGGGTCCATATTATATAACATGAAAATTCTTTTCCTACCTCGCTCCTTTCCCAGTTCCCACTCTTCTGGTATTTTTTACAGTATGCTTTTTCAGGTTAATTTTTGTGACCAAAATGAATAAAAGAATATTTTCTATTTTTTATAATAATGACAGAAATGAATTGAGTACTTTCTATGTGTCCTGCATTAACTAAATTGTTTACATGGATTATCTCACTTAATAAACACAACTCCATCACACCACTCATTAATATTCCTGCTTTAGGGGTGGGAAGATGGGTATTTAAGGTAGTTAAATAGAATTGTATCTACATGTATGCATACATATTAGTATTTGTGCAACATACATGTACATATATGTTCATATATTTATGTATATGTTTATAGACATTGTTTCTGGAAAAAGAATACTTGAAGATAATACTAGCTCAGATGTAGGGTTATTTTATGTTTGATAGTTTTTGGAAAATTGTTCTATAAAGAAACTAGAACAAATTTTACTATCATCATCATCAATCACATACCAAGAAATACTTTATCTCTCATATTTTCAGCAATCTGATGAATCCTTTATATTTTCCAACATAATGGTTTTAAACATAATTTTGTTTGTTATTTGCAGTTATTTTTCCACTGCAATATTAGTGATATTAACCCCTAGTTATACCTATGTTGTAAATGTTTCTTGTCAGTCTATTTTGCGTCTGTGGATTGGTTTTGATCCAAATCCTTAGCCTACCAAAAAAGGAGAACACAAACCCCTAAAGTTCATGCCAGGATTGCTTTGACCTTTTCACGGATCTTAGAAATGGATGGGGCTCAAGTCTGCAGAGTTTTTTATGGGAGACACAGAAGTTCTCTTTGGACCTATAATGACTTTAAATAATCAAGAAGAGAAAAATGCTATACCCAAGGATGTATGTCTTGGACCTTACGGTGAAACTTCTGACTTATGATATCCTGTTAAATATAAACCTATTGAATTTTAATCATTTCAACCAAAGGAGTTATGAAATGAAATATTCACTTGAGAACTTTGATGCAAGGAGGAAAACTATGCTTTTTGACCTGATTATTGTATTTTCCAAACTATATGAAATGACAGTATTTGTTAAGTCACATCAACAATATAAAATATGTAGGCACAGTATTCACATACCAAGTAAACACCACCATAAATAAATCAAAGGTTTTAAAGTTACCTGCATAATAAATAGAATGTTATAAATGTATAGGCATTTTACAGGTACAGAGAGACCTCTGATGTATGACCACCTGGCAGGTTTCGACAGAAGATGTCCTTGAGGCAGATGTAACTGTGAAATACTAAGTTTCTTTGCAACTGTTAGACTAATAGGTGGATTTAGAAGCATAGCTGTGAATATAATAATGTGTCTGGTGTCTTTGCTAGAAACTTTAAATCAGTGCATTAGTGACGTACAGCTAAATCTATTTTTATGCTACATTTGATTCGATGGTTTCTTCCAAACACTTTAGGTGGAAAGAAGAGTGTTCCTAGTTGACTGCCTATAGGAAAGTGGCTTCTGGGGTTAGGAAGAATTCTACTGACATTGACCTTTTTTTTTTTTTTTTAACATCTTTATTGGAGTATAATTGCTTTACAATGGTGTGTCAGTTTCTGCTTTATAAAAAAGTGAATCAGCTATACATATACATGGATCCCCATATCTCCTCCCTCTTGTGCCTCCCTCCCACCCTCCCTATCCCACCCCTCTAGGTGGTCACAAAGCACCGAGCTGATCTCCTTGTGCTATACAGCTGCTTCCCACTAGCTATCTATTTTACATTAGGTAGTGTATGTATGTCCATGCCACTCCCTCACTTCGTCCCAGCTTACCCTTCCCCCTCCCTGTGTCCTCAAGTTCATTCTCTACATCTGTGTCTTTATTCCTGTCCTGCCCCTAGGTTCTACAGAACCATTTTTTTAATTCCACATATATGTGTTAGCATATGGTATTTATTTTTCTCTTTCTGACTTACTTCACTCTGTATGACAGACTCTAGGTCCATCCAACTCATTACACATGACTCAATTTTATTTATTCTTGTGGCTGAGTAATATTCCATTGGGTATATGTGCCACATCTTCTTTATCCATTCATCTCTCCATGAACACTTAGGTTGCTTTCATATCCTGGCTATTGTAAATAGAGCTGCAATGAATATTGTGGTACATGACTCTTTTGGAATTATGGTTTTCTTAGGGTATATGCCCAGTAGTGGGATTGCTGGGTCATATGGTAGTTCTATTTTTAGTTTTTTAAGGAACCTCCATACTGTTCTCCATAGTGGCTGTATCAATTTACATTCCCACCAACAGTGCAAGAAGGTTCCCTTTTCTCCACACCCTCTCCAGCATTTACTGTTTGTAGATTTTTGATGATGGCCATTCTGACTGGTGTGAGGTGATACCTCATTGTAGTTTTGATTTGCATTTCTCTAATGATTAGTGATGTTGAGCATCTTTCATGTGTTTGTTGGCAATCTGTATATCTTCTTTGGAGAAATGTCTGTTTAGGTCTTCTGCCCATTTTTGGATTGGGTTATTCATTTTTTTATATTGATCTGCATGAGCTGCTTGTAAATTTTGGAGATTAATCCTTTGCCAGTTGCTTCATTTGCAAGTATTGTCTCATTCTGAGGGTTGTCTCTTGGTCTTGTTTATGGTTTCCTTTGCTGTGCAAAAGCTTTTAAGTTTCATTAGGTCCCATTTGTTTATTTTTGTTTTTATTTCCATTTCTCTAGGAGGTGGGTCAAAAAGGATCTTGCTGTGATTTATGTCATAGAGTGTTCTGCCTATGTTTTCCTCTAAGAGTTTTAGAGTGTCTGGCCTTACATTTAGGTCTTTAATACATTTTGAATTTATTTTTCTGTATGTTGTTAGGGAGTGTTCTAATTTCATTCTTTTACACATAGCTGTCTGGTTTTCCCAGCACTGCTTACTGAAGAGGCTGTCTTTTATCCATTGTATATTCTTGACTCCTTTATCAAAAATAAGGTGACCATAGGTGCGTGGGTTTATCTCTGGGCCTTCTATCCTGTTCCATTGATCTATATTTCTGTTTTTGTGCCAGTACCATACTGTCTTGATTACTGTAGATTTGTAGTAAACTCTGAAGTCCGAGAGGCTGATTCCTTCAGCTCCGTTTTTCTTTCTCAAGATTGCTTTGGCTATTTGGGGTCTTTTGTGTTTCCATACAAATTGTGAAATTTTTTATTCTAGTTCTGTGAAAAATGGTATTGCTGGTTAGATAGGGATTGCATTCAATCTGTAGATTGCTTTGGGTAGTAGAGTCATTTTCACAATGTTGATTCTTCCAATCCAAGAACATGGTATATCTTTCCATCTGTTTGTATCATGTTTAGTTTCTTTCATCAGTGTCTTATAGTTTTCTGCATGCAGGTCTTTTGTCTCCTTAGGTAGGTTTATTCCTAGGTATTTTACTATTTTTGTCGCAAAGGTAAATGGGAGTGTTTCCTTAATTTCTCTTTCAGATTTTTCATCATTAGTGTATAGGAGTGTAAGCAATTTCTGTGCATTAATTTTGTACCCTGCTACTTTACCAAATTCATTGATTAGCTCTAGTAGTTTTCTGGTAGCCTCTTTAGGGTTCTCTATGTATAGTATCATGTCATCTGCAAACAGTGACAGCTTTACTTCTTCTTTTCTGATTTGGATTCCTTTTATTTCTCTTTCTTCTCTGATTGCTGTAGCTGAAACTTCCAAAACTATTTTGAATGATAGTGGTGAGAGTAGACACTCTTGTCTTGTCCCTGATCTTAGAGGACATTGTTTCAGCTTTTCACCATTGAGAACGATGTTGGCTGTGGGTTTGTCATATATGGCCTTCATTATGTTGAGGTAAGTTCCCTCTATGCCTACTTTCTGGAGAGTTTTTATCATAAATGGGTGTTGAATTTTGTCAAAAGCTTTTTCTGTATTTATTGAGATGATTATATGGTTTTTCTCCTTCAGTTTTTTAATATGGTGTATCACATTGATTGATTTGCATATATTGAAGAATCCTTGCATTCCTGGAATAAACCCCACTTGATCATGGTGTATGATCCTTTTAATATGCTGTTGGATTCTGTTTTCTAGTATTTTGTTGAGGATTTTTGCATCTATGTTCATCAGTGATATTGGCCTGTAGTTTTCTTTCTTTGTGACATCTTTGTCTGTTTTTGGTATCAGGATGATGTTGGCCTCGTAGAATGAGTTTGGGAGTATTCCTCCCTCTGCTATATTTTGGAAGAGTTTGAGAAGGATAGGTGTTAGCTCTTATCTAAATGTTTGATACAATTTGCCTGTGAAGCCATCTGATCCTGGGCTTTTGTTTGTTGGAAGATTTTTAATCACAGTCTCAATTTCAGTGCTTGTGATTTGTCTGTTTCTATTTTCTGTTTCTTCTTGGTTCAGTCTTGGAAGGTTGTGCTTTTCTAAGACTTTGTCCATTTCTTCCAGGTTGTCCATTTTATTGGCATATAGTTGCTTGTAGTAAACTCTCATGATCCTTTGTATTTCTGAAGTGTCAGTTGTTACTTCTTTTTCATTTCTAATTCTGTTGATTTTAGTCTTCTCCCTGTTTTTCTTGATGAGTCTGTCTAACGTTTTATCAAATTTGTTTATCTTCTCAAAGAACCAGCTTTTAGCTTTTGAGCTTTGCTATCGTTTCCTTCATTTCTTTTTCATTTATTTCTGATCTGATCTTTATGATTCTTTTCTTCTGCTAACTTTGGAGTTTTTTTGTTTTTCTTTCTCTAATTGCTTTAGGTGCAAGGTTAGGTTGTTTATTTGAGTTGTTTCTTGTTTATTGAGGTAGGATTGTATTGCTATAAGCTTCACTCTTAGAACTGCTTTTGCTGCATCCCATAGGTTTTGGGTCGTCACGTTTTCATTGTCATTTGTTTCTAGGTATTTTTTGATTTCCTCTTTGATTTCTTCAGTGATCTCTTGGTTATTAAGTAGTGTATTGTTTAGCCTCCATGTGTTTGTATTTTTTTTACAGATTATTTCCTGTAACTGATATCTAGTCTCATAGATTTTTGGTCGGAAAAGATACTTGATATGATTCCAATTTTCTTAAATTTACCAAGGCTTAATTTGTGACCCAAGATATGATAAATCCTGGAGAATGTTCCATGAGCACTTGAGAAGAAAGTGTATTCTGTTGTTTTTGGATGGAATGTCCTATAAATATCAATTAAGTCCATCTTGTTTAATGTATCATTTAAAGCTTGTGTTTCCTTATTTATTTTCATTTTGGATGATCTGCCCATTGGTGAGAGTGGGGTGTTAAAGTCCCCTACTATGATTGTGTTACTGTCGATTTCCCATTTTATGGCTGTTAGCATTTGCCTTATGTATTGAGGTGCTCCTATATTGAGTGCATAATTATTTACAGTTGTTATATGTTTTTTTTGGATTGATCCCTTGATTATGTAGTGCACTTCTTTGACTCTTGTAATAGACTTTATTTTAAAGTCTATTTTGTCTGATATGAGAATTGCTACTCCAGCTTTCTTTTGATTTCCATTTGCATGGAATATCTTTTTCTATCTCCTCACTTTTAGTCTGTATTTGTCCCTAGGTCTGAAGTGGGTCTCTTGTAGACCGCATATATACAGGCCTTGTTTGTGTACCCATTCAGCCAGTCTACTGACATTGACTCTTAACACACAAAGAAGGGAAAGCTGGAGGAGGGAAATAACATTTATAAGCTTCGTTTTATAAAAGAGGAAATTGACACTTCAACACAGAACTTCAATAATGACACACACAGTAATGTGAACCAAAGCTTTCAAATACCAAGATTGTTCTTATTCTCACTACACCATAAGATCCCAGGTAAGTTATAAACATGAAAATTGAAAAATCTATTTTTTATAATAAGATAAAAACCTAATTTATATAATATTTATATGGGCTTATATTAGGGGTAGTGTTTTTTAAGTATACAAGTTAATTCTAATAGTTATATTTTAAATAACTCAAAATACATCATGGTATTTTGTGGGATAGGGAGAACAGAAGAAATGGTAAAAGTGAGATGCCAATGAGAATCACAATTATTCATTTTATGCTTTTAAGGAAAAAGTATAGTTAATTTGAGTTGTGTATTGCTCCCTAGAGTTAGACTGAGAAAACTGAATATAACACCCTCCACATGTCCTTTAAGTTTCGACTGAAATCTTTTAAAATAAATGTAGGTATAGCCAACTGATACACCAAGATTTCTGAGTAGAAATCCTAAATCTTCAAAAATGTTACAACTCATAGTAGTTCTTTGGCTAAAGACAAGAAAACATTTGAAGCTCTGGAAATTTTTGACTCAGCTTTCTTGTTTTCTCTCAGTTATATTTCTCCTAAGGCTGAATTTGAGAAATATTTCTTCTTTTATACTACCCCAGTTTACCTCCCTTTTCTCTTCTTAATTCCCACTGCTGTGTTTTTCTAATACAAACACACATCTGCTACAGAAAAATCTTGCCTAGGGATGTCTCTATTCATGGTAAATTCTCATCAGAATAACTCTTAAAATAGTGGATCACATTTTGATATAATTTACATTTGATATAATTTAATATCTTCCTTACTGTTATATTGTTTTTTCTTCCTTTCTGCTAGCGAACATGAAGCTACATTTGTTTTGAATTTTCCTGCTGACAGGTGATTGATTAGCTACATGAAAACATACAGTTTCAGCATCATTTCCATTAAAATTTACTTTGTTCAATAACTGACAAAGTGTAACATCAAGTTATCTATAGGGTGGATTAACATGGGGTTGAGGTCTCAATGTGCATCTCTTGCTTTTCTCCTACCTGACATATAACAAATGTGTCCTTGAAGATACCTCAGTGACAAAAGGCTCTGGGAGCTCATGGTTGGCTTTGTTATTTGATAGCTGACCCAGAAAAGCTCTGACTGATGCTTAGGAGCACCTGCTGAAAAACCACTCAGCTGGGCAGAACATGTGCTGAGACTAAATGGCAGCAGAGAATCCAAACACCTGTTGTTTGGTGAACTGAAATAGGCAACTATAAGCTGGAAAAAGAGATTTAAAAAGACACCAAACCTACACATCTTTAAGAAATTCTCCATTGGTGTAGGTACTGCACAGTACTCAACCTGAGTAAAGACTGTATTCCAAAGAACTGTTTCCAGCACAGAACAACCAGATCTGTGGAAAATAGGACATAGAAAGTTTGGACATAATGGGCTGTTTGATCCTCATAATACTGCTGTATACTAAAGCACTGGGCTTTACAATAGTCAAGGTCTCCCTCCAGCTGTGAGTTGTGTTATGCCTCCCTCCATGGCACATAGAATGAAAGCCAAGGCAGTGGGGGAAGGGGGATTATCAGAAATCTCATAGGATAATGGAGAAATGAGGATAAAGCTGTACCGTGTCTTCTTTCTTTTTCTTAGTGAATAAGAACTGACATTCCAAAGCCAATTCTGAGCTAGACCATAAAGCATTCAGTTATTTCCAAGCCAAATGAAAATAAAAATCTGCTCTTACAAAGTGGATGTGGGTCTTATGGAGTAGTGTAGGTCCATAAATACGGGAAAGAAACAGAAAGGAATATTGGACATAGAAGGATATTCCAAGATTTTTCACTGAAAATAGGAAGAAGAATGGAGCCAGTGTGTTAGAGAATGGCTATCAGAAGGAGCTAGTAGGTAGCAAGTCATAATCATACCGCTGAGGCACTTGTCAGGATTCTTCTTTGAGCTGGAAAATGCAGAGAAACTTAAAACATTGAAAAGACAAGGAAAGAAGGAAGGCAAAAAGCAATTTACTCGACTCATGAAAGTATTTGGGACAGCTGTTCTCTGAGAGTTCTGTGAAAATATATATGTCTACTTTTGAGTGAAGAGTAGATGATACTTCATCTAAATGTCAGTGGTTTTAAGTAGAAAAACATGCATTGTTTTTGTGGCAGATTTGATATTTCCTGACATGCTTTGGGAATAGGAACGGCTCTTCCTTCCTTATACATCACGGTGTAGAACCTGACATTGTGCCTTCTCAAAGATTACTTTGAGGATCAGGTTGACCAGAGAGCTTGGTACAAATGGCGGGATAAAAACGATGTCCTCACTTGTAACACCATGAAGATGGTTAGGCTTACAACTCCCCACATTTGCTAGATCTGGTAAAAGTCCATTAGGATTCAATCAAATTTGAGGAAGTGGAGGTCGTCCCTAATGAATGTGGCTCAAAGGCAAATATGTGTACACAGAGTGTAAAAAATTAGAGATTCTAAAGGTAGTAGCATCATCTCTAAAGCCACTGTGGTCTTGACAATGATGAACAATGTCTAAGGCCTCAAAGAGAGGGGCCCAGGTTGTTCCCATGTGTAATAGGATCTTCTTTAAACACCAGCCTGAGGAAGGGGACTGTGGGTTACTTTTAAGTGGCAAAAACCATTATGTTGCGACGCCTTTCTGACTACTGAAATCCAGTTCTCTGTTTCTTGTTTTTGTCTCTACTATGGTTCCAGAGAGCATTTAGAAATCAGTCTCGTTCTACCCAATCAATAGCATCAACTTTTGTAATCTCCATATAGCACCTCTGATTCTGCACCTGAGTGCACTGACTATATTGGTTTATACTGCTAGAGTTGCTTGTCCTGCCCTGACATGGTCTTGCCACTGCCTCACCCTCAAAAATGTCTTTGCAGCTACACCTGCCTAGCACTTTATGGGGAAGTTAATTTTTCTGCCAGTCCTGGGCTATGTACTGGGCCAAACTCACTCAGGTGGCCTTCTATGTCAGAGTCCAGAACAAAGCTGGCCTTGCTTCCTTCTACACTTCTGCCAACACTCTCTTTCACCCATCACTGTCTTTGTCAACATGGCACTTTCTGTGCTAGTTTTCAAACAGCCCTTCCTATGCCATGGGCTCTCATAGATTTTGAGAAGTTGCCAATTCCCTACCCCAAAGCCAGGTGCTAAAAGGAAGCATGATAATCTCTCTATTCCTCTCCAAATCCCAAAGGCCATTCTGTAGCCAGAGAGGCTCACTTATTTCTGACCAACCAGACCAAGTTGTTCCAGACTCACCTGGTTCTTCCCATCACCAACTCAGTCTTCACCAGGAAGCAATTCTGTGGCCATAATCCAAATGTAAGTGAATAAAGCAAGATAGAAAATTAAATGGCCCAAATCAGTGTAAGTTATTTTTAAAAAAGCCTCAAAAAGACTAAAGAATCTCTGTACTTTATTCCTTTTATCTTATTTCAAACAATTTATCATCACATAAATGAATCTTGAATTTCTCTGCTAGGAGACATTAAGCAGCCATTCAATTGAGGGAGAAAGTGCTCATCAAAGGTACACCTAATGATCAACACTCAGAAAATGAATGAATGAATGGAGATATAACTATTTAGATTAGAAAAATGGCAGACAATCACCTTAAGTTTTCAAAGTGTTCTCCCTAAACTAATTTGACTTATATTGTCTTATATAATTATTTGTATTTTCTTTAATAAATGTAAAATTTAGACATATTTAAATGCTTAATATTTCTGTTCTAAGAAAGGATAATTTCTAAATATCATAAGGAATATTTTCCTTATTTTACTACATGTGTCTTTGTATGTATCTTTCTACTTCACATTGAATCTTAATTATAGAAAGAATCTGATCTGAGATTCATCACCTAGGGAAAAAATAATGACTTTTAGAAGTAAAATAGACACTAAGGGAAGCTAAGGCAGGCTTTGCGATCCTTCCTAATGAATGCACATGAAAATGATCAATCAAGCCTATTGATTAATCAGCTGTTAAGATATAATCAGCTATAGATAAATGATTAATCAGTTGTTAAGATATAGATAATTGCTGCTGTATGATGACAGCTCAAATATGGTCTTCCTAATCTTGCTCTAATGCCAGGATGTCAGGCAGATTTTTGTGTAATAGTGAGAGTATGCTAAATAGCTCTTAGATTTAAGAAGCTTTACTTGTTCGATCGACTCTAAAGTTGATAAATGTCGACTCAGCTTCACTCCACAAGAGAGGGTGGGAAAGTGCATCATGTGCATCATGTGGATTGGGGCTGTGGATTGGGGAAAGTGCATCGTGTGGATCATGTGGATTGGGGATGGTCCTTCCTGCTTCCTAAGGTTATACAAGAATTCTGAGAGTGTGGTACTTTATGAGATACCTAGGAAATAGAGAAAAGGCTTTTGGTCTGTAGCTCAAGAATGGTAGTTACTGGAATTTTATCCCAAGAATCTATGGTCATTTGAGTGGAGCAGCTCTAGTTCCTCCACACTAAACATTGTCAAAGAGCATCTGCTGTTACTTGTCAGTCTCCAAAGGTGCACTGCAATACCTTCAGAGGTCCTATCTCTGCAGAGGTTCACCTGCAGAAGTGCAAGTCACAGTGTTCACTGAACTTGCAGATCCTGCCACTGTTGCCCACTCCCAAGTAATCCTTCTTAAAATCTTCTCGGGTAGGGCAAAGCTACCTCTTCCAGGCACATCACCAGACACATCTATTCTGCCAGTATGTTCTTGAAACAAATACCTGGGTTGTATTTTTCATGTTAAAATACAACCTCTACAACACAAAACATTCTTCGAGATTGAGGAGGCCCGACTCAGTTGAAAAAATTACAAGCCTTTTTACAACAAAGAAAAGAATAACCCAAACAATCAATACAATGTTATCTGTCTATCTATTCATAGACAGATATGTCATATATAGAGATAGATATACATAGATGTAGGTAGATAGATAGATAGATAGAGATATAAATAGATATCAGTAGGGCTATACTAATAAGAATACATTGAATATATTGATACATTATGCTGCCACACTGATAACCTCACTTATTCATTTATTTAACTGATATTGAGAAATTTTAAACTTGGTATGTTCGGGTAGCTATCATTGCAAAAAGATAAGACAGGCAAAGGTAAAGGCTCTTGTTCCTGTCACTGGAACCAATTCTCCATATTTTCTACATTTACTGAGAGAGAAATTATAAACAAAATTAAAATAAATTGTAAACAAGATAACCCATATGAAAAAAATAGAGACCTTAAGATAGTTGCTGATGTTATGAATGTGACTTAAAAACATTCTTGCAGATAAGTTGGTAGCCCCAGGCAAAGTAAAAATCTGCCAGGACATTTTCTTTTAAAATATATTTACTGTTGGCTACGTATGAAAAATGAGGTATCTACATATATCTACATCTTTCTCTATACAAATATAAATACCCACAATTTTTATGAATTTAATATGTACTATCCAAAATATGTTCTTGTTAAAAACAAATATGAATCAATGAAAAAAAAAGGAACTGTTCATCACAACAAAAATCCCATGCTAATCAGTATAAGTGATTTTTAAATTAATGTGATATAACCAAATCCTGGGACCTGACTAAAGATCAAAGGCCAAGATTTTTGAGACCATCTGAGATTAACACAGTTATTTCCTCATGAAAGATCTACCCTAGAGAGAGTTAAATGAAGCATCTGTTTCCTGTTAATCTCTTGAAAAAAAAAATTACGAAATGTTCTAAACTAAGCTGAATAGTCATCCAACAGCTGTTTTTGTAGCAAAAAGTGAAAAGGATTCTGGGCTGTTTTCCTTTAGGGAACCTATAGAAGAGATTCTTTCATAATTAGCATCGAGGAAATGTGATGACTCCATTTACCTTTTAATTACATGCCATTTTATTGAAATTGTGTATGTGCTAAACAACTTAATGTCTCTTTCATACCTGAAATACTTCAAAGTTATAAGATTTGTATAAGAAAAATACATAAGACATCCCAACCCTATTTGACATTCACGAAATCTACAGTAGTGTTGCCCATGGTATGTTGCTTATTTTTTGCAACATACTCCTGGGAAAAGAGAGAAATTGGGTTATTGATCCACTTACATTACACACAACCACATCCACCCATGCCCCCCCCAACACACACACAGAACAGTGTCTCTCAACTGTGTTATATACAAATATAAAAAAGTAAATAGCAATCAATACATGTAACATATAAATGAGAGTCAACTGTACAATCCTACCGCTCATTATGATAAATTATATACCACCTGAAAATGAAAAAGCAGTAATATTCTATTGAACAAGAGCACTTATGAATTTTATCAGTTATTCACTAACAATAATTTAATGTAAAATGTCCCAAAGTTCTAATTCCACTAGATCATAGCTACAGTCTACCTAATTTGGCAGAAGGTGAATTATATTTTAAAAAGTAATTTTTATTACAAAAGAGATAATATTCCTAAAACTAGTTGTTCAAATTTGGGGGAAGAGAATTTAAATGGTGCTAAGCATATGTGGGGAATTCATCGAAGCCCAGGAGATAAATATTTCCTCACCCTAGCACCTCAGGTAACTTGAATATCATGAGTCTCAACTAGAAAATGAAAATGATCTCCAAATTCTTTGTAGTATATTTTAAAAGATATGGAAACCATGAGAACATTTTTATAAAGGCAAGGATCATGGTTAAACTATTCAAGGCTCTTTCTCCAGTACCTAGCATGGTGCCTGGCTTATAGCATAGACCCTCATTAAATATTCATTCCGAGAATGAGTAAAATATGCTCCCTCTTCCTTTGGAAATGCCCAAATATTTCAACATTTTTTTGTAAGCATGTCAACTACTCACAAAAGTTTTTTACATAGTTGGACATATGTATATATATTTTTATTACCTTCGAGTAAACAGAGTAATCATGATCTCAGCAGTATGATGTATTTTTATCATTGGCACACACATAACATTGCTTGTTTGTTTGCTTGTTCATATTTCCTTCATCTCTCCCTCCCTCCTATCTTTCCTTCTTCATAATAAAGCAACATGTTCCATGAAATCACCACCCTCTCCAGAGGCTATTACCTTGAAAATAATTTCATCTAGCCACTTGATACTCCTCTACCCCATGCTTCTGCCACCCTCCATCCAAATTAACTATGCCCCTCATTCTATTATTTGTTATTTTCTCACTTTCCTTTCAGATATTTCTATCTCAAGTATATATATAATAAGTGAATACAGGTAAATAGACATATATTTAATTTTTGGTTCTTTTAACTATGTAAGAATGACATCATTAAGGGCATAATTTGGGGCAATTTATTTTCATTTATTGTGATTTTGAGGTTCATGCATTAGTAAACAGCACTGCACATCATTAATTTATATTATTGTATTAGCATCCTAGTTTATTCATTCACTGTCTTGTCATAGGGCATTAGAATTGTTTCCTCATTTTTCACTATGCTATTTTTATAGCATTTTTATGAGTTATGGTATATATCTCCCAAGGTGTAGATGCAAGAATTTATCTTACATATATACCGATGTTGGTAACTGCTAAGTTATCGGATAAGTGAATGTTCAACTTTATGATGAAATGATGAACCAATGAGTATAGAATGGTAACTTTTCCTCGTCTTTATTTGCATTTCTCTGATTACTAATTAATTTTTTAAGAACAGAACTCCTAAATTTTAAAATTATTATAATGATTAGTTTTAAATAGTAAGCCCAACAGGTACTACTTAAGAAATATATTTTAATCTTATGGATAGGGAAGGATGTCTTAAAGAATACACAAACAAATTTAAATTGTAGATGGTGCTCAAATTCTTCAGATTGTTTTTTTTTTGGTTGCTGCTTTTCTTGGCCCTTAACTGTCCCATATAAACTTGAGAATCAATTTAACAAATTTCATAAAGTACAAGTTGTGATTCTGATTGGAAGTTTTGGGAACATATATGTTAAAGTAGAAAGACTAGAGAATTTTATGAATTTCAGCTTTTCTATCTATCCATTTATTTAATTTTCTTTAATCCACTTAAAAATGTTTTAAGCTTTTTCCTGTAAAGATCTTACCTATTTTTTGTTATATTAATTATGAGGCCTTAAATTCTATTGTAAATTATTTCATATCAATTATTTTTTCTATGTATCTGTAATTGGTATAGTAAAAAGCAATTATTTTTTCTAGTAATTGCTAATGTCTAATAATTTTCTGATAAATTGTCTAATAATTTTGTTTTATATGTAAATGTTTACATAAAACACATTATCTATAAAACAGTAATATGTTTCCTTTTTAAAATTCTTAAATCTCAAATTTCTTTTCTTATCATACTGTGCTTGTTACATCCTAAAATAGATGTTAAATAAAAGTAGTAATGGCAGGATCCTTGTATTGTCTCTGAATTTTTTTTTAAGTGTTTTCAATATTTCTCACTTAGGATCCTGTTTTCTTAAATAATTTCAGCTTTTTTTTTTTTTTTTTTTTTTGGCCGCGCTGCATGCAGCTTGTGGGTTTTTAGTTTCCCGACCAGGGACTGAACCCCAGCCCAGTCCTAACCACTGGACCACCAGGGAATTCCCTAATAGATGTTTGTAAGTGGCTTAGGAAGTCTTTCTTTTCCTAATTTACTAAGAGTTTTAATGTGAATTTATGTCAAGTTTTATCAAATTTCTTTTTTCTGTTAATTGAAATGTTTGTGTACTTTTTCTTTTCAATAACTATTGCCATACTCAGCCAAATTAAATAATTTAATTTATATTACTTCTATAGCTCCTCTAAGGGCTAGCAATTTTTTTCCTTCAGTAGTCAAATAAGCATTTCTATTAAAGAAAATTTAAGGGTATTTAGGACCCAAATTTAATTTGAATAAAGTTTCATGATTTTTGTTTATCCAAAATTTTTTTAAAAGATTTATCCTATGGTATCATTACTATTTTGATGTTTTATATATCTTCTTCATGTTTGGGCAACTATCTTCAGGTTTTATGATTGCTGATAAAATCTAACGTATCCAGTATACAACTATCTATTTGATATGGTATAAAATAAATAATTTAGAGTTACAGAAACCCAATGTGAATCCCCATTGTATCAATTACCAGCTTTGTAATATTCTGAAATTCATATACTTCTTTTCATGTTTTTTTATCTGTAATAATATAAAGTTTTTGATTTTTTTTTTGCGGTACGTGGGCTTCTCACTGCTGTGGCCTCTCCCGTTGCGGAGCGCAGGCTCAGCGGCCATGGCTCACGGGCCCAGCCGCTCCGCGGCACGTGGGATCTTCCCGGACCGGGGCACGAACCCGTGTCCCCTGCATCGGCAGGCGGACTCTCAACCACTGCACCACCAGGGAAGCCCAAAGTTTTTGATTTTTGAGCCATAGAGACTTGATCTGTATGAAGTGGACAACAAATAGTAGGTATTACTTTTTATTGCCACTGTAATTATTATTATTTATATGTTCCTATATCAAATATTAAATAACAGAAAGATATAATACAAAGTGAGATTTTATAAGAAACCTTGTTAGGATCCTACATTACACATATAAATTCCAAAATTTCAAATAATCTGAGAGTGGCAAATATGAGAACTTAAAAATAATGTTTCCCATTTCTAAAATTATAATTAGGCCTTGGAGTGTCCAAATGAAATTCACATTCTCTTCTTTTCCTTAAAAGGGAGCACTGACCACCATTTACATATTCACTGTATAAAAGTCATTGTGTATGTGTAGATTCAGGCCTTACCTTTGGGCTGATTCTGAATAGATAATTGTGGACTTTATTTTTAATTTTGAGTACTAATAAATGATAGTTTCCGTAGATACATGATGACTAATTAGAATAATGAGCTTTTCAAAAGTGTCTGTCCCATGGCTTTAAAATAATGAACTCAACTGTCATGCATTAGATATATCTCCTACTTCCCCTCTAAAAAATAATAATCTTATGCTTTTAATATCAATAAGGGTTGATACATAAAGATATCCATTCAGAAGTCTCAGGTAAGCTGAGGCACTTACTTCCACTCTAACTCTGTATTTTTCAACTCCTAGCTCTTTCCCCTGTCCCTTTCCTCTGTCCCCTGAGTCCATAAAAAGGCAGGAACTTTTGTTTGGGATCCTTAGCAGTGATGTAATTCCTTCCTTCCATACTGTATTCATCTGATCCTCACCTGGTGCCATTCCATGGGGGGAAAAGGAACACTGGGGAGATGGTGACTCTCTCTTTGGCCTCTTCCTTGTACAGTCACAGTAAGTGAATAAAAACTTGATTATTGTTTTCAGTTTGGCTTATTGTCCTAATTGACTACCTTGATACCAGGAAGGTCAACACAGAATTTAATGTTATTTTTCTCCAGCTGGAGGATGAACTATAGGGTCAATTGGATTGTTGATTTAAAGCAGATCACTTGATCTGAGCTCAATATTTTGGATAACAAAGTGTCAGCCTCAAAGGACCCTGTTTGAACCGACTTAGAGTGATTATAATGATGGAAATTGTAGCTGAGGCTACAGCATTATCATGAAGCTGAGGGTAAATGGAATTTTACAGGAATGGTGATCAAACTGACATATTAGTATACCATACGAGACATTTACTTGATCCAATACTGAATCAAAAGTTTGGAAACTAAAAGACAGGACAAGCAATAGGAATACACAGGAGTCAATATTTGAAACATGGCAATGGGAAACACTAGGAAGGTGGTCAAGAGTCTGGAAGCATGACAGCAAGTCATTCCAGGGAGCATATTAAAAAAAAGACATTGAGATATTCAAATTTAAATGTGAAAAATAAATTCTAAGTCATAAATTGAGCAGAAAATTTCTATTTCTGCACACAAAACAATGCAGGAATAGGAAAAATAGGAGGGCATTTGGAAGGTGCTGTTTGTGGGGACACATACAAGAAAAGCAGGATTTAGAAGTGGAAGAAAGCAATTTGGAGTCAGATATAGAGCATCAGCAATAAGGAGACTGAAATTGGCAGGGTGGGGCAGTGGATAGAGAATGGAATTAGTGGTCAGATAACCTGCGATAAGATTTCCACATTTAATATTTTTATCAGTTTGCTCCGGACTTGTTACAGACAAAACAAAACTGACCCCAAAGTGGCTTAAGAATGTAGGAGACTTATTCATTCACCAAACTGAATAGGTCTAGTAAGTTAACTTAAAATGCAGCTTTCTGCAGGGACTCAATTTCACAAGGCCTAGACTCTTCTCCTTTTCCTTCTCTGAGTCTACCTTCCTCTAAATTCATTCCAAAATCTAATATCACCTCCTTATGAGGCACTGTTCCAAGAGCATAAACAGTCTCTCTCTTAAGGACTCCAGGTGCCATAGAGAGAGCATCTCTTCCTGAAGCTTCAGTAATAGTCATAGGTTTTCTTATGATCGCACTGGCTAAATGCTATGCTCACTCCTGATGGATCACTGTACCTAAAGGAATATGAACTAGTGTGATGGAGGATCTTAGTCAAAGTAGTAAAAGGAGGATTATGAACCATAATATATGCAAATAATCCAGTTGGGTTCTAACCCAATATAATCGCTGTGGCTTTAGAATGCTTACCTTCATTAGTCTGAATAATTAAAAAATACTTCTCCCTTTTGTGCTAGGGTACATGCCAATCCCAAGGAAGTTTGCAGAAGAGAGCAGTAAGTAAACTCAATGCAATAAGAGAGTGAGCAGGTAATTAACCTGGAAATTCTTTGTGGTCATATATAAAGATAGGATAGGGAAGAAAAAAAAAAGAGTATTAGGTAACCAGATATATAGCAAAAGAGTCAGAAACTATGGCTGTAGGTGAAGTTAGCAACCAGTGTCTCACATTGGTGTCCTGGTTTTCCATCATTCTCATCTTATCAATAAGTCATGGTGTTCAGAGCTCACAAAATTTATACAAGGAAATTGTTGAAACTTAGAATCTAATTTAAAAGCCCAAAACAAGTAATTTTGGGGACTTGAATCAAGTTGACAGAGTAGAAGGATGCAGAACTCATTTGCCCCCATGAACACATCAAAAATACATCTACATGTGGAAAAATTCTCACTGAAAACTAACTGAAGACTAGCAGAAACACTTCTGTACAGCCAAGGCTATAAGAAAGATACACATGGTACTGGGTAGGAAGGGAAGAGAATTGTCAGGTCAGGACCCACGCCCCTGGCAGGGGACTCAGAGGAAAAATGATATTACATGACAGAGACCCTCCCTGGGGAGGAGCAGTTAGATGCACATATTGGGTGCCCCAGCCCAGGGGGCCAACAAAGGGAAGATGAGCCCCTTTGGCTGGTTGGAGGGCTGGTGGGAGGGCTGGTGGGGCTAACAGCAGGGCTGGGGAAACCTGGATTCTGCTTATGAGTAGTGCACAGAAGCTTGCTTGCTCTCGCAGAAGGGCAGAAAGGGTAATTGAGACTGTGCAGCTGGCTGACTGGTTTCCCAAACTATCCTGGCACAAGTCCCAGTCTGAGTGGAGCAAATACTCTGGCACCATTTGCCTTACTGTGCAGCTCTGCACTGGAGAGAGGGCTTCCACAGCCAAGGAAAAAGCTCAGCCATGGGGTGCTGTGGGAACTCAAACCCTAAGCGATGTCTGAACAGGGAGGGGCAGCCATTACTGGCGATTGCACAGATGTCACATCAGAGGCAGACCAGATCTCTGACACACCATGCCCCAACCCTTGCCAGATACCCACACAAGCCCCTCTAGCTCCAGCACTGGTCCCCTCTGGGACCAGTATATATATACCGGTATATATATACACACACATACATATATATATATATATATATACACACACACAGACACACACACACACACACACACACACACACACACACATCTATATATAATATATAATGTATAGTATAGTATATATAGTATATTACTCAGCTAGATAAAAGAATGAAATTCTACCATTTGCAAAAACATGGATGGACCTAGAGAGTATTATGCTTAGTGAGATGTCATATAGAGAAAAACAAATACTCTGTTATTACTTAAATGTGGAATCTTAAAAATAAAACAAAGTAATGTGCATATAGAAACAGACTCACAGATATAGAGTACTAACTACTGGTTACCAGTGGAGAGAGAAGATGGGGGAGGGGCAAAATAGGGACATTGGGATATGGGATTAAGAAACACAGACTACTATGTATAAAATAAATAAGCAACAAGGATATATTGTACAATACAGGGAAATATAGCCATTATTTTGTAATAACTTTAAATGGATTATGATCTATAAAAATATTGAATGTTCAGATGTTATACATCTGAAAGTAACATAATATTGTAAATCAATTATACTTCAATAAAACAAACAAACAAAACAAAAAAATAAATCATTTTTCTTTACCCAACATCCAGAGTGGAAGACTTTGCACTGCAGTACTAAAGGCATGAATTTACATTAATATACTACTGCTATATGGACTTGACATATAATTCTTGGATAGTGATATCTATTTATTTACCTATTAAACCACTCATTTATTAACTAATTAATTTATTATTCAATCCAAATTCATTCAAAATCCAGTACATGCTAACTATTCTGTTAGATGTTGAGGGACAGCAATAGTTTTCCCTTTAAGAGCTCTCAATTATGTAGTAAAAAATGCTGGGGAGTTACATGTAATCAGTAGTCCCTCATAAAATCCTGAAATTCACTTAAAAAAGTAATCACCTTGTCTGAGATCCACTCCCCATCTAAACTCCACCTATATCATCTACTCATCTTTAAGACATGTCAACTCCCATCTCAGCGATAACATATCCCTTGGCCATTTACCATCTTGTCTATCCTCCCCAGCAAGACTAATTACTTATTAAGTCCTGGGGATATGAAAATAGAAAATATGTATATCTTATATTTCTGTAATAGACCACCTTTTTGAGTTGAGTAAATGCTCAACAATACATACTGAATTAAAATGTTTAAGTAAGTAACTCCCCAAAAGGCAATAGATATATTTCCTAGCATATGTATAAAGGCACTATGCTTACTTTAGACTCTCATGAACTAGCCCAATGTGTACAAAATATTTAGGTGGACTTTAAAATATGTAAAAATAAATTTAATAAATTTTAATAACAAATCTTGGATGGCATTTCAAGTATAATGGAAGTAGAAGCTATTTTATGTCATTTGATTAGAATATAACAGAAGTATAAATAAATTTATAAAATACATATATAAGAGGAAGGAGGTAACATTCTATCTAAAAGGAGAGAGCATGTGACTGCATGGTCATAATCAGTGATTCAAAATGACACTGACTTACCCTAATGAGTTAAGATTCTGCCAAAGTCTATTTCTATTTATCATATCAGTGAGAAAAATATATGAATAAATGATATAAGTGAAATTTAAGTTTAATAAACTTCAAATATGTTGATATAATTAAATTCTAAATTGTCAGGATGAATACACTTCAAAACTGATTATTCTTGCTGAATTAAAACTTGAGGTTAGTAATTCCAGCAAACAAATTTTAAGTAATCAGAGAGTATGTAGATACTGACTAGTCACTTCAGAAAAAATCTTGTCAAACATTTTCGTTTAGTAAATGGAGTCCCATGGGAATATTTTAGGTGATTTGCAAAAAAAAAAAAAGTTTTAAAACATAAATCTACTTAAATATAGTCTACTGTTTAAAATCAATGGGGGAGGGACTTCCCTGGCGGTTCAGTGGGTAAGATTCTGCGCTCCCAATGCAGGGGGCCCAGGTTCAATCCCTGGTCGAGGAACTAGATCCCGCATGCATGCCACAACTAAGAAGTCTGCATGCCACAACTAAGAGTCCATATGCTGCAACTAAGAAGCCCGCATGCTGCAACTAAAAGATCACACGTGCCGCAACTAAGACCTGGAGCAGCTAAAAGGAAATAAAATAAAATAAAACAAAATAGGGCTTCCCTGGTGGCGCAGTGGTTGAGAGTCTACCTGCCAATGCAGGGGACACGGGTTCGTGCCCCAGTCCGTGAAGATCCCACATGCCGCGGAACAGTTAGGCCCATGAGCCATGGCCGCTGAGCCTGCACGTCCGGAGCCTGTGCTCCGCAACGGGAGAGGCCACAACAGTGAGAGGCCCACGTACTGCAAAAATAAATAAATAAAACCAATGGGGGAAGTCTGTTGGTTCATCATATTCTTTTGCACACTCATTTCTTCCTAAGTTCCACAATATTGTTATTAACATTAGTATCTTTTTCTACCATCTTTGAAATTAAGGGCTTATGTTGATTCCTTTTAACTTGTCATTATTCTTGACTCTTTTCTGGTACATGCCTTGATAGTTAACCTGCTCTTCCTCTGTTTCTGTTAAAATTCTTCTAGAGTAATTCATGAAGTTATGTGGTATGGTCCCCAATATATCTGAATTTCGTGCCATAGATTAACCAACATATTTATCATCTCTTAAAATGAGTAAAAGTAAAGAAATGCATCATAATAAATATAAAACCACAGAATGAAACATGAGAAATTTGTAACCACTTGTAATTCTGATTAGTTTCACTACATCCTTTGGATTTATAGATTTGATTTGATCTGATACATCTTTTACGAGTATTAAAATTTCCAAACTGGAATAATAATAAGGCTGAAATTAACTTTAAAAAAAACCAAAATATTCACATGTAATTCAATCATTTTTTAAGTCGAAAATATTATTATAATGTCTCCAAGGAATTTTTAGGAATTGGTTGAGATGGTTGGTAATAACTATTATAACTGTTTTTGAAAAATTCCAAATATAAAACTTCAGAACTACTGAGAAGTATGTAGAGAGAACTTTTTGACTGGACAGCCCTTCTTCCGAATACTCACATAACTCTCTCAGTTGAATCAATTATTTTCTCAAATGTTAGTTCCTGAGAGAGGATGTCCCTGAACTGCCCCACTAAGATCATCACCTAACAAAATGTGATCTTATTTCTTTAGCCCTCTATCCTGACTCCACACCTTAATTTTGTTTTTTAATACTTGCAGAACACTTCGATTGAAATTTTATGCTGGCAAAATATTCTATATCCATTTTATCCAACAGAATAGTCAACTGTCACATGTGACGACTGAACATTTTAAATGTGACCAGTATGACACATTTCCCTCTTGCGTATCCCTCCTACCTTCTCTTCTAGGAGTTTGATGGTATCAGGTCTTGTGTTTAAGTCTTTGATTCATCTCAAGCTAATTTTTGTAAGTGGTGTGAGATAGGGGTCCAATTTCACTGTTCTGCATATGTTTCTCGGGTTTTCCTAGAATAATTTGTTGAAGAAACTATTCTTTCCTCATTGAGTATTCTTGGATACCTTGTTAAATATTAGTTGACTGTGAATACTGGGATTTAATTCTAGGCTCACTATTCTGTTCCACTGTTCAATGGGTCTATTTTTGTGCCAGTATCATATTATTTTGGTTGCTATGGCTTTGTAGTGCACTGATACCACCAGCTTTGTTCTGTTTTTCTCAGGATTGCTTTGGCTATTTGTGGTATTTTGTGGTTCCACACAAACTTATGATTGTTTCTTCTATTTCTGTGAAGAATGCCTTTGGTATTTTGATGGGGATTGCATTGAATCTATAGATGGCTTTAGGAAGTATGGCCTTTCTTTTTTTTAACGTCTTTATTGGAGTATAATTGCTTTACAATGGTGTGTTAGTTTCTGCTTTATAACAAAGTGAATCAGCTATACATATACATATATCCCCATATCTCCTCCCTCTTGCGTCTCCCTCCCACCCTCCCTACCCCACCCCTCTAGGTGGTCACAAAGCACCGAGTTGATCTCCCTGTGCTGTGTGGCTGCTTCCCACTAGCTATCTATTTTACATTTGGTAGTGTATATATGTCCATGCTACTCTCTCATTTCATTTGTGAAATGCTTTTTCTGTGTCTATATAGATGATCATGTGATTTTTATCTTTTATTTTATTGATGTATATAGATTGAGTTTGGTAGTGCTTCCTCCTCCACATTTTGGAAGAGTTTTAGAAGAATTGGTGTTAATTCTTCTTTAAATATTTGGTAGAATTCTCCAGTGAAGCCTCTGGTCCTGGAGTTCTCTGTGTTGGGAGTTTTTTGATTACCAATTCAACCTCTTATTATTTGTCTGTTCAGATTTTCTATTTCTTCCTGATTCAGCCTTACTAGGTTGTGCGTTCCTAGAAATGTATCCATTTCTTCTAAGTTATGTAATTTGTTCCCATATAAGTATTCATAGTAGTCTTTTATGGTTCTATGCATTTCTGCAGAATCAGTTGTAATGTCTCCTCTTTCATTTCTAACTTTATTTGTTTAAATCTTCTTCTTAGTCTAGCTAAAGTTTCATCAATTTTGTTTATCTCTTTGAAGAACCAGCTCTTAGTTTCATTGATTCTTTCTATTGTTTTTCCTTTTTTGTTTCTATTTCATTTACTTCTGACCTGATCTTTATTGCTTCCTTCCTTCTGCTAATGTTGGACTTAATTTGTTCTTCTTTTTCTAGTTCCTTGAAGTGTAACATTAGGTTGTTTATTTGAGATCTTTCTAATTTCTTAATATACACATTTATTGCTATATACTTTCCTCTCAGAACTGCTTTTGCTGCATCCCACAATATTTGATATGTTGTATTTCCACTTCAATTTGCTTCAAAATAATTTTTTATTTCCCTTTTGATTTTTCTTTTACCCAATAATTTTTTAGAAGTATATTGTGTAGTTTCCACATATGTATAGATTTTTTCACTTTCCTCTTGTTGTAGGTTTCTAGTTTTATAATATTATGATCAGAAAAGATAGTTGGTATGATTTTAATCTTCTTAAACTTGCTACATTTGTGTGTGTGTGTGTGTGTTTGTGTGTGTGTGTGTGTGTGTGTCCTATCATATGATCTATCCTGGAGAATATTCTGTAGGCACTTGAGAAGAATTATTCTGCTGCTGGTGGATGGAATGTTCTATATATTTCTATTAAGTTCATTTCAATTGCAACATTTACTTGCTGATTTACTGTCTGGACAATATATCCATTGTGGAGAATGGGGTATGGAAGTTCCCTACAATTATTGTATTGCTTTCTAATTCTCCCTTAAGATCTGTTATTATTTGCTTAATGTATTTCAATGTTCAGGTTTTAGGGGCATATATATTTACCATTACGTCTTCTTGTTACATTATCGTTATATAATGCCTTCTTTGTTTATTGTTACCCTTAGTTTGAAGCCTATTTTGTCTGATATAAGTATGGCTCGGCCTGTCTTCTATTGGTTTCTATTTGATTTTCACTTTGAGCTTATTTGTCTCTTTAGAACTGGGATGAGTCCTGGCATCATATAGGCAGCAGATACTTGGGTCTTCTTTTGTTTGTTTGTTTGTTTATCTCTCCTGTCACTGTTTGCCTTTTTATCAGTGTGTTCAATCTATTTACATTTAGGATGATTATTGCTATGTACCTCCATTTTATCTTTTTCCTTCCCTTCTAATTGTTTTGTTTCTCCATTGTTTCTTTTTCTTTCTGTTTCTGTCTACATTTGTAAGTTGGCGGTTTTCCACAGTGATTTGCTCAGTCTCCCCCTCTTTTTTTAAGCTTTTTGTCTCTGCTCTAGTTTTTTGTTTTGTGCTTACCACAAAAATTACATAAAACATTGGCTTTTCTGTTTTTTTTTAATTAATTTATTTATGGCTGTGTTGGGTCTTCATTGCTGCACATGGGCTTTCTCTAGTTGTGGCGAGTGGGGGCTACTCTTCATTGTGGTACATGGGCTTCTCACTGCGGTGGCTTCTCTTGTTGCAGAGCACAGGCTCTAGGTCCGCAGGCTTCAGTTGCAGTGGGTGGGCTCAGTAGTTGTGGCTCTCAGGCTCTAGAGAGCAGGCTCAGTAGCGGTAGTGCATGGGCTTAGTTGCTCCGCAGCATGTGGGATCTTCCCAGAGCAGGGCTCAAACCCATGTCCCCTGCATTGGCAGGCGGATTCTTAACCACTGTGCCACCAGGGAAGTCCCAACATTGGCTTTTCTAATAGAGTTTGATAGCTCTCTTAGGGTTTCTTCACTTTTTAAAAATCTTAGTTCTCTCTCCTCTTATACCTGAATCATCTCTAGATTCTTATTTTCCAGCTCACTAATTCTCTCTTCCATCTGATCTCCTCTATTTCCAATGCATTTTAATGCATTCTTCATCTTATTTTTGAAGTTTGTCAGCTCCAGAAAAAGGCGTGTACTTAGTACTTGGGGCTATGGGTATACCCTGGGCTCTGTAAATGGACTCTCAAAGTGGGGGGTCCCAGAGGTCTGTGGGCAATCTTCATGCCAGACTCCTGGGGCAGACAGCAGATGACACTTTCCTTCAGTTTTCTTGGTCTACATAGGTCCTTTTCCTTTTCCTCCTCCCAGTCACTGTGGTTTCTCCTCAGAGAAAGCAATGACTCTATCCTGTTGCAGAATGTGTGGCCAGACCCTCTACCTCCTCTGCCAGAATGGTCATACTGTCCCAATGCTAGACCTGCCACTGCTTTCTCTGCTGCTGCCACCTCTGCCACTGCCAGTTTCACCACCACACTCCATGTTTAGTGCCCTTCTCCATGGTCCAAGCCAGCATTTTCAAATGATTTTCAAATGCACAGATGGATAGATCTTTCAGGTGTCCTGGTATACTGTGTGGAGGTATTTTGTTTTGTTTTGCTTTGTTTTATTTTTGATATGGATGTCCTAGTAGTTGTAAATTAATTGAAGGGTAGAAAAAATAAACCACTCATGCTTCCAAAGAATATTTTCTTAAATCTCATAAGATTTTTTTTGCACTGAAAAAGAGTTTAGTGAAATTTCTGGAGGTGGGGAGAGATGAATGCATTTGTCAAGAGTTGAATGTTCTTGCTTTGTGTTAATATTGCTTATTTGTATTATGAAATAGGCTTTGAGAGTTTTTACACACCATTAAGCATTAGTGTACATGGCTAGTTTTGCTTTTTCTTTCTCTAATTGTTATAATTTTGAAATATATCAAGTATGGCAATGTTTCTAGTAAGGCAAAACCAATGGTAAAAAGAAAATTATAAACATGTGATGGTAAATGGTAAAGATAATCTATAAGATTTTTTTAAGTGTATTTGATATAAAATACATCCCAAAACATGTACTTTGTGAATAAGTTCTTGTAAATAGCAGCCTAGAAACCCTCTACTTCAACAAATTCAATAAAAATTATAATATACTAACAATTTTTTAGTATTTGTTTCATTTTTGATATGATACTCCAAGATATTTTTCAATCTATTTAAAGACTCTTATATAATCCAAATTTTTTAAATGATGTAAATAATTTTGAATTTTTTCAACAAAATGTATTTTTCTTATGTAATTTAAGATAAACTGGGTTTATCACTTGTTAAATGGAAAATAAACCATTTTTTAACCTCTTGTGCATCAGAATTGTTTTTGACTGCAGCTAACAGAACACACAACTTACTCTGATATTTGTTTCACATTTCAAGAAGGCTAGCAGCAGGGACTACTCTGAGTATCTCTTGGCTTTTCCTTGGCCTCCATATAGTGTAGCATATTGGAGAAGCTAAAGCATTACAATCTTACAGGATGCCATCCACGCACAAAAAAATGGCAGAGTTCTTAATCCCTTCTCTTTTATCAGGGAAGGAAATGATGCCCATAAGACTTAAACAGATATTCCATGTGTCTCATTAACAAGAACTGTGTCATATGCCTGTCTCTAGAACAATCATTGGAAAAGGAAAATAAAGGTTAATTTTTGTTACTTTTACCCTCCAAATTTGTATATTGCCTGCTTATAGGAATTATAAAAGTATGCTCCTCCTACAGTAACTTTTAAAGTAATTTTGTTAGCATATTGTCAAATTATCATACTTTCTTAATGCAAATTTTTAACATTTAGATAAATCAGTAGTCATATTTGGGGATAAACCTGTTAAAACGCTAAAAGTAAAAATAAAGTTTTTTTTTTAGTTTTTTAACATTCTTCCTATAAAATTGGTTTATTGACCATATCCAAGCAAGCACACACACACATCATTTTATGTGAATGAAGTATAATATTAATGCCTCAAACATAGTTGATACTCAGTAACTGATGGACAAATGAACTTTTGAAAAACGTGGATTTTCATATCAATTAATTTCAGTATACATTACCATATATAACTGAATACAATTCAATTGTATAAATGTATCATCATTAATTCCCCTAGTATTATGACTTGACAAACAGATTACTTGTAATTTTACAAGTAATCCTATAGGTAAATTTCTAAAAATAAAATTGTTAGTCAAAATATGTTAATTTCCATCTAATATATATTTTCCACTGTCTATTGGAAAGATTGTAACACACAAGGAGTCCCAAATTCTCCACACTTTGGTAACAAATGTGCCTGTTAATCTAACAGGTGATAAAAGTAATTGTCAATTTATTTTATTATGTCTCTTTGTGTCTGTGTGTTTAAACACACACACATATATTTATTTCATTATATATATATAACAATTGATAATTATTTAACATATATTATATATTTATATATATATTATATATATTTATATAACATAAAGATTGATATGGTTGAGTATATTTTTATGTGTTTTTGGCCATTCACAATACTTTCCTTTTATCAATTGATCATTTATGTGTTTTCCCACTTTTGTACTGGAATGCTTGTCTTTTTCTTATTGATTTCTGCTAGTTTAAATTAAATTTGGGCTATTGCTTACTCTCAATCAATTGAAAATGTACCTGTATATTTACTTGAAACTCATATGACCAGTTTAGTGTTAATATTCTTTTTTTTAATAAATTTGTTTATTTATTTTTGGCTGCATTGGGTCTTCGTTGCTGCATGCGGGCTTTCTCTAGTTGTGGCGATCAGGGGCTACTCTTCATTGCAGTGTGTGGGCTTCTCATTGTGGTGGCTTCTCTTGTTGCAGAGCATGGGATCTAGGTGTGTGGGCCTCAGTAGTTGTGGCTCGCGGGCTCTAGAGCACAGGCTCAGTAGTTGTGGCACACGGGCTGAGTTGCTCCGTGGCATGTGGGATCTTCCCAGACCTGTATCCCTTCTCAAACCTGTATCCCTTGCATTGGCAGGTGGATTCGTAACTACTGCACCACCAGGGAAGTCCTAGTGTTAATATTCTATGAAAGGCTCACCCAAAAATAAGCCTTTAGAAAATGTAATTAGAACATGGTTTTTCAGAAGCAAATCTGCATCATAAAAGGCACAGATTTGCAAAACACTAAATGTCAATTTATTGAATTCCTTCCAACAGTAGTTGCACCAATACTGGCTCGTGAATTAATGTATTGCTGTGTGTATTATATATGGTAACACAAATTGGATTTCCATCAACTTGTTTCTAAATGTTTTCCAAATATTTAATAATATTTGGATAAATAAATAAATAAAATTCAACAAATAAATTCCTTAAAGACAACTGTTAGTAATACAAAAATAATAGGACTCAGGAGACCCCAACACAGAGCTTTTAATATTTTAACCTATACATATTCAGGTATAGTTGCAAGATTCTGATTTATGTTGCATTTACCAGCTGGTAGTTTCCCTCTTCAGTATGAAATTAAGCAATTTTCTCAACCTTGAGACTATAATAATAATTGCCTCCATCAGTCCAATTTTGTCAAAACTTCATTTGTAATTCAAATGATAAAAATAATTTGCTTTCAAAAAAAGTACTTTTCAAGGTCACTCAATATTTTGAAGAAAATTCTCCATTTTCACAGTCACCTCTCAGATTTTTTTCTCTTATAACTTTAAAGCTTATTAATGATTTCGTCTTTTCCTTCTTTAGTTTTGGCTATTTCTGTTGTTTACAGTATCATAATCATGATTTCAATCCACACTGGGGCTTGTTGTTTTTACCTCGTAAAACAAATATTGTGATTGTTCTTCCCCAAATCATGTGCCTTGGTTAATGTGATGTTGCTATCAGTGTATACAAAGTCAGAGCTCCGAGGACCATGGACCTGAAGTTCAAGGGTATTTCCACTAGAAAGCATCTTTGTATTTTAGCTAGCATAGCCTAACAACTTAAAAAGCTTGAAGGATTTGGAATGAAAAAATGTTTTAGAAAATGATATCTTTGCTCAAATTTCTCCCACACAATAATCACATAGATTCCAATAAGATCATGAGGTAGAGATTCTCTTTGAAGTAGGAATATAATAGAATATAAGATCTACAAACCGTAGAGCCCCAGCCCAACTTATGTTTTCTACATTTCTTAAATCGGTGTTTTTCAATCAAATACTGGAGTTGTAGTGTGAAAGTCCATTTCTCCCACATATATTAATGAATGAAAACTATCACTATTGTTTGGTTATTTTCAGAACCACTAAGTTATTTGTCAGTTAACTTGCCACTAGATCATGGGTTCTCAGACTTGACTGTTCATTAGAATCATCTGGGTTGCATTTAAAAATTCTCAAGCTTGGTTACACTCTGAGATTCTGATTTAACTGGTTTGATTGGAGACCTAGAAATCATGTTTTTAAAAGCTCCCCAAAGTGATTCTAATGTACATCCAGGGCAGAGAACCATCACCAAAGAGCTTAATGATTACTGATGAAAGATGCAACCCATGGAAAGAAATGCGAACCTCAGGTATCCTAAGCTTTAATTTCAATATTGATAAAACTTAATATTGATCTCTCTAATTAATGGCTATTTAAACCATTGCACAGCAAAATCTTCTATTGACTTTTTTTTTCTTTCTCAGAGTTCACTCAATCTGATCCTCAAGAGGGGCAAAGATATTATCCCAGTTTATTTTCTGTCTGGTCAAAATAATTCTTAACTTCTATTATGTGGATAGTAAGCCACTGTTATTGAAATTTGAGAATACTAGTATAACCTCTACAATTACAAGTTATTGAATAGGGTCCCTAATTTAATATTTTATTCTCTGATCTGTCAGTTCTATAGTTATACTGATCTAGTTTTTGGTATTGACTTTTTTTTTTTAAGACAGAATAAGTTTGGGGCATTTTTAGGGAATTCCTTCTTAAAGTAATGGCTGTACCATTACACAATTTTAAACAAGAAGAACTCAAATTTGTTGTAAATTTATTGTATTCCATTCAGATAATGGAGAATGTGATATGGATAATTATAATAATAGTCATGCCTGACATGTTTCAGCCTTGTTCTGTTTTTTATATCATCTCTAATCCCTGAAACAAACCTGCAAGGAAGGTTTTATACTGTCTGCTTCATAGGTGAAGTAACAAAAATTTGTCTAGGATAGGTTCATAGAGTGAGAAAGTACCAGATTCATATAGTTTTTAGAAAGCAGTAGGGACAGACTTCTATTCATCCAAAACCTGTAATTCATTCATTATACCATGATCAATCAATATTCCTGGAAAATAAAAGGGGTCTGCTGTGTTATTAAAAGTGGTTAGTAGCATCAACTTGTACAATATAGAAAAATAATAATAATATCTCTTCTAGTAAAAAAAATATACAAAGAAAATATAGGTAAGCAATGCAAATTTCTAACACCAGGTAATTCTCATACTTATTGAAACCTTAAAAATTTCTTAGAAGCTCTCACTACCTTTTTCTTCCCATTTTCCCAGTCTCCAAAGTCCCCACACACAAAGCCCAGTGAAGGAAGCAGCTGGTTTAAAATCCAAATTCCCTCCCCTGGGGAGAGAAGGGTAAAGAAAATAAGGTCAAATCTCCTCCTGATAATAATTACTAACAGAAAGATAAAAGGAAATCCTTACCTATGGAATATTTTTAGCATGATATACCTGGTGTCAAGGTTGTTTATAGTAAACAAACTTGGAATTTATGCATATATGAGGCATGGAACTCTGGAAAATGTTCATAATGTATGTAATCATTGGAGTGTAAAATTGATCTTTTATGACCTAAATAGCTTCCATTGGCTAAGTGCTGCCCTGTATGATCCACCTAGATACTCATACATAGAATATGGACCAGAGTACTACTTAAGTGAAGGAAGAAAGCACCCATAAAGATGTGTTGATATTACTTCTCCAAGTTTTACCTGTGTCTTTCAGTTTTCTATATCCTATTTTTGGTGTCATTTGAATTAGTCAGTTATAGTATTGTATAAGATCAGATTATGAGACTGATTTGACAAGCACCCATAAAATGAAATAATAAAGAATAAATTTAACAATATATGCACATGGTCTTTATGAAGAAAACTATACAACCATGAAGAAATAAGTCAAAGAAGATATAAGTAAATAATGTTCCACATTCAATATTAAGAAGACTATATTGGTAAGATGTCAATTCTTTCTCACATGATCTACAGATTCAATATAATTCCAATAAACTCTCAGCAACTAATTTTGACAACATCAACAAACTGATTCTAATGATTATGTGCAAAAGCAAAAGACTCATTATAGCCAACATGTCACTGAAACAGAAGAACAAATTCAGAGGACCAACACTACAAAATTTCAAGACTTACTGTAAAGGGTACAGTAATCAAGTCACCATGATATTAATAAGAGACAAATAGATCAATGAAACAGAACAGAGAACATAGAAATAAGATCTACACAATATAGTCACCTGATATTTGAAAAAGGAGCAAAAGCAATTCAATGGAGAAAGTATAGATTTTGGAACAAATGGTACTGAAACAACTAACTGGACATCAAAACGCAAAAGCAATGAAAAAATAATGAATCTAGACACAGGTCTTGCACCTTTCACAATAATTAACTCAAAGTGGATCAAAGACATAAATGTAAAACACAAACCTATAAAATTTATAAAAGATAATATAGAAGAAAATCTAGGTGACAATGGGCTTGACAATGAGTTTTTAAATACAGCTCCAAAAGCATGATCCATGAAAGGAAAAAATTAGTAAGTTTCACTTCATTAATAGTAAAAACTTCTGTTAAGCAAAAGACACTATTAAGAGAATTTTTTTTTTTTTAGGCCACACTGTGCAGCATGCAGGATCTTGGTTCCCAACCAGGGATCAAACCTGTGCCCCCAGCATTTGGAGCATGGAGTCTTAATCACTGGACCACCAGGGAAGTCTCTATTAAGAGGATTTTTTAAAAACATAGAATGAAAGAAAATATTTGTAAATCACATATCTGATAAAGGACTTGTATCAAAGATATGCAGAGAACTCACATATGAAAAGATGCTAAAAAACAGATACCAGGGCTTCCCTCGTGGCGCAGTGGTTGAGAGTACGCCTGCCGATGCAGGGGACATGGGTTCGTGCCCCGGTCCGGGAAAATCCCACATGCCGCGGATCGGCTGGGCCCGCGAGCCATGGCCGCTGAGCCTGCGCGTCCAGAGCCTGTGCTCCACAACGGGAGAGGCCACAACAGTGAGAGGCCCGCGTACCGCAGAAAAAACAAAAACAAAAACAAAAACAGATACCAATAAGGGATTATAAATTACAACAAAGAAATACCCCTAAGCAACTTTTGCATCAAGGGATCTAATCTAGATCACTAGTTCAGGCTGAACATTCACTCTCTGAAGTATTTTTTCAGGCATGCAAAAAACAGGGCTAACAGGTTTAATCTGTTCTTCTTTTAAAAGTGACAATCCAGCAATTCCAAATAGAGTATGAAAAGGATCTAATTGGAGTATAATTGCTTTACAATGGTGTGTTAGTTTCTGCTTTATAACAAAGTGATTCAGGTATACATATACATATGTCCCCATATCTCTTCTCTCTTGCATCTCCCTCTCTCCCACCCTCCCTATCCCACCGCTCTAGGTGGTCACAAAGCACCAAGCTGATCTCCCTGTGCTATGGGACCGCTTCCCACTAGCTATCTGTTTTACATTTGGTAGTGTATATATGTCCATGCCACTCTCTCACTTTGTCCCAGCTTACCCTTCCCTCTCCCTGTATGCTCAAGTCCATTCTCTAATAAATTGGTCTTTGTCAATGAGAATGTTAACTGATAAAGAATTGATGAACCCCATAGGAATTAAAAGGTGAAAAAAAATAAATGGCTGAAATTTGGGGGAAAAGAAAAGAAATACCACTGTATACCTATTAGAATGGTTAAAATTCAATAATAGACAATAGCAAATTATGGTAAGGATGTGGAACAACAGGACCTCTCATTCAATGTTTATGGGAATGAAAAATGGTACAGTCATTTTGGAAGATAATCTGGCAGTTTCTTATAAAACTAAACAGTCTTAGCATAAAATCCACCAATTACACTACTAGGTATTTACCCAACTGAATTGAAAACTTACAGCCTCAAAACACCTATACATAAATGTTTATAGCAACTTTATTCATAAGTGCCAACACTGGAAGATGACACCATGTCCTTCAATAAATAGGTGAATGTACCAACAAACAATGGTAAATCCATGCAATGGAATATTATTCAGCAATAAAAAGCAATGAGCTATGAAGGCATGAAAAGACACAAAGGAAACTTACAAGCATACTTCTAAGTGAAAGAAGCCATCCTGAAAAGACTAGCTACTATAAAATTCCAACTATATGACTTCCTGGAAAAGGCAAAACTATAGAGAAAGTAAAGAGACAAGTGCTTAGCAGGCTTTAGCAATAACAGGTTGGCTTGAATAGGTGAAGAAGTGAAACTATTTTGTATGATACTACAATGGTGGATACATTACATTATGCATTTGTCAAAACCCATAGAAATGTACAACAAGAGTAAACTTTAATGTAACTACAGATTTTGTTAATAATAATGTATTAATATTAGTTCACTAATTATAACAAATGTACCACACTAATGCAAAATGTTAATATTAGGGGAAACTGTGGGGGTGGAAGGGAATATATTGGAACCCTGTACTATCTGCTCAATTTTTCTGTAGATCTAAAATCGTTCTAAAGATAAAATCTATTATTTAAAATAAATAAATTGTAAAGTTGGATGTAATATAGCCCTGGCAGAATGCCATTATTCTTTGCATACAATAGAGTCAAAGTAGGTCACCCAAACTAAAAAAGAAAACCTCATCATTGTAAACATTTCCATGCCCTGGTTCCATGCCCTTTGTATCATCCAACTCCTTTCACTGCTGTCTAATCTTACCATTGCCATCTATCATCAGGACAGTAAAGTGCTGCTTTCTGTGACAATGACAGGATAGTATGCATTCCTCGAGAAGTACTGACATGTCTGCCTAGGTGGTGAAAGAATTGTACTCTGATGGCCACATGCACATATAAACAATAAAGTCTATTTGTACAGGCCTTACCTTCTCTCACAGTTCCTTGAATTCAGTGTCCTGGGGACTCCATTCAGTTCCCATCTGACTTGGACTTCCTAGGAAGTGATTTAGCCACCATGTCTCCCGTTGCCTCTATAAAAATAATTACTTATATCACTAATATAGTGGGTGCTATTGTTTTGTTAATATATAATTAATTTCATGATTTATTATTATTATTATGGCATTCAGAAACATTAATGAGCACTTATTATATGGCAAGTAGTGTTGCATGTGCTTTTTACCAGTAACATCTTTTATCCTTACAGGAATTAAATGATAAACTTAAAATAACTATTCCTTTTTTACAAGGGAAGATACCAAGGATTTGAAAGGCTAAATAATCTGCCCAAGATCACAGCTAATAAGTGGTGTAGCCAGGCTTTAAACTAAGGAAGTGTGACTTCAGAGCCTATGCTCTTATTGCCTGTTCTGCTGTATGCAGAGAGCTGCTCTCTGATATTTCAGATTGTGGAATTAACCTGAAGTACACTGTGGTGTAGTGAAGACTGCAATGGACAAGAAGCAAGGCATCCTGTATAATTTTACCACCAGGTCACGCGAATTTTTAGAAAATTCAGGGGGGTTTAATTTATAAAATATAACTAAGTCTATCTTCAAAAATGTGTGAATATCCCTTGAGAGGCTGTATATTAAAGAGTATATAAAATAGTCCTTAGGCTGGAAACCACTACATGCATAAATTTTTTCTTGTGATATAATAAAGTAGAAACACAAATCTTAAGGGTATAGTGCAAAGTATTTTGATGAATATATACACCCTTGTAACCAAAACCCCAATGAAAATATAGAGTATAACCATTATCCTAGAAAGTCCCCTCATGCCTTTCCTGTCCATCCTCCTCCAGTGGCCTCCAAATAGAAGTTCTTGAACTTCATTAAAATAGGATCATATTGTTTGTACTTTTAGGTCCGGCTTCTTTGCTGACTATAATGTTTCTGAGATTCACCTCAGTTTGGCATATGTTACTAGTTATTACCAGTTCGTTCCATCTAATTTCTGAGTAGAATTCCATTGTATAAATTGACAAATTTGTTTACCTATTCTTCTAATGATGGATATTTTTGTTGCTTCCAATACTTTGCTATATTGAATAAAGCTAAAATGAACAATTGTGAAAATGTATCCTGTGGACATATGTTTTTTCTGTGTCTTTTTTGCAAATACTTAGGATTGGAAGTACTGAATCAAAAGGTAGGTGTAGGGGCTTCCCTGGTGGCACAGTGGTTGAGAGTCCGCCTGCCGATGCAGGGGACATGGGTTCGTGCCCTGGTCCGGGAAGATCCCACATGCCGCGGAGCGGCTGGGCCCGTGAGCCATGGCCGTTGAGCCTGCGCATTCAGAGCCTGTGCTCCACAACGGGAGAGGCCACAACAGTGAGAGGCCCACGTACCGCAAAAAAAAAAAAGGTAGGTGTATATTTAACATTATAAGAAACTGACAAATAGCTTTGCACAATGATTTGACGATTAGACGCTTGTATGTCTAATCTTGTATGAAAGTTCCACGTGTCTTCTCACCCTCTGCAACATTTGGTATTGGTAGTGACTTTATTCTAGCTGTACTACTGGGTGTATCATGATATATCATTATGGCTTTAATTTACATTTTTTTCTGATGAAAACAATGTTGAGCATGTTTCCATGTTTCCAAGTGCTAGTATAACCTCTTTTGGGAAATATTACAAGCATAATCGAGACTTTGTAGCACTAGTATAAAGCTAAACAAACAAAGCAATAACACTGATATAAAGTCCAGAAAGAGACCCAAACATATATGGACACATAATTTTCAACTGTTACAAATGAAACATATATGTATATATATTTCCCCTATATAAATGGTACAATATAATCTATATTTTTCTTCCACATAATTTCATAACTAGGGAGGATATTTTTCAAATAAATAGATCATTTTTAATGACTATGTATTATTTGATTATATGAATGTAACAACTACTATTCTATTCTCTTATTCACATACATTTAGATTTCTTTCTGATTTTGTATCATAAAATTGATCTAATGACTATTTTTGTAAAAATAGATTTATCAAATTATACCATAATTTTTAAAATTATTGTAGAAATATTAAACAAGATTTACTCTCTTAACAAAACTTTAAGTGTACAATACAGTATCGTTAGCTATAAGCACTATGTTATACTTCAGATATCTAGAAATTATCTTGTATAACTGAAAATTTATACCTATTTAATAGCAAACCCCCATTTTCGCCTCCCCCAAGCTCCTGGAAAAAACCATTCTACTCTCTGCTTGTATGAGTTTGACTATTTTAGATACCTTGTAGAAGTGGAATCATGCAGCATTTGTCTGTCTGTGATGGGCTTATTTCACTAAGCATTCCATTATTCCATTGTATGTATATACCACATTTTCTTTATCCATTCCCCTATTGATGAACATTTACATTGTTTCTACAACTTGCCTATTGTGAATAATGCTGCAATGACTGTAGAGGCAAATACCTCTTCAAGATCCAGATTTCAGTGTCTTACAGCTTTCTACATACAGATTGTCTCCTTAGGTAGGTTTATTCCTAAGTATTTCATTCTTTTTGTTGCAATGGTAAATGGGAGTGTTTCCTTAATTTCTCTTTCAAATTTTTCATAATTAGTGTATAGGAATGCAAGAGATTTCTGGGCATTAATTTTGTATCCTGCTACTTTCCCAAATTCATTGATTCGCTCTAGTAATTTTCTGGTAGCATCTTTAGGATTCTCTATGTATAGTATCATGTCATCTGTAAACAGTGACAGTTTTACTTCTTCTTTTCACATTTGGATTCCTTTTATTTCTTTTTCTTCTCTGATTGCTGTGGCTAAAACTTCCAAAAATGACTACCTGCTAAAATATGCCGCTATCTCCTCCTCGGAGCAGTGCCAGAGCTACAAAAACGACTTCAGTGCTGAGTACAGCAAGTACCGAGACCTGCACGCCCGCATCGAGCAGATCACGCGGCGCTTCACGCAGCTTGATGCCCAGCTCCGGCAGCTCTCCCAGGGCTCCGAGGAGTACGAGACTACTTGTGGGCAGATTTTACAGGAATATCGAAAAATCAAGAAGACCAACACCAACTACAGCCAGGAGAAGCACCGCTGCGAGTACCTGCACAGCAAGCTGGCCCACATCAAGAGGCTCATCACTGAGTACGACCAGCGGCAGCTGCAGGACTGGCCTTAGCCCAAGACCACAGGGCAGGAGGCCCCACCCAGCAAGCCAGGCCAACTCACCTCACCGGGCTGACCATTCTGGATGGTGGGGGAGCCTTGAATAACAATGGTGAGAGTGGGCAACCTTGTCTTGTTCCTGATCTTAGTGGAAATGGTTTCAGTTTTTCACAACTGAGAATGATGTTGGCTGTGGGTTTGTCATATATGGCCTTTACTATGTTGAGGTAACTTCCCTCTGTGCCCATTTTCTAGAGGGTTTTTATTATAAATGGGTGTTGAATTTGTCGAAAGCTTTTTCTGCATGTATTGACATGATCATGTGGTTTTGCTCCTTCAATTTATTAATATGGTTTATTACATTGATTAATATGAGTGTATTGAAGAATCCTTGCATTTCTGGGATAAAGCCCACTTGATCATGGTGTATGATCCTTTTAATGTGTTTTTGGATTCTGTTTGCTAGTATTTTGTTGAGGATTTTTGCATCTATGTTCATCAGTGATATTGGCCTGTAGTTTTCTTTTTTGTGACATCTTTGCCTTGTTTTGGTATCAGGGTGATGGTGGCCTCGTAGAATGAGTTTGGGAGTGTTCCTCCCTCTGCTATATTTTGGAAGAATTTGAGAACGATAGATATTAGCTCTTCTCTAAATGTTTGATAGAATTCACGTGTGAAGCCATCTGGTTCTGGGCTTCTTTTTGTTGCAAGATTTTTAATCACAGTCTCAATTTCAGTGCTTGTGATCGGTCTGTTTCTATTTTCTATTTCCTCCTGGTTCAGTCTCGGAAGGTTGTGATCTTCTGAGAATTTGCCCATTTCTTCCAGGTTGTCCATTTTATTGGCATATAGTTGCTTGTAGTAATCTCTCATGATGCTTTGTATTTCTGCAGTGTCAGTTGTTACTTCTCCTTTTTCATTTCTAATTCTATTGATTTGAGTCTTCTTCCTTTTTTTCTTGATGAGACTGGCTAATGGTTTATCAATTTTCTTTATCTTCTCAAAGAATCAGCTTTTAGTTTTATTGATCTTTGCTGTCATTTCCTTCATTTCTTTTTCATTTATTTCTGATCTGATTTTTTATGATTTATTTCCTTCTGCTAACTTTGGGGTTTTTTTGTTCTTCCTCTAATTGCTTTAGGGATAAGGTTAGGTTGTTTATTTGAGATGTTTCTTGTTTCTAAAGGTAGGATTGTATTGCTATAAACTTCCCTCTTAAAACTGCTATTGCTGCATCCCATAGGTTTTGGGTCATCATGTTTTCATTGTCATTTGTTTCTAGGTATTTTTTGATTTCCTCTTTGATTTCTACAGTGATCTTGGTTATTAATTAATGTATTGTTTAGCCTCCATGTGTTTGTATTTTTTACAGATTTTTTCCTGTAATTGTATCTAGTCTCATAGCATTGTGGTCGGAAAAGATATTTGTATGATTTCAATTTTCTTAAATTTACCAAGGCTTGATTTGTGACCCAAGATATAATCTATCCTGGAGAATGTTCCATGAGCACTTGAGAAGAAAGTGTATTCTGTTGTTTTTGGATGGAATGTCCTATAAATATCAGTTAAGTCCATCTTGTTTAATGTATCATTTAAAGCTTGTGTTTCCTTATTTATTTTCATTTTGGATGATCTGTCCATTGGTGAAAGTGGAATGTTAAAGTCCCATATGATGATTGTGTTACATTTACGGTTGTTAGCATTTGCCTTATGTATTGAGGTGCTCTTATGTTGAGTGCATAAATATTTACAATTGTTATATCTTCTTCTTGGATTGATCCCTTGATCATTTTGTAGTGTCCTTCTTTGACTCCTGTAATAACTTTATTTTAAAGTCTATTTTGTCTTATATGAGAATTGCTACTTCAGCTTTCTTTTTATTTCCATTTGCATGGAATATCTTTTTCCATCCTCTCAATTTTAGTCTGTATGTGTCCCTAGGTCTGAAGTGGGTCTCTTATAGACAGCATATATACATGTCTTGTTTTTGTATCCATTCAGCCAGTCTATGTCTTTTGGTTGGAGCATTTAGTTCATTTACATTTAAGGTAATTATCGATATGTATGTTCCTATTACCATTTTCTTAATTTTGGGGGGTTTGTTATTGTAGGTCTTTTCCTTCCCTTGTGTTTTCTGCCTAGAGAAGTTCCTTTTGCATTTGTTGTAAAGCTGGCTTAAGAATGAAATTAGAACACTCCCTAACACCATAAACAAAATAACTCAAAATGGATTAAAAACCTAAATGTAAGGCCACACACTATAACACTCTTAGACGAAGACATAGGCAGAACACTCTATGACATAAATCACAGCAAGATCCTTTTTGACCCACCTCCTAGAGAAATGGAAATAAAAACAAAAATAAACAAATGGGACTTAATGAAACTTTAAAGCTTTTGCACAGCAAAGGAAACCATAAACAAAATGAAAAGACAGCTCTGAGAAGGGAAGAAAATATTTGCAAATGAAGCAACTGACAAAGGATTAAACTCCAAAATTTACAACAGCTCATGCAGCTCAATATCAAAAAAAAAACAAACAAACCTATCCAAAAATGGGCGGAAGACCTAAATAGACATTTCTCCAAAGAAGATATACAGATTGCCAACAAACCCATGAAAGGATGCTCAACATCACTAATCATTAGAGAAGTGCAAATCAAAACTGCAATGAGGTATCACCTCACACCAGTCAGAATGGCCATCATCAAAAAGTCTACAAACAATAAATGCTGGAGAGGATATGAAGAAAAAGGAACTCTTTTGCACTGGTGGTGGGAATGTAAATTGATACAGCCACTATGGAGAACAGTATGGAGGTTCCTTAAAAAACTAAAAATAGAACTACCATATGACCCAGCAATCCCACTACTGGGCATATACACTGAGAAAACCATAATTCAAAAAGAGTCATGTACCACAATGTTCATTGCAGCTCTGTTTATAATAGCCAGGACATGGAAGCCACCTAAGTGTCCATCAACAGATGAATGGATAAGGAAGATGTGGCACATATATACAATGGAATATTACTCAGCCATAAAAATAAACGAAATTGAGTTATTTGTAGTGAGGTGGATGGACCTAGAGTCTGTCATACAGAATGAAGTAAAGAGAAAAACAAATACTGTATGCTAACACATATATATGGAATCTAAAAAAAAAAGGCTCTGAAAAACCTAGGGTCAGGACAGGAATAAAGACACAGATGTAGAGAACGGACTTGAGGACACAGGGTGGGAGAAGGGTAAGCTGGGATGAAGTGAGAGAGTGGCATGGACATATATACACTACCAAATGTAAAATAGATAGCTAGTGGGAAGCAGGCACATAGCACAGGGAGATCAGCTCAGTTCTTTGTGTCCACCTAGAGAGGTGGAATAGGGAGGGTAGGAGGGAGATGCAAGAGGGAGGTGATCTGGTGATATATGTATATGTATAGCTGATTCACTTTGTTATAAAGCAGAAACTAACACAGCATTGTAAAGCAGTTATACTTCAATAAAGATGTTAAAAAAATTAAAAAATAAATAAATAAAAGGTTTGAAAGAAAGACTAAAAGAAAGATCCAGATTTCAGTTTTTTGGATAAATACACACAGAAGTGGGATTACTGGATCATATTGTATTTTTATTTTTAGTATTTTGAGGAATGTACATACTCTTTTCTAAAAGGAATGCACAATTTTACATTCCCACCAACCATGTACAAGGTTTCCAGTTTCTGACATATTCACCAACATATTCAAATATTCATTGTTATCTTTTCTTTTCTGGTTAATAACCATTCTAATAAGTATGAGGTGATACATCATTGTGGACTAATTTGCATTTCACTGACCAGAAAAGAAAAATGTATTAACTTGTCTTCACCATATTTTAAAATTGCTGCTTTTCAAAAGACATTGATAAGAAAATAAATAGGCAAGACTCAGACTGGGAATAATATTTCCAGCACATGTCTGATAAAGGACTCATATTTAAGTTACATAAAAAACTCCAAAATATTGATTTATATATGCAGTTCTAATAATCATAGGAACCCTTAAGCACTACATAGAATGAGATATTAACAGAGTTCACACGAAACATTGAATGCCATGCATTTTATCATCTCTCAGAGGTCTTTGAGGCATCTGTGTAATACCTCTATGGTTGAAAGCAAATGCTCAGATGTTGACATTTAAAGTAGCATTATAAATAAGAGAACAACGTTTTTACTTGATTTGTTTCTTTTTTTCTCCCTTAGGAAGTCTTTCTGGGGAATCTCACTGTTAAAAGGAAAGTTCTGCCTACATCTAAGGATGCTCTCCAGCTGCCATAATGATTTAAGTTGTCCAAAGTTTACCAAAAGCAACGGTTTACCCTTGTTGCTGGCTGGTAGGTGGGCTAAGATAAAGAGGTTTAGTGATTTGTTCAACGCTCCATTTGAATTATTATAGATGTAGGACTATTCCAGTTTTCTGAACAAGTTTAACAAACCTCTACTTGTTCCCCTGAACAGCAAGATCATAAAAACATAAATACTTCAGGATCTCAAATCTCAATGAATATGTATTCTCTCGACTCCCAATAAGTTGTTTTATCTGCCTGATAAGAGGGCAATCTAGTGAAAAGGAAACATATACACACACACACACACACACACACACACACACACATATGCACACACACACCAAGGGGAGGTACCTCTAAATACAGTGGGAGAATAACATCATTTCTGATGAAAACATAACGGCAACAGTGTTCTGCAATGTACATCATGCCTTATCTTACACAGAATGGCTGATCCAATAAGCATTCTACAATGTTCTCCCTCTGAACACCCAGATTTCTAGCATGGAGGGGCCAGTTTATCTACCATCTCTTTTTGGGACCCTGGTTCTTAACCACTTTTGCATCACTCCTACAATGCCTTGCTCATTAAATATTACCTGAATTAATTTCATTGTCTTAATTTACCATTCTTCTCACAAGTAGTACATTTCAATTAAAAATCTCTGCTGCTTTGTCTTTTTGTTCCAATAATACAATTATATCCAAACTTGAATTAGATTTTGTGGGTTGATCTGGTAGCTTAGCACTATTGCATTGCTTTGCTAAAAAAGTATATTCCTAAAATATAATAACTCATTTATAAACAACTTTGAAGCATAAATAATTCATAAGTTGGAAGCTTATGAAAAAATAAAATACAATGCTTATGGTTATTCTAAGTCAACTGATATCACCAGCATTTTGTACTCCTCTGTTAACTGTGGTATGAATGTTTGTGTGTGTGTGTGTGTTTGGTCCATCCTTCTATCCTCCCACATGCCTAAATAATAATGATAATATAACCATATAGACTTAGTCTATGGATATGTTCCTTAACATTAAAAAAACCTGCTACGCTTGTAGACAGAAAAATGTATAAAGATGGTATGCGGTCTCTGGGTTCTCTATTATTAATTGATGCATCACTTAATTCACTATTCCTTTTAGGGCATTTTAGTTACTCATTAAGTAATACATTTTGGGAAAATTCTAAGTATCTGAATATCCTTTTTTAAAAAAAGAAGCATCACATTGAATTAATAGAAAGCAATGATGTGATTAGAAATGTTAAGTTCTATACTTTCCAAATTATGTAAATAATAAACTAAGCATGTGGCATTCTGTAGTGAACAGAAGAGGAAATTAATTTTCACTTTTAAATTAGCCTTTTTATTTATATCATTAAGATGCAAATATGAACAAAGAGGGAACAAAGAGGGAACAAAAGGGGGAACAAAGTGTATTCACTGAGGGAACAAAGAGGGTGGATTAGAAATTTCAATTCTCTTCACATAGCTCCTGACTCTGCTAGTACTTTCAAATAATCAGAGCATCATGGAGCTTAAATGGGGTTTAGAGATCATCTTGTCTAGCACCCTCATTTTGTAAATTTTTGAATCTCAGAGGGGTGCCAATTTTCTAAACAAATATATTCTAGCAAAGGAGATATCTTGATTATATGTTTATACGATGGTTGTTTAAAATTCTAATTAGTGTATTAAAGTAATTATTAAAGAGAAGTCTGTAAAATATTTATTCCTCTCACAGTTCGGAAGAATCACAATAGAGCATTTCTCCCTCATGTGAATTGCATTTAAGAAAAAGAACACAAATGGTATGGTTTTTCCCATGATCAGTTATAAAACCCATTAATTCATGCTGACATTTAAGTGGTTCATTTGAAAAATGAAAATCAGTTACCCAAATAGAGTATATCAAAAATAACATTAAATGTTTTACAGTTTAAATTCTGTTAACTTGCAAACTCAGTAATTTCTGTCAAGTCTTATATGAGAAGAGTTAATTATAGTAGCTAATAGGACAAATTTATTTCTCTTAAATGCAAAAGATGAATTTATAAAAATTTTAGAATCCTATAGCTCTTGGAGGGTATATTCAAGAACATCTCCATTCAGTAAAGAAAACCCTAAATCCATCACTGAAACATGCAAATTATATATATTTTAAGAACTCAGTTGAAGAGGGATTGTATAACTTCCCTCTGTAATTCATTCCAAGGTTTGAAAATCCTATTGTCAGGATTTTCTTCTTCTTATCTAACCTACGTCACTCACGATTCAGTTAAGTCCATTACTTCTTGTTTTTTTTCCTCAGTATAAATTGAGAACTGTTGAGATAGAGCTGATTTATAGATTGAAACAGGTTGAATTGTTTCCTGGATTACTATCTCTTAGAAGAGAACATTCTAAAAACAGAGCAATTTGGGTAACTTAAATAGAGTTAAATATACTGAATTACCAAAAACAAATAAATTTCACTGAAATAATTTGTAAACTTCTTGAAAAGTAGTAGAACTGGTGGTAAATTTACTTTTAGGTGGTTTCATACGGCCAATGTCTTAGGTAAACAGAGGTAAATGCTCTCATTACCGTAAGAACAACAGAAACAGAAAAATGTGTTGGCATATATTCAGAAATTTCAGAATATGTAGAACTCTACTATATAGAGAGTTCTATATATTTTGATTTTTTTATTTTTAAAATGATATAATGTACAACATGGGGAATATAGCCAATATTTTATAATAACTATAAATGGAGTACAACCTTTAAAAACTGTGATTCACTGTACTGTACACCGGCAATGTATACAATATTGTAAGTCAGCTATACTTCAATAAAAAAATGTATTTCAAATTTCTTTGATTTACCTGAGCTTATTCTTAAATGAATATTACAGTTCCTGTTTAAGTTGATGAAACTTCATCACCAAGTGATTACAACAACTTAGAGAAGATGGCAGAAGCACAGCATGAAATGGAAATTTGCATGCTGAATTCTTGGGTATTTTTCAAACCAAGTTCACATACCTCACATTATTAGCACTCTATGGTTTGAACAGTAGTTCTATGCCTATGACTTTCAATCCTTTCAAGGTTAGAGAAACTATGAGAAAGCCTTGTCTTTGGAAGAAATCCCATAGATGGACCCAGAGATCTGTCTTTGAGAGACATGATACTTTATACTCTGCATAAATCTAGAGATTCCTGTAGTACCTGCAGTTGACCTGAATCTATGTATAACCACAGAGAAAAATTAACCAAGTCACACCAAACTTGGAACAATTTAATCTATAAAAAAGAAAGCAGAACTTCAACAGAAAGGAAATGTAATTTAAGAGATTACAATTCAGACAACCTGGGTTAATCAGGGTGCCGACATTCCACATCTGTTGTACTTGACACAACTTTGCAGGTTCAGTGCTGAAAAAAAAAAAAAAACAAAAATTTTTTGGCTTCTACCACAGCCTTACTTGAAACTGTAAGACTTAGAGATTTTTCTCTGTAATTTTTTTCTTACTTTCACACATTTCCAGCTACCACATCAGTATATTTTATGTAATCAAAACAGTATATTTTCAACTTCTCTTTTAGACAATTTTGTTGAACTTTAAAATAAGCCATGTGGAGAGAGAAAGGGAGAAAACAAAATTTGCACAGAAATCTCAAATACCCAGACAAGAAACTTCCACAAGATAGAAATGTTCCAAATCCTGTAAAGGGGAAAAAGAAACAACTAAAAATGCTTAAACTCAGAAATATATTTTTTTAACATCTTTATTGGAGTATAATTGCTTTACAATTGTTAGTTTCTGCTGTATAACAAAGTGAATCAGCTATACATATACATATATCTCCATACATCTTCTCTCTTGCAACTCCCTCCCACCCTCCCTATCCCACTCTTCTAGGTGGTCACAAAGCACCAAGCTGATCTCCCTGTGCTATGCAGTTGTTTCCCACTAGCTATCTATTTTACATTTGGTAGTGTATATATGTTCATGCCACTCTCTCACTTCATCGCAGCTTACACTTCCCCCTCCCCATGTTCTCAAGCCCATTCTCTACATCTGAGTCTTTATTCCTGTCCTACCCCCTAGGTTCGTCAGAACCTTTTTTTTTTTTTTTTCAGATTCCACATATATGTGTTAGCATATGGTATTTGTTTTTCTCTTTCTGACTTGCTTCACTCTGTATGACAGACTCTAGGTCCATCCACCTCACTAAAAATAACTCAATTTCATTTCTTTTTATGGCTAATATTCCATTGTATATATGTGCCACACCTTCCTTATCCATTCATTTGTCGATGGACACTTAGGTTGCTTCCATGCCGTGTCTATTGTAAACAGAGCTGCAATGAACATTGTGGTACATGACTCTTTTCAAATTATGGTTTTCTCGGGGTATATGCCCAGTAGCGGGATTGCTGGGTCATATGGTAGTTCTAGTTTTAGTTTTTTAAGGAAACTCCATACTGTTCTCCATAGTGGCTGTATCAATTTACATTCCCACCAACAGTGCAAGAGGGTTCCCTTTTCTCCACACCCTCTCCAGCATTTATTGTTTCTAGATTTTTTGATGATGGCCATTCTGACTGGTGTGAGATGATATCTCATTGTAGTTTTGATTTGCATTTCTCTAATGATTAATGATGTTGAGCATCCTTTCATGTGTTTGTTGGCAATCTGTATAACTTCTTTGGAGAAATGTCTATTTAGGTCTTCTGCCCATTTTGGATTGGGTTGTTTGTACTTTTGATATTGAGCTGCACGAGCTGCTTGTAAATTTTGGAGATTGACCTTTTGTCAGTTGCTTCATTTGCAAGTATTTTCTCCCATTCTGAGGGTTGTCTTTTCGTCTTGTTTATGGTTTCCTTTGCTGTGCAAAAGCTTTTAAGCTTCATTAGGTCTCATTTGTTTATTTTTGTTTTTATTTCCATTTCTCTAGGAGGTGGGTCAAAAAGGATCTTGCTGTGATTTATGTCATAGAGTGTTCTGCCTATGTTTTCCTCTAAGAGTTTTAGAGTGTCTGGTCTTACATTTAGGTCTTTACTCCATTTTGAGTTTATTTTTGTGTATGGTGTTAGGTAGTGTTCTAATTTCATTCTTTTACATGTAGCTGTCCAGTTTTCCCAGCACCACTTACTGAAGAGGTTTTCTTTTCTCCATTGTATATTCTTTCCTCCTTTATCAAAAATAAGGTGAGTATATGTCCATGGGCTTATCTTTGGGTTTTCTCTCCTGTTCCATTGATCTATATTTCTGTGTTTGTGCCAGTACCATACTGTCTTAATTACTGTAGCTTTGTAGTATAGTCTGAAGTCTGGGAGCCTGATTCCTCCAGCTCTATTAAACTTAGAAATATTTTTAAGAACTACACAAACTCAAAAATCTGAAATTAAGATTTTTTTCTAAAATATGGATTATACCTGAGGTACTAGTTAGTTAAAGCTCCAGGTTTCTGAGCATAAGCCTTGACTTACTAAATCAAAATCTCCAAAGGTGAGTCTTGGATATTTGCATTTTTAACATTTCCTATGTGATTACCCAAGCCACTAAAATTTGTAAGTACCCCTGTGGAGTTTTACAGATATGAAAACAAACAAACAAAACAAAACCTGTTCCAACAAGAAAAGCTGTCGTGATGCTAAGGTCTAAGTCTCTTTAGACTGATTAGCTTGGCTGAAACAGAGGATCCCTTCATCTGGCCAGAAAGCCATCTCATTAATGCCATAGGAGCAAGATAAAGCAAGTAATAGTCAATAAAAGCAATCACCACAATGCAGAAGTTTCCTTGAGGACAGAAACACTGTGGTTCACAGTTGTGTCCTCAGCACAGAGTAGGCACAAAAATATTTGTCAAATGAATGGGTGAACATAATCAGAAAGTTTGCCCTCACAGTCAAAGGGCGATCTAATGCCGTATTCAATGCACAACAGTCTTGTTCAGAATGTATGACCAACTACAATACCTTGAATAACCCAGCTCTTAAGTATGCTGAAGGCAATGGTGTGTAGGGGAGACTAATGGAAAATTACCAGCCAAGAGTAAAAGCAAGCTGTGTTCTTGACCTTCTCCGTGCTTTTCCTTTTTACTATGCAATTAGCACTATTATTGTTTTCATCACTGCTGCTTGTGGTATTCTTTGTGAGCAATTTATTGACATACTATTCTTCTTTCTGTATCTTTCTATTGTATTTCTTCCCTTTAAACTTTCAGTAAATTTTTTCAGGTGAAACATTATTTTATTGCAAAAATGGTAAGGAGATACTTAAAATGCTGAGAAAGTTTAAATTTTACCTGCATATCTTAATGCATTGATTTCAAAGCATTAAATTTTTGGCATAAATTGAGTGCTAGTAAAGGGAAAAATCAGTACCTAGAGAACAAGTGAAACACTCTAGCAAAGGCTGGTAATACTTGGTAGACTAAAGCAAACAGTGTTGTGAATAAGAATTTCATAGTCTGAAGAATCCATACATATTGAATGATAAAATTTGCATAAAAATATGTTTATGAAATAAAAATTTCACAATCCAACAGTCAGACACAATTAGGGTAAGTCATTTCACCTAGTTATTACAATTCTGACCTTCTGAAAACTTGGTGAAATAAAGTTCATGATTACTTAGATACAATATTTTTATTTAAAAAATGAGAAGTCAAAACCTAGTGGGTAGTTTTAAAGTGGGATAAATTTTGTAATACCAGAAATGGTACAAAGATTACCTATTGTCATTTCCAGTTTAAATTTACATATAGCATGCATTTAAAATATTAGATATTATTTATAAGTAAGACACCATGGAAATCTAGTGTCATAAATACCATTGCAAATGCAATACCTACTGTTATATAAATAAAATGTTGAAATAAAAACAAACAAAAGTAGACATTGACCAGATGGAAATATAAAAGAAAGAAGAGTATTGTAGACAATTTCAAAAGCCCTGAGTTTTTCCAGTGAATTGTTATCAACCCAAAATAGCTGGAGTATAGGGGAGAAGAATTGTGGAAAGCGAACATATAAAATAACTGCTTTGTTGATGACATGTGAAAGCTTGAACCCTTTTTACTATCCACTTTGTTTCAAACCTGAATTCTCCATTATCTCACCAGCATGAACTTTTCCAAGTCCGGGCATACCTGCCAGCAAACTGTCTTACTCATTCCTTTCGTGTGTGAAAGAAAATAATGTAACACTTTTGCATTAATAACTCTTTTCTCATGAACATCTCTGCTGAGAAAGTACAAACCAAGATTATTTCTAATGCCTAGGGGTAAAACAACATCGACGATGATACTTAACTCCAGTTAGTTATCAGACCTAAGAAGAACTGGATCTGTTTCCTAGGCTTGATGGTCCCCTTCAACTTCTGGTTATGGTAGCAGTTAAACACCATGATCCATGTGTACTTTTGCTTGTGTGTGAGAATTCAAAAATATATTACATTTATGTGGAATGAGGCAAATATTTGCAAAGTTGGTAAAAAATAAACAGATTTGAGGAGTTTTAAAATGTACTAATATTTATACTTGAATATTCCATTTTCATAGAATTTGATATATCTGAATTCAAAATATGTTTGAAATCTCCTTTTCTAAGTCTCCATCTGATACCTACATTCATAACAATGAGTGAAACATTCCTTTTGCTGAAAGAGTTTAAATGGAAAACCTACAGGCATAAGATAAAATATATAGTTAATAATACAATTTATAGAGTGCTCGAGTATATATTATTTTATATAATCCTCATATCATTTATGTGAGATTTCATTGTCACCATATGCATTTACTTAGAAAGAAATCGAAATCTTCAGATTATTCTTTAAATTATACTGCTAGTAAATTTCAAAACTCAGCCTTGAAATAAATTTTATTACTAATCCATGTGTCTTTCCCAAAAGTTGTGCTCCAGGTGACACACATGGATGATGAAGCCAAAGTCAAGGGTGACATCACACCAAAAGGTAATTAGGTTTATTTTCGGATCCAATAATGTATCATTTAATATTAATTAAAAGTCATCTCTCTTGTAAATACTTATCACAGATACCTAAGAGGCATTAGAAAAGAAATTCTGGATAGTTCAGGGGAAATCATAACCAGTAGTGGATAAAACAAATCAACCTTCATATAATTCTGATGATTCATCAAAATAATGCCAAATGCACACCTGACTGTATATCTATCTAAAAGTCTATCTCTAATTATAGATAGGTACGTATAGAAATACGAAATATCGATGTGTGTGTAGAAACATAACTATTTTTACTTTTATAACATTTGAGCTATAGTATGCTTTCATTAGTAGAAATATATTTTTAAATTTATTTTTGTAATACTTCAACAATATCAAAATGTTTCACTATATTTTTTTGCTTTCCCCCCTCTTTGGTTTCACTTTGAATTTTTATTCTGATTTAACCTCCCTCCGTCAAAGATGAAAACTCTCTCCTCATACTTTAACTGATTATTCTCTGTGGTTCTCCAAATCCCATCAATCAGTAAAATGGCTTATTATCAACATAGTTTTTTCTCTAAACCAGTATGGGTTGAGATATAAAAAGAGATATTTGGGTTTTCTACAACTTCTGTCTAAAACATTGCCAGTGATCCATGACATAGCACAGTGATTATCATGTAGTAGATATTCAATAAATGTTTGTAGAATTATGGGAGAATGTGGGAGGATTCAGTTCATGGAGGAAAAGTGATATTAAGTAGAGTAATGGCTCTATAAATTTATAGGTAGTTGAATTCTCCCAGCATATGTGATTCACAACCCCAGGTGAATTATCCATTGCTCAAAGAAAACAAAACAACAAAATACTACCTAATCTTTGGTATCATTTTTCTTCCTCCATTTATAGTGAAAACTGAAATAGGGAAGAAAAAATCAGAAGTAATAATGAGAAAAGATTAATTAAACTTTTAAACTTCATGAAAGTTAGAAGTTTGAAGAAATGGAAGCTTCTACTTTAGATGACCCAGAGCATCCATTTCTAATAACTCTATAATGACAATTTTCTTTTTAAGTGCGTCCCTTCTTATGCATGCTGTTTTAGATTGATCACAGGAGCCTTTGAAAGGTTGATAATTATTCATGCCTTGTTTAATGAACTTGTATATTAGGAGAGGATTTTAGGAATGATTTGGTTCCTTTTTCCATCCACCTGGGAAGTATTGTATGGTCTCAGCCATAGAAAAGGGTCAGAGAGAACTTTATCCAGTCTGTGTGGCTGTCCTCATTGATATCATTTGAGGACATGATCACAGAATAGTCCCAGAATATATCATATTTTCATGTTGGTAAGCCTTTAGATTGTGTTTCACTACCATGCAGGTTTTGGGTTTTTTTTTCTCCCCAAAAGTGCAGGCATTCAATTCAAACAGGCAATAGAGCAACAAACTGTTGGCTTCTGTGGTTGATTGCTTCTCATCCTTAATTCTTTAAAATAAATGAATTCTTTTTTAGCAAGTTACTTATTCTTTCTTATAATATTTCAAAACATTTTTTGAATGTCTGCTAAGTGCATTGCACTGTGAGAGCTGAAATCATCTTAGCTCTGCCTTCAATCTAGTAGAGGATTCAGACGGGTAAACAAATCATTACTCAATATACTGGGATGGGAGCTTTAAGAGAAGCAAACTCAAAGCACACTAGTGGTGTAAAGACAATAGTGTTTTCACAGAAGGTCATACTTGTGCAGGATTTTTTAGAAAAAAAGGGGGAGTGGAGCTTAAGAAGGTGCAAAAATGAGAGGAGAAGTTATTTCAGTCAGAGGGAATAAGCGGTAGAAAGGCAAAACAGTATGAACAAGATAAAGTATTCTGGGACCAAATGTGATTAGAAATATACTCCCTTAGAAGAATAAGCATAAGAATAAGTTCTTTGTTCCTCTAGAATTCTGGAGTGGGAAAAAGATAATAAAGCCATCATATGTCAGTCAGTCAGAATCAATAGTAGTTAAATTAGAAATGGACAGAAGAAAATATTTGCAAAATGAAACTTGAGATATTGAAAGTGACAATGAATAGACATTTTCAACCCATAAAAACACCAAGTGTTAGATATAATTTCTTCTGAACAACATTATGAAATTACTTTTGGTGTTACTATAGGACAAATAAAACTTTGAGGTCAGTTTTTGTGTATGTGGAGTGAGTTGGAGGGTATTATAGTTGTAAGGCTGGGGAACCATTTTCATGATTGCGATAAAAGGAAAAGCTTTATTATGAGAGCTTATCAAGCTCCAAGTCTCATAAGATTAAAAAACATCCTCTTTTTCTTTCTTTTTGAAGGAAATTCTAAATAAGTATTACTCTCAAAGAATCTACATCTTACTTTTTAAAATTTCAGACCCGTTCTATAAAAAACATTTAATAAAATTATTTTTGTACAGTATTAATATATATCGCTAAATTTCAAATGAATCCAGCTTTTAAAAGATCTGGGATACAATGGTACAAATTTATATCATATCAGCAGAAATAATGATGTAATTAATGTACCAAGGGATATCGAATAGTTTTTTCAAACATAGTTTTTCAATACTCAAAGACTAAGAGGAATATACCCATCTTGAAGGTTCAGATAAAGAAATAGTTGGCATTCAAGGAAAGGAAGGCATGGATATGAGTGCAGAACACCCAGCTTTCCCTAAACTTAAAGCCTCAGTTCTTTTTGTCTTATACCATTGCACTGCTCCCTCCTACATCTGCTATCTGCTTAAGCGGGACAGGAGCTGCGAGGCTGAGGTATAAGCAATCTGTCCTTGCCAAGAGTGAAGAGTCAAAAGCACGAATCATTCACTAACCTCATGCATCCATTCTTATCCCTAAATGTCATTATGATATAAACCTTTTTCAAATTTTTCCCCAACTTTCAAATGAAAGAGTTAGGAGAAAATAACTGTCAAATGCCTTCAATATGCTGCCTCAAAAAAATCTGCCTTTGTGGAGATATAAAACATTACCTGGAACAAGTAAATTATAATTTCTGTTATACAACTAAAATTCACACAAGCACAAAAAATGTTTTTGGAGTGAAATCAAACAAAGAGAAGACAGACACTCTAAATTGCATATGGTAGCCATCATTTCACCTACCAAATCAAGAGATAGTAAGCAAAAGCACAGTGAGAATATGGATGGTTTCAAAATACTTAACTCTAGGGAGAATTTTCTAATTCAAACAACGTCGATATGAGCCTCAAGCTAGAGATAATTTAGATTCATTTATCATCAATAACCATATAATAGTGAAGTGAGAGGTCCATGAAAGGAAAGACAGCTGTTAAGTGTTCAATTAATTGGCCATAGTGCCTTCAAAGTGAAACACATGGGAACAATTTCTCAGAAAGAGAGGAGAAAAATTATATATATGGCTTGGACACATTCAGTGGAAAACAATGTAACCACTATGGAAGGGCTCACTACTTCTTCCTTTCTCTCCTTGCCAACAGATTACAGCTCTTGGGCACAGACATAACATGCAATATAGAAAAATGTAAAAGTTAGAATAAAGATGGGCCTTCTTGATTCCTTTTTTTATATAACCCCTCACACATGTTTTATTCATCAGTATGCCCAGGCACTCAGCCTCCAAAGAATATCCTATATCAGTTCATTCCTCTACTTTTCATGGATTACTACCAATCCAAGCCTTGAACATCTCTGCCTCCACTGCTTAAATAGCCTCCCAACTGGTCTCCTCTCCTCAGTTCTGCCACCATGCCCACCATTTCTTCATTCTCCATTTAATTTCCAAATAATCATTCTGAAATAAAAAACAGATAGGTCACCCTCTCATGAAAACACTCCAAAGACTTTCCATTGTATTTTTTACTGTATATATGTATGCATAACTTAAATACAGTAAAATATACTGCTTGATGTGCACAGTGTATGGGTTTTGCCAAATACGTAGATTCATATATCCACAATTATAATCAGTTAGGAAGGAGGGGATTTTACAAAACTAAAATAAATAATAGTAATTGCTCAGCCCCTGCTCAGCCTCTGAGGACTACTTTAACTAGGGTTCCCACGCAAATTCTCTAAACAGTAGACACGTATGTCTCAGTGGACACATGAATGAAAACAACAGAGAGCCATGTGCAGATTTGGAGGCACAGCATAAGAAATCAAAACCCAAGTGAGGATAAATTTTAGTATGTCTGAACTACAGAAAGGTCAGAGTGACCATAGTACTGTGAACAAAGAGAAGAGAAGTAGAAGATGAGCTTGGAGAGGTGAGTGGGTCCAGCTCCTTAGAGACTTAGATGCATGATGAAGAGTTTGAATTTTTTTCTAATTGTGATAACAGAAATGGTATACTTTAATTTATGCTTTAAAAATACTGTAGCTGGCTGCTGAGTAAAGAATAAATTGAAAAGAAGAGGAGTAGAATCTGATCGTTCAGCAGAAATATTGTCATGGCTCAGGTCAGGATCATGGCATTTTGAGCAGATATCTGTCAAGATGATGGAAATGGTTGAGTCGGAGATATGTTCTGGAGACTGAAGAGATAAGATTTTCTTTGGGATTTGATAGGATGGTAGGGCATGGTAGGAAAGGGGAAAATAGTAGTATGGTTGTATCAGTTGCCAAAGCAACTGTAGAGGGAATAAACACATTCTTAAAGAGAAATTAAGGTCTAGTTTAGACTTGTTAAATTCAAAATTCATTTATGACACCTAAGTATTGTACAAATGATGATAGTGTTTAATTATATTACTTGAAAAACATATTTTTGCAATTCTCACCTGAAGTGACAACTCTTGTGGAACTTCTTGATGTCTTAGGTATGTACCTCTTCTCTGTTCTCATATTACTCTGTGCTCACCTCTAATATCCCAAATGAAAGCAAATATAGACTTTCTTGCATCAGCCTTAAGAGAGTTCCTAGCCTAGAATGTATTCAATTAATAGATTTTAAATACACAGTTTTCTCTTTCTCATATTTTAATTTTTTGAATCATATTTCCCACAATGAACTTTCTACAAGTAATATTTTGAAAATATCAAAGTATCAGACAATGTCAGTAGGTTAAAAGGAGCACACACAGCAAGGAACAGAAGAGAAAGAGAAACACTGAGAGACAGAGAAGGGTATAAGAGACAATTTGCCTAAATGGGATGGTCCAAATGCTCACTGTGCAGATGTTCACGTAATGCCAAGAGGGCTGCTTTGCTTTCAATGACCTCATGATATTTAATTAAATATGCCTCAGAATCCTTTCCTTTATATAATAATTTATTCTCATTTTTTGCCTTAAGCTTTACATTTTTGACAGTTTAAAAGATGATCCTTTATTCTTTTTATACACCCATGTCACAAAGATTCATTTTTTCATGGCCCTCTTCCTTTGCTCACACTAGAAATTTTTTTCACCTCCCTGATATGAGATCTTGCAAGATTCCATTTGAATTAAGCTTTGGATGAACAGTCTTTAATTACCAGTTGTTGTTGAGCTGACATAAATGTTGTAGATAAAACTGTCATTTTCTACTGAACATAGTTTTGATCTTTTCTCTATTACATGACCATAACCAAAGTTGAAACTATTTTTTTCTACACTCAATGTATATCAATACAAGAAAATCCCAGGATTTTCTAATACTGGATTTCTAATACTGGATTTCTAATACTGGATTTTCAGCGTAGTAACTTTTACTAATATAATTGATACATTTAAGTTTTTTCACAAGCTGTGGGTATTTAGGCATCCATACACAGAATAATGTTCTACTAAAATTTTATGTTTTTATAAAGACACACGCAGGTAAGACAGGCAGTATAAATTCTAAAATATTATGAGCATGGTAAAATAATACCATGTTGAAACAATATTTATGATTTATTTTACCCTTAAATGTTTATTGTCTATACAAAATTATCAAGGAATGCAGCTACCCACAACACATCCGTCTACCCCTACACATTTAAAAACAGCTTAGCCACAGGAGAAGCCAAGTAGCTCCAGAGAAAGTTTACAAAACTAAGAAGGACAGTCATCTAAACAGGCTTCATGTGTTGGTGAATTCAGAAAACAAATACATCCTAAAATCTGTTCTCTAATGATTTTTTAACATATGGGAACTCATGATCTCTTTTATTTGTAAAGCAGTAGCATTTAACTAAAATTAATTATAGGACATTCCAGTTGAAGAGAAGGAGTGATAGGGAAAAACATGCAATCTTATAACCACAAAGGACCTAAGAAAGGCAATTTACAGTAAACAGAATATTTATGGTCAATCAAATTGCAATAACTCCAAATATATTTTTACCCAGGTAAGCAAATTGATACAGCAGAGGAAGAGGGGTGGGGAGTGGGGAGTGGGGATGAGATTGCTTGAACACTATTTGCTATATATATTACACCACATAGCAAAAACTATTTCAAACACAGATTATAAATTAAACCATAAATTAGATACTATGATATAGAAGAGGCATGGCCACTTTCTTCAGGAATTTACAAATTTATTTGGAATAGAGGAAACTATACAATTAAAAATAAACTGATAATATAAATCATCATTCTTACACATTTTGGTATCTTCATTGAGGCCTCAAATAATAGTACTTTCCTTACTATTTTTTGATTGATTTGATTAACCATACTACTTATTCTCCATAAAGTTTAAATCAAAGTGGCAAAAGTTTAATGATAATTTTGTTTATTGTGATAGAATTTTTGTATAATTTAATATATTATTACATGATTTCACATATAAAACTCTTGCTTTATTATAAGATATAGATTATTTCCATCATTTAGTTGTTAGAGACATTACTGTTTAAGTGGGCTAAAATAGTTTTATTGCCTTTAATCTCATCATTAAAATGTAAATCACTGTCTCTCTAGTATATCATAACTGATAATATTTTCATGAATGCTTCAAATTTTAACCTGTTTCACATTCCTATTTTTAAGTGATATATCACATAGCAAATCTGTAGTTTTCTGAGTGTTAAAATCTCCTTATTTTTGAAGCTGTTTGTTAAGAAATTATAATGTTCTCCTGATAACCTCTAGTTCTTTAACTGAAAGGTCAGTTTTTTCATGGATTCACTTATTAAAATAAACACATTTAACAGCTATAATGAGTCAAGCATGAGCTCCTATTATGAAAAATAACTGATTGTTCAATAATAAAGTCTATATTAATACACATTCTAAGCAAATAATTTAATAGTACTTTTCTTAAAATTATTATCTGTTCTTCAACAATTTTACACAATGAGGCAATTGAAATAAATAACTAAAATAAAGTTATTAGGTTCAGTATATTGAGGGGCCTATGAGTAATTTCTATATTTCTTCTTTGTTTCATTGGAAGATTTAGATTAAAGACTATATGATAATGTAGCTGAATTTTTAGCTCTTTATGCATTCAAAAATTCATTTTAGTTAAAATTGAGTGGGGCGGCATGTGTTGCCTGTTTCTACCAGGGGATATTGTGTAAGCTGCTTATCTTTAAAAAAATTCAGTGAGCATTACCCACAGCAGGGACATCATGGGAATACAGAGGAGATGGAAGGAGCAATAGATAAAAATAACAGCTATGTTTCCTGACATGATGTACTAAACAATAGAAACAGTTCAACCAATGAGAAGCAGACTCTCAATTTTGGTGTGGTACCTTAGCAGTAAGTTAGTTCCAAGGAAAACACACCTGATCTGATCATGTGCCATTATAAAGCATTATAAAGGCTCAACTCTTAATACTATGTCAAGGAAAAATGCTATTAAAACAATGAAATCTACACAGGTCAAAATATTCAACCTGCTTAATCAGATGATGCTGTGACAACATATTTGATTTCCTTGGTTTCCAGGAAGAAATAAGTGGGAACTTGGCAGCACACAAGTCCTAGTCTAAGAAGCACCACCTCCATCACTACTACATTCGTCACCAGCCAGGCATCCAACAGGAACACCATACCTTGGGAGCCAGGATGAAATAATTGGGGTATAGGCAGTTAGTTTGCCAATGTGCTCTTTTTTCACTTTACCCCCAATAAATATCCTATTCCTCAAAAGTCTAGCAAAAATGCTTGCTTTTAATGGTGGGTCCCAGGGAAATGGGAAATGCTGGTAAAATCCCCACTCCCTTCCCCAGATTCCCCAGCTCATTCAGGGGCCATCTTAAATAAAGAAGTTGAACAAGTCACTCAAGTTCCAACAACTTAGCTCTGCATGACCCAGACTTTACCCCTGAGTCTAACTTTTAAACTTGTACTAGTTGATGCTGCCTTATTAATTGAATATGGCCTGATTGTTTCTTGCCAGCGAATTGGTGGAAGATCTACTAGAGGAGTGGAATTCTTATTGCCTACAAACTTGGAAGGAGAAAAAGTGTGTGTGTGTGTGTGTGTGTGTGTGTGTGTGTGTGTGTGTGTGTGTATACACACACACACTCTCTCTCAGTTTCATTAATTCCTTCCCCTTGCAACAATTTGCCATCTAACTATGATAAGTGGACATTACATAAATTTCCATTTTTTCATAGTCAATAGCTAAATTCATCACAAAGCTTTATTTTACTCTAGTAAAATCAAAAGATGGCCATGGAGACATTTCCCAACACATTCTGCAATCTGATATAAGAAAACACAAAAAAGAAAAAAGAAATTGTGATTTCATGCTTTCATTTTGCTATTGGAATTAATGCATGAAATTGGATGCCAATGATTGTAACTACCATTAGTAGCTGTTAGAAACTGTTTCTCTGTAAGATATTCTATGGACGAATTACATTAGTTAGAAGGCCTAAAATGAATAGCACAAAGTAATTTGGGAAATTTTTATTAGTGAATTGGGAAAAGAGAGAATTTGGAATTAATTATTAAAGAAGAAAACAATATATTAAAAATGATTAAAGCTATGATGATAAAATAAACTTTGCAATTTTTCCAGACCCTTGGCTGGCTTTTCTAATTTACACAAAAGCCCCAAGCTCTCAGAGCTGATCCAAGCACAACAGGCATACACTCATCATACTACTAAGAACTTCCTATGATTTTTTAACATTCAAGGCTTGCAAAAGAATATAATCACTAATCCTTATAGACAGGTTGCAAACCAATATGGAAAGTAGTTAAATATATTATTGTGAGCTAGGAAAATGTTTGAAAACTCACAAAAGCAGAAAGTGTTTATATATTCTAAATATATATCTGGCCATGAGATTTTTAAACCTGTTTTTAAAGCAAATCAAGGATCTCAGAATTGAGCTAAATACATGATTTGTGACCACAAGAGGTCCTAGAGAGTTCTGAGTAAGGGTCTTCAGATCAAAGTTTTCTGCTAAGAAAAGAGTTTGGGAAAAGAAAAATGTTGTTTGAAAACATTATATTGTGAAAATAAAACTGCAAGATCTAGATGCTCTGTTTTAAGAGGAATAAATCAAAGAAAAAAAAGAGCTGGATCATGTATATATGTTTATTGTAAAGAAATATTGCCTGAGGAACATTAAATATTAATTCTAGATTTCAAACTAAAAATGTGCCTACACTATTCAGTCAGATACCAAAACTAGACCTTGAAAAAAATATTTATATACAAATAAAAATGTCCATAAAGGAATTTAAAGTTTATCCCTGAATCTGCCACTCTAACACTACAACACCAGAATGTTTTCAACATGGCATAAATTTACGTCCTTGAAAGGAATCATGACTTGAAAACCACAAGAAATTTTCTGGTAGTAAAACAATACAGCACAGATAAAGTTTTTTTGTGCTGTTGTTGTTAATTTAAAAACCTCTAAAACATTTATAGAGAATTTTAAATTATGACTCATAATAATTTATTTATTCATTCAACTATAATTTATTTAGAATTCTATAAGCTAGCAATCCAAGAGCTGGAAGATGTATAAAGTTCCTGTTCTGAAGTTTGCATTCTAGTTGGGATAAGATTAAAATAGAGAAAAAAAATTAATGATTAAGAACATGCCAATTAGTGAGAAGTTACATGAAAAAGTAAATAAAATTAAATGAGAGGAAGTTACTTGCATAGGCTACTTTAGAAATCATCTAAATGTGCTTTACATGGCAGGGATGGTGTGAAATATATAGATGCTATACAAAAAAAAATTTGATCTGAAATTTTAAGAGCAATTTCAGTGAAATACTGCACTCACAGCATTGATATAAATTTTCAAGTTAGCCTAGACTTCAGAGTACAGAAAAGTAATGTGTTTTTGTTATTACATAACTCAGCTATAATTGGAACTTCACTGAACTAAGAGTCAGAAGACCTAGGTTATAGTTATTTACTTATTTTATTCATTCATCTCTTAATGAATTTATTTGTCATTCATTCAATACATATTTATTAAATGCTTACTAAGTGCCATAAAGCCTTGCATGGAAGCCTTAATATATGGCAGTAAATACTATGCCTAAAGTCCTTATCCTTCTAATTTCCTTCATAGAACTTATAACAATTTATATTAAAAATCAAGGACTATGTCTGTGATGTTGACCACTATATAGCTAACACTCTCATGTAATAGATGCTTGGTAAATATCTACAAAAATAATAATGAAGGAAGGAAGGTAGGAAGGAGAGAAGAAAGAAGGAAGGGAAGAAAAGAAAGCAAGAAAAGAGGGAGAGAGGAAGGATGAAAAGACAGTAAGAGAAAAGGGAAGGTAAAGAATGAAGAGAGGGAGAGAAGAGAGACAGAGGGAATTTAACAAATATTTTATTGAGTGTCTACTGTTTGTCTAACCCTATCAGATAAACTGTTTCTGTGATGAAAACAAATAACAACAACAAAAACCCTACCAGTTTAATGAAAGTAAATGGACATTTCAAGAGTAGAATAGCTATTGCTATGAAGGAGAAAAACACAAAAGAGAGCCAATAATCCAGTTTAGGAAAGGAATCAAGGAATCAGAGCTGGGACAGGTAATGGTAGATTCTGTCACAACAGTGTGTATTTAGATAAGTTATAAGTCTAACACAAGACTTTTTTGCTGAAGTTCAGGCGAACATTTCTAACTGCCTACTAGATCTTCACTAGGGTCCATTCCATAGTAATATAAATTCAATGTGTCCAAACTAATTTTCTCATCCTATTCTCTACATCATGATTTCTTCTTTTATGAATCATGTGATCATTCATCTCATTAATGCCCCAAAAATAAGAGAGCCTTCCTCTTCCTTATCTATTCTATCCAAGGGGTTTCTAAATTATATCAATTTTCTTCCTAAATATGTCACAAGTTCTTTCTATCCATCCATATTTGCCCTGCCTTGTTTCAGATCTGCCTTGTTTCTTTGATAATTATAATGCCTACTTAACTAGGATTCCCTATCCCTGATGTTGGGGCTTTCATCCTACAGCATAAATGAAATTTTAAACATCCAGATATAAGGCTGTCATCTCCTGGATTGAAATAATTCAGTGACCTCCCCTTTAATAAAGATAAACTTAGCATAAATGAAAGTTCCTTCATGATTTGGTTCATAAATATCTTCCCTACCTCATGTTCCCTATGCTCCAGCCATAAACAAATGCTGAATTTCCCAAATGTATCCTCTTTTTCTCATCTCCATAAAATTACATGTGGTGTTTATTCTTCCAGAACTGACTACACCCCTTTGTGAATATAACTAATTCCTTCTCATCCTTCACTTTTCCCAAACTCCTCTTGGATAATATTACTCTTAGTACCCATGTTTACCTCTTCATAGAACTCTTAACACAATGCTGTGTAGTAGGTGATCCACTTTTTCTTCGCTATTTAATTTTGAACTCCTAGAGAACAAAAAAGTCTTGTCTGATTCACTTATAACCATGAGTGGTACATAGTTAAGTCCTGACAAATACTGAATAAATCAATGTAGAAACTAATTAATAAATAAACCATAAAACAGTTTATTATCTCATACATATGTTTTCAGTACATAATTTTATTTCTAAGTTACTCTCCGATGATCAAACTTCTTATTTTATTTAAAAAGGAAAAAATATTCCAGGATCTTATATATTATTCTAAGAGGGAATTCATTCTTATTGTTTCTACAGAGAACGGTGTGTGCATGCATGAACACCTGCCTATAGACTTTCTGTTCAGGATATTTAGTTTTCTTATTAAGAGAAATAAGGATTAAATAAGAAGGATGTGGAAATATAAAATTGTACTGTTAATGCAAATTAGCATGCCAATGAATAGTTACCTCTGATTACTAGAACTTTTAAAACTCCAATATATGTGAATAAAGCATTTTAAACTATACTGAATTTTCTTCCCACCATTTTCGTTTCTTAAGAGAATTCAAAAGTCTAAATTACTCCAGGTATAAGTTTTAAAGAAGTAAATGCCACATATCACTTACGTTTGGGGACATGCACATACACACACATCTTAAAATTTGGAGATGAGCAATGAAATGGAAATTTAGTTAAGATGGATTTTTAAAAAATATTGAATGCTAACATCAGCAAGAAAAATCAATCAGTACAATTCAGCATCTATTTTGAAAGGAAAAATTACAAGACACGGTCCTAAGTAGGAAACAACAACAACAAAATCCTTGGACTGACAGTTTAAATCTATTCTTGCTTTCTAAATCTTGATTATTTAAAAACCAAAAATAATCCAGGAGATATTATTGACACAATAAGCTAGACCCAAACATTGAGTAAGACAAACTATTCTATTATCAAACATACTCAAGGAGAACAAAATAAACAACACTTTGTAATATAAACCCTAATTATGAAAGGAGAAAGTTCTCAGACACAGTGTACCAAACAGATGTATCTTTATGAAGGGAAATATGAGATATCCTGACACCACTAATCACCGCCTACTCCCTTGGTGCCCCAAGGTTGAATCTGTGAGGATGCTGTTGGGAAGAGGAAATCAACTGCATATTTTAAAAGCTGAATTTAGTACTTCAGTATTTTTGTTTATCCTTGTAACATTCTTAATAACACTTGATAGACAATATTAGAAACTTTTCCTAAATGCTCTTATTAAGGCTTATATCATACTGTAGTGAAAGTGCTCATTTTCTTATTGTTCTCCTTCCTATACAACATTAAGTTTCTTGAGAATAGAGTGTCTTTTTTTCACAGCATCTTTAATGCCTAATGTTGCCCAAATACATAAGTATTCATGATCTTCTGTTCCTGTTGAATAAAGTATCAGTGTCTTCTAGCTGAAGACCACCAGGAACATACCCATAGTTAAACAAGTTGTTTTATGACTCATGGCAGCCAGGAAAAGCACCCATTAATAAGGAGCAACAGGGAATCTCAGTAAGAGGGTGTTACAAAAAAATTGATTATAGCATTTGATCCTGTGTTAGGTAACTTTGGGGCAGGTCTAAGGAAGGAAGGATTTGCTCTATATTTGATGCAATCAGGAAGTGGGGTTAATTTTATGACTGGTCATTTTAATACAATTTATCTAAGGGAAGGGAAGGTTAAACAGAGGCCAAAGCTATAATCAATAAGGCAGCTGCAGTGGACCTCTCAGCCTAGGGTAACCGCCAACTAAACACATGGGCATGACAAACTTAGGCAAGGCCAATAGAAGAATCGTCTAGTCAACCCACAGAATTGAGAGAAAATAAAATGGTTGTTCTTTGGGATGACTGTTATGTAGCAATAAATATTTGTACTATCCCAGAATAAAAGTTCATCAAACACTTTAGTAGGAGTCTACTTATCCAAAAGGAAGGTATATTTCTTGAAAATTAGAATAATAAAAAGGACATAGAAAATTAAATCAAGAAAATTAAATCATTAATTTTAATGCAAACATGCAAGTTTTTCAACAATTTTTTAAAAATTTTTATTGGAGTATAGCTGCTTTACAATGTTGTTAGTTTCTACTGTACAGCAAGGTGAATCAGCTCAACAATTATTTTTCTACTACTAAGTTCAAAGAAATATTAAGTAGGAAAACTTTAATGGATAACTTTGAGTTCCATTTGTGCCTATAAGGGATGTGGTAGTAATGTACATCTGACTATTTCTATGATAATTCTCAATATAAGAGTATAATATTAAATTTTAAAAAATGAAGAACTCTTAAAGAAACTAAGTAATGTACCCTGAATGAACAACCTTCTGATCTAACATTATATAAGAAGGTAGAGTAGAAGTCTTACCTTCTAAGCTGGGGAGCTGAATAACGGACCATTTGCAGCAATAGTTTTGGATGGGGCTATTCTGTATAAGTGACTGAAGGGAAGATAAGATTAAGATTGTCATATCAACAGGGGATAGCACTGACATTCTAACAGGAAGGTCAGAAAGTGCTGGCAGCATTGTTGTTCAACCAGAAAGAACACCTCAACTTTCAAAAAAAGATGTACCTTCAAAGACATCTGCAGATGTAGCTAGAATTTTCCTTAAGAAGGCCATTTGTATCCAATCTAGCACTTGAGTTGTAGTTACTTGAAAATCTAGAGTCTCAAACTATAGATTATATTATAGATGCTGTTTTTCCCAGAAATCTATTTGATTGGACTCTTGTTCAAAGAATGCATTAACAATTTCTCTCTAACTTGATTAGAGAGAAACCTCACAAACGCTTCTGTGGAACATCCAATCTCAAGGAGCATAATCTCCAGTGCAACATCTATGTGCTCTATTACTTAGCAGTAATCATTTTTATTTTGATAATGATCTTCTAAAAGCAATCAATGATTCTATGAATATAATTATTGTTGAAACTTCTTTTCAGTGGTAGTTAGGAATTGGAGCCAATTATCTACAGGAATAGACTTCAAGGAAGCCTAAAGCCTGGAATAACAAAGAGATGGTATACCTGGGAAACCGACCTTTGTTTCACCTACTCCCACAATAAATGTCAAGGAATATTGTTAGCAGTTATGTGCTTTTGATTGGCAAACAGGGATAACACTTGAATCTAGGAACATATCCTGCCCCCATAATAATGGCAGAGCATGGCTCTGCAGAAAGGGTAGTGGGCTACTTACTCTACTCAGGTGTGGCACTGGGCACTGTTGTAGGAATTTGAAAATCAGAGAGGCTTGTCCTTTTGACTGAGACTACTATTGTTTTTCTGGCTTTGAGTAGCAATTTTCTGTATATCAAAGGACCTATGTCATTTGACTGAGTCTGGCCATCTTTCTGTCACCATCCTCATAACAGAAGACCTGGGACTGATGCCTAAAGAAATTTAATATAAAGCATCACATTCTGGTTTACTGATTTGTGGAGATATAAAAAAACTGGAAGGATATGATCCCAGAAAAAACAAAAATGATCACATTTGTAACCATTCTTGTACCAGACAACAAAAGCAGTATAGCTGAAAAACTGGGAAGAACAGTTGTAAAAGTGTGTTCTCGTCACTTTTGACTCTAGGCTCTTTGGCACTTTGGCCAACTGGTTAAGAAAACAAAACAAAAAAAAAACAAACCAAACCAAACAAAAAACACCTAGAATATGAAGGAAGCACAATGTATAATTTCCCTGTGGCTTCTGTTGGCTCAGTAGAAGAGGCACCTGAGGTTTTACAAAAGAGAAGGAAACAGGAAACCACAAGATTAGGTGTCTGGCTGGCAAGGAAGCAGATAGTAAAACTGTGGTCCATGTGGCTGGAAAGGAGACAGCTCTAACGGTACTGCTCTGAATGGGTGAGGTCCTGTGGGCCTTGCAAGCCCCAGCCTGGCATGTAGCAACTTTTGGGCATGCATTTGCAAACCGCTGAGGTACTAGATATGGGAAAGTGTAAGAAAGGAGCTGAGAAGTGTTTTCCCTTGTACTGATGCAGTTCTAACTGCAGAAAAAGCAAAGAGGATGAGGGGGTCAGATCACAGAAAGGAGACAAAATAAGTTAAAGCTTTGGTATCACTTTTAAATGTGAGTAGCTCTGTTTTAAGATATGTGAGTTAATCTTGCTGCTTTTACAGACAGGCCGAAATGAAAGCAGTGACCTTGGATCACTGTGATTTGTGCAAGCTAATTGGGTTACAAATAATGGTATTCAGAAGACTGAGTATTAGAAATAATTTTCTAATTAGAGCAGGTGGCCTCCAAGTACAAATGTAAAGTACTTAATTGAGACAGAAAACTTTAATTGGTAAGAGTAGGCAAAAGCAATTTCTTTCTGAAACTTCTGACTTAAAATATGGTACATAATATGTATGGGAGCTGGCCAGGAATAAGGTGTTTTTCAACTATGGCATTGTTGCCATTCTGAGCACAGCAATTCATTATTGTTCAGAAGCATCCCACACATTAGAGGATGATTAGGCTCTCTGCCCGCTGCTCGCTGAAAAAAGGGCATTATCTTAAGAGTCCTCAGTCATTGAGCAAAAGCACTTCCACATAATTGAAAAAGAAGAAAATAGCTAGGGGCATGCCACCTAAACGTGAATTTAATAAATACACACTGACAAATTTTGATCTGTCCAAGATTCCTAGTATATGGAATTAATATGATCTTGTGATCATGCTGATATGTATTTCTGACAGAATTTTGTTGAGGGGGAAAAATGACTTCTCTGGGCTGAAGCTAACTGAGAAATAAGGGGGGCGTGGTGGGGAGTAGGGAAGGAAGGGTTGACAGTGCATACGAGCCCTTTCCCAGCTCCCAAGTCTAAATTTTAAAAGTTTTCTTCCTATTTTTAGAGACTTTAAAAGTTATGGTTTAAAACTACTATTTCTATACTGGGAGGGGTCAATGTGGGTAAATGTGTATACCTTCTTTCAATACAGGATGGTTCAAATTTAGGTGAACTGTCTCAAAAATGAACTGAATGCAAGCTGACAAAAGTGTCTGTCTGCAGACCCAGGTGAAAAGAATTCAAGTGACGTGAGAGAAGATGCAGACTTGCTACAAATGCTGAGAGCTTGAAAGAGGTCTTCAGCTGGGTCTCATTCCTAATGCAGCTCAAGGGTGCCTTCTATGCAAGAAGTTCATGCATTTAATGGAAGTGACTCCAGTTTCACTGCTACAACAACACAAATGCTTTCTGGTATAGTAAGTCTCCTGAGAGAGTGCAGATACTAATTTGATAAGCGAAACAAAAACTACGGTATTATAAGCCATCAAGAAGATAGTGAATGTGAAGTAGCTAATTCATGAGAGGTTTTTGCCAGTGTACACTTGTAACCCCACGCAGTTACTCTTTCTAAACCAGGAGCAAAATAAGATAACCAACGACTTTTGAAATTTGGCAAAACCATAACTACCTTTACTCCACCAATTTACCCAGATGAAGTGACTGTGTGTTCCTTCTCTGTTGAAGTCATGCAACTGGCTCCCACAAAATGCAAAATCAAGCATGCAGAGATGGTATGCCTTAATTCATGCAAAATGTTGAACATATGCAATTGATCTTCTCATAAAAATAATTTACTGAATATGTTGTTTCTATGTCTATATTAAAATCTCTGGAGATGAGTCTAAAGTGACATAAATTTACATATAAAGACTTTGAGAGACATGTAAATGGAACATGAACATAAATATGAGAAAAATTTATTAGGGCCCTGTATGAATTAAATCTCATGAAACATCACAGTAATGTAAAAATGTGGACTTAAGACATTATTCCACTTAAACTTTGGAGTATTGTTTTTAAAATCTATGATGTTCCTAGATATTATTTATTTATTTATCTATCTGTTTATCTATTTATTTATTTGGCTGCACTGGGTCTTAGTTGCAGCATGTGGGTTCTATTTCCCTAACCAGGGATCGAACCTGGGCCCCCCACATTGGGAGCATGGAGTCTTAACCACTGAACCACCAGGGAAGTCCCCATAGATCTTAATTTAATTGTACTTTCTAGCATTCTGTAGTTTTTTTGGTTAGACAAAGGCAGGAAATATATTGTTAAAGGTTCTTAGCAATTTGAGTTCAGTATTAAGGTTATCCATGATAAAAATTGAATAATGACACAAGCAAAAATGAAGAAGAAAAGAGATAGAGTTTTAGGCTCAGCTTTAAAGATTTTTATTTGTCTGTATTGTCCCTTTTTCCTGGCTGGTACTTATTAACTATAGGTGATTCTAATTGAGAATGATACATAATACATAATATTTATATACTAAATATTATGTATTTAGAAATGTTAAATAAATTGATTACATTGATGTGAATCCATAGTCTTCTGAAAAAGGTTATTTTTCTGTTCCATCACTTTAAGACCTGTTATTCTATGCCACTCTGCTCTTTTTTTTATAACCATAACTGAGTAGTTCAAGCACTTATTGTGCTAATACTGCTTGTAATTTGTTTAATTTCATATATATATATATGAAATACATACACACATACATATATGGCATACATATCTTAGATTGCAAAATTCAATTATTAAGACATCAGTTCTTACAAACTCAATATGTAGATTCAACACAATCTCAATCAAAATTCCAGAAAGCTCTTTTGAAGATATCAACAAAATTATTCTAAAGTTTATATGGAAGCAGAAGATTTAGAATAGCCAACACATACTAAATAAGAAGAACAAAGCTGGAAAACTCATATTACTCAATTCCAATACCTACTATAAAGCAACAGTAGTCAAGACAGCATATATTAGAAAAAGAAGAGAAACACAGAGCAATGCAACAGAATATAGAGACCAGAAATAGATTCTCACAAATTTCATAAATTGATCTTTTACAAAGGAGAAAAGGTAACTCAATAAAGAAAAGATAGTCCTTTCAACAAATGGTGCTGGAACAACTGGATTTCTTGTGCAGAAATATAAACTAACTCACAAACCTTATACTTTCCACGAAAATCAATTTAAAATTGATCACAGACCGAATGTAAACACAAAATGATAAAACCTCTAGAAGATAACCTAGGAGGAAATCTAAATTACCTTGGCTTTGATGACTTAGATCCAATACCAAAAGCACAACCCATTAATTAAAAATATATTAAGTAAAAAAATATATATATATATTAAGTTGTACCTTATTAAAATTTAAAACTTCTTTTGTTTGTTTTGTTTTGTTTTGTAACATCTCTATTGGAGTATAATTGCTTTACAATGGTGTGTTAGTTTCTGCTTTATAACAAAGTGAATCAGTTGTGCATATACATATGTTCCCATATCTCTTCCCTCTTGTGTCCCCCTCCCTATCACCCTCCCTATCCCACCCATCTAGGTGGTCACAAAGCACTGAGCTGATCTCCCTGTGCTATGCGGCTGCTTCCCATTAGCTATCTATTTTATCTTTGGTAGTGTATATATGTCCATGCCACTCTCTCACTTTGTCACAGCTTACCCTTCCCCCTTCCCAAATCCTCAAGTCCATTCTCTAGTAGGTCTGTGTCTTTATTCCCATTTTGCCCCTAGGCTCCTCATGACCTTTTTTCTCCTTCTTAGATTACATATGTATGTGTTAGCATACAGTATTTGTCTTTCTCTTTCTGACTTACTTCACTCTGTATGACAGACTCTAGGTCCATCCACCTCACTACAAATACCTCAATTTTGTTTCTCTTTATGGCTGAGTAATATTCCATTGTATATATGTATATATACAGTGCCACATCTTCTTTATCCATTCATCTATCGATGGACACTTAGGTTGCTTCCATGTCCTGGCTATTGTAAATAGAGCTGCAATGAACATTTTGGTACATGACTCTTTTTGAATTATGGTTTTCTCTGGGTATATGCCCAGTAGTGGGATTGCTGGGTCGTATGGTAGTTCTATTTTTAGTTTTTTAAGGAACCTCCATACTGTTCTCCATAGTGGCTGTATCAATTTACATTCCCACCAACAGTGCAAGAGGGTTCCCTTTTCTCCACACCCTCTCCAGCATTTATTGTTTGTAGATTTTTTGATGATGGTCATTCTGATTAAGAAAATTAAGAAAAATTGTTTAAGGAATGAATTTTCAAAGTCAAAATGTACCAAGATGACTTTATAGATTTGGTTTTCAAATTTACAAAGAAAAATAAAAATCTCATGGTAAATGTATTATGATACATGTATAATATACAAATGTGCCCCAGTTAATATTTCAAATCTCATTTGACCATATAAAAATATTTTAGCTTAATAACTTTTTTTCAAACACTAAATAACAACCTTAGGTAAGCATGCATTTAAAAGGTCAATATATCATTATGACATCTAGAAACACATTAAAAGCATGACTAAAATGTATTTTGAGAAAGTAAGTATATTTTGATACTGGGATTGTTCTCCTATATAATTTAATATTTTATTGAATCAAAAGAAAAATATATATAGATTGTTATTAAATGCTGCAATGTCATCTGAGGAAATTATACAATGTCATTTGAGGACATGATAAAATATCTTATTAAATTTAAAAAAGATATTTCCTTTACATGATAATGAATACATTTCAAGTTAATAGTGATACATTAGAAGTGTATGTCTTGAAGTTGTGAACAAAACATGGATGGACTCTATTACCTTGATGTTCTAGCTAATACAATAATTCAAGAAGGAAATATGATGAATACATAGTTGAAAGAAGAATTCAACATTAAATTATTATAGATGATGTCATCTACCTAGAAAAACTCAGAACACATAAACTTACAAAGAAATTCAAATAGTCATAAAATAACCTTGGTCTCTTGTATGCCCACATGGTAGGGGCAAAGCCTAGGAAAGCCATTCTATCATATGGTAAAACTAGCAAGTGCAAGTTTTACCATACAATAGAATATTGCTTTCCACTGGTAAAAGATTTTTCTAGGGGTACTCCACTGATCTGAACCTGATCCACTCTCACCTCCAGCACATGACTGAACAAATCAATGTTATTTTTAGACTTTGACCATATCTTGTTTATTTACTTTGCTATCACTTTGTTCTTGTAAGAATGGGAGTTTTGTATCAGCCTTCAATACCAGCCCTGTCTTTTCTGCCCTGCATCTCGTACATATTCCTTCAAGGTTAGGGCTGACAGTATCACTTCCTAGTTTTCACTTGAGGGAGACAGTTTTTAATTTAACATTTCTCCAGCCATTTCAGTTTGTATTTGGAGGAGAGAGGTTGGGAGATCATGTTTATTATATATACATTTTAAGTGACACTTTCAAGGAAAAAAAAAAGTTTTCTTGGCTCAAATAGTTTTTACCTTGAATTTTTTAAATTCACATTAAAATCTTAGCTTATTGCAGCAGTATTTTTCCTGGTATTACTTCTTCATTTTCTGTCATCATGAATATTTCTAAATAACGTTTTAGCATTGTCTGCTTAACAGAAAAAGAAATGGACTGTAGTGTATGCACACATGTATGCAAGTGTTTCACTCAGTATCAGTATGCATTTTAAAAGTAAGTTTAAGCTGTTTATATTTATTTTCATAACATTTTAATCTAAACTTTGTCATATTTTTATGCTTTTTCCTTGTAGAAATTTACTTTCTTTTTGTTTGTTTTGCTAACTTACTACATTTCTTCCCTCTTTTGTTCCTTTTTCTAACTTTACAGGCTAACTACCATTAGGCTTAAACATACTGTAATCTTTATATTTCTCTAATATCACTAAAAATAATCAATCTCTTTAGTCTTTTACCATCCCACATATGAAGTCATTTACTTTTTCTTAACTTTCTTGTACCTTGTATAATCTCTTATGTTTCATTTATATTATTTTAAAATATTTAACCTCATTTAAAAAATAAATTTGGCATTTTCATGTAGTATTTTTTGATATGCAAAAGACAAATGGATACCTACTAAAAATACAAAACACAAAATAAAGGAAGCTGCAACAACACCAAGTGTGTTTTTTTTAATGTGTTAAATTAGAAGCATTAATAAAAATCATTAATATAAACAATTGTCTAAATATTTTATAAATATGTCTGTAACACTATATACAACAGGAGATAGATGATTGATAGATATATAGAACTATCCCCTATTGGTTCTGATAAATTGACAGATATATCTATGTCAATCTATATAGATATCGATATATAGATATAATATCTCTTATTGGTTCTGTTTCTTTGGAGAACCTTGCCATATATATATGATATATGACATATGTTTAGGGTTTACCATGTACATATTAACTTATCAGAATCAGCTTTAGCTTCATACAAGCTTAATTCCAGTAATATATACAAATGTTAGTCCTAAATAACTCTATTCTTTTTTCCCAATTTTTGTGGCATTATATAATATACAGTATGTTTACTAATCTTACATACCCAATAATATACTGACATAATTATGACTTAACTGTCATAATTTCATTACCCCACCCACTTTGATCCCATCCACTTCCTTTGTTCTGTTGTATTAATTTCTATATTGCTGGGTTATATGTCCACCCACTCAATTACAATTGTTTTCTTTATCAGATAAGAGAAGAAATGAGGAAATTGTGCATTAATAGTGTTTGTTATAATTACATAATTACCATTACTTTTGCTCCATGTTTGCATGTATTGCATGGTCACTTGCTTTCAGCCTGAAGAAATTCCTTTAATATTTCTTGTAAGGTGGGTCTGCTAGCAATGAATTTTCTTTTTGTTTATATGGGAAAGTCTAAGTTTCACCTTTAATCCTGAAAGATAGCTTTGATTGTTAGATGGATGGATGGATGGATAGATAGATAGATACATAAAAGATATATAAGGTTTATTTATCATCTATCTACAGTTCTATCTATATCTATCTATCTCTCTGGAGATAAATAGTCTAGAAACTATTGATAAAGAATTGGCTCTTATGATTATGGAGGCTGAGAAGATCTGCAGCCATAATCTGGAGACCCAGTCTAGGTCAGAGGCCTGAGAACCAGGACAGCCAATAGTGGAACTTCCTGTCAGAGTCAGAGTCAGAAGGCAGAAGGCAGAAGGCAGAAGACTGATGTCTCAGCCTGAAGAGAGCAGAGAGAGAGCAAATTGGTTCTTACTCAGCCTCTTTGTTCTATTGAGATCTTCCACCAATTGGATGAGTCCCACTGACACTGGGGATGGCAAACTGCTTTACTCAGTCTACTGATTCAAACGTTAATCACATCGAGAAACACTTTCAAATATACACCCACAACAATGCTTAAACAAATCTATGGGCACCCCATGGCCCAGGCAAGTTGACATAAGAAATTAACCATCACAATATCTATGAAATTAAAATGCTATGTTAAAAATATTCACTTAATGCAAAAGAAAGCAATAAAGGAGAAATAGCGGAACATAAAAGGCAAGAGACCTGTGGAAAACAAAATATAAATTGGCAAACATAAATCTAAATATATCAATAATAGCATTAAATGTGAATGAATTACACAATCCAATCAAAAGGCAGAGATTGTTAGACTGGATGAAAAAAATGACAACTATATATTGCGTACAGGAGACAGTTTAGAATCAAGACACAAACAGGTTGAAAGTAAAAGAATGGAAAAAGATATATCATTCAAACAGCAACCACAGGGGAGCCAGAATGGTTATACTAATATTAGAAAAATAGACTTTAAAACAAAAAAAATAGTTAAATGAAAATCAAAACCACAATGATATACCATTTCACACTCACTAGAATGTCTAAAAATCACATACAATGAGTTGCTAAGGATGTGGAGAAATTGGAACCTTCATTCACTGCTGGTGAGATTGTAAAATGGTTCAGCCACCTTGGAAAACAATTTGGCCGTCCCTTAAAAGTCTAAACAGAATTACAGTATGACTCAGCAATCCCACTCCTCGGTATATATTCAAGAGAAATGAAAACATATATCCAAATAAAAGTTTGTACACAAATGTTTATAGCATCGCTATTCATATTAGCCAGAATGTAGAAACAACCCAAATGTCCAGGAATGGATGAAATGATAAAATGTGTTATATACATACAACGGAATATTATTTGGTCACAAAAGGAATAAAATATGAACACATGCTACAACTTGTGTATGAAGCTTGAAAACATTATGCTAAGTGAAAGAAGCCAGTCACAAAAGATCACATAAAATATGATTCCATTCATATGAAAGCTTAGGAGAGGAAAATCCGTATAGATGGAAAGTAGACTGATGGTTGCTTAGGGTTGGGAGGACAGGGCAGGGGGAATAGGGTGGCAATAGCTAAAGGATACAGGAGTTCTTAGGTGAAGAAAATGTTCTGAAATTGACTGGTGATGATGGTTGCACATATTTTTAATGTACTAAAATACACTGTAACATTTAAATGGGTAGATTGTATTGTATGTGAGTTATAGCTCAACAAATCTGTTTAAAAATTCATGAATTTTAAACTTTTACGATTTTAAAGGAAAGAAACAAACTATAGTAATAAAATATTCAATCCCTCTTTCACACAAATTTCTTTTCTAAAGAATACAAAATTCAAAGTGACATTTCACTATTTTTCATTTCCATACTGTCTCCTGCTTGTGATACCTTTCTTCACTCCAACAACAAAAAATCTAATTCTCATTGTTCTATAAGCAGTTCCAATGTCACTTCACCTGACTCTTCCATAGGCAACATAGTCACTAATGTGATCTGTGTTTTTATAGGACTGTGTTCATACCACAATTACAAAGATTACCCTTGATCATAATTGTACATTATCATTTCGGTTTCCTTCTCTACACCATGAGATTTTAAAAGATGGGTCTTTAGTAACACTTTTATTTTTATGCTCAGTATTCAACACTGTAGACTTAGAAGCAAATTTCACTTGAAGAAGCATATATAACTCCACTTTTGTGCAATATCCATTTCAAGGCATCAAAGGGAGAATAGAAATATATTCGATAAGATTACTTATTTTTTCTAAGTTTCTCTCATTGTCAAAATTTCTCTTTATAGTCAAGGACAAAGCATCTGCCTCTTCATATTATAATGGAAAAAAGCTTTCTCCAGGTTATCCAAAAGTATGGAAATATGTACTGCACCTATAATATGCTAGTACAATTTATTAAGTATTTTAATTCAACTTAATAATTAGTTCACGGGAACTAGTATTTTTAATAAAAATGATTGCTTATAAATCCATATATAAGCTGAACATATATTTTCATATTTTATATATATATTTCAATTTATCTTAGAGATTGCACTTCTTGGTTTTATGGTTATTCTCATTATGTTGAAAGATTTTCCTCTCTCAAAAGAAATAAATTTGTTCAATAATGTCAATGTTAAATAGGGCATTTTGAGAAGTCGTGACATATTCATAAAATTAGAATATGCCTTCTAATGACATAGGTATTTAGATGAATATGTGTAAATCTTTAAGGATAAATTTAAAAATTGACATTCTATACCCAACCAAATTTGGAAATGAAGAAAACTCTTTATGATTTTGCTATATTTAGCATTGCTAGGAATACTTTTGATAGTGCCCATCTTTTAGAGGCATCTTCAAATGAAAAAGCAGAAGACAAACATTGGCAGGATGAAGCTTGAGGCTCTTTAAGATGTCAACTTGCCATTTTTAGAGAAACATGTTTAACTTATAATGGTTTTGCATTACTTCTAATGTTTCTTTTAATGTTATTTCCCATGAGTTGATTTCACTATATGTACCAGAGGTAAAATATTTCTTATATTATTTATTTTCCCAGGATGTTAGATATAATAAATATTAGCTCTGTCCTTCCCTCTTCCTCACTATCCTACTTTGCTCCTCCCCATTTTATAAGTAGCTCAATCTTCAACATTTATTACCTTTGAAGAGAGATGATACAGTGCTGGAGGAGGTCACGGAGAGGACGTGACCACTGAGCTGGACCCGGGCAAATGGCGGCTCCTCACTCCCTCCTTTGTCTTTGGAATGCACATTTTTCCCACCATATCCACAGTGAGAGTAATTTTCAATGATGCGACCTTGAGAGAGCAACCTGTTGTAGAGACCATCTGGACAGTACACTTGACTGAACGCAGTTAAGTCCTGTATATAAACTTTTACGATTCTGGCAGATGCAGAGATCTACTTGTCATTCGGCCGTCCGACACAAGCCTCGTATGTAAGTTCCCTTGCTTATTAAAACAGCCAGCTAACAATTTGGAGTGGTCTGCTTCTTTCTTTGGTCTCTCCTTGCCCTCCATGTATAGAGGTCAGTTTGCAAACAAACATACAGCAAAAAGGAGAAATCGGTTCTTCTCTTTTAAGTTTAAAAACAGTTTCCTCAGAGGAGTAATTTAGACGAACAAGTGAAATAGTTGAAAAACCAGGCTAGTCTCCAGATAGGAGAAAAAGAAGTTAGATGAAATACAGGTGGTCCTTATCTATGCCTTCCACGTGAAATCACTTGGATGCCCAGCTCTGTGTGAGAGAAGGTTGTAGAGCTCCACCCAGATTTTCAGCCTTCAGGAGCAGAGATGCACCATGCTCCTATTTCCAGGAAAACACCACGTGAGGCAAGAAGCCAGGGTTGTTTGTAACTAGCATAGGGCAGAAGTAATAGGATAAAAGTGGTTAAGAACTTTTTTTCCCCTAGGCAAAATCCTGATGTGGTCTCAGAATTCCCACCAGGCAGCTAGGATCAGGATGATTAAAACGTTTACTTTCTCATAAAAATGGCGTATAATGGTGAAGGGCTTTGAACATAAGTTTCCCATGGTCACACAGGGAAACTTACAGAGTACAATGTTTTCTCTGCCCCTTAGAGGGGTATATATGAAGCCGAGAGTGAACCAAATAAGGAGAAACTTTTGGTTAAGGGTCAAGAATGGCACAGAGGCAATTAACAGAAATATATATCCTGATGTCAAACAGGAAGGTAGAAACAAAGGTGTGAATAAGAATCATGATGCTCATGAAAGAAAAGCCACCACTTCTCTCTCCAGCCATGGTTTTGCACTTCCTAAATCCTCCAGAACTTACACAAACCCTCAGAAAAGCAAGAAAATCCTCAACTGATAGCAATTACACAAATAATATGTGTTAGAACAAGGACTCATACTTGATATGGATTAGTTATAGAAAATTAAATTACATTTCTTACACACCTGAGTTTCTGGACTGAGATTCATATGTTCTAAAAACAATTTAGAATATTGAAATCTTTATTTTTAGGAATTTGTTTGAAGTTATCTAAAAGGAACACTGACGTGTTTAAAAATAAGTTCAAAGTACTGCAAACACAAAACTACGTGATAAATAGCATCTACGAGGAGAGATGTGGTTTAACTGGATATCAGAATTGAAGTCACCTGGATTATCAATATTTTGAAAATAAATATCATGGTGAAATTAAAAATTGACTGAAACTATTTCTTGACTGATTATTTTAATGCTGCTAATTTCTGCCAACAGGGATTTTCCTAAACCTCTCATAGACTGGAGTAATTACATGTTCTTTAATTGAGAGATAATGAATTAATTTTAAGCATTTTGTCTTTTTTCTAATACATAAAAATAGTAGTATTACAATCCTCAAGATATTTTATATTAAGCCTCCAAGTATTCTCTTTCCAAATCTTTTTCTCAAGATTGAAAAATGCATATATATGAATACCAGAGGTATAAATCTCAGAACTAAATGCAACTAAATTCTATCATTTAATAAACACTTGATAGTATATGAAGGATGTGGTAGGTGTTGCAGAAAATGCAAGTATATGTATATGTGTATATATGTACAATACGGTGGCTAGAGAGCTTATACTCTAGTGGATAAACAAGACGTAAACAAATATCTGTAATGCAAGATATAAAGTGATAAATGTTAAAGGCAGACTGATAAATTATGAAAATTAAGTAATTAAAACATCACTTCTGGGCACAGGGATCAGGGAAAATTTCATGCAGGGGAAAGCTGGCAAAAATGGATCTTGAAAGATGAATGTCATTTAAGCAAAGAGAAATGGAAGAAAAGGCTTTCTAGGAAGAAAAGTCACAGGGAGCAAAATCATATAGGTGAGAAAGTGAGTTATGTAGAACAAAAAAATGTACCTCAATTTTGTGAGAAATTAGAGCAGCACCGTATAATAGAACTTTCTGAGAGTGAAAATATCCACTCTGTGTGCTATCCAATACAACAGCAACTAGCCACATGGTTATTGAGCACTTGAAACGTAGCTAGTGTGACTAAGGAACTAAATTTATAATTATATTTAATTTTAATAATTTTAACTTGAAAGTTCAATGGCCACACATATCTGGTGAATATCATATTGGACAGAGCAACCTTTGAGTGAATTGTGGCAAATAAGGTGTTGCGCCCCGTTTGTGGATTGAGTAATAAACTAGTAAGCAATAGGAAACATTTCAAGTTTTCTAGTAGGAGAATATCAAGAGCACAAATATAGAAAATACCAAACTGACCAACAACTGACAGCCTTGTGAAAGAGTAGATGAGAATAAAACAGAAACGAGAGGAAAGAAGTCTTTTATGAACACTTTTGCAACAGTGTAATGAGAGCCTCAATTAGAATAGTCTCATTTAAATGGTGAAATGCATAACAGAAGCAAGGAATCTTGCAGACATGCAACTGCCAGTGCTTGGCACTATTTTATCTGGGAAGCCTTCTCTGACTTCTGCTAAATCTCTTCTTGACTCTCCTCATTTCCTCCAACATCCATTATGAGTTTCTGGAATATGCTATGAAAGTGGATATATCTATAGTATTATTTTGCAGGACTGTCACTTTCTGGTTATCTCTCACTCTGGTAGATTGAAAATTACAAAATGACAGAATGTGGTTTATAAGTCATGGCATCTGCCAGTGCTGGGAACATGAAAGTTATTCACTATGTCAATGGCTAAGACTGAATCAGTAAGAAGGAAGGTACTAATAACAAACACACTGGTAGTCAAGTCTGAATTATTGGAAAGATGGTGATGCCATGAACAAAATGGAGAATGCAGAAAAATGTATTTAGCAGAAACTGGTGAATCATTTCAGGCATGCTAAAGTTATGATTTCTGAAAACATTCAAGTAGTCAGAAAGGTAAAAAACAACTTAGCTGTGGGGAGAGCAGTTAAGAAGAAAGGTATAAGTATAGGAGCAACCCACAAAAGTGGTAACTAAAACTGCAGATATCTAGTAGACTGTAAAAATGTGTGCACATAAAAAGGACACTGGATTAATTAGCACAAGGTAATTTTATGTTTCTTTAAACATAAAAGCAGATTTGCCTATTTAATCAAAGTAATAGGGAAAAATAATTGAGGACTTAGTTCTCTATGTACTATATTTTGTTCTTCCAAACAAGAATAAATTGTTTTTTTTACCTTCATTCCATTTTTCTACGTGTTAGTGTCACCAATTCTGAGTTCAGGTAAATGGATGAGGCATTAACAGCTCAATATCCTTAGGCTTGCTCATGGCATGTAAGATACACACACAGGTCTATTTCACAAGGCCACGTAAAAAAAAAAGTATGAATTATTGTTTTTCTAAGGTTAATTAATTATATCTTTATACTCTTTAATGTAGTAGATCCTAGTATTATTCTTTAAACTTGTTCAGAAATATATGTGATTCAATAGAAATAAAATAAATACTGGGATGAAAGTCAGAAGGTCTGAGTTCTAGATCTGACATAAAATAATTGACCATTTGAATGTTGGCAAATAATTAGATATTTGTCAGCATTGGGGTCATTACCGACTAATGCCTGAATTGAAATACATGAGCTTAAGTTTTTAAGTGGTCAAAATAAATGAATTTAGACAAAGAATTTACTTTTGAGAAATAATGTTTTAATAGTGAAAACAAAATTTAACTCTAAACTCTTTTTTCAATTTATTCACAAATATTGTCAAATTTCTTTGGTTATGTTGTTGAATCACAGTAACTTATATTTTTGCGTTAGTATTTGCACCACACTCTGGAAGACAATATCTACTGAGATAACCGATGAATGCACACCACCATCACTGACTGCTATCATAATGTTGATTTATTTTGTAAAGGATGCATGTGCCATAATTAGAATCTTTAAACATGAAGAGAAACACATCCTTCCTGTTTCATATCCTTTCCTATTCATATCCTGTTTCAGATAGTATGCTTTTTATCCACATCCCAGTGAAAATAGTTGGTCTCTATTCTACAATATAGAAGATCAATGACTTATTATAATAATAACTGTGTTATTTGCTAAAATGTTATGTTTACTTACTTTTCTATCACATATTAAATGGTGTAGGGAGAGCCACAAATGCAGAAAGATATGATTCATTTTTATGTATAACGTGGTAATAATCAATAATGAATACTAATAACTAAAGTGGGAAACCTAAATTAAATAATGAATTTACAGACATGAATTTCATCTTAGTGATGATTTTTCCTTGCCTATACTCACATCTTTACCACAGTTTAATTAGGTATATTACTCTTAACAGAACTAATATGGTCAAGAGGGAAACACTTTAAAAAAAATTTGTTCTAACATTAAGTTTATGCATCTAAGAGCCTTATATTTGTAACATCTGACATATGAATATGTTCTTGTAAATTTTTCATATAATAGAGAATTATATTCTATAAAAAGTGAAAACTTACTATTGAGGCAAACACATAATAGTTTGATGCACATGCCTTCATCATTTTCCTAAATGCACTTAGAAAAGATTTAATTTGCATAAAGGGATTATACTGTATATATTCTTATTTTACCTAATAATGTGTCTTGGCAATCTCTTCATACCCATTTATAGGCATCTACCTACTTTTTTTTATTATGACATATTATGCTATTGTAAAAATTTGTCATGTTTTATTTAACCCTTCAATAATGATGAATATTTAGTTGTTTTCATGACCTAATAATTTCTCAAAGACCCAACCTCCAAATATCATCACATTGGACATTAAGATTTAACATATGAATTAGGGGAGGGGGACACAAACATTCAGTCTATAGCACCCATAATATCTTCGTCCCATTATATTTTTCTCCTCAATGTAGTGGCTTAATACATTCTATTTCTATTAACAATCCTGATACGTTTCTTTCCTTCAATAAAACAAATCATTTTTCTGATCAATACTGTCCAGTATTATCCATCATGCTATGCTCTTTAATTTCATTATTCAAAATAATCCTCATGAAAAACTTACGAGTTAAGAATTTTGATATTTCTGTTCCATATGAACAACTAAGCCACTCCTAATAGTCTTATCAAGTGGTATATATCAAATCCTATTTGCTGAATAAATCAATACTTTAAAACCCTCAAATATTTGGATTTGGATGTACTAAAATCAAATTACATTTCAAAGGCTTAATACAGTCACACAATTAAAATATGAAAATACCTCATGGTAAGTCTATGAAACCTTCCGAGATTGAAAGCACTTCCTCCACTACAGATTCCTCATAGATGGTACTTCAGTATCAGCTAGTACTTCAGAAAACAGCCATGATCATATCTTCTAACTTCATCATATCTTCCATGACATTCATTACCTCTCCAAGCTCCTGTAAAAAGCCTTGCTGTTTTGTGGATGGTAGGCACCATAGGCATATATCACCTCAGTATTCACATTTGTTAAATTGCTCTCAACTATTCTCAACTTTTTCTTTTTGTAAATAAAAGCCATCTTCTCTGCTTCATGTTTTCCATGTTTCTGGATGACTCAATGTCTGTGTGGACAATCCTTCCAACATCTGGTTACTCTGTTTGTAACTTCATCTCTAGGAAAAGCCTTTATTTTCCTTCCACTTCCACTGACTGCATCCATGGCCACAAGTTGGACATTATCATCATCCACTGAACTGCTGCATCTTTAACCATCTTAGTTCTCCAACCATTTTATCCCAGTACATTACACCTTTTTATCTAATATAATTAAGGCTCTCAGTCTCATTATCTCTCTTCCTTGTCTTCTCTACCCTTGACTTTCCTTTCCCATCCAATATTGTAGACCTTCATCTCAAATCTGTATTTGCCAATACCCACAATTCCATTGTGTGTCCCAAATTTAAGGAGAGTAATTAAGAAGTTATTTCAACAATCTAATTATAATTGAAGATAAAATCTGAAAAATTCAATGATTGTTTGAATAAATGCTATGAGTGATACCACTATGTCAAAAAAATAAAATACACAGAGATCTCCATTTTCCCCTCATTATATTTCTATGCTCCAAACATGTAGAATTTTTATTTTCATCAAATGTTACCTCTCCCCCCATTCACCCACCCAAATTGACATGGCTATATTCTATTCATACTTTAAATGTCAGATTAATGATACCTTTCTGACCTTGAGAAATTAATAAAATGCTCTTGAATATGCTGCATTGAACCCTATAGTCTCCTATCATAGCAATGATAATGGTCGATTGTAATCTTCTGGATTCTGTTTCATTTTGGTTTTTTCCACAGAATTGTAAATTCTCTGAAGGCAAAAACTTTACCTAACTTTATTTGTTAGTCTCTCAGGTAATAGTACAGTGTCTAACACACATAAGTCATGCAATAAATCTTTATTAAGAGAATAAATAAGTGTATAAATAAGTAGATTGGTTAATCAGTAATCGCTCAGTATTAGATTAATAAATAAAAGACAACTGAACTAATTTGAGAGTCAGTCAGTTAAGTGTGCCAAGGTAAAAAATTACTGAAAGCCTTAGTTAATGGTATAAAAATGGTAAGAGATTAAGCTTTAGAAGATTCAGACAATTTCCAGTAAAGTTTTACTGGCTGGTGTGGTTTTGCATATGGCAAGTCCCATGGTATCACATTCAAATACTGAAACTCCCCCTAGTGGGCTTGATGAAGCACCCTGCGCTTTGCAAACTATGTCCTTTGGCTTCCTTTAGGACACCTGAAAACCGCAATCCTCCCATTTGTGCGTGAGTGAATGATATGGAAAGCTCATGGGGTCTTTTGAGTTTAAAGTGTATAACTTAATCTTGTATTTCATCTGTGCAAAATATTTAAAATTAACTTACACTGATTATCTGGTGTCATGACTATAAAACTAAAATGCCTTACATGTTTTACTTTATTCTGTCAAGCTCATTATATGAATAGACATAGTTTTGAAAAGTATCTCAAGTTCTTCTAGAGTTAGCATTTTGGTTTGTTCTTATTTAGTGGCAAAAATTGTAAATCAATAATTTTTTAAAAAAGTCATATTTTAATGAAATATTATTTATAAATCAAAATTAATACAAAAAGTCTATGATGAACAAAATGTCCATTTTTAAACAAAGGCATGCTGCTGTTCTGCTCTCTGTTTGTTTTGTAACCCTGTGCTATTTGTACAACAGGAACAGACATTTTCAATCAGCCCAGGGATCCCAGCTCTCCTGCCAAGTAAGCTTGTGACAATAGTGTGTGAAGAGATTGAACAACTCAGGACTTTATACTGTCATTTTTAAATCATAAAACTTATAGTAACTAATTCCACTTGGTTTGAAATATGGGAGACTATTTTGGTAAGTATACATATGGGTACACATTTTTCCTTTTACAGCCAGCTCCAATATGGGTCAGCATGATACAATAAGCAAAGAAAAGAAGCTAGGCAAGGTGACTTTAGGTGAAGTTTCAAACTCAGCCTAATCCCTTGAGAAAAACTGGAATATAAATTACAGTTGGCCCTCAGCATCCACACATACCCCATTCACAGATTCAACCGACCGCCATCAAACTCGACCCCGAGGGTATAGAGGGTCCAACTGCACTACAGGGACTTGAGCATCCTCTTAATCTGGTGTCCACTGGGGAGTCCTGGAACCAATACCTTGCGGATTCTGAGAGGTGGCTGTACAAATTAAAGTTTGTCTATCTTGAGACAAAGAGTCTGGGATTTTATCCTCCCATAGCAGCAAAGCACTGGCAATAAACCACCTCCAGGAGAAGGTAGAACAGACTCCCAGGCACTTCAGTTTTTCCACAGAGATGCCAAAGGACAATCGTCTCAAGAAGGTTGCAGGTACAAGCCTGAACAGCAAACCTCACAGACACTGTGAAGAAGTATTATTTAACAGGGCATATTCTAGTGTCATTGAAAAAATACTGGCTAAAAGTCCACAATCTGATTTAATCCAAGTTGCAGTCATTTACTTGTTTAGATCAGGTTCTCCCAGAACAGACCCTGAGACAAGAATTTGTCTCCATATCCTAACAATGTCCATTAATAAAGAACACAGATATAGGAACCAAATGATTTATAATGGAAGTGTTCCTACTGGAAACTAGAAAATGGAGTGGGAAAGCAGGACAGGAACGCAAGGTCTGTTTAGGATGAGACAAGTAAGGCACTATCCTCAGGTGCAAAATATAAAGGGGCAACATGGATGGACCTAGAGATTGTCATACTGAGTGAAGTCAGAGAAAGACAAATATCATATGATATCACTTACATGTGGAATCTAAAAAAGGGTACAAATGAACTTATATGCAAAACAGAAATAGAGTCACAGATGTAGAAAACAAACTTATGGTTGCCAGGGTGTAAGGGCGGGGGGAGGGATAAACTGGAAGATTGGGATTGACATACACACTACTATATATAAAATAGATAACTAATAAGGATCTACTGTAGAGCACAGGGAACTCTACTCAATGCTCTTTAATGGCCTATATGGGAAAATAATCTAAAAAAAGTGGATATATGTATATGTATAACTGATTCACTTTGCTATATACCTGAAACTAGCACAACATTGTAAATCAACTTACCTTCTTACCAGAGGGTAAGAAGTAGTGATGATTGGGAGATGGGGCTTGCACAGTAGAGTCAGAACTGAGGGAGTCTCTTCCCATCCACATCTTCAGGCATTCATGGCACCATGTTCTCAGACCACCTGGTCACCTCCCTCATCACCAGATCTAGCTGGGCATAAGTTGTGGGTTGTGTTAGTGATAGCATGTTCCAGTAATAACTAGTGACCATGAGACTGCTATTGGATAATGGAGATGATATTGAGGAAAATACTACACACTTGTAGAAAAAGGAAGACTGCTTTGTTGAGGCCCAGGTTATTTTCCCTTAATCTGTTCAAGACCTCTGGGGAATACCTAACTTAAGGAAGGGTTTTAATGCAAGTGGAAAGAGTCTTAATCAAACTCAAACAGATAACTCAAACATTTGGCATTTATTTATTTATTTGTTTATTTATTTATATCTTGCTATCTTAACCTGATATGCATTATGAGACTGTTACTATCTGTGGGGCTACGTAATAGAAATTAATTCTGGCTAGCAGATGCAAAGTAAGAATTCATTATAGAGATCTTGAGATCCTGGGGTCACTCAACATTGAAAAAGATGAAAAAATAAATAAACTTAGAAAAGTGAGGAACCAGGGCAAATTGGAAATTCAATACAGTTGGAAGTAATTTACAGCAGTATTTTGTTATCACCACTATGCTAAATCAGCTCAAATAAGTTTTCAGTCTTTGTGACACTGTTAAAGATTCAAAGGATCCAAAGTAATCACAATGAACAAAGCTAGGTCATGTGCCCATACATGGCTAGGAATCTTTAGGAACCTTGACAGACAGCTCTATAAAGACTGCGGACAAGGAGAGTGAGGTAATAACCAGAAAGGAAATCACAGTGTGATAACCAGAAAAACGTTTAAGATTATGCTGTACAAACAGAAAAATGAAAGTAAAAACAAAGAATGAAAATATCATTTAAGTCTCTCAAAAGCTATCAAGTGCCCATTGGTTGGACAGGAGTCATAAGCAGTCCAGAGCACAGAAGAAAAATCCCCAATAACATCATATCAGAACCAGGGACAAAATGAGAGTAAAAGATAAGCAAGTCAGAAGCCCCTGAACTGTTATGAGAGCTGAGATGCAATTTGAATTCAATCTTTTCGTCAACCAAAGCATGAGTCACATCAAACAGAGATCTATCTTCCACCATATAGAAATGGATGTTACACCTGAAATTTAATATAAAGAAAACAGAAAAAAAATTGATGTAAATACCTGCTGTTTCAGTCATCAACACAATTTTTTAAATATAGAAACTGTGTGCTACATTTTGGAGTAGTTTCTATTCAAAATAATTGGTCTCAACAATACATAAATAATGATACCCTCAGATAATTGGAAAATTCTGTGATTCAGAAAAAGTTTTCTCCCAGAGTTATGAATACCTGGAAAAAATAATTGCATTATTGACATGATATGTGTACAATATTGAAAAGTCATCATGTCAAAATTGTATACGTGATCTATAAAATACTAGAAATTGATAGAGCTGTGCAACTACACAACATTTAAATTCAATGTTTAGAAGTCAGTGTACTTCTAGCATTCTATATGCATTAATTTTCTAATAAATTAATACATTGAGATATTTCCAAATGATATAAATATGAATAGGTTTTGAATTAAAACTCCTGAATTAAAAATTGGTTTGCTCTGCAAAGGGAAAAGAAAAAAAACACTTACAGGTGTATTAAATATTCACCTTTCCTATGTTTATGAAGACTGTCAACTTCAGGATTCTTCTGCATGCAATTTATATAAATATCACCAAATAATTGATGCAAAACTGTTTATTTGAGCGGCAGCTTAACTTACTTATCAACAAGTTAACAGCGTGCTCTTTCCCCCTGCCCCTTCCTGCTTCAGCTCTCCCAGGGTCTCTCTGTGTTAGCTGATTAGTGTGATTTCCAGATATTATAACATCATTCAAGGATACAATTTTATAATTTGTACTGAGGAAAAATTACCTTTTTTATATAAATCGCACAGTTAAAGTAATTATAACAGTAGGTATGTTTTTCTTGCGTTTAATTTGTTTTCACCAGTTTTCCCATTTACTAAACAGCCTATGGCACCCAAAAGCTTGCTTGGCTAGACTTAGGTGGGGTGCCTATTCTCTTTTCTGGGAAAACTGACCCATGTGAAATTCACTATCCTCTTTTAACCTCTACTATAAAGAAGCATGTTGAAAATGGAGGGGCCTGCTATATCCCTTTTGATTCAGTAGGACGTCAGGTCATTTTGATGGACACTAAAATCTTAAAAATTCACCTGTTCATGGCACAGAAAAGTCCAATTGCTACTTCCAGAGAGAAAACTGTTCAACATTATCAGAATTTGATTGACACAAAATCATGATCTGCTAGGAAACAGTGATACTGTCATAATATCTTTCTCTAGTATTTTGCAGAGAGACCAGCAAGCATCTCAAAAAGCCATAAATAGGAAGGTTTTCAACATGAATTCCACAATACCAGAAAACTTGCTGTATTTCCCTGCATATTTTCTCCTTACAGGTTCTACGTTTTTAAATCCTTAGAATAGACACATGTACAATTTAGTGCCCTGATCAAGCCTCCTCATATTTTTTTTTTTTTCTGCATTTGGACAGGATGCCCTAAGCATAGTGTATCTTATCCATGCCAGATTGGACAAATGTCAGACTAAAGGAAAAGCCAGTTGCTTGCCTCTGTGCAGAGTAGCAAGTAAAGAGAACCAATCAGCATCAATCCTGTCAATACTAAACTAAATTTAGACCCAAGCAGCCCAAGTATCTGCCTTGGCTGCCCTGATTTCCACGGATTAAATGTGCTAAAGACCTTTAATTAATTAGGGTCAAATTACTTCAGAATAATTTCAACACAAAATAAGAACAAAAGTATTTTTAATATGTGTTCATGTGTATATTACCAGATAAAATTTACTTTCTCACGTTCATATAAGGGACCTCTACTTACCCACTATGAATTGAATTCTTCCCTGAGAATTTCACTACAGATCTTGTTTTTCAATCATTCATTCATCCAATCAATAATTTATCAAATGTCTAATACTGAAGGGCACTGGACAAGTATTTGAAGTTTTGGAGGAAAAAAAAAAGACACTGTTCATTAGGACCACAAACTTGAATACAAAGACTAAATAGGTAAAAATGGTGATATGTTATGATAAATATTCCAACAGGATTATGCACAAGTTCCTACCAGAACACAGAAGGTCATTTTGCTCAAACCAAGGAGAAAAATAAATTAATTCTGCAAAAAGGAAAAAAAAAAATATCACCTGATTTAGTTTGAAGCCTATCCTGGAGTTTTCCATGCAAAATGGGAACAAAAATGAGGGAGCAAATGTCAGGAAAAGGGAGCAGTAGTAACTGGTAGAAATGCACATATTTTTCAAGTAATTTGAAGGACATACATAGACATTGAGGAATTTTAAGTAAGAGAGTATAAAATGAACTGAATTATGTATCAGAAAGATCAATTTAAGTCCTCAGTAGAGAATGCATTGAACTGGGCTGGGATGTGAAGTGTTGAGGGCCTGCAGAAAATCAGTGATGATGAAATTCATAGGAAGACACTGATTTTAGAGATATTAAGAACACAGAACAAGAAAGAAGTGAGGAAAAGAGAGGAAACAGGCACAAATTCTACGTTTCTGATTTTGTCTACTGGCTGGGAAATTATGATTCAAAAGTCCTAGAGTTCAATTGTAAAATAAGTGAGAAAACAAATTAAAGAAAAATGGTACAGGGCTTCCTTGGTGGTGCAGTGGTTAAGAATCTGCCTGCCAATACAGAAGACACGGGTTTGAGCCCTGGTCCTGGAAGATCCCACATGCCGCGGAGCAACAAGGCCTGTGTGCCACAACTACTGAAGCCTGTGTGCCTAGAGCCCGTGCTCTGCAACAAGAGAAGCCATTGCAATTAGAAGCCTGTGCACCACAACCAAGAGTAGTCCCAGCTCGCTGCAACTAGAGAAAGCCCGCATGCAGCAATGAAGACCCAACGCAGCCAAAAATAAATAAATTTACTTAAAAAAAATGGTACAAATAGGAAAAATATTTGAAACATTATCATCATGATATATAATCTTAAGAAAGTATTCTGGGCTTCCCTGGTGGCGCAGTGGTTGAAAGTCTGCCTGCCGATGCAGGGGACACGGGTTCGTGCCCCGGTCCGGGAGGATCCCACATGCCGCGGAGCGGCTGGGCTCGTGAGCCATGGCCGCTGAGCCTGCGCGTCCGGAGCCTGTGCTCCGCAACGGGAGAGGCCACAACAGTGAGAGGCCCGCGTACAGAAAAAAAAAAAAAAAAAAAAAAAAAAGAAATTATTCTACTTGACTACCTAAAACCAACCTTGGTTTTAAATCAAATCCAGTCATCAGTAAAGCTAGGTAGATACTTAGTGATATTGATCAACTAGAGTCTACTATAGTTTACTGAGAACAAGCAATACATCCCTTAAACAATATTAAGACCCCATAGGTCTTCCTCATCCTCCATAAATGAATTATGAATAAAACAAAACCAAAAGCTGTTTAAGAGATAACAAGAATTAAAGAATTTGCAGCAGATGGTACCAGCTGTGCACATTTAATTCCAGCTCAAACAATCTGCCAAACAGACAGAACTGCTTTTGCATGGGAAATTGGAGTGTCTCAGAGCCAAGGAGGAAATCAAGAGTAGAATTTCTGGCATGAGTTATCAAACCTTTTATTATAATTAATGTTAGTGGACACAACCTTTCTTTCCCTTCCCTACTTTCTTTGCTCTATGTGCATTGCCTCTACTTCCTCTCTCTTTCATAAGCATATATACACCTACACGCATATATACATACACACACCAATGTTTCCATCAATTAAATAAAGAATAAACTCAGAGTTACATAGTCAAAATGTAATCTAGGCATTCATCAAATATGTATTAAAGTGATTAAAGTGTATAGTATAAAAGCATTTATTGTGGACCTTTTAAAGATACATTTGAAACGAATCCTAACATGTTTCAATACATGTGTAAAGACATAAACTATAAATAACAAAGTAAAGTAGTATAAATGTCATAATATAATCCATATAGAAAATACGTATATGCTTAAAGAAAATAAGACCTGAACTCAGCATTGAAATTTGGAATTTGGATATGTGAATAAAAAATAAGTAAGTATTAAAATCCAAGAGAGCAATATCAACTAAGACTCAGATGCAGAATTCAAACACATTTGGAGTGTGCGCTGATTAGAATTGACTCACTAGAAGGAGGAAACATCCCTGAATGATCTTGACTATGAGATTTAATACCGTCAATTTATCCTGAAGATAATGATAATGATAATGGAACAACATGAAGGTTGTTTGAAAAGGTAAGAGCCATGATGAAATGATCATACTCAGTGCATGACAGAATGAAGCAGCCAGTGTAACTAGTAGGTCCTTGCAATAACATATGCATGAGATAATTAGTACCCGAGCTCACATGATGGCAGTAAAATGGAAAGGAACTTAGTGGAGTCTAATATAAAGGAGGCATTTTCAGATATTAGTGTTTGACTCTATCACAGACATAAGGAAGAGAGAGATGTAAAAAATGAGGTTTGACTCTGAGTAGTTGGGATGAAAATGGCAACGATTACAGAGAAGTTCAATCAGAAGAAGCAAATTTGGGGAGGGAGGAGAATACAGAAGAGGATGAGTGCAATATGAGCTGCATTGTGCCTGAGATGTTAGGAACAGAACAAAATGTACATAACTTGAGCTCAAGCTGGGGCTTGAGAGTTCTAGATCACACACAAATATTTACGTAAAACTCATTCTAAAAGAGGTGATAGTCATAAGAATACATCAGTATTTTGAAATAAATGAATATTAATGAGTGAAAATTTATGGAGGTCTCAAAATGTTTCAGTAAAGAATGCTCTCACTTAGGGTGGGGATAGGAAGAAGAGCCTTTGTCGGGGGTCAGGGGGACAGATATCAGAGATCAAATTGGAATCCACTAACCATGTTCCTAAAACCAATGTCATTGGCTGTCTTGGATACAGTATTAATTTCCTAGGGCTGTGAAAACAAATTACTAGAAACTTGTTGCCTTAAAACAACGTTTAGAGTTTGAAATCAAGATGTCAGGAGGATAGATTCCTTCAGGAGGTTCTGAGGGAGAATTCATTCCATGCCTCTCTCCTAGCTCCTGGTGACTGCCAGCACTCTTTGGCCTTACGTGGATTGTAAACTCATCACTCCAATTTCTGCTTCTTTTTTGCATCAATTTTTCTTCTGTGACTTTTCTCTCTTGTTTTTTGTTAAGGACACTTGCCATTGGGTTTAGGGTCCACCCTAAATCCAGGATGATCTCATCTCAAGATCTTTATCTTAGTCACATCCATCTGCAAAGACTCTTTTTTAAAAATAAGTTTACATTCACAGGTTCCAGGGGTCAGGAATTGGAAATATCATTTTTGGGGGTGCACTATTCAGCCCATTTGAGGTATTATGAAATGGTATGGAGTGATCATCGTATATGGTAACTTCTTCTAGCAACATACCTCTTGAGAATGTTAATCAAAAATGTGTGAAGCAAACAGTTATCCCATTTCACAGATGAAAAATTAAGGCTCATTCTGTTATCACCAAGTGATAGCTTTCTTACCCTAAAGGCATTTTCAATATCAGTTTTTTTTATCTAATAGGCATGACTGTAACTGCTTCAGATTCAGAATAGCATTTATCTTACTGTTTTTGCTTTGAAAAGGAAGAATTTGTGTTGACACACCATATTCCTTTTCCCCACTCTTTTCTGATCACTGAATGTACAAGATTTCTAACCAGGAAGAGTTTTTTATTTGTTTGCTTTTTTATTGCTTTGTCATCATTGTTTGCTTTGACTATGTTTTGCTTGTTTGTTTGATTTAGAAAAAGAGCAAAGGTAATTGGGAAGAATAAGGATCAAGATTTTATTTGTCCCAGGGTAAGCACACTCTAAAAAACTGAAATGGACAAACTGAGTGATAATCACATTGTAATTGTTGGATAGCTTAACCTCCTTAGAGATGCTGTTGCTATTGTATTTATATATTTAGAATCTTATGTCATGCATTAGATTCATTGCCCATTCTAGACATGTGAAATCTCCCAAAATTCAGATTGGTATTCATATATTGGATAATGAGGTAAATTCTCCATGCATTTGCAAATATAGTATTTGTTCATAGTGTTAATATACTTAACCAGACACAAAAATATTCCAGATCTACCTACTTATTTATACTATATATTTATTAATATTAACAGTATATATTACATATTTTATTTACTATGTGCTATATTAATATTAAATTATATAATAATTAATCAATCTTATTAGTATGTTTCTAATAAATGCCTGATGACTTCAATCAACTTGAAAGGCTAACTTCATTCTTTCTATAAACCTCTGTATACAAAATGCCAAAACAAATTGATTTGCTTATTCAATGAAACGATCCACTGACTGAGTTGTTTTAAAAATGTGCCACTGGAGGTTTACTTGAACTGACCAAATATTATAGCCTACTAAAGAGAAAGGAAATGTAGAAAATATTTGCAAGGACCCTTATTGTCTCCCAATTCCCACCTCTCCCTGGCTCATTTTACCTTTCTGGCCTCACCTGCCATGTCTTTATCACTTAACCAAATTGACCAAATCCTAGATATGCTTACGGAGTTTCTAACTTAAAATATTTCTGGAAAATAACTCTCCACCAAGATATTTTTCTGCCAAACATCTCCAGATGATTCTAGAATAGCTCAAAGGTATATACTTTGCTTGAAGTTTTCTCCATTTCCCTCAGCTATAAATAATCTCCCACCATCTTGGTGTTTTATAAGTAGCTCTCTTAAAATGGCTGAACTATATTGACATTCACTACTGTTACCTGAGAATATATTCTATCCCTTCTATTACATTGTAAGCTCCTTGAAAATAATGTGTGAATCTTGTTTTTGTTTCCTTGTAGTAGGAGCTCAAAATGATTTCTTAAATAAATGAATGAACACAGAGATGAAAATGATACTTGCTACACAAAGAGTAAAGATGAAATCGATCCCTGTCCAGATGGGACAGATATTTGTACTTACAATCCAAATTGGATTATGTGTAGCCAAACCAAAATCAGCTGCATTGATTTTCCTTCCTTCTGTGGCCAAAATGATCCTTCTAAGTTAAGGTCACAGTTATCTTTCTCTGAAGAAAGAATGCCTATGTTGTTTGGCTTCCTGTACTCTTATTCTGGGAAATATTTAAACATTTGTTAATTTTAGATAAATTTGAAAAATCAACGAAATAACAGAGTTGTTGGTGATCATTTGGGAAGTTTAAACACTGGGTCAAATTATGCAGTAATGAATATTCATACTTTTAATATGGTTCAGACACTAGCACATGTAACCACATATATGGATTATGGACTTCCAATTTGTGAAACCTCCAACAGTTCTACTATTAATGGTTCCTCTAATTCAAGTTTATAAATATTTAGGAAAAATAACCTCACAATTATATTTATAAAAAGTTAATAAATTCTGCTTTATCACCAGCAAAACCACTTCACTATCTCGTGAAAGGACATTTCAAGCACAGGTGACGTACTTGCCTTTTACCTCTGGGCTGTGTTTTGCTTGGTTGGGGCTTCTAGGATTATGATCAAATATAATTTAAAGCTTGAACCTTTCCAGAATTAACTTTGTTTTAGAATTGTTTACTTCTAAGTTTAGATTTCTCAGCAAAATTTCATAAAACTGACTTTTAAGTAGATAAGTGAAACAAAATATAAAGAAGGTCTCATACATGCTACCTAATCCACAATAGACTAGCAAAATGCAAAATAAAATGTATTAGTGGTTTTACTGAACTCTGAATATTTGAACATATGCGTTTACATCAAGAAATTATAATCAATTTTGAAGATTAGCCAATAATATATAGATGATCAAAAAGTCAAACGTTTTAGGAGATAATAATGAGTTTATTGGCAGATAACTTCAGGGCGTGAAATCAAATATGCATTGCATTTTGATAGTAATGATGATAGATTTGGTATCTTTTGAAATCCAGCCATTTGATTTATATTCTCTAAATATTTATGCATTCTCAAGTGCATTTGAGGTTGATACCACATAACTATATTAGGGTTAAAGAAATGATGGTAGAAAGATCTGCTACACTGGGAACTCAGATTTATTCAGAGCTTGTCAGCAAAACAACTTTATTACTTATGAAAAGAAGAGACCTGGATTATCCTGATTGTTCAGCAAAGACACCTTTTGCTTAACTTTTTATTTCTATTCCTTTACAAAGAGACAAGTTAAGTGATATTAAGGCCCAGGGTTAGCAGGAGAGTGAAATTATCCTCAAGACAAACAGAACTGTCTTTAAAGATTCTCTCAATTCTTATCTTTTTTCTTTTAGGATCATTACTTACATGTTCCCCAACTATTTACCATGGTTCTTTTCCTTTAGGGAAATGTGCTCATATAGTTTATATTAAACTATTTATATATTATATTTATATTGTCTATATTTAAGAAGGTATCAGTTTAAAAATTTGAATGTTAATGTACTAAACTTATACATGTGGCTCATGTCAAAAATAAGTTTTTTAGGAGTCAAAGTGTGATTTTTTTGTCTGGATACAGCAATAGATACTGCCTTCAGTTTTAAGGTTTTTCTGTTCTCTCATTGTTTAAAACACACTATTATTACCCTTATGTGACATAGAAATTCAGTCTCTGACTTTCTTAATGTGGTTAAAACTGGAAAAGACTGAAATGCCTGTTAAGCCTCACTATTAATAAAACTGAAAGAGGAGTCAGGACATAAGAGGAATGGATGCCTAGGAAGCACACTTAGCAACACTTCCAAGAGGCTCATCTCCACCTCTCAACAATGCTTCCTGATTAGCAGCAAGACAGATACTTTTATCCACCTGATAATTTATCTTCTTAAATATGATTGCTTAAAGAAAATTTACTTTATCATGAATATTAGATCTCTTTTTTTTCTCCTCAACCAAATAGGGACTATTGCAAGTCGAAATGTACAGACTTGAGTTAGAATTCTTGCATTATTCTAGATTCAACATTTAAATTCAAATGTTTTATTTCCCAGGAGTTGGAGAGGTCAGATATGATGGACTCAAGAATGGATACTTAAGTAGAGAAAAAGAGAAAAGTAGTTCTTTTTATCCTACTCTCCTGGCAACAAATTCTAAATGAAAACTGTGAACAAACAGTAAAATTCCTGCTTCATTATTTGTAAATCATTAACATTTTTACTTTATTTTTTTCCCCCACAGACCCGGAGGTTTAAATTTGAGCATTTTTATTAAAAAAGTGTATGTCTACAATCAGTGGACATTCAGCCCTAATAGGCAGGAACATTTCTATAACAAAATAAATACGGCATTTGAACAGTAATCCTCATGTAAACCTGTGTATCTGTGACATGAATTAAGAAAAAAACACTTATAAGTTCATGACTCTGTCAAAAGTACATGCAATTCTTTTCAAAGTTAAAGGTAACCTCTTCCCAAGTCTTTATGTTGTTTTTTTTTCTCAGTGTATTCATTCTGTTTTGATCATTTTCCTGTGATATTGCCCTTGTGATGCTAAAACAGAGTAAATATATATCGAGGACCTGGTTTAAAATGGAGCAATTTTTGAAAAGGTGCTTATTTTCTCCCTTTTAAGTGCCAACTAAGTCTCACTTTAAGATCAAACTTCATTGTATTCCATAGTATTTGGGAGGGGGCCACCGAAAGGGAATGGAAATCTGGTACTTCCAGTTTAAAGAACCTGTCCCTTTCTGATCTAAACTCTTTTTAAGAACTCTCCAGGGTACTTGTCATTGTGACTGGCTTGATGATCCTTACCAAGTCCCTATTTCCCTTGACCTGTATGTGAGATGATCAATAGGCTGCAAGAAGTTTAAAAAAAAAAAAAGAACAAAAGAGGGGGGAATTTTAGTAACTGACAAGTATAAAAAGAAAAAAAACGTTTTTTCTGTGTGTGTGTGTATATACATATATACATAATTTCATTACCTATAAATATAAATTATATATATATTATATATAATTTGATTACCTTTAAATCATCTTATATCTTTGCTTTTCTATAGTTATACAGGTACATTTGTTATAAAGATCATATTTTTTGTTATTAGACTATTTTAAAACAAGCATCTTTGGGAGCTAGCATAGGAAAGAACAGTGGGCAAGCACATTGACTCAAAAATTGGACACCATAGATCCATATTTCCTCTTAAATATATTACCTCGGGCAAGGCAAGATAGTTAACTTCTTTATGTATCAATTTCTTCACCTATAAAATGAGGATAATTGTAATACTTGTCTCAGCAAGTTGTACAGAGACTGAATACGATATGCCTTGTGAATATAATACAATGTCAGGCATACAGGAAGCATTTAATGTTTGCTATTATGTTAGCTATTTTTTATTTTCTTTTTCTAACAGCCTTAAACAAATCTATGTACAACTGTGCTGCTTTCCTACAGATCAGCTGAGATAGATGATTTCTTCCACCCAAATTTAGACACTGTAGTTTTCCTTCCGGAGAAACTGAGGAATTTCTCATCCAGGATTTTGGCTGATAATATTATGTTTCTGGAATACCTCTGGGAATGCTCCCTTGAAGAGGAAGCTGTTTAGCATGAAAGACAAGAGTGTGATCCAGCACTGACTGTACTGGATTAAATGTTAGTGTTCCCGACGATGACGACCTTGGATAAACCATTTCATTTCCCCATGCCTTAACTTTTCACATCTCTAAAATATGATTTCCCATCCTATCTCAGGAGCTGGAAGATGCAGGTAAAAAATAGCTCGTGATTTATTATGAGCTGTAAAAACTAGAAACTATAGTATTGTTCAAAGTATTAGGTTCTACCAGATAAATCTTTTAACAACTTCCTATTGAAATTATAGGCAGGATTCATTTAGGGGAAGATAATTGGATTATAGGATTAGCATGTTTGACAATAAATTTCAGACACTGGTATCTTAGTAGTAGTCATGATGGTCCCATAGTCAAAGTTTATTTTTGCACAATAATTACTGTTAAAAGTATTCCTGACTTTTGAGAAATAAAGTTTTCGGGTGTAAATTCCTCCTGTCTGGATATATACCAATGTGTTCAAATAGATTACATACACCCAAGATTTTTTTCTTTTAATGAAAAGTGAAATCAGTTGAGGTGACTAAGCTCTACACATGTGGTGAGTAGGATTTTGTCAAGTGTCCTCATCAAGTCCAAGGACCTGTTTGCAGGTCCAACAAAGGCAACAGCAGCAGCAACACATCCTGACATCTTGACTGAAATCACTGCCAGCGCTTCCACCAAGGTGGCTGAGCAGGCTAATGACGTTTTCACCGTTGATCCTCCCAGTCTCCGTCTAGTCCCAAGCTTGTCGCCCCCTCCCTGGAATCTGCATATGCGGACAAGAAGAGAAAGCACTGGTGGGAAGGAACAGTATCCTGCACACCGCCCTTAATGTACCTCTCCGAGTTTAACGAGGTTGGTTATGCATTTACAGCTTTAGCCTCTTGCTAATGCTCCCTACCCAGAAAAGAAATTTCTCTTTCTCTTCTTTCTCTTCTCCCCTCGCCCCCCACAAACATACACACAGGCACACGCATATATACTTCACGGACACACTTGGGAAAACACCCACACATAGAAAATCATACTCCTCAACATTTCCATAAACACACACTCTTACCCTTCACTATAGTGCCCATGTATACACACACACACACACACACACACACACACACACTCCGTGGGAGAATCACAGACTCACACAAAATGCCACGTACCCGGAGAGCTCAGAATCCTTCCTATGCTTGCAGATTGAACCCACACACCACGCACGCCTATTGACACTCGCAGTGTGCCCACTTCCCAGAGTAAAACTCCCTCCAGATGCAATAGGTTTGCTCTTGTGAGTTGGCAGCTCCACATCGAGCCCAGGGACAAAAGCTGGCCTGTGGTACACGGGACAGGGCCATCATTTGTGGGCAATGTGGAAAGCTGCAAACTCAAATTGGGCAGTCCTCTTAACCAAGCCCTATAGATAGATACTAATCCCCCTGATAGCCTTCGGCATGCAAATGGAGACAGAAGCTTTTGCAATCTATTGCGGAGCCATTGCTGCAGTCCTCCCCCTCCTGAGACGGTATCAGATTCCCGAAAAGGTCAGATCTCCAAAAAGGCGCCTAGTCTAAGGAACATATGGGTTATAAGACCTGGGCCAGAACCAACCAAAAAAAGATTAGAAAATTGACATACAAGAGCAAAACACGCTGGTCTCCGGACAAAGCTCCCCCACACCTTGGCATGAGGGAAATAGGGTACCTTTTAGATGTGAAAGAGAAGCGGGAGGCTTAGCAAGGGCCAGTAGATGGCGCAAGAACTCTTCCTCTGTACAATGTTAACCCTTGAGTGGTGTGTTGGCGCGGACAGGTCCAAACGTATAGATACATAGGTTTTCCGTTTTGAAAGAACCCTCCCATTTACATATTTGGGACCGATTCAGAATTAAAACAAGTGGGTCTGTTCCAGATAACTACCACAGATAAAGTAGTTTAACTGCAGCACACATCAGCTGAAAATGGGGTAGGGAGAACGAAAGGGCGAACTCTTTGAGGAGATGACTGACTCCCTCCCCACCTCTCACCTCCGCCCTGGTCAAGGATGAAATCGGTTTGCCTAAAGATCAAAAAACCCGGTTGTGGGTTTACATCTAGGCACTTGAATATGTAAATGCGTGTGTACAAATAAATTCTTCTCTGTGATCTCCCTTTTTCAATTAAATCACAGGATGATAAATGTGAGACGCCTGCCTGAAATATACTGCAACTACAGTAGTAACACATGTCCCATTATAACGACATGGCCATCGATGGAGCCCGATTCATTTATCATCACGGTTTCCCTAAAAGCAATACAGATTCTCCGATTAAAATATTCCTTTAGCATGCTTCTATATTCATAGGCTGCAATAGAGACCTCAGTAACATAATATTTCTTGGGCTGTTTTACAGGCAGAATTGATCTATTCGGGGGAAAAAAAATCAAACCCCTTAATTTCAAATATTGTGGGGAGTTTGTCAAAGAGAGGAGCTGGCCTTTAAGAGGCTCACCAGTGGTTTCTGGTGGTTGCTATAACGAGCTAGAATCGAGGTAGATTTCGGTGGAGGGGTAAAAACGCACAAGAAAAGACAGAATCCAGAGTAGCAAAGACTTTGTGCCCCCGTTGGAGAGAGATGGTTGAGTCCTCGTCAAGGTTGCTGTGGTATCCCAGAAACACCATTCACTTCGAGCTGTGACCGCGCACCAATAACAGCAGCAACTCCGCTGCGCCGGGCTTAGGAGCAGGAATTAGGAGCTCGCGAATAATATGAAAGGGATCCGCAAAGGGGAGAGCCGAGCGAAGGAATCCAAACCCCGGGAGCCTGACACGAGAAAATGCGCTAAATGTGGCCGCCTAGACTTCATCCTGATGAAGAAAATGGGGACTCAAAGTGGATTTACGTTTTGGAACCTCGTCTTTTTATTGACGGTGTCTTGTGTGAAAGGTAGGTTTGCTTTCGGGGGTCCCCTCTGCTTTGGATGGAGGTGAGCTGACTTGTCGCCGGAGAGGGGTAGCTTCTTTGCAGTTTGCACAGATAAAAATAATCATGATAATACAGAAGAAGGAGTTGATTCACAGCTCTCTTTTCCCCCTCAGATAGGAAATGCATTTTGCTTGCCAGATTTGGCGTTCAATGCAGTGATTGAGCTTGTGCTCAATAAATATTCTTGCAGTATGCTCAAACGAATACGTGAGTTGGTTCGTATACCCTCTAACTAGTGGATATCCAGGCAGAATTCCTCTGCAAGACTTTTCTTGGTGGTGAAGATTACCTTGATTTCTAGTCAAACCAGTGGTGTTTGATGCTTTGGCTGGAATATTTATATTAAAGAGTCTCGTGTAAATGCTTTTTAACCCTTTCAGGTAGGAAAGTTACCGACATGTTAGGAATGTGCTGATTTTAAATGCATTAGGGCACAAGGGTCTTTCACGCATCCCTCACACCAACATGAAGGTGTGCATGCATATGTGAATTATTTCTACGTGGGCTCTTTTGCATTGATAAATGATAGAGGAGCTTCCATAGGTTCTGTGGTAGAGGTTTCGCTTAAAATGGGGCTTTTAAACGGTCTGAGACGCCACGAAATGTTAACGAGCTACCTTTGGCGATGAATGAAGGTAGGAGGAAAGTCATTAGCTGACGACCAAAAAGAAAATCCCCAGCAAGTCTCAGCGTTCAGACAGGTAGAGTGAGTGTCACATGCACAACAGACAAGGGGAGGGAGTGGGTAGGATGTAAAATTTATTCCTAAGCAGGAGGGCAAGGGACAGTCAGGATCATTGGAAGGAGAGCTGTCCTCCGGGAGAAAATAGATCCCCAGCTCCGTTCTAAAACTTCTCCTGCACCCTGCTGCCCATTAATTGCTGCAAAAAATACTCAGGCGGTGTTTATGACTCATGCCGTCATGGCAGCTCACATAGACGCGAGGGATGTCGTTTTTAGTGAAGCTAGTTTCAAATCCCGGGTGTCTGTGTGTCGGGGGTGGGTGGTGGGAGGGAGGGGGGTTGTTTTGGCCCAGGCGCGCCACCGCTGTCAACACAAACTGGACGCTTCTTCCTTTGTAAAGGAGTGCCTCTCTGAACCGCAATCGGGCCGCGTCTCTATGAAACAGTTTATTGTACAGCTTGCAGCTGGCTGTCCCCCCACAGAAGGCAGTCCATTTGCATTCAGTGGAAATGATAATTCATGTTTTGGGTGGAGGGAGCTGGAAGGGTTACCTCTCCCTCTGTTAGGACCAAGGATGGGTGTCATGTCTCGAATTTTAATTTACATCCTTAAATGCCAAGAAGTTGTCCCTGATCTCTGTGGCAGCAACTGCCTTGTAATCCCAAACTGCTCCTCAAAGCTTGACACCCCGCCCCCCAGCCAGCCTCAGCACAGCTCTAAGCCAGAACGCTTGTCCTCAGCGGCGTAACTACACTGCCTAGCGCACAAAATGCGTCTCGGGGTGCTTAGAAGGGGTTTTCGTCGCCGGCTCGACGTGTGAGGAGCCTTGCATTTATGCTTAGTTCGCCTGCCGCTGGGAGTCGGTGGTTAATGGATGGCCCTGGGGCTGCCAGCTAGACGCGCGCTCCGCGTGACGGAGGCGCAAGGAGCCAGCGACAGTTCCTGGCAGGAAAAATGTTGAGGTGGCTCCTGCTAGAAGATGACCGGGGGTTAAGTGCGAGTTTTCATGTGATACCTGTTGAGTCAAAACACATTCGAGGGGCAGATAGGGAGAGGGAGTCTCCGAAGCTGGGCGAGCACGCCAGCCTGACAAACACTGAGCAGCGCTGCTCGCAATTACAGCCCGGCTGCCCGTACCTACCGTATAGTTTAGATAAGACGCGCCGATAGAAACGAACAGCGCGTTAGTTTGCTTTAAATGGCACTGTGAATGAGACCCCTCTCCTCTACTCACAGCTCCCGTAATTTGGACTGAGATAATCGGCCCACTGAATATATTCCAGTTTCGGGGACATTGGGAAGAAGGAGTATTTCACACCCTGCTTTGATCCCGTCCAAAATCATTTTTCTACGGACTATTAAAAAAATTTTAATGGTAATAAGATCCTTCACTGTCACTTATCTTCCACTTGAAGTACATCTCCTATATTTTACAACTTGGAACACTGTTCTCAAATTCTGAGACACAAACCTACAGAGGCTGTATGCTTTAGACTTGCTCCCGGTCGCCCAGTGGTGCCAATTTTTACAGTTGTTTCTTCTCCTTCTTCCCCTTCTCCTTATTTTATTGTAATTTTACCTCAGTCTCAAGGCTTTTCTGAAAACCAAGATTGCAGCAATGGCTTAAATGTTCTTTCCCCCAATGTCTACGGCTGCTTTTGTCTTCCACGCTGTTTTTCTTCTGGTCTTCCAGGCCCACGGGGAAGCTCCGGATGGGGAATCCTTCTAAGAGCTTTGCAGGCCCTAATCTAGGCTAGTGCTAGGGTTCAGGAAGTCCAAGTCGCAGGCGCGTGCTTTTCCAGGTGAACAGCTCCTGCCAAGAGAATTCCACTTTCTGTCCACACTTTTCATCCCTCCACTATCTCACCTCTGCCTGCAACAGCAATGACAAAGAGGCTCAGTGCGAGAAAACGCCTCAGAGTAGAAGACAAAGTGTCCTTCAGTAGTAGGCCTGAATTGCTCTAGTGGGGTTGAAGAGAGAGGCAACCCTTTCTGGGCATTCTCTCTCCTGGCGCCATCTGAAATAAAAGGCCATGGAGGGCACCAAATTGGGCTGTGGAGGGGGGGGGCGGGGGCACCTTGGACTTGATGCATGCCTATTTCAGGCTGAAACACACACACACACACACACACACACACACACACACACACACACACACACACACACGAAAGCAGAGGTTTCTGAAATGCAGTCTGCAGCTGCAGCGTGTCTGTTTTAGGTTTCAATCACATAGAAACTGTGAATCTCCAAGTTGTGCTTAAACGTCCCGCCCACGTAAACAGACACCCGCTGTGTGCTTCCCCACGCTCCTTCTAGGGAGTTCCTGGGGGAGCACACACATCTTGCAGGAAAGGTACAGAAAGCACTAACCTCGGTGGACAGCAGGTGAGAACTAGTGGGCCGCGTCCCCCACCGTGTACTAGAGTGTGATTTCAAGGCTTCTCTCTGGACCCCGGACTTCGAGAAGGATCCACGTTTCCGCGTGCTCTGGGACTCCAAGGAGGTATTACTCCTGCCACAGAGCTCTTCTGGAAGAGCGGAGCTCGCACCTTCTCCCGCAGTTAATTAGCACTGGAAAGGGTCGCAGTGTCCACGCAGGGGGAGAGCTGCCAGCAGCGCTCATTAGCACCTTTTGCCCGCCTCAGTGTGACCGCGCCGCAGGTTTCAGCCCCGCGCTTGTGCTAGGGGCTGATAACCCTCACTCCCCTGACCTCAGGGCGACAGTCTGCCCTGTCAGTAACGTTAGGAAAATTTCTGTCGTGTCTTGAGGGACCTTTTGAAAGGTGGGTGTGTTGGGTTAACGTCTTTACAAACCAGTAACAACAGCAAACAAAAAGCCACCCACTGCCAAGGCCACCATCAAAACCCTCCCTTGAGGTTAACAGGACTGAGTCAGCTGCTTAGAGGTAACCTCAGGTGTCCCTGTCCTGCTGCAGTATGGACAGGAATCCCTCCCTTCCATCTGTTTCCTCCGGGAATACTTTATTTGCTTCTAGAAGGCCAGACTACCTGAAATATTCATGGACCACCTGAGGTTGAAACTGGATGCCTAACTTGGCCTTTGCCGAGATTGTGAGAGTGTCCGAGATTGTGAGGGTGTGTGTGTGTGTGTGTGTGTGTGTGTGTGTGTGTGTGTGTGTGTGTGTGTGTGTGTGTGTGTCTGGGAGGAGGAGGTACACGCGGATCAACACGGAGGATCCTTCGGGAGGCCTCGAGGGTGGGTGTGGGTGGGTGTCCGAGGCGGAAACGGACGGCGGGTAGCAAACAGTATATTTCTGTTCCCGGAACTGTCGGTGGTGCTGCAACCACTGCTGTCGCGCGATCCGGTGCAGGCGCCGAGAAAGCTCCCTTTCCCCATGCTGACCTCAGCGCTGCCCTCACTGAAACAACAGGCTCTCCGGGAGTTCGAAAAACTCACTGGGGAATGAGTCATGGAGACTGATGCTCCTCTACCATGCCCTTCATCCCCAGCCCTCCTCTGCCGCTGGGAGGAAAGCAAGCAGGGGGCAGTCCAAATATTGGAGCGCCGCAAGGGCTTCGTTGGACCCTAGGGGAAAGGGCAGAAGAAATGAAAGAGTACAGGGTCATCCCGGGTGCCAAGTGGTCCTCTCCCAGACCTGCTGGAGAGGCCAGCTGAGGGCTGAAAGAGGGACAGGCACGGGGACGGTAGCGCAATGCAGAAAGAACAAGAAGCAGGACGACCAAAGAAAGAAAGATAGACTCAGGCAGCAGGCGGATTCCCTTCTCTTTGAACACGGCGCCTTTGGGGAGGCTTTGCACCACCGAGTTGGTAAGCCAACCCAATTTACTGCCCTCAAAAGGCTTCAATAGCTCTGAGCTGAACTTCCACTGCACAGTTACCCTGTTGAAATCGTTTGGAAATGTCACTGTGCAGCATCAAATTTCCCGAATCTTTTGGTGTTGAGGGGTTTGGGAAGGATGTGAGGGCTACATCAAGTCCATGTAGGAAGAGTGAGTGTGTGAGCAGAAATAATTAAGGAGTAGGTTTCAGGTTTTGAAAACCTGATGCCAGAGCCTTTGAGATCCTTCAAGGAGAAAAGGGGTAGAATTACTCCATAGATTAAGTACTCCAGGGGCATAGATTTAGTTGCGGTAGTTATTACTGTTCACGATGTTAATTAGCATTACTATTTATGCTCTAGCTGAATAGATTTGGGGTACACATGCCTTTTCCCTGAACACACAGTTTGGTGTCTATGGAAACAGTGAAATATTAAAATAAAGCAGTAGCAAATGGCATCCGTACAGGGCTCTAAATATAGTAAAACTTTATCAAAAGTGAGATCTGATAAAACAAAAATTAAGAAAGGTAGCAATTAATAATGCCCTTGTATGCATATAGGAAAAAAAACCTCTAATGCTAAAATACTTGTCTAATCTCAAATACAAAAAAGCAAAAGCAACTAAACTTAAGTTCCCTAAGGCTGCAAATATACTTCTCCTTGTGTTCCAAAAGTTTTACTTTCTTCTACTTAATATCAGGGTTTCCAGAAAGGGCTTCAGGATATTAAATACTTGCAATGTTTTGTCCAGTTTGAGAAATAACTTTGAAGCACCAAGCAACATGTCTGGTGAGGAACCTGTTACTTCAGGTAACATGACTATTTGACAAAATATGCCACTTTGAATTCCAGTGTTGGAGAAATTAAAAGTAAAATGTCTGCTAACAAAAAGATTAGGGGAAAATGCCTGAGATGCCAATAAAACTTAAGGCCATTTTATTTTATCTATATATACATTAAAACATAGCTTCTCTTTCTCTTTTTTTCCAGTCCCCTTACTCATAATCCAAAGGGGTGTGTAGTTTATAGATACAGTGACAGTTCTAATTTGGATTTTGGATGAGGTCTGGTAAGGATGATAGAACAGATACTGTCATTACCAATTCATCTTTTCTTTCTCAAAGTGAGCAGGTGGGGTGATTCATGGTACTTTCCAGGGAGATCAATCTCCATGTCTACAGGAATTTCTCTGAATTAGACCCCTCGTAAGGCTCTCATTCTCATCTGGAATATCACTTTTACAGGAATGTCACTGAGAAAATTCAATTTGTTGAATACCTTCCAGTATTCATGGTCTCAGGGCTGGTGATCATCTTTCTTTTTCTCAAGCCTCCAATCTTGCAGCTATCAAACGCATTTCATGCCATCACACCTTTTGCTATGCTATTGCTTGGTGCTAGTTGAGGATTCTTAAGGATTAATACTTTTTATATAATCACAGCCTGTCGCCCTGCAACCCACTTTGAAATCTCTAAAAAGTCAAAATTTATAAGATTAGCATATGCATCATATACCTTGTACCTGATTCACAAGTATATCTGTGGTAATCAGGTGCCTTTAGATATCACAATATCATTCTATTTGTTCATAAATGTTTGCACTGCAGTGATTTCAAAGTGTTCCTAAACAAGCAGCATCAGCATCCTTTGGAAACTTGTTAGAAATGTGAATTCTCAGGTCCCTACCCCAGGCCTATTGACACAGATACCCTGGTAGTTGGCACTGACATAGGTGTTTTTAACAAGTCATCCAGGTAATTCTGATGTGATCTAAAATTTGAGAAGCACTACAGTAAAGTAGAAAGAGCAAGGGCTCTGGAGCCACCAAGACCTGAAGTCAAATAATGATTCTGCCAGCAACTATCTTTGTACTAGCAACTCAATTTTCCTAAGCTTCAGTTTCATTATCTATTAAAAAGGAAACTAGAATTTCAGTACAACTATCTTTGTACTAGCAACTCAATTTTCCTAAGCTTCAGTTTCATTATCTATCAAACTATCAAACTAGAATTTCAGTAGGAAGATTATATATGTAACATATATAGTGCCTGACACTAGTAGCTATCATCAGTATTATTAAAATACACTTCCATGCACAAAGCTAGTATGAACTCCCACACATTTCATCCCTAACACTACCAGTCCTAACTTGTCCACAGCAGTAAATTAAAAATGTAGCATCTTCTCACTATTATTTCACTTTGGCTAAGTTCCTAGGCTATTATACATTAGAGAAACACTCTTGAAATTTCTTCTTATCACCTTTACACAGTTACTTTGGGTGCTGGCTCTATGAATCAGGAGCAGACCCATAGCTTAAATATGTTACTCCTACTCCTGGGCTAATTTTATCCATTGCATACCAATATTGATTTATTTTAATATTGATCGATTAATGTACTTACATGAATTTGTTAATTCATCTTGTCACAAATCCATGGTATTTCCAGGGCTGGAAGAATTCTTACATACCAGCTAGTTCACTGCTCATATTTTATACAGTAAAATGCACATGCCTAGAAAGGATAAGAGATTTTTTTACTAGGTTACAAAGATAATTAGCTCCAGAACTGAGACTAGATCATTGGGTCTTCAAGTTCCTGTTCAACTCTCTTTCTACTGTACCTTATCAATTTTACTACAGAGTTTTCTCAGATGGCATCAATGAAGATAATCACAAAAGTTAATATCTGAGTACCATATACCAATTAGTACTATGTAAAAATATTAGTGACTATATGTTTTGTGGTAAATTTTAATGTTAACTACCCATTTGGTAAAAGACAAAAAAACAAACAATTGTGGAATGAAAATATTTTCTAAGACTATTATAATATGCACATCAAATAAATAACTAATCATATATTCAATAAAGTCTATTTTTGACATTACAAACCTATAAAAATAAAATCAGTGTACTGAGTTTTTTAATCTCTCATAAAGAACTTAGAGGGCTATTACTTAATCAAATTCTTATTTATTTATTCTCATAATCTGGGCACAGTTTATTTAAAGGCTTTTAAATCTAGAAAATCTGTTCCTATTTTATTCATGTTTTTAATATATTCACATTATATTGAGATTTATGCATTCTCTCTCATCTGTATTTACATTTGCACATTTCTCTCACATGATCTATATAAATGATGGTATCATGCAAAACTCCCATAGAAGTAATAATATATTTTATAAATATTAATAGTGTAAGAACAATCAATAATGTGAAGGGGTTATCTTCAATTTTAGTGACATGTGAAGTATTTCTAAAGTCTCTTCAAGATATGGGAGTAAAATTTCCAAAATAATGAATGTTGCTAAATTTGAAGTGTCTAAATGTTCAGAAAGGGATTGAAATACATAAAAAGTAATGAGTGATTCTCTTAAAAGCTGAGTTTGTAACATTCAAAATTATAAAGTCCTTCTTCCTTCCTTTGCTTTATGTTAGCAAGTTTTAAAGGAATATTTATGATTACATAATTTAAAGTAATGGCAAGGGTTTTTTTTAACTATGACAACTTAAAAAATAGGGTTGCATACCATTTTGAAAGGAAATTTATAAAGGGAAATAGACTCATAGAAGAGGGTTTATTCAACTTTAACTGAAAAAAACAACAACTATGCTATAGTTTTCCCTTATACAAGTTCATCAGGTTGACTCCAGAATACTCAGAGGTGCTTCATATATAGATAGGATATAAGACATTATTATGTTTGGGGAAATGGTACCAAAGTAGGCATGTGTATTTACTGCATAAAATATGAGCAGCAGGAAGCTCTGTGCTAAGCCCTTTATATAGAGTGTGTCATCCACATCTCAAAAGTGGTTCTCTCTCTCATTTTCCTGTTTTGAATCCTAACAAGCATCTTGTGAGATAGCTGTTATCTCCTATGTACAGATTATCATCTCCATTTATAAATCATCCACATTTCCTGGGGTCAGAGAGGTGCAATGACTTTCCAGGATCGTTGGTTAGCTAGTGGTTGAATGAAATCTGAAATGATAATAGATTTTTAAGTTCATAGGCTCATTAAAAGTTAAAACTAAAAATGACGGGGTTTCCCTGGTGGCGCAGTGGTTGAGAGTTCACCTGCCGATGCAGGGGACACGGGTTCCTGCCCCGGTCCGGGAAGATCCCACATGCCACGGAGCGGCTAGGCCCGTGAGCCATGGCCACTGAGCCTGCGCGTCTGGAGCCTGTGCTCCGCAACGGGAGAGGTCACAACAATGAGAGGCCCGTGTACCGCAAAAAAAAACAAAAAACAAAAAACAAAACAAAACAAAAACTAAAAATGACCAAGTTACTAATTAAACCTCTTCACTTTTAAGAGAAAAATTGAAATCTTGAGAATTTAAAAGAAAGCCTAAAATTAATATCCATGTTATATATATATATATATCACATATTATATATAAATACATCATGTTTTATATATATATATATCACAGTTACAGTAATACATAACTTCTCAGTTTTGTAATTTTCAACATCTTTTACTTAACTTGCCTAACTTTATTCTCTAAATTATTCTGTAAGATGGATGTGAAAGCTATTTTCCAGTTTTATAAGCAACAGTAAGTGAAGTAAATGAACAATAATACAAAGTTAAATATGTCAATATAAGATATAAAACTATTTAGTGCATTAAGGACAAAAAAGAAAAATACAAATCAAAACATATAACCCTTAAATTCTAACCCAGTGCTCCTGAGTAAAATTTAAAAATTTATGAAAGTAAATGACTTATGGACTTCACATATAAAATAATATGTGGGCATAAAACTATTTACCAGTTGTGTCATAAGCTATGGCAAATAAATTTATTCCATTTGGTACCTACTCTTCCATTCAGTTCTATAGAGTTTTAACGATGGGAAAACTCTTATGACTTATTTGTCTAGTGTCTAACAGGGAATGTGCATTAGATTTATTTGTGCGTTCAAGGCAAAGTGCTTTAGAAAAAAACATTCATACCCAAGCTTCAACCACTTGCTCTACTTCTTCCCATAACTGCATCCTAGTTAAAAGCACAGGTATAGGTGTACATTTTCACATACAGAGGAGAAAGTTCAGAGAAGTGAAGAGACTTGCCAAACAAGGGAGTGTGAAATAGTCTTTCAATTCTCTGTCCAGTACATGTTTTTTTTTACTGGGTACTGCCTTATGAGCTTTTTAATTTAGTCCTAACTGGTTTATGGGAGTAAAGCACCTTGAGAGGAGAGACTACTGTGCCTGTGCCCAAATCCTGACCAGGCTCAAAACAATACTTCCTGAAGCGATTGTGTCAAGAGACACAGATACATGAGGGTAATAATATTGGTAAATGAGAAACTTAACAAGCAATCTAAAAATTAACTAAAAGTTAAATGGGTGCATTGAAATATACATCATTGTCTAAAAAAGAAAAAATACACATATTAAATTATACTTAAGCACTCAAAATTAGCATCACATTTTCCTTTGAAGGTGATAAAATGTATTTTCATATGCAACAAAAGCACTGTTGTACCTAAGTCCTTTCTGAACTTTAGACTGTCTCAATATAAATACGTACTTACCTTTTTTCTACTTACATTATTAAAATTTTGTTTGTGGGTATATTTTTAGAGATGTCATTTTAACCTATATTTTAAATGTTAAATCTTGGATATCCTAACAATGCCCTCAGATGTATTATTCATAGAATATACGTATTACATTGGACACTGTTATGGGACACCGTTATTTTGAATAGTTTTGCATCTTACAACAGTTAGGTATAGATTTCTCCAAAGTTGCCAAAATTTAGGGATAAGTTACAACCGCAATCTGTCTCCAAGTCTATTTACTACAATTATACATTCCAGAATTTTATTTAATGTTGAAAATTGACTGTTAGCCCACTTCTCCATTTTAAAATTGATCCAATTGTAATAATTCACTTTAGTCTATTGAAATTTTAAATCATAAACTGACTTGATGTTTTGTTTGCATGATTTTGGTGAAGGGAAGGGGAAACAGATTGATAATTAAAATGCGTTTTTCTCGAGCTTGTTCACGTTCCCATTAGCCTCTTTATTCATTCACAGCTACTTAATAAAATTATCAGCTGTGTTTCACTGTTTGATATTATTGTAATTTTTCAAATATCTATTTTTTGTGTGTTTGTTCACACTCTGCGTGTTGTTTGATTTGAAAGAAATAAGAAGAAAAAATGGGGTTTTTTTAAACATCTTTATTGGAGTATAATTGCTTTACAGTGGTGTGTTAGTTTCTGCTTTATAACAAAGTGAATCAGCTATCTTGTGTCTCCCTCTCACCCTCCCTATCCCACCCCTCTAGGTGGTCACAAAGCACCGAGCTGATCTCCCTGTGCTATGTGGCTGCTCCCCACTAGCTATCTATTTTACGTTTGGTAGTGTATATATGTCCATGCCACTCTCTCGCTTTGTCACAGCTTACCCTTCCTCCTCCCCATGTCCTCAAGTCCATTCTCTAGTAGGTCTACGTCTTTATTCCCGTCTTGCCCCTAGGTTCTTCATGACCTTTTTTTTTTTTTTTTAGATTCCATATATATACAAAATTGAGTTATTTGTAGTGAGGTGGATGGACCTAGAGTCTGTCATACAGAGTGAAGTAAGTTAGAAAGAGAAAAACAAATACCATATGCTAACACATATATATGAAATCTAAGAAGAAAAAATGTTTTTAATTTCATTTTCTCTTAGAATACCATATAATGGTACCTGGGGTTTATCAACTGAATCAATGAAAAATATAATTTTAAGCTGATTTTATTATGAGTATTTTAATATAGAGAAGTGAAAATTGGTCTATTTCATTGTTATTCTATTAAAGCACAATAAGATACTGTTAAAAGACTTTAACATCAGATAATTTGTAATTTTTAGGAATGGTTTTGTTTCAATGTTTAAACTATATTTTTATATACAGATATGACTTTTCTGATTCTGTTAGTGGAGGTGTAATTTGAATTTCTCCCAAATGTTGGTAATGAATTTATGCCAATCTATCTGTATGTTCTAATATTGAGCTCTGTGTTGCTAAAAGCTGCATTTACGAGACAACAGATCAAAGTTAGGAGAACACGCAGAATAAACACAAATGAATCTCCTGGAGATGAAACACAGTACCTTGAATTTATTGGCTCTGTGCTCTAACTGACTGAACTATGTAAACTAGACAAAATATTTACTCAGTGTTCACATATATGGAGAAACACTAAGTTAAGGTTTCTTGGCTGATGTCTAAATCAAAACAGCTGAACTGATTCAAATGTTTTGTGCTAACAAATTTGCATCCAGGCTGCTAATTTGTGTGCCAACTTCTGGCTTAATAGTGTATAAGATGTTAGAGATGATAAACCCTCTTAAATGAAGTTTGCAATAGAAATGCTGACAGGCCCCTGATTACCTGCACTGAATTCATGTTCAATGTTCTTTTCATGGCTTAAAAAGAAAAAATTTCATCCCTGAATTCTACTAGTACTTGAGCGCTCTTTTACCTGTTAAACCTTTTTAAAGGAGGTCAAACAGAAAGTTTTAAAATCATTTCTAGCAAAGTGCTAGGAAATCTTTAATATCTGTGTTAGTCTGTCAGTGTTCATTAATATATTAATAGATTAAAATCAGAAATGACATTTTGAACTTAATTTTTAAATATTACCAATGTGTAAGTCCTTAGGAATCAGCCATTTTTCAATATTTTGAAGCTTACTACTTTTTACCTGTCATTGCATAGATTATTGCAATCTACCTATCTTAGAAAGAGTACATTCTAATTATGCCATTCTTTCAAAAGTAAAATTCTCAAAGGCCTCAAGAGAAATTGGAAGATGTTAGACATATTAAGTTACATCTTGTGCTAGTTCATGTAAATATTTGTTTCTATCATTTTCTTTTTGTTAAGTCAAGTTTGGTTTATTACACCTTTTATTAGGACAGTATTATTTTTAATTGAATATTATTATATTGATACAATTTAAGTTAGAAGTTGTGAAAGATACAGTCGTCAGTAGGTTTTATTTCCACAGAAAGAACCAGTGGCTTATGTATCAGTTCTGAGACTCAACCACACATTCCTTCAGCCATCAACCATTTATTGAGGGCCAGTGCTTGTCATGCCCTTGCCTAGTCTTTGACAATATAGAGATGAAAATCTAGTCACTACCCTAAAAGAAGAGAGTTTTCATTTTGAAGGAGGGTTTCTGTGAACATAATACCAAAGAAAATTGTGAAATTGTTTAGTTCTTCGATGTGATTCTTTTATCATGAAATATCAATATCGTTTATTACATCTTTACTTACATATTCTATATATTAAATCTTTATCCTCTCACAGGTAAGTATTAACATCCTACAGACATTGTTTGAAACTTTCCAGTGAAAGTCATCATTTTGTGATTTAATCTAATGTAATTTTCTCTTGTAATTTTCAATTAAAATGTTTATTGACTCCCATCTGTTCAGCGAACTGATATTAACTAGTTTAGCCAGTATTAATGAAGATCTCACATGTATTTCTATAACAGTGTTTGTACAGTTATATAATAGTTTGTAATCAGCAAATTGTGCTTCTTACCCATTCTTTTTTACATGTTTGTTTCTGCCTCAGAACTCCTCATTGGCTTCTAAACCTTTTAAATTTAAATTTAAATCTCTACCCCTTCATTTAGTGATTCACATGAAATAAACCTTGAACTAACTTATCAAGGTCAACACATGCAAAGGGTAAAATAAATAACTAAATATAACTGCTTCTGTCATAGTTTTTTTATTTCTAATTTTTTCATCTTTATTGGAGACTTATGTATGTTGGGAAAACAGTGTTTCAGTAAGTAGATTATGTTTTGTTGTTCTTTGTTTTGTTTTAATCTGTGATTTAAAGAGCAACAGAAGGATCGATGAATGATTATACTGAAATCCTGGCATTTGATGAAATGCTGGCATTGGATCAATTTTGGACCAAATTTTGCTAGACAGGAGTTAAGTAGAATGATCTATCTTTACAAGGTTAAGACCTTCACCAAATTTTATCCTGTATTTTACATTTTCTTTATTCCCCTCACGTTGATTACTTTGATGTTTCACATTATTTTAATGTTTGCACCAACATGCTACTTCATGATTGCCATCTCCCTATCCCTTTCCACATTCTATGAAACTCACTTCTTTGTGATCTAATGATTTAATGTGTAAGAAACCAGATTTGATATTTATTAATACAAAAAATATTAACGAGTTTTTCTAAGCTCTAAAATCTCAACTATTAATGTAAGATAAAACCAAACATGTCCATTGTCTATGTAAATTGCTATCTTGTCCTCTCTGATGACTTTAGCAAAAAAAAAAAAAAAAAAAAAGTAAATTTAGAAGCTTGAGATGAAAGAGCTTTGGGTAACATGAATTGTTTTACTCAACTTGGTACAACTAAAGGAAGGAATTTCTATGTACACCACAGTAAATTACCAACACTCTCCACAATACACTCTCCATTTAGCTCCATTTATTGGAATCCCAAACTAATAAATGGGAGATAATTTGCAGGATCTGCTGACTTGGCTCCATCAACATCTCAAACCCCACCTCTAAGATCCTTCCCTTCTTTATCTTAACAAAGAAGGATATGGTCCCTTTACATTTCTCAGAACTATATTATACAAACAAACAAATAAATCTTCACTGCCTTTCCATTCATTTGGTTTTTCCTTCTCAGGTTCCAATTCTGTTTCTTTCAAACTATTATTGACAATTCACATTCTGTATACAGTCTTGTAAAGTAGACTTTGCGTAAAATGCAGTGGAGAGGCTCTCAAGCTGGCTTGTTTATTGTTAGTACACAAGAGAATCTCAGAGAAGCCACCTGTAAGATGTACAGCTAGACTTCATGAAAACCATGAAAATGGATACAATTAGATTGGCTCAGGGTTTGGAACAAGTGATCTTTGCCTATGCAGCAAGTTCTGAGAAGGGTGTTTTGATCAAAGAAACAACACTGTTACATACACTTCAAGTATTTCTTAAACCCCAAATGCAGTCAATAAAATTTTGTTGACAGCGAATAAACACAAGTAAAATAAGAAGTATATGCATTTTTATGAATTGTATATTTAAGCACAAATATTCACAACTTATGAATTCTGCCTCCTATGTTGTTACTTCAATTTTTATGATAGTTATTTTTCTCTAAAGTACATGTAAAAACACTTCCCTCAGTTAGATATGTTATTATTTTTTCTGATTCTTCATTTCTTTTCTCATCTTCAGCACACAAAAAAGAAACGTTTTCATTGTCCACTGCTATGGACCGTGAGTGTCTCTCATGCAAGCACCTCAACCTTGAGTGATAGATAGACTTAGCTCCTTTTTAAATCTGAAATTAAATCTTTTTAATTAAATCTTTTTAAATCTAAATTATGCTAATTTAAATATTTGCCATTTCATAAGTTTTGGGAGCATGGCATCTGTGTTAATCTTACTATTCTGAAAGTTTCCCATCAGACGTAGAACAGAGCAGATGCACAGCAAAGCTTAATTGACTATGCAACTACAGATTTTAAATACTTAAACTTCTTTTACACAGCAGATGAGAACAATTTGCACTATTAAGAATAGTACAATGGAAGATTTTTCCATCATAGGAGACTTTAGAACCAGTGTGCTTTTAAAAATAATTTGTATAGAATGCTGTCAATTTCTGTTGAGGTATAACATTAAATGGAATAATTTTAAAATAGGCTCTAATAGAAATATAATCAGGGCTTCCCTGGTGGCGCAGTGGTTGAGAGTCCGCCTGCCGATGCAGGGGACATGGGTTCGTGCCCCGGTCTGGGGAAATCCCACATGCCGCAGAGCGGCTAGGCCTGTGAGCCATGGCCGCTGATCCTGCGTGTCCAGAGCCTGTGCTCTGCAACGGGAGAGGTCACAACAGTGAGAGGCCCACGTACCGCAAAAAAAAAAAAAAAAAATCATTTTAGATTTTGTTCATCTTACAAAAGAAATGACATCAGTTAAAAGGGGGTTACATACCTTTCAAACCAATATTTCAAATTGTATTTTTAAGTTGCTGATCTTGCTATGTAATGCTATATAATTCAGTAGAATTAGAACTTAATTTGTAAATCTAAAGCCAGCCAAAGATCCATTTTGTAATTAAACCAAAATTTGATAGTAATTGAATAAATATAACATCAAGGTAGATATGGATGATTTATACAGAAGTGGTTAATTTATCATGTCTTGTAATTTATATAATCCAATAGGTTTTGCTATTTCTTCCCTTCCATTTGTGATTTCTCTGGTCCCCAAGTGTGTGATGATGTGCATATGTGAGAAATAAACTGGCTAGGCATGTAGGCTTTACTTCAGATTCCCTGAATTTGCAAGATAATTAATACCTCTATGTTTTTATTTTTTACCTGTAAAGTTATCTCCTAGGTTGGGGTGAGGATTAAATACGATAATTTGTGTCAGGCAAAAATGTTTGGTAAGACAGTACATCAATGTGAGGAAAGAAGGTCAGATGGGTAAGGAGATGCTATTATGAAATACTTTTATAGTGTAGTTTTAAGTAGAATCAGGTGAAAAAATACAAATAGGAAAGCACTGATTTCTATTAGAAAGACTGATTCCCCTCCTAGCACATGCTTTTAATTATGGAGGTTAACATATGGTCTTTCATCATTAACTGGTTTCACCTTGAGCTTGAGTGTTTCAATTTATAAAATAGCAAGAAAGTCCAGATGAACCACAGATTAACAGTTTCAAGTAAAGGGTTTATGTTATTTTATAAAAAGGAAACTGCCTACGGGTTCCTGTTCTTGGAAAAATTCCATTAATTTAGCTTTCTCAAGTTCTTGACTCTCTAAATCTACCCAGTTCAACTATTAGTAGTTCCATCTAGTGAAAACAAAGCAAAATTGCAGACACAAGATTCCCTGAGAAATAAAACCATCTCATCTATGAATACTGTGATAATATTTTAATGCCTGAATTTATGCTAGTATAAGGATCAATATGGCTAACTGTTGTGTTTCTTTAGCTGGTCTGGCTAATGAAAATTGTAGAGATTGACAATAATTTGTGCCAAATGATGTCTCCTCTCATATATAATAGCAATAATAACACCAAATACATGGTTTACTTCTATAAGCTTATTTAATCATAATAGCAAAATTGTGATGTATGTATTATCTTGCCATTTTATAAATAAGGAAGCTGGAGCACAGAGATTAAATAAGTTACCTGGGTCCACAGCTAGTAAATGGTAGAAACAGGATTTCAGCCCATATATTCTAGCTTCTAAAGTCCATAGTCTTAACTATTACCGCTAAGAAAATTTTGCAGTTGTTACAATTTTAAGAAGATTTTTCCATTCTAAGACTGGCATAATACACTGAAAGGATCTTACTCTGAAGCTTCTGGTACCATATATGTGTTGCCAATGAACGATTAGTTCAACAACTCCATGTCATCTGTCATATTAAATTAATATGGTTAATTTGGAAATATGGGGCTAGTATTTCTTTTGGTCTAGAATGCTATAAAGTCTATAAGCACAAGGAATGAAAGATTAGCTTTAGGCTTTATGTATTTCAGAAGCATTGAGTCCTAATTTTGAGAAAAGCTAGCTTAGCTGATTCAGTCTCACAAACTAAACGCTTACTGAAGTATACAGCTTTACAAGAATCTCATCATAACCCGTAATTAATAATTGTAATGATATATATTTTTATTCATTGAGTTCAAGAAATATATTTTCTTTACTAATAAGGGTGTTTCAGTTTTAAAGAAGAAGGAGCAGTTATTTGATCTAGGTCACAGGTCAGAAAAGAATGAGCAACACAGAGGATTTGGTGGTTTCACCGAAATCATAACTTAACAGTTTCCTAACTGTAAATTTAACTTGGCATCTGTGTCTCTGGTGGTTGAGGATTTAGTAGGATATCAATTAACTTCAAGTACGTGGAGAGGCAGCCAGAGAGCATGATCCCATGCTTGACCATCAGCAATCTCTCATAAACTAAAATGATCTTTCCTGATGTAATTTCTTATAATGAAATGGCTATACATATCACTGCCCTTCTGTGAGAGGTTATTTGACAAATGACTTACTTTCTCCTTCACAGCATTTTATCTTTATACTTTATACGTTCAAAATGTTTCTTTCCATAAAAAGTTCTAAGCTACATAGGATAGTAGGTACAAATCTGATGCTGTCTGGGATCAGCTATGTAAACATCAGCAGATCACTTAACCTCTATTACTTAGACTTTCTGGACCTCATTTGCTTTCTCTATAAAATAAAGAAGTTGAACTAGATTATTATGTATGTATAGTGATTGGATATATTCTACAAACTGACCTAACTGACTGAACTAAACCATATGCTCTCCACAGATTAAGACTTTTAGGGGGAAGTGTTTTCCATATGGAAAGTTAAGTTAAAAGGATAGTGATGATAACAAAGATAGGATGATCAGAAGAAGCAGCTGGTTACTGGGAAAAGGGAGAACTTGATTTTTAGAGCTTGGGTTTGAGATGCTGGTAAGACATTTTTTGTTGACATCCAATAAACATTAGAAAAAGTATGTTTAGACTTTGAGAAAAATACAGTAATTAGTACCATCTACCAAATATGTTATATGCTTCAAAGCTCTTTAAACATATTAGTTCTTTTAATCCTCACAGCAACCCTGCATTTGGGAGGCTTCTGTATAACCATTATTTTTTAATATACCTGAATAGTAGAGAACGTAAAGAGAGGAAAAAAAAAAGGTGGGGGGAGGTAAAATTTCAATGATAGAACCTTGAGATCATTCTTTTTTAAAAGTAGAAAGTAAGTGATGACCTAATGAAAGAGACAGAGACAAACAATTGATAGAGTTTGGAAGAGAGCCATGAGGGTTGACTGGTAGGGAATACAAGGGTTCTCAAACAGGAGGGGACGATGTACAACACTGAAGACATTAAAGGGTAAAGGAAAAAGAGCTCTTAGAAGGATTATTGGATTTGGCTATTCATAAATAACCTTTTAATGAGCTGTCTCAGTAGAGTGGTAGAGGCATAAATCAATTTACAAGGAATTGAGGAGATAGTAGGTGATGAGAAAACAGACACACATACACACTTTTCCTAATGAGCTCATGATGTTATTGAAGGAGTGAATACAGCTAGCTTTGCTGGAGCCCTCATAGTTAGAATTTATCTTAAATATTTACATAATATTACTTACAAAATAGAACACAAGAACAAGCAAACAGTAACAAATCCACAATACCTATTTGTACGTGAGAATTTATTTACCACCTACAGAATATGGAGAAAATATAAGCATCTATGACGATGGATATAAGGCAATGAATGAGTAAATAAAGAAAATAGCAATGTAAAAGTTATTTGTCTATGTAAAAATGAAACAATTATGGGTATTTTAACTAGAGGACCTGGGTGTGTTTGCCTGGGGATAAGGCAGGCTTCATCTGGCCCTCCACTTGGAGGTCTAGAGATTTTCTTTCTTCGTTATGCACAGGAGACAAAAAGGCTTTGAGTAAATAAATACCACCAAGATTAAGGCTGACAAAAGAATTCCAATCTATTAATTCACACTGAAAATGAGGAGTGTCATGAAGATCAAGAACTGCTGCTTCTCTGTGGTAATCCATTAACATATATATTTGAGTTTTTATTATTTGCCAGGAGCTATGCTAGGCATGAATATAGAATGGTGTGAAGGTTGCTATAGTGCAGCTCTCTTTGTAGTCAAGCTCCACAGCAAACCAAGACTTGCTTTAGTGAAAATAGAAAGGAACTAAAGAAATTTAGATAACATAGCATCTCATTTGGCTCCGGATCCAGAAATTTTGTTGCAGATATTCTCTTTACATCAAGTGGAAATGCAAGCATGGTAATGCTTCTTTGCTTCTTTTTAAATTATTTCTATATTGGTCAATACCTTTATTTTCTCTTTAGATCAGAAATGTCCTTGTTTATACAAAAACTATAGAATACAGCTCTAGTTGTTCAGAATTATCCCCATGCTGCCTAACTGAAAGAAATTCTTAAGTCTACTCTTACTGTTTTAGCCTTCTGCTAACCCTGTTGGGTCAGCCAACTTCTGTCACTGAATGTTGGCAACTTCATTTCTTTAATTTTTAAGTTCACGAGGAAGGTCTTACTATGCCCTTCAACTACTAAGAATAATTTCATGGTTGTGGATTGCTTTTTATTATGCTTAATAGTTTGTAATTGTAACATTATAACAATGGCACACAAAGAATCACAGAATAATTTCATTAATGACTTCTCATTCCTATACATTAAAATCAACTGAGGAACCATCAAAATAATCTGCTGCCCATATTCGGACATACTGAAATTTGTAAACCACTGAGTTAGAAAATTCAGTCCTTTGCTCAATGTAGAATGACCCTATGGAATTCCTGAAGACAAGTGGTTAATTCCCTGTTTGTTTATAATTTTTTTAAGTGTTCTTTAATTTTTTTTTACTATTTTGAAAAGTAGCTCTGATTAACTGTTTAAAAGTGCTTCCTTACACAAAGTAGCTCTAGCTAATTGTTAAAAAATGGATCTTTTCTTCTATAACTTTAAACTTTAGTCTGAGGTATACTTCAAAGAGCTACTTCGAATAAATTGAATTCTTGTTCATGTGAGAATGTTGTAACTATTTGGAAATTGCTGATGTTACTTCTTTTCTAGGCTAGCTACCAGTATATTTTCAATTGTTTCTCACAATCTCAGATTTTTTATACAATGGAGAGTCCATTGGTATTTGGACATTGGCCCTGTTGGGACTATTTACACTGTTAAAATTGGAAAATACTACAAATCACAGGGTTTTTTTTTTTTTTTTTGATAGTCATTTTACTGGCAAACACTGTGTATGCACTGTGTGCCATCATACCACATGCTAATTCATGGTATTTTATTTTATTTTTTATTTTTTTTTAATTAACTAATTTTTTTTTTTGCGGTACACGGGCCTCTCACTGTTGTGGCCTCTCCCGTTGCGGAGCACAGGCTCTGGACGCACAGGCTCAGCGGCCATGGCTCCCGGGCCCAGCCGCTCCGTGGTATGTGGAATCTTCCCGGACCGGGGCACGAACCCATGTCCCCTGCATCGGCAGGCGAACTCTCAACCACTGCGCCACCAGGGAAGCCCTAATTCATAGTAATTTTACACACTGAATTTAAAGTGTGCCTATGAGACAGATATGGACATGAATAATTATGATAAATTTTATAATATAAAATATGATTTATGATAAAAATATTTATGATCTAGTTTTAATAAAGCTTAAGATGTCCAGTATTAAAGGCATTGTCAATGTATCTCTTAAAAGTAGCTCCTTGAATCTTACCTTGATACTATATACTGGATCGAAGCAGTGCAAAGACATTGGGACTTTATATATATTCATCCTGGACACTATAATTTAGTTGAAGCAGGTTTAATTGCAGCATTGTAAAGTTATTGTACATGTCGGCTCATTTAAATTTCAGTTAAGTTTTAATTTGCTTTTCAAATTTAGTTATTACTCCCACATCATTTTTCCAGCATGTGTAAGTCTCATTAAATTCTAATTTAGCTATCTTTTCTAACTTCTGTAATCTACTAATTTGGTAAACACAACTTGTGAACTGCTGTATACAAAGTTGCTAAATGTGTTCAATATCACTACAGGCCAAATACAGCATTGTGGTATTTCCTTAGAGACCATTATTCAGTTTACCATACACTTAATAATACACCATTGTAGATACAGTTTTTGAAGCATCACAATTCACTACTGTCCAGTTCATATGTCCACAAACTATCCATACATGTAGAATCACTGGTAAAATATAACTTATATAAGCACTTAAAAATTGACAGCTTTGGGCTTCCCTGGTGGCGCAGTGGTTGAGAGTCCGCCTGCCGATGCAGGGGACAAGGGTTCGTGCCCCGGTCCGGGAAGATCCCACATGCTGCGGAGCGGCTGGGCCCGGGAGCCATGGCCGCTGAGCCTGCGCGTCCGGAGCCTGTGCTCCGCAATGGGAGAGGCCACGGCAGTGAGAGGCCCGCGTACCGCAAAGAAAAAAAAAATGACAGCTTTGTTGTTCCTAATTGTCATACTGAACACATTTGTTGTTTAAATCAAGATATACATTTTTTGGAGTTCTCCTTTTTCAGTAGATTACAATATGTGAGAAGAAAAAAATTGTTTCATCATTCTCATTTTACATATAAGAAAACTTGGCCCTGAAAAAATATGCTATATATACCTTTTCAGACCCTAGTTTCTATACATATGTGTCTGTGTGTATATATATATATATATATATATATACACACACACACAGTAAGCTTATGTAGCTTAGCAAGACCTAAAACCACATTGCCTGACTCCTGGTTCATTGTTTTGTCCACTATGCTATGCTTTTGAAAATTATTTGTTCTTAGTAAACTATTATTGGCACTTTACATTTTTTCAAATTCATTGAATGGTTTATATCTCTTCAGTATTCTTACTTACCTCCTTAACATTCAAGTTAAAAATTACATCCTATATAAAGTCTACTGTCATTCCCTAGATAAAATTAGTGTTACTTCTTCATGCTTCACAGCATCTGTCCACAAATCTATCACAGACCTTATCACATGTCTGTTTTGCTATGATACTGTGAATGACAAGAGTGTACATTTTATGTTATGTTAATCTTTGAGTATCAGAGTTGGACACAATTCTTTAAAATGATAGGTGTCTAATAAATATTTGCAGACTAGAGTTAATAGGTCTCTTCTAGATTTGTGCTTCTGTTATGCGTCAAACACTTTTTTTCTTATATTTCTGGCATCTGCTTTTCCCCTTATTTTGAAGTTTGACACTTTTACCATATACAGTTCTTGCCACCACTACCTCCTATCAGGTGATTACAACAGTTAGTAAGATCATATCTTGCAAGCTGTTATATTAATCAGAAACATAATTCAACACAATTCATTTAAAACAGCATGATATCCTCTAAGTAATCCTCTCACTAATACTGAGCTTCAAACCCCTATTAATCATCATTATTCTACACTGTCTCTAAAAAAAAAAAGCAAAAATAAAGCATGCATTCACTGTATATAATGCTAGATCTTAAGCAGATACTTTCCTTCCTCATTTATCAATTTTAAAGATAAACTTTAAAAAGGTTTTTGTTGTTGTTGCCCTTAACAATTTTTTAAATCTGTGGATTATCCTAAATTTTAGTCTATGGTACTGATCATACAGCTTGTACCACCTTTGTCTTTATCCTTGAAATGTTCTTATCCCCCCATTTGCAAAGTAAAGTAAAGTTCCCTCTGAAATTATTTAGTTTTCTTTTTCCTGTTACAATGATTTATTATTACAATTTCCAGATTTTTAAAATTTTGGGCGGCTTACCTCTATTTTGTCTTTTCAATTAATGAATATATTACTTATTGTTTTGTAGTTTATCAGTGCTTTCATACATCATTTAGTCATCATTTATATAGACATTATGATTCACATTTTATTCATGAAAAAACAAGACATATTGTTAAGAAATTTGCCACAGTTTGTGTAGCTCTCAAATGACAGAGGTGTAATTCAATTCCACATCTTATGTGATAACCTATAAATTTTCTATTATGAAATTCTAACTCTGGTTTCAGGTTTTGGAAGCACATCATCTTCTAGCATTAATATTATGTAAATAATTATTCTATTAGTGTGTGTATATACATATACACACACTATATATTACATACCTATAGATACACACACACACACACACACACACACACACACACACACATATATATACACACACACACACACAGAGGGAGAGAGAGATGTGTGTATATATATAACAATACTCAGCATTCCTTTCATAGTTGTTGGGATGAAATACAAAGAAAGCTTCTTTTATTGCTTTATGAGATCACTAAGGAAGTACATTTTCAGCAATGTATTAAGTGATCTTCATTGACTCAGATTGAAAATCCCAGCATGTCTAGGCAATTTATGCTCACCACTGCAACATAAACTTCATTAGGGCAGTAACTTGTTTTGTTTTAATTTTATAATAAAGTATATATATATATATAAAACTTCTTTTTTTAAGGGAGCAAAAGGTTGTCAGCTTATCTCTTTGGCTTATAATCTGCAATAGGAAAACACTTTCTTAATTCTATTGTGCTCTGACAACCAGTATCATGCCACACACAACAGAAGATGTATATTAAGGCTTGGTAAATCCCAATCACTGAATTAAGTCATAGACAGAGAGAGAGAAAGACATATCTTCCCTTCAAGGAATGTAAAGCTAAATTCTCATGTGAACAGATGAAACGTCTATAGTTCATCAATATGAATAAGGTTAGGTTATTCATGGTTTTTTATAAGTTTAAGGAATATAAACATGTTAAACATATGTTTAACTTATAAACTTATGTTAACATTTAATTTATAAATGTTAACATTGTTATGTTAACAAAAACATAATGTTTATTTATTTATTTTTTGGCTGCACTGGGTCTTCATTGCTGCGTTCAGGCTTTCTCTAGTTGAGGTGAGGGGGGGGCTACTCTTCGTTGAGGTTCATGGGCTTCTCATTGTGGTGGCTTCTCTTGTTGCAGAGCACAGGCTCTAGGCATGTGGGCTTCAGTAGTTGTGGCTCGCAGGCTCCAGAGCGCAGGCTCAGTAGTTGCGGCGCACGAGCTTGGTGGCTCCACGGCATGTGGGATCTTCCCAGACCAGGGCTCAAACCCATGTCCCCTGCACTGGCAGGCAGATTCTTAAGCATTGCGCCACCAGGGAAGTTTGTTACATATGTTAATGTATGTTTAGTTTATTAACTTTAACATATAAACATGTTTATCCATTGTGTGTTTATTACAATGTTTTAAACAAGTTTAGTTTTTACTATGTATTAGACATACTTTAAAACAAATTCAGTTTTAGAGTATGCCTAGTTTATCATGATTGCTATATATTAAGCCATGGTAATAGTAACACATTATTTTATACTATATTATGTATTCATTTATTTTAAACAAACTATTTATATGCATTGATCCTTCATTTTTATCATTATTCATATGGTATGAACAAATATGGCTGTAGATTTTAAATATAGAGCATATTTCTTAAACCTATGCTTTTAAATTTTGGGAGAAATATGTTATATTCATTTTAGAAATTCTACAAGGTACATTTTTCATTAAGAAATTTTTCTAAAGTAACATTTCAAGGAAGTAGTTATTAATGTTTCCAATCCATATAATTATTTCATTAAGTTGGCTTTGGGAATCATTTTGGTGGTTCAGTTTTTCTAGTCCATTTTGCTTGAAGTTAAAACTTTACATGTGAATAGATCATAAGGCATTACTTGATCATGCATGAAACATCAACCACAACTGTAACTACTCTGGTTCACATCTCTGTATGAGAGCCAACGTGGTTCTATCATTCAGAGATGAGAAATCTCTCCAATCTCAACCACACACAAATGTTTGCAGAGGGGAAATATAGCTTGATTGGTGAGATGAACCTTTTATCATAATTTCAAAAGAAGTATTTACTTTTGCAGTTGCTACAGATAAATTTAAAACAGCTGTTACTGGGTAGTTCAGAAGAATTTTTCACATTAATGCAAAAATTGCTTTCCCTTTAGAATTTCATAATCATAGGAAGCAATCATGTTTTATTATTACCTTTTTCCTTTCTATGCCCTCTGAAAAGAGGAAGAGGGGAGAATGGGAATATTCCAAACCTCAACCTGGTGCTTTTGCCAGATTCTCTATATATAGTTTCCTTTCCCCTGCCCCCAGATTCTTTATTTATTTGAAATATTTTTTTAGAACTAAGGCTCTTTTTATTTAGATCCAAAAGATCCCCCATAAGATGATACCATAGAAACAGAAAGTAAATATAATTTAAAATATTAGATTTTGCTTTTTTTACATGAGCGTTCTTTGTTACTCTAGTGATATCTTTAAGAGAAGATTTTCAGAAATAGAGCTACCGAAATTAGTCTCTGGTTGTTTCATTATTCATCATATTTGTAATACAAAAAAGTTTTTCATTAGTTAAAATTTAAAAAAATACGATGAATCCTAGAGAAAAAGCAATGCTAAAGTGGACACAGCTGTGGGTTTATTAAATCCAATTCATTCCTAATTTAGTAAGAACTCCCACTGATTCTAAAGATAGTTTTGCCTGAGTAAGGACTGAAAAATTGGTCTTTATATTCAGAGGGTGCAACTGTGTTTAATGCTTGGATAGTTATTCTATTCTGCCTTGAAGTCATTAGTGCACCTGGTTTATAACTTAATGTTCAGAACCAAAACGTGTTCCCTGAAAATAAGCTATAAAAAATGAATCAGCTGCTTAAAAGGTATACTTTACTATGGCACATACTGTTGATTTGTTTTTAATAAATCATCTGCTAGCAAGATAAAAAGTTTAACTCTTTGTACTAATATCTCACAGTTCCTCTCTAAACTTATCTACTTATATTTCAGTATCAGTAATGGATGTATGCATTTGGGAGATGTCAAAGCTCTTTAGAGTTAAGATGAAAAATCTCTGGCTTTGAAGAATACCATCACATTTCCTTCAAGATCCACTATCAAAGAGAAAAAGGATGATGATGATAATAATGAATAAGATTAGGCCAGGAATTTACACTTAAATTAATGCATATGCTCACTGGAGTATTAGATCCAGGGACATTATGTCCTCACTATCTAAATTGCAATATTTACAGAAGGTACAGATATATTATTGAGTAGTTTTGAGCAATTTCTCCTGGCTTTAAAAGAATCCATGTTTTAAAGAAAATAGAAATCAAGTACTTGTATGTATGTATGCATTTTACCTTGAAGTATAATTTATTGATATTTTGGCAAGAGCTTCTTTTAGCTTTAGAGACTGTTCTCTCAATTTCCAAGAGTTAAATGCGAAGTAATGTCATCTTACTTTGATGGTTAATTTTATGTGTTAACTTTGGTGACAAGAACTAATAATCCTGTATCATGAAAAAACTGTCAAATCTGAAAATTAAGGTAAAAGACTAGTTGTCACTCAAAAGATGTTATGAAGTGATAATCAAAGCCACAAAGAGCAATCTGTCTGAAGCAAAGATGATCATCTTTTCTAATGGTCAAAGATATGTATACTGAAATACCCTGACTTTAATGGTATTTACATATATAACAGTTTTTCTTACTGCTGCCTAAACTAACTTTAACCAGATTTGAAAAATCTATTTAAAGCTTTTTTTTCTTTCTCTTCTTTTTTAAATCTGTGTAAATAATTTGAAGGTAATGATTATTTGTAGGACCTTCTTGCTTTTGACTTTTTTCCTTAGATACTATGGTTGATCCTTGAACAACGTGAGGGCGAGCGGTGCCAACCCCTCCCTGCAGGTTAAGTCAAAAAATCTGAATGTAGGGATTTCCTGGTGGCGCAGTGGTTGAGAGTCTGCCTGCTGATGCAGGGGACACGGGTTCGTGCCCCGGTCAAGGAAAATCCCACGTGCCACGGAGCGGCTAGGCCCGTGAGCCATGGCCGCTGAGCCTGCGCGTCCAGAGCCTGTGCTCTGCAACGGGAGAGGCCACAACAGTGAGAGGCCCGCGTACCGAAAAAAAAAAAAAAAAATGTACATGTAACTTTACAGTGGGCTCGCCTTGTCTGCAGTTCCACATCTGTGATTCAACCAACCTGGATCATTTAGTGCTATAGTATTTATTGAAAAGAACCCAAATGTAAGTGGACCCATGCAGTTCAAACCCCTGTTGTTCAAGAGTCAACTGTATATGCATTATCTTATATCTTGTATTTCTGTGTACTGATTAGTACTTCCAAACACATTTAAGAAAAAAAAAAAAAAAACAGTGCTGCTGCTTCTTTGCACTGACCCCTTCCCTATGCTCTCAAATGCTATTAGATGCTTCAGAAAGCCAATTTTATTATTGTATCCAGTGACTTCTCCATCTCTATAAAATAATGTTCACATAATCCAGGCATTCACAACTCTCTGCAAGGCCTTGAACCTACATTTTCACAAATCTATTTCACTCCTCTATATGAAAACTCACTTTTAGAGACAGTGGGCAGCTCACCGACAATTAGTTGTGCACTTTGCTTTGTTCACTTAGCCCATGCTAGAATCCCTCCCTTCTTATTTACCCATTCATACATATCAAGTATTCAGGTTGTTTCTCATATTCCAACTTGCTAGATGATGCCTTCTGGAATTGACCTCTTCCCAGTGAAACAACTATCAGAAAACCAATTTCTTGTCCAAGCCCTATCGTTGCTACTTAAATGACCTCAGCAAAATAATGCATCTCTGACTATCTGCAAAATAGATTTCAAATAAGCGCTGAGTTTTTTCCACCTTAAAATTCAGCATGTCCTGATGCTAAACATCCCTCCCTAACGTCTTAGGGACTTATGCCTATAGCTTTGAGCAAGCAGTGGAGAACACTCAACCTAAGCTCTCTCTTCATTTGCTAAAACTAATACAACTAACTTTAAATGTTACTTTACTAAGTCATTGAATACATGTTAAATACTAATAAACATAATTCACTGAAATGCCACTAATGGATACCATTCCTGACCCCTCCTATGTGTCAGGCACTGGATCAGGAAATTTACAGTTCATTTTCTTTAAGCCCCATCCCTCACCATTTTGAAAATATTAGAGCCATTTAAAGAAGCAGTAATGAAACTTAGAGGTTACATCATATTCTAAGAGTCCCAGGCAATTGATGTTGAAGCCTATTACAAACCAAGTTCTACAGATTTCAAAGCATATATTCTTTCTTCCATGTTACAATGAACTCAAGTTCTATATTTTATAACAACCACCACAACCACAAATGAGAGCTGACTCTGGATCCCAACAATATGTGAGGTGCTGTACTAAATGCCCCTGTGAAATAGATTGTTATTATATTTCTTTCTTTACTTGACAAAATTGAGAATTAGCGAACTTACTTTTTCTAAGTACTGTCGGTGCAGAGCAAAGCCATTTTCCAACGAGGATCTGATACCAAAAATTTTCCTTCTCACCTGTATACTATAGTGCTTATCTTTCCTCCAAGAGCTATTACATACCTTAATCTAGGATTCATATATCAACCATTTTATTTTTCTTTTCCTACTGGAAGTAGAAATGCTATGGACTTGTATACTTGTGGATTAAAGGGTTTAGGGACAAAACAAAATACATTTTCTAAATTGGTGCCACGCTTTTTCTGCTGTGTAATTTGGGGTCAGTTTTCTATCCTCCCTGAAAGCCAATTTCCATGTTTTTGAATCAATACTGTAGTGGTTTCTGGGAGGACTAAATGAGAAGATATAAGTGCAAACCGTTCACAAAATGAGACACCAAATAAATTGTTTATTTTCCTTTTGTGACAAATCGTTTTCTGGATTACGTCCCACAAACTGGCAAGATTTCTAGGTCAATTACTCTTACTGAGTTACTCACCATAAGAGAATGAGACCTAGGTTTCTTACCATTTTTTTAAAGTTTAGAATGTGAAACTTTTCCTGGTGTTTACAGACAATTATTTCTCTACAACCCATAGAACATAAATATGTATTTTGACTCTCCAGGAGAGGGCTGTAGTATGCTGATATTTTTCTACTGGAGTATAATTGATGCATATTATATTAGTTTCAAGTGTATAGCATAACAATTGACATTTGTATGCACTGCAAAATGATCACCACAAGAAGTCTATTTATCATCTGTCACCTTACAAAGTTATAAAACATTTTTTCTTGTGATTTAAACTTTTAAGGTTTAATTTCTTAGCAACTTTCAAACTTACAATACAATATTATTGACTTTAACCCCCATGTTGTACAATAAATCCTCATTACTTATTTCATGACTGGAAGTTTGTACCTCTTGATCACCTCACCCATTTTTCCAACTCTCCAAACCCCAACCCCTCTGGCAACCACCAATCTGTTCTCTGTATCTATGAGTTTTGTTTTGTTTCATCCTCTGTTTTATTTTTCAGATTCCACATTTAAGTGAAATCATCCTGTTTTTCTTTGTCTCTTTGACTTATTTCACTCAGCCTAATACCCTCAAGGTCAATCAATGTCACAAATGGCAAGATTTCCTTTTTTATGGCTGAGTAGTATTCCATCATGTGTGTGTGGGGGTGAGTGTGTGCATCTCATGTCATTTTTACCCATTCATTCATCTGTGGACACTTAGGTTGCTTCCATGTCTTGGCCATTATAAATAGTGCTGCAGTGAACATAGGGGTGCATATATCTTTTTGAATTAGTGTTTTTGTTTTCTTTGGGTTGCTGGATCATATGGAAGTTCTATTTTTAAATTTTTGAGGAAACACCATACTGCTTTCCTTAGTGGCTGCACCAGTTTACATTCTAATCAACAGTGCACAAGTGTTCCCTTATCTCCACAGTCTCACCAAAGCTTGTTATTTCTTGTTTTTTTTGTTTGTTTGTTTTGATAATTGCCATTCTCAGGAGGTGTGAGGTGATATCTCATTGTGGTTCTGGTTTGCATTTCCTTGATGATTAATGATGTTAAGCATCTTTTCATGTGCCTATTGGCCATCTGCATGTCTTCTTTGGATTCAGATCTTCTGCCTATTTTTTAATCAGATTGCAATTAGGGAGCGTGATAGCTCCAGCTTTGTTCTTTCTCAAGATTGCTTTGCTATTAGGGATCTTTTGTGGTTCCATGTAAATTTTAAGATTGTCTGTGGCATTTCCATGAAAAATGCCATGGGAATTTTGACAAGGATTGCATTGAATATGTAGATAGCTTTGGGAAATATGGACAATATTTAAACAATATTAATTCTTCCAATCCATGAGCATGAAATGTCTTTCCATTTGTTTGTGTCTTCATTTTTTTTGTCACCAATGTCTTTGTAGTTTTCAGTGCACAAGTCTTTTAACTTTTTGTTAAATTTATGTTGAGGTATTTTATTCCTTTTTATGCAGTCGTAAGTGAGATTGTTTTCTTAATTTCTATTTCTGATAGTCTGTTGTTGGTGTATAAAAATGCAACAGATTTTTGTATATTGATTTTGTACCTTTCAACTCTGCTGAATTCATTTATTAGTTCTAACATTTTTATGGAGTCTTTAGGGTTTTCTATATGTAAAATCATGTTGTCCACAAATAGTGCCAGTTTCATTTCTTCCTTTCTAATTTGGATGCCTTTTTCTTTTTCCTACCTGGCTCTTGCGAGGATTTCCAATACTATGTTGAATTAAAGTGGGTACATCAGCCTGCCCTGGATAACTTCATAGAGTCTTGCTCAATTATTTTGCCTATGAGATAAATGTTGAGTATCTCCCCTTCTGGAGAATGTTTCCTAGGTCTTTTATTTCTTTTCATTTTCTTTCCTCAAAATTTGCCTTTGAGATAACAAGGTACCCATAGCTCTGAAGATTTTTGCTTTTATCTCAGTAATTATCCTCTTGTTGACAGAAACTTCTTTCTCCTCTTCTTTTTCTTCTTTCTCTTCCACCTCCCCATCCTGCTCCCCCTTCCCTTCTTGTCTCCTCCTCTTCTTCCTCCTCCGCTGTCTCCTTTACTCTTCCTCTTTCTTCTTCTTCAATTATAAGACTTTTCAATACATTTGAACTAAACTTAAACATGACATTACCTTCAAAAGAGTTAAGCAGGAATTTTGACAGTGCCCTAGTCATGTTATCTTATGAATATGGTTTTTCTTTCCATGTGAAGTGTTCATCATTTGACCATTACCTTAGTTTTAATCTCTTAAGTGTCCCATGGATACAACTGTTTTATTGTTCAAACAGAAAACCTGGGCAATACTAGAATATCCAGGAGTTTTAATCAGCATACTCATATTTAATGACACAATTCTTTGCATAGAATAAGTAGCTGATGAATATATGTCTATTAACTAGATTCCACGAAGATTCCATTTACTGAATTCTATCTGCTTTGTCCCTAGTGAGGAAACTTCTAATTTATATTTTTGACCTATCCAAACAAGCAGTATGAAATTTAGTAAAGGCCATGTGTGTATGTGATAGTATCTATTGTCAAAACAGTGTGCAACAAACAACTCCAAATACCAGTGGCTTCAATAAAAAAGCATTTACTTAGCTCAAAGTCTGAAAGTTAGTTGGAATTTTCTACTGGTCTTAGCTGGACCTGTTCACACGATCAGGTATTAGTTGTCTGTCAGTGCACTAGTCTGATCATTGTTGACACAAGTGGAATGATTTGGTTCTGATCTACCCATCTCAACTTCCAGCAAAGCAAACCTGGGCATATATGCACAGTGATGGCTAAGGCACAAGAGCTGAAGTTGAAAGTACAAGAGCTTTGCCACATGTGTTAACATACCATTGGCCAAAACAAATCATAATTTGCCAAAGCAAATTATGCCAAAGCAAATCATAATTGGCCAAAGCAAATTCATAATGAAGAGGCAAGAGAATACACCCAGGCCTTTTAGGAAGAGAAAATGTAAAGTCGGGTAGCAAAGGCCATGGCTACAAGGTGGGGTGAAGAACTGGAGGCATTAATGCAATTTTCAACAATTCAACTAATCTAACATTGTACACGTTGTAAGTGTATAGGAAATGGTCATTATTTTTGAGCTTAGTAGAGAAATTTAACGTTATATAAAATAATAGACAATTTTCTTCATACTACTCCTTAAGTGTTCCCTAATTTTCTCAAAGTTACATACTTTTAAAATCTGACTTTATGGTCAAAAACTTTAATGCTTTATTCTGCATATTTTCCTTGATTTTTGGCAATTTATCTTTTGTGCATTGCCTTTAAGTTACATCAGTCACTGAAAATGTCACATCTTTCTATTTCAACTGCCATGTTGCAGTTTATATTAAGTAGACAATCACTTTTTTGAAACTTGAGCTCCTTAAATTCTTCATTGTATCAAAGTTCTTTTTTCAGTCATTTTACAGTAACTGAAGCTGGTGACATTTTCAAAAATTAACTTTTTAAGAAAATTTACCTGTGTATATTGTATAATTTTTTATGGATTTGCATTTAAATTCTAACTGTTGAACTTGTAGCATTTCTGAAGTATAGTGTATGTTAACTATCATAATATTATGAAAAATATTCAAATCAATATTTGAAAAGCAAGAAAACATAAGCCACTCCTCAACTAATGTTAATTATTATATGTCACTCATTGAAGAGAGAAAGTAAAAACTCTTGATTTGCTTGTTGATGTGTTGGCAGTGGAGCTTCATTAACCTTTTAAGGTACCAAGTAAATGTCAAAATATAAGTAAAAGAAAAAGAGACAAGAAGTTAACCTTAACACTTTCATTTCAAATTAGGGAGGTTGACTAAATTATTCATCAGTGTGTTCATGATTTTAAATTTCTACAAATTTTACTTCTATTAAGCAGATAATTTTGACTCTTTACATGGAAGAATACTTCCCCTAAAATAAGCGGTTCACCTTAGGGGCAAGATGGGAATAAAGTTGCAGACCTACTAGAGAATGGACTTGAGAATACAGGGAGGGGGAAGGGTAAGCTGGGACAAAGTGAGAGAGTGGCATGGACATATACACACTACCAAATGTAAAATAGATAGCTAGTGGGAAGCAGCCGCATAGCACAGGGAGATCAGCTCAGTGCTTTGTGACCACCTAGAGGGGTGGAATAGGGAGGGTGGTAGGGAGGCGCAAGAAGGAAGAGATGTGGGGATATATGTATATGTATAACTGATTCACTGTTATAAAGCAGAAATTAACACACTATTGTAAAGCAATTATACTCCAATAAAGATGCTTAAAAAAAAAAAAGTGGTTCACTACTTCTTGAACTAATGAACTCAAGTAGAAAACTTCTCGAAGAATCACTAAATATAACCAGTAAAAAACTATGTAAGATGATATGTATTCAGAATTCCTTCATTCTGTAAATACTAAGTGAGCATTTACTAAATCCTAGACAATGGATATACTACAATAATTACGATCCTTGCTGTGATAAAATGTAAAATTCAGAGAGGCAGTCAGATATCAAACAGATAAGTTCCAAGTACCTAAATTTGTTACTAAAATCTTGATAAATGTTATGAAGGATAAGAATGTGACAAGGGAAAAATAATATTTGTGGGAAGCAAGGTAATTTGGCAAGGGCAAACTGAGAAAGGGGCATTTGAGCTTATGCATTATAGATGGTGAGTTGTTATCTAAACGAAGAGCTCTTCAAAAGGACATTACAAGAAGATGAAATGCATGCACACACATATACAATATATACGCAAACACATCTACCTGAAAATAAAATGTAGTCATTTTGGAAAATTTATTAATTTTATGCAAGTGGAAAAAAGAAAACAAAATGCATCAATAACCTCATGCTGTAGAAATAATTACAGGAAATATATGGAAATGAATATCAAGAACGTCAATTATTATTTCTTTCTAATTATTTCTTTATAATCTATACACATACATATATATTTTCCTACAAAATTGGTATAAGACTCTATATACAATTTTGTAATAACTATCTTATCCTTTGATAATGTACCCCAAGCATTTTTCACTGGGAATAAATGCCCTTTGACAATCCCACTGTAAGGACTGTAACACTGTTATATTATGGATATCTATAATATCTCTGTCTATTTCTATATCTGTGTCTGTACCTCTATTTTATACAGTTTCCTATTGTTGGATATTTAGGTTGTTCTTGCTATTATAAATATTACCTCAAATAACAATTTAAACATAAATTCTTCAGCCACATTTCTGATCATTTGCTTAGAAAAAGTCTTCAATGTCAAATAACTGAGATACATGAAATGACCAGTTTTAAGGCTCTTGTTATTCACTTCTTAACAGCAAAGTATGAAGCACATTTTTCTGCAATTTCATTAACATTAGGTATTAGAATTAAAATGTGTAGAGCTAATCATAGCATCTTGTTTAATTCGCATGTCTTTGCATATTGGTGACAACGGAAAATTTTTTTCAATTTTTAATTGTTATATTTATTTCCTTTAAAAAGGTTTTCATGTTCTCAAATTATTCTTAATGCTGAAAATGATAAAATTTAAAAAACACATTATTAATCTAACTTGCTAAAAGACCTAGAATTTTACATATCTTTAATTTTTATATTTTTGAAAAAAATAGCACTTTGTTGCCTTAGTCTTTTAGTTTTGTTTAAAAATAACACCTGGGACCTCCCTCATGGTCCAGTAGTAAAGAATCCGCCTTCCAATGCAGGGGACGTGGGTTCGATCCCAGGTTGGGGAACTAAGATCCCACATGCGCTGGGGCAGCTAAGTCCATGCCACAACTACTGAGCTGGCGCACCTCAATGAGAGAGACCATGTGCTGCAAACTACAGAGCCCATGCACTCTGGAGCCCACGCACCACAACTAGAGAGAGAAAACCCGCATGCCACAACTGGAGAGAAGCTTGCACACCACAATGAAGACCCTATGCACCCCAAAAAAATTTGTAAAGAAAATAAATAAAATATATAAAAAAATAACAACCATATTAGGTACTTTGGAAGGATGAAAATTACTTAATAATTATCTTTTCTTTTCTTTTCTTTTTTTTTGTTGTTGTTTTTTGGCTGCTCCATGCAGCATGCGGGATCTTAATTCCCTGACCAGAGATTGAGCCCATGCCCCCTTCATTGGGAGCGTGGAGTCTTAACCACTGGACTGCCAGGGAAGTCCCAATAATTATTTTCAATAAAGCTGGGTACTGTTCAAATTTTTATAAGTGCTATTTATACTCTGAAGTTAAGTAACATTTATACAAAGGAATACTTTTTAGTTAAATTTATATAAAATATGTAAAATATGTTTTCATGAATTTATTTGGGCAAAATGTAAAAAATTAAATTCTATTCATTTAATCTGGGAAGTTAATGAGCCTGCTGAATAAAGATAATAAAGAGTTCACTTTGTCTACCAATAAAATTTTTTTATAGATGCTAAAGACATACAGAAAATTAAGGCATTGCCTAATAAATCAAAACTATAAAAACATTTTGCTATCTGAAAACAGAGACTGTAAAGAATAAAATCTTGGGCAGGCTGTGAAATACAAAATGATTACTTCAGCTGAATTTATAATTGTATGACCTTCTAATTTCTTTAGCATTAAATTACTGATGACCATAAATTACAAGAGAGTACTGATTATTTTAGCAGTTCTAGCATGTCAGCAAAATTTAGTCTATATTAAAGTTAGGTATATATTTATTATTAGATGTTATAATTTTTCCCTAAGTTTTGAATATAAGCAAATATCAATATAAGGAGTGTACCGGTTTTGTAAACTTAGTTTCTTTAATCAAATAGCTTACTACATATAATTACACATGATTGTATGTAAGAATGAAAATAGCTGAAGAACAAAGAACTACATGCCTTTACCTTATGACCCTACTATACAAGTAAAATATTAATATTGAGTTGAAACTAAAGAAAGACTAATGCATCCTGATAGCGTTCTTCAAATTTGTGTCTTTTATAAATCTGCTTCCTTTCATCACTTACATTTTACAAAGGTGAAGGATGAATTTAGGTTCAGTGAATGACCTTTAGCTAGAGCCAACTTTGGCAGGGGAGGTGGGGTGTTGGTTTTTCAGGTGACAATTTAATAAATTAAGGATCTAGAATATACTATAATCTATAAGGAGTGCAAGATAAGTTATACCCTGTGGTGAAGGCTCACAGTGAAGTGTAGGAGAAAGTCATGTAACTGAAACAAAATGGAATTTGAGAAATGGTGGCAAGGGAGAGGGGGGAGTGGCATTCTTTCTGGGAATCTGAAAAAAATATCCTAGAGGAAATATTATTTGAGAATAATGCTGAGGGTTAGTGTATATTGTATATGGAGACAGGAGGAAGGGTATTCAGGTCTTAGGAAGCAGAAATCCTGCTATCACTGGGAAGGTACAGTGTATGTATAACCTGGGGAATATACTACTGTGATTGGAAAGATAAGCATGTTGCATATTGTAGCCAGAACATGGAGAGTTTTGAGTAGTACAATGATATTGCCTTTTGATCTTTTGATTTTATTACCATGGAAGAAGGAGAACGACATTTTTTTTTAATTTGAAGGGGAACATGAACTAATTACAGTTTTAAGCATATAAATGATGCTAGTAGGAATAGTGAACTGAAGGAGCACTGAAAATAAATAGTTAAGGACAGCAGATAAGGAAAACAAATGCCTTGACATTTGTTAGTTGAGATGTATGAGGTCTTGAACTGGGGATATAGCATATATAGGCACCAAAAATTTATAGAGTGGAATTAAAAAACAAAAGAGAGAGAACTGACAGAGGTATGCGGGGGAAGGGTTGAAAATAACAGGGAATGCTAGTTCAAGTGATTGTGAGAATTATTTTCAAATGATTGTGATAGAGAACAATATAATTTAACTTTTCCAAGCATATTTTATATTATTTCATATTATTCCTCTCTCCATTGAAGATATTTTCATTCTTATTCACTATTTCTTTAATATGTATTGAGTGACTACTAAATGTTAATTATATTTAATTTTATATGCCTCACCAAATACTGTCACTGTCTCTGAATTTTCATCTCCACATTCACTATTACCACTATAACTTCACCTCTACTTGTTTAGAAAGAGACATCCAAAATAAAACTACTTTAGTATCCTTGTTCCACTCCAAATTTTCTCCTTAGCTTTGTTGTTCTTCTTTAACTTTAAATTTGGTCATTGAAAAAGAAATATTATTTTTAGTCAGGACAAACTCAATTTCATTTTGTTTGTAGTATTTAGATTTCCAACTACTTTGTTCTATTTTATATAATCCTTTTCATAATACCCTCTTTTTTTCACTCTCTTAAATGACTCCTCCCCTTTGGAATATATACGAGCAGGAGTTCCAGCCAAATATATCTGCCCTTGATTCTGTCCCTCTGTTAAATGGCTAATATATCATTTTTGTTCCTTCTTCTTCAACCTTCTTGTAAGTCTGACACCAATTATATTCAATTTGTTTATCACTCATTTCTTATTGTCTCACAAATTTGGTGAAACGTATAGTGAAGGTCCTAAACCTCCTCAGCTTGCTGGCAGTATTGGACATTATAGAGCACCTCCTCATTTTTAACATTCTTTATTCCTTTGCATATCCCGATGCCTTTGGTGGTTCCTGTCCTTCCTTCTGTTAGCCTAAATAAACAAAACATCCTCCAATGTTCAATCCTTATCTTTTTTCTTCTCTCTCCCTACACTAAGATAACTCTTTTTACAGCTTCAACTATGCTCCAAATCAGTCTCTCTCTCCCTCTTTCTCATGTTCTGTTTCTGCCTCTCCTTTTACTCTCTTTTCTTAGCTTTAGATTTACATTTCCAAAGCCTATTTCTGGAGATTCAGCTCCTTTGTCAAACTCAAGGTATGCAAATAAAAATTCATCTTTCTTTCCTAAATCTGCACTTTTCTCATGTTTTTAAGAATGGTACCAATGAATCTATCTTTAATTGGAAAAATGTCAAAAAAGCCCAGAGTACAAAATAAATAATTTATGACATACCAGCTTATTGAAATACTGTGTAATATTTAAGATGATGCTCCTTAACACTAGGCTAACAGTATAATTCAATGGTTAAGAATGTAGTCCTTGAAGTCATATGCAAATATAAGCTCTATCTCCTACTAGCCCAGTCTAAGATTTCTTATTTGTAAATTGTGGACAATAACAGTAGCTATTAAAATGTTGTTGTGAGGATCAAAATATGATTAACTATGTAAAATTCCTAGTATAAAGTATTTGCTCAGTAAGTGCTAGTACTGTTATTTTTTCCTTGATGATACATGTTAAAATTATGTTTTTAAAGATTATCTACTAATATGTGAACATTCTCTATGAAACAATGCTCATATAAAATGAAGCATCAAAACTTTATTATAACACTTTAATGTCAGAATCTCACAAGCATTAATAAATTTGCCAATTTAGTTTGTAAAGCTGGATATAGATCATATATTTTAGTTTTGAATATTCTTACACAATTTCTTTTATATCTTGTAGATTTTACCATAAAACACATGAAGTAATGTATTTTGGACCATAAAAAATAAGTACTAGAATATATTTTTCTTATGCTTTCTCCATGAAGGTTAAAAACTGAACATTTTTTGTTCTATGTTTTATTTATTCATTTCAGGCAAAGCATATCTACAACATCTGATTTTGTATGGTTTAATAATGTGCATTTTCCTAACTTTCCTATTTCGTTTTATAAAAGAATAATGCTACCAAGTGTTGGCTCAACTTCACTATTAAGGAGGAAATCTGCCAAAACTAGTAAATTACAGAGAATCATGAAATTATAATTTTGTAAGCAGAGATTTTGCACGGCATTGGCAGTGCAAACTGTCTCTTGAGAACCAACAACGATCAGTAAGTGTCTATTATTTTTTACCTTTTGTTCATTGGCAAATCATAAAATAAGATCTTAAAATAATTTAAATAAATAAACCATGAGAATCAACACCTGTAGTTTAATCCTTATCCCTGCTCATTTGGACTGGAAAGGAAAGCAAGCATGAAACAATTCCATTATCTTTTCTTTCAGACTATGAGGGACCTAATAGAACTTTGGAAATACGAAAGTAAATATATTAAAAATACATACATTGAAATTGTGTGTTTAAATATAGAAACTATAAAGAAGTTAGCATTGGCATTTGAATCACTTACCATAGCGATAATACATGAAAAACAGGCGAGTGACCCACATGTGTATATTGATAGCAAAATATTTTTTTCCTAAAAGCATGAACAAGTGAAATGCCCTTTTACATAAACTTTGTCATTAATGACTAACTATAAAATTTAAATAAAATAAATCTGCTCAACCAGAATTGTTAACCACATATTGTAAAGGCACATACCATTCATAGAATCATGTGATCTGAGAATTGAAAAAGATTCAAACACATATTTATTTCAGTGTCTCATCTAATGCAGGGATGCCTTCTTAATAGTATGTACAGTGTTCCTCAGCTTCTATCTCATTTAAGATATCAAGATGTTTGTATGTTTTATTCTTCTTATCCTCATAGTGCTTTTCTTCTGAATGTTTAGGGTAACATTCTATTTCAATTGTCTTACAGTGTTTTCACAAAGCCCGCCTTAACGGTGGGTTCTTCGTCTTTCAACTACATCAAATCTATCAAGATTTGTTGTCTGTTAACTTGTAGAGCATGAAGATTAATGTTGGTCCAATCAAACTTAGCTAGGAATTATAAATGCTTTCTAATCCACAAATAAAAAAAACTTAAATGTTATGGATACTACTTAACCAAATTACCAGCATATAACAAACATACATCTTGTGGAGATTTTTTGAACCTTTTTCAAACGTTTTTCAACCTCTAATTCCTGATATGGTGTCATGCTTAAATATATAGTGAAGCTCTAACACTCAAAGTTTCTTTCTACTTGATATCTTCCCATGTTTGTTTCAATATCATTGCTTAACTTATAGAGACAAAATACCTCCATGAACACAATGTGATTCTACTATCCTTTCCTTTTTCTTCTCTTTGGCCATTTTAATTATTTTTCCCCTGTAGTTGAAATCTTTAAATGTGTATGTTAGAAATACTGAAGAAGATTTGTAGCACTCTGCTTCAAAAAGCAGTGCCCAATGGGCTTCCCTGGTGGCGCAGTGGTTGAGAGTCCGCCTGTCGATGCAGGGGACACGGGTTCGTGCCCCGGTCCGGGAAGATCCCACATGCCGCGGAGCAGCTGGGCCCGTGAGCCATGGCCGCTGAGCCTGCGCGTCCGGAGCCTGTGCTCCGCAACGGGAGAGGGTACAACAGTGAGAGGCCCGCGTACCGCAAAAAAAAAAAAAAAAAAAAAAGCAGTGCCCAAAAGGTTTAAAACACGTCACAACACTTTTTTACATAATCATTCCATTTTTGAGCTGAAAGTCAAAAAAAAGAAGAAAAACATGGAGGGAGAGTTGGAAAATCTTTCAGCACCACAAATTTATTTTGTGTCCATTTTTGTGCATTTGGCCATGGTAGGGAGGGATAAGTGGAGTAGGAGGAAAGCTGTAAGATTCTGGAAAATATGTTGATCATCAGTCTCAGAATTTATTTTTGTGAATTTTACATTTTTCTGAGCTTTACAATTACTCTATTGTGAAGGAGCTGAATCACAGCCTTTTAGCTAGATGCACTTTGAAACCAGAAAATTCATTCCTGAAGCATAAAAATATTTTGTAAACTGGCTAAGACTTTTATTTTGAGACAATTTATTAATGAACATTTTTAAATCTGCAAAGTTAATGTTGCACACACCTTGGCTAATCAAAATAGAGATATCATTGCAAATTTTAAACAGAGTCAAAACTGTCATCATTTCCTTTTAGAATATTATCAAAAGTTATTTAGAAACTAAGCAAAAGTAAGATACTTTACAGAATAGAGATAAACATAATTTTAGCCATTCCAAATAATAATATACCTTGCAAAAGGTATATAAACCAGTTTTCCTTGTGTCCAACAAAAGAAATCCTTATGTTTTCTTTTAAATAGCTAAATTAAAATATAACTCACAAACCATACAGTTCACTCCTTATTAAAATGCAATTCAATTTCTTTTTGTATAATGATGTGGTTGTACAGCCCTCACCACAGTCTAATTTTAGAATATTTTGCCTCCGCCTCCAAATGAAATCCTGTACCTATTAGCAGTCTCTCACTATCCCTCTCCCAAGCGCCCCTGCCAGCCCTAGGCAGTTACTAATCTTCTTCCTTCTGTCTCTTATACAACGTCTACTCTCGACATTGCATATAAATGTAATCATAAAATATGTGATACTTCATAACTGGCTTTTTAAACTTAGCATACGTTAGCATACATATAAACATAGCATATGTTAGCATAAACTTAGCATACATATATGTTGGAGCATATACTAATAATTATTTAATTTTAGTACCAAATAGCATTCCATTGTATCATATTTTATTTGTCTATTCATTAGTTAATAAACATTAGTTTCTTCTACGTTTTTGCTATTATTAATATTACTGCTCTGAACATTGGTATACAACTTTTTCTGTAAATATGTTTCATTTCTCTTGTATATATACTTAGGAATGGAATTGTCGGGTCATAGAGTAACTTTATGATTAATTTTTTGAGGAACTGTCAGACTGTTTTCCAAGCAGTTGTACCATTTTACATTCTAACCAGCAGTGTATGAGGGTTCTTTTTTTTTTTTTTTTTGGCTGCTTCGGGTTTTCGTTGCTGCATGGGGGATCTTCCGTTGCAGCGCGCAGGCTTCTCTCCAGTTCTGGCATGTGGCTTTTCTCTCTCTAGTTGTGGTGCACGGGCTCCAGGGTGCATGGGCTCTGTAGTTTGCTGCACGTGGGCTCTCTCGTTGAGGCGGGGGCTCAGTACTTGTGGCGCGGGGGCTTAGCTGCCCTGTGGCATGTGGGGTCTTAGCTCCCCACCCAGGGATAGAACCTGTGTCCTCTGCATTGGAAGGTGGATTCTTTACCACTGGACCACAAGGGAAGTCCCTGTATGAGGGTTCTAATTTCTCCACATTCTCACCAACACTTGTTATTATCTTTTTGATCATAGTCATACTAAACAGGTGTGGTTTTGATTTTCATTTCCCTAATGACTAATGATGCTGAACTCCTTCCTCTTTTCCATGCAAACAAAAGGAATATGAGGACTTCCCTGGCAGTCCAGTGGTTAAGAATCCACCTTCCAATGCAGGGCACTAAGGTTCGATCCCTGGTTGGGGGACTGAGATCCCACATGCCATGGGGCAACTAAGCCCACATGCCACAACTACTGAGCCTGCGTGCTGTAGAGCCCATGCATCACAACTAGAGAGAAGTCCACACACTGCAATGAAGAGCCCACCTGATGCAACTAAGACCCGAAGCAGCCAAATAAATAAATAAATAAATAAATAAATTTTTTAAAGAGGAAAAAAAGAGGTACATTTCACTCACACTGTAGGAAAAAAAAAAAAAAAGGAATACGCACTACGAGAACATTTCTGAGATCTTTAAGGTTCAAAGCCAGTGTTTGTTCATCAGCTTTCTGCCACCCCTCAACACCCCTCAGTTTTATCATCACATTTAAACTTACTCTTCAGTCCTTCAAAGATTTATATCAGGCATTTCTTTTAGGCTCAGAAAACATTTTTATCCAAATTTAACCCTTGTTTAGCAGTCATGACTGGAAAATAATTAAATCTTTATTGCTACATATCTGAAGTGCTGCTGGGACAGAAAGGTAGTTGTATGAAATGAAAGCTACTGTGCTGAAAGATAATAATTCTAAACACAACTTAAAGAATAGTTAAGTGGTCCAGAATAAATGAAGAAATACATGATGTCCTGGTCGGAAAAACCATTAGTAGAAAGATGCTAATTCCCCCCAAATCATCTATAAATTTAATGCCATATCAATCAAAATAGCAGTGAGATTTTGTGGGATGTGGATTTGGCAGTCATTCTAAATGTAGCCAGAAGAATCAACCTTCATGTGCAGACAGGAAAATTCCAAAAAATAAGAATAAAAAAGGGACTTGACTTACCAGATCACTTACTAAAAAGTTGCAGTAATTAAAATGTTATTGGTATAACAATAATAAAACAGTGAACTAGAATAGAGTCCAGATACAGAACCATGTTAAAGCATTTCAAGTCAACAGAGAAAGAATGGTGTATTCAATAACAGATTTGAAACATTTGAGTTAAAAAAGTTAGTATGTCTATCTCACAGCTTAAGCAAATTAATTCCACATGGATTAAAAATCTAAACGTAAAGAATGAAACTGTGAAATTACCAGAATAAAATACAGAAGAATATTTTATAAACTTGGGAGTTGGAGAAATTCTCCCAAGATTTCAAATTCCAGGTCCATATATAACAATCACTTTTATAGGATTTACTATGGGCCAACACTGTTCTAAGCATATGACAAATATCAACCCACTGAATCTTCACAATCCTATAAGTTCAAGCTCTGTAGTTATCCTAGTTTTGCAGATGAAACAATTTAGACATGGTTCAGTAACTGACTCAGGGTCACAGAATAGTGAGAGGCAAAGCTGGTGTTGGAACCCAGCAGTCCAGCTCCACAGTATGTGCCCTTCACCACAATACTTTACTTCAAAAAAGACTTAGAGATTCAAAATATAAGAAAAAAGACAAATTGAAAGAGAACGCTTGAAACACACACAACAGACAAGCAGTCTAGAAAGAGCTCATACAAATTAATAAAATAAAGGCAACAAAATGAGACAAACAATAGGGAAATGGGTAAAGATTAGGAAAAGATAATAAAGAAGAAATGTAAATATTTACAAAACATATGAAACGTTGCTCCACTTCAGTAATCAGGGAAAAGCAAGTTAAAAGATGGAGATTTTTTCACCATTCATACGGACAAAACTGGGATAGTGTGTAAGGCATAGAGCACTATCATACACAGTTGGCAGGGGTGTAAATCAAAACAATCTTTCTAGAGGTCAGTTTTTCCAGTCCCTATCAAGATTTAAAGTAGGCATTGTCTTCCATCCAACATTCATTCTCTTATCTTTGAAAAAATATTTATTGGGTGTCTTTTATGTGACAGACACTGTCCTGCATGCTGAGAATAAAATAGTGAAAAAGATAAGATCCCTTAAACAGGCATCTTATATTTTAGATTGACGAGATAGGCAATAAATAATGAAATAAATAAATAATTTATCTGATAATGATAAGGAATAAAGGTATGATTTGATAAAGGGTAACTGAACTCATGCTTTTTGTGTTAGACAATTTATGCTACAGTTATAGAACACTCCTGTGATTCTCCTTTAAAGAAAGACGATACCTTTGAATATTTTAATTTGGTACAAATTTTCCCACGGATTAAAATATTTATTTGGCAAGGTACTGTGGTATAAGGCATACAAAGGTACAAAAGATCTTAGCCCTTGAAGATTTTGGAGTCTATGTGAAAAAAATATCAAAGAATTTAGCCACCAGTCCAGTTTATAGATGTCAAATGATGAAAACTTGCTGAATAAGTGGAATATACATTAGCCTCCTGTGTACTAGTGGGAGTAAAAATTTACAAATGATTTTTAACTCATATCTACTTGTGATAAGACTGGTAAAACAGCTGTTCTTTAGTACAATGCCTTACTAAAACTTTGAGATTGTTCCCGAACACTTCATAATGGTGCCTGAAGTAGCTAAACAGGCACGCAGTCCAGCTCTTAGTTACATGTGTAATCCACAGTTCTCACATAGAATAAAAAGTCTTCTAATTCATCTAAGAGCTCCACAGAGTCACATATAGTAATCACTTAATAAATAATTCCCAACAGGAATCCTGTTTCACTACAAAGTCTGAGCACTCTCAGGTGCATTTAAAGCATAATTAAATCCTTTTTCTAAGTCATCCCTTAGAGAGTTGATTAAAAGAAGGAAATGTAGCATATTTAATTTAATTAACTATGACATGGTTAGTGGAGTGGACATAGATTGTCATTTAGAGCTCCTCTCCTCACTGATTTCAATTTAGGAAGAAGAAAATCAATTGTTATTGTTGGCAGGAAGGAACTGATACCCAAGCTGGCTTCTTTTTCAGGACCCAGCTACCACTGAATCTGAATAGATATTTGAGTAGGAAAAAAAGCCCTGTGTAGTATAGGAACATTGTTAAAGGAAAGGATTACTAATTAAAGGTAGTTTTGAATGAAATAACAGAAAGTGAAACTTTATTTAGTAAAGGTACAAGATCATGGAACAATAATGATGGAGTGAGACTCAGTAAGTAGAGAAAGTTAAATGCCAATAAATTAATAAGTCTGTAATAGTCACATAATAATAGCTGTTTAACCAATCACATACTTTCTTTTATATTTCATTCAATTTTTTTTATTTTTAAGATAAGGCAGTAAATCAGGCATTGATATAAGCAATCACTGTCCCATTAAAGTCATTAATTATGATTATGGGGACAGAAAAGTTAATAAACCGAATGGATTGCTTCTTAAAATTAACTACTTATTATATTTGTCTTTGATGTCAAATTTTGTTAGAGTACTCGCAAAGGCCATATTGATTTCAGAAAAAAATTTAGTCCCTGAAATAGTATAATATTAGATATATTCAAAAGAAATGCATATGGCCATTATGTCATTTCTGCCATACCTTGAACATATACCATGCTATTTCATGCCTCCATGCCTGTTTCTGTTGCTTTTTTCCAATATACTCAATTTCTTAATGACAGAGCTTATGCCTTTCCTCTACATATTGATATCATCCAGCAAAATTTCTTTTACATGGTAGGCAAACAAACATTCGTTAACTTGAAAAGCACAGAGGCATCTGAGATCATAGCCTACTAATTAATGTTATAAAATTTAATTTTCAATTTTCCTTTCATTCAGTAAAGTGGAAAACGCTTTTTAAAGAGGCAAAGATGTTCATAATAGTTTAAAAACACAGCATTAGAATTTTTATGGAATATATTTTGTAATCCTATATTATTTAGAATTTCAAGGAGATTTTCCCTCTAGTTCACACTTCCACTTAGAGATAAAAATTCAAGTTGGATAGATTAAATGATGAATTTAGTATTTCTTGAATTTTGTTCCAGGGAACACAAAGTTAAGGTGTTCAATGAAAAAGGATTTGTTTTAACAACACTAAATATAATAGTCTTCTTAGTTTTGGAAATTCACAATGCATATTAGCATTTTAGGGATTCTGAACATTTTTGTAAATAATAATCTTGTTTAACTCAGAATTTCCCTAATATGTTTGATCATGAAACATTTTATTGTGATTTCACAAACAATAGAGTTCCTTAGTACCTACTTATAAAAATGCTAGAGTATATTTACTATTGCCAGCAAACTATCTGGGAACAAAATCATTACCAGGATACATATTCCATATATTCTAAATATACTTCAAAAGTGCAAAGGTTTGTCATTATACTAAACCCTTCTTTATAAAATAAAGCATGTAAGTATTTTACAAAAGACTTAAGAATATATTATTTCATTCGATACTACAAATGTGGGTCTGGGGGTCTGCTTTGTTTTTCAGAGAAATGCCTTCAGACAAACGCATCTCAAAAGTTAAATGTTCATGTTGGGTAATATTTATTAAAAAAAATAAAGTTGAGGAACAGAATGATAACTTTCTTAACCTTCAAAGAGTCCCAACCATGAGTTCTTTCCATTGTCTATGTGTAGGAAAGCTAACAGAAAAATCTAACTGCTTTTGTTGTCTATTATAATGTATTCGTGCTTTCAAGTTGTGTTTGTTACCCTTGGAGCTAAATGAAATTGCACAAACTGTGAAACTGTCATGCAGCTGTCTCATTTTCCTTCTCTAATAACAATAAGAATTGGCAATCTATAAGTAGCATCATTTGCCCACTCTAACCTTGGGGACACTGCATTTCAATTTCTTCTCAGTACATTCAAGTGAGGATGGTAGGTATCTTATCATGACACAGATTCATCATAATTTCTCCAGCTTCATCTTAGTTTTCAGGTTAAATGCCTCTGTCAGTATAAAGGCTGAGGTGAAATTTTTTAGAAGTTTATTTGTTTTCACCTGATAAATCATTTTTATGTCTTGTGAATTTTTCAGTGCAGAGTCTGTGAGCCTCAATAGTTTCTTTAGTGTTGTTCAATAGAAAGGGAGATCAAAGGGTCCTGTCTGTTAAGCTTTCAAAAAGCTGCTTAACAAAACCTTCAATACTGTTGATAACAACAGTATTTACAAAGCACAACATGCCATTCAGATTCTATGGAATATAGAAATAAAGTATGCGGCATAAGGCTTGTTCCCAACCTAGATGGAGAGGTATGATGCATATTTTCAAGGCATGTCTTTATGATACATGATAGCATTTTACATTCTTACAAGAAAGTAGTTAATTGTACAATGAATTAGAAAATATAGTATACTGATAACACATATAAAAATGAGGAGAAAAGAAGGAAAAGTATATTCAGTGTGTAATGAAAAGACTAGAAAGTCATCATCAGTTCATGAAACTGCAAACAATTTTCTTTCTGAGTTGCTATCTCTTTGCTGGTGACTTTGTAGATTTCTTTTGAGGATTATCTGAGATAACATATGTGTAAGTGCTTCCTAAACTGCAACCTTCTATAAACATTTAAAATATAAGTATCATCACCTATAGGCCCATCAATCATTTCTTGAATACTTGTTGACAAATAAATCATTATAGAGGTAAGATCCTGAATTTATTTTACACTTATTTTCCAATAGTTTAGAATCTACATTATTCTAGATGTTAGTGTACTATTCAGATTAATGATGTGACATCCCAGGCCAGATTTCCTGCTATCCTAGCTTTGACCTTGGTTAAGTTATTTAATCTCTCTGTGCTCATTTCTTTATCTATGAAGTGAAGAAAATAGTATGGCATATCTTGTAAGATTTGGGGGAAGAGTACATAAGTTAATATAAGTAAAGTGCTTAAGAACTGTCCGTGTCACACGGTATACACTCAAAATCTGTTAGCTAATCTTGTCAGTAAGATGTTCCAAGGTTAGATGCTATTTTAACATCAAAAAACTGAGGGACAAAGGAAGTAAACCTCCTAGAATCACATAGTAAAGTTAATCACCATAGGCACTGGCTTGAGGATTAAATTGTGTCTGAATTGTAGCCCCTTTGCTATAACCCATCAAGGGTACCTAAGTTCTGGTTATTCTTCCTTCTTGTCTCCATTTTTTTTTTGTCAACTCCTGAACAAAGGAGAAATGCATCAGCACTCTCTGTTGATTTGGCATAAGAAATATTTACCTCTTTACTATGTACTTCTGTATTATTTGTTGGTCAATATCCTCTACCTCAGCTGTAATCTAGACCAACCAATACCTTAGACAAAAGATTCTTTTTACATCACTATCAAAACTAATGATAACTTGTTTTTAGAGTGATTTCCAGCAAGAGTTTGAGCATTGGCTCTACCAATTATTAGGTATATTATATTAGGGATCATAATAAGAGTACTTAGATTAGCTCCCCACACTTAGTAAGCACTGTATGTTAATATTGCTTCTATACTGTTGCTGCTCAGACTGGTTTTGCTTTTCTTCATTACCTTTCTCTTCCTGTTTACATCCTCTTTCTTTTTCTTCTCATTCTTCATCCTCCTCTTCTGCCAGTTATTGTCATGTTCTTCCTTTTCCTGGATCCTTTTTTTGAAATCTCTCTTCTGCTTACATCTCACATCCTGTCCTGTCAATTTTTTCATTGCATCTTCTCATATATATATTATTTTCCATTCATTCCCACAGCTGGCATTCATACTGGGCCCTTCCAGTACTATTATCGTGTACTTTTTCACATTTTCATATAAAAAAAATCAGATTTAATCAAGAGTTCTATTTACTAATTAGAACATCCCCCAAACTAGTCATAACTTCCCATAATTTCTTACTGTCAGGCATTGTCACAGTTATGACATTGCTCTTCTAATATAAATAATTACTTCTAAAGTCATGGAACTCTGTGAGGAATTTATACAAAATTTCATATACAAACTAATTATCCCATGTTTTCACCATGGGAAACCAACAGGAGCACTTATACATATTTGATTTGCTTTCCTAATTACTGTAATGTTTCATCAAAACAAACCAATTTGAGACACTTGGAATATTTGAACACTCAAAATGTGCATACGTAGTGCCTATTGTTAGCCCCAATATCTAGGTCAACTTTTGTGTCACTTTATTATGGATCTTCCCCTGCCTGGTTTCTTAATCTTAATATTTCCAGATATTTTTGTTGAATATAATATCTCTATGTATGTATATACTAAACTCACCTATATAGTTTTCATGGGATATCTGAGTTTGCCAGTATTTCTTTGCCAGCATTCTTTGTATCCATTTGCAGTTCCCATCTCTCTAATGCATAAGGCTTGTCAACTTCAGAAAAGTCTAGATGCTTTCCCAGTTTTGTTGCCAACATGAGAAATTTTTTCCTTATCTCTCCAAATGTAGAGCTTTCATTAGAAAGGATTTTTGCAGTCATAGGACTGATTGCTCTTAAGATTCCCAAGCTTTAGGATTTATAAATGGGTCTCAGAGAAGTTCTGCAATACATTTGAGAAATAAAAGTATCTTTAGAATATATATATATATATATATACACACAGACACACACACACACACACACTTATAAGGAAACAACCAAAGGACAGTGCCCATTTCAATACATCATTTATTCTTTCATTTAATCATTCATTAATCGAGAATAATGAGCTCCTTTTTAAGTGCCAGATTCTTGGTTGAACCCAAGTTCATATATAAAAGATAGTAAGACAAATCATTTTATCCATTACTTTTACTGATCTTTAAAAGAGTATTACTTTCCATAACTATGAATTACCATGTGAACCTCTGAGGCAGTTCACAAGGTGGTAATGGAAGAAACAGAATAAGTAAATTAATAATATTAAATGTGAAAAGCTCTGTAATGGAGATAAATAGAAAGTGCAGTAAGAATATTTTGGAACTTATTAGAAAATGTTCCACAGAGAAATATTCCCAGATGACATTTTTACCAGAGTCCTAAAGTATAAGAAGAATTCTCCAAATTAAGAAGTTGGGAGGAGAAATTATATAGAAAGGAAACAGCATGGTGAGTGAAATACTGCATTGAGACTATTTTGGCATTGTTGTGTTGGGTGTATAGGTGAGGGGGCAGAGACAGATTTGGAAGGGAGGCAGAAGTAAAAACTCAGAGGATAGAAATAAATGACACTTTGTTGGAGATCTATTATCGGCAAGATACTTTACAATAATCTTATCTAATGTTCACAAAGGTTCAACAAGATGGATATTATGGCCCTTCATTTAAAAATGAAAAATAAAAAATGTAGAGAGGTTTAGCATTTCCCAAGGCCACCCAGCTAAGAGACTGTAGAACTTGGATCCAAATCAGGAATATCTGCCCACAGAGCTTGCCTTGTTTCCAACCCAAGTAATGCATCAGGAAGTTCACTATACAGCAAAAAAAGAATGGATTGCAAAGACTTTTATATTAAATAATAGACACTTTACCAAATAGGCAATGTGGAGTCACACATATTTTTAGCATGAGAATGGCATTGTGAGTCTAGATTTTATAAGATAATTTAGGAAGAAATATACACAACAGAAAATAGCAAGAGTCTAGAACAAGAAAGATAAAGGAGAAATAATAGCAATAATGACAAGAAGAATTAACAGTTACTGAATGCTGATCATGAGTCAATCGTTATGCTAGTACTCTACAGACTATATTATTTAATACTCAACAAAATTGTTAAAGGCAGGCACTTTTACTATTCTCTTTTTTCAAATATGGAAAGGCGATCAATTATTCCAGGTTTGTATCAATTTTAGCCCTAAAAATCCTGTATTTCAGGAAGCCCCTCAGTCTACTGCAAACTGAGATTTTTGGTCACCAAGGTCTTGAACTGATGAGGTAATTCACCCAGGATCCAAGGACTAGCACATACTGAAGCCAGAATTTAAATTCAGGCAATCTTACTTTGAAACATGTGTATCCTTGGGGAAGTTACTTAATCTTTTTATGGTTTAGTTTCTTCCGGGGTAGAGTGAAGATAACATCAATTTCAACTCCATAAGGTGTTTTAATGATGAAAGTAAAATGATGTAATGCATAGAAATGCTTAGGCCAGTGTGTGGCACATCAAGAGAGCTCAATACACATTAGCCACTTTATTCATAACTGTACTAGATTTATATATGGATACTTTATGATGAAGATATTGATGACAGAGAATGGATGGAGTCAACTAAGGACCCAAGTTTTGGGGAGGGGAGTCATTTTTGTTGTTATTGTTGCTGTTTTAGCTTTAGAGACTGACTAAATTAGTAATTCCACTAATTTAGGAAGAACTTGAAGAGGAATATGTTTGTGAGAAATAATAAAAATTTATGCTTAAAATACTGAATTTCAAATAAAAAGTATATTAATTTTGTCCTACATATAGGTACTTGGTCTATTCCAGCCTGTTAAGAGTAGGAATTAGCTGCAGGTAGACAGGTCTTTGCAATCCTGAGTAATGTAAATTTAACATTAAGCCCAGTAGACTTTTTCTATTTTAACAACCTTGTTGTTACATCTTAATTTGTCATAATTATCACCCAGTAATGAGGCAGAGAGCAAAAAAGAGAATAGGAAGAGGAGTGACTATGTCCTCAAAGACAGCTGTAACTCAAAACACTGCCAGGGCTCATGCATTCATGCTGTAATTATTCCCATGGTGCTTTAGAGCTCATGATAAACAGGTATCTTATTTTATTACCAAATATGTCTCAGTAGCTAATATCTGTGTGCTAAAAATATCTCTGAAATGGAAGTCAGTGAAGCAATTCAGATAGCTGAAGATGCCTTTTCTGAAAGGAATGTATGCTGGTAAATTCAGAACTTTAGTGACTATAATAATGTAAATGTTTCTCTTTGGATTGAATGTCCTTGATGATAATTTTGTTAATTTGGTAGTCTGTTTTAAAGACCATAATACACATACTCAATTCAATACAACAACCACATCTGGGTACCTATACTATGTGCCAGACATTGGTTTAAGTGCTTGTGAATTTAAAATTACCAAAAAAATTAAGGATCTCAGTTTCCTACTCAAACTCAGCCAAATGGTTCAAAAAAGGCACCAGATAACTACAATTTCATAGGATAATATGCCCAATAGATGGTTGTAAGGTACAGAAGCAAATTAATAATCTTCCATTCAAAATGTTATTTTCAAGGGATGATGCCACGATTTATTTATTCATTCATAAAAAAACAGAATTCTAGTTTATCTCTCTCATTTTCCACCTCAAATTCATTAATATCCTTTATTTTCCACTATATCCCAATAGCACTTTTTACTTCAGGATGGTATTATTGTCCATGAGGCAATTATGTTTGCCTCTGGCCCTATCTCGATCCTACACATAAAATGTAAAACTGATTACGGGGTGTCCCCTGCTTAAAATCCTGTTACCTAAGCTCTATATTACCTACGCTCCTTAGCAGAGCACATAAAGATAATCAAACACTGATTGAATGAGTGAATAAATGAATGAATGATTTTATTCTCTACCCTATCCAGGCTCAGTTTTTACTTTCCTCCAAACAGCAGGACATCTAGCTGAACAGAGCTACTGGCTTTATGAATATGTCATGATCTCAGATGCCTCTGGTTCTTCTATATGTCACCTCTCTTGTGCTCTATTATCTCTTTCAATCCTATTCATACTATGAGGTCCACTTCACCTTCCCACACAAATTTTGTCTTCCCTAACCACCCTCAAGAAGATGTAAAATTCCTCTTCTCTCTGCTTTATATGCACTATGTCTAATACCTCTATGATTATAATTATGCTATTTGTCTTTGGAACTCTTTAACTGACCATGAACAACTTGTGGGTATGAATTTTATCTTGTTTATCTTTGTTGCTTTAATGCCTTACCATGTAGTCTTTGAAACACAGTAGGTTACTAATGTATCTGTTGATTAAAGACACGTATAAAGTGGGCAAGTAATGCAGAAGTACTCCTGTATTCATTAAAGCAGAATAATAAAAACCATTTATCAGTCCATTACATTTTACAATTTACAAAAAGTTTTACAGACATTATCTCATTTCAGTCTCATTGATGTGAGGTCAGTTACTGTAAAGGTAAAATGTAACTATGCCAGAATAAGAGGAGAAAAATTTTTTTGGTTTTGTTTTTTTAACTTTCCACTGCTGGATCCTTAACAACTAAACCAGCAAGTATGTTTCCAATTAATGAATTAAAAATATCTTGAATTTTCCATCCAAACCATCACTGCATTTGTTTTGAATCTTCTTTAAGAGCCAACAGAATGGTCTTCTGATATGATTAAAAAACCTTCCAATTCAAAATATTCCTTGCCTTTCTGGATCAAAAAGAGAATTTTTCCGAGGTTTGGTTACAAGAAAAGATCTGAAATGTTTCATAATATATGTGTTCTATATATTCCATCACTGGAAGCTCTCTTCCTTCATGCTGCCCCTTCATAAACATTTTGAATCACAAATTTTTCTGCACAAAGATTTCCTAATTTAGTGTGCTTGTGAAGCACTTGAAGTAGTATCTGAAATGCAATTTCTGGGCTTAATCTTTATAGATTGTTGCTTAGTAGGACTGAGAGGGGCTCATACTCTTATTTAACAAGCCCTGCAGCTTATTCTGATGTAGTGGTGAGAAAGATTGGTGAATGTAGCCTAACAGCCATGATTCTCACTGAATGCTCATTTGCTGCTCTTTGGGTCAATATATCATTATCTTTAGGCTTTAGTGTTCTCATTTATAAAATACGGGTTTTTTTTATACACATACATATACATATTGAGAGAGAGAGAAAGAGATCTTAATGGTACGTGCCAAAGTATGCTAGTCAAAAGGAGTAGAAATGAAAAAATGTGAAACTGTTATTTACTAGGTGTTTCTTATGTGAAAGCACTTATTTAAATTACCTTCATGCATCAATTCAATTAACGTTCACAATCACCTTACTTAGTGACACATATTTTTTTTTATTTAACATCTTTATGGGAGTATAATTGCTTTACAATGTTGTGTTAGTTTCTGCTGTATAACAAAGTGAATCAGCTATATGTATACATATATGGCCATATCCCCTCCCTCTTGCATCTCCTTCCCACCCTCCCTATCCCAACCCTCTAGGTGGTCACAAAGCACCAAGCTGATCTCCCTGTGCTATGCAGCTGCTTCCCACTATCTATTTTACATTTGGTAGCGTATATATGTCAATGCTACTCTCACTTCGTCCCAGCTTACCCTTCCCCCTCCCTGTGTCCTCAAGTCCATTCTCTATATCTGCATCTTTATTCCTGTCCTGCCCCTAGGTTTATCAGAGCCATTTTTTTTTTTTTTTTAGATTCCATATATATGTGTTAGCATACGGTATTTGTTTTTCTCTTTCTGACTTACTTCACTCTGTATGACAGACTCTCGGTCCATCCACCTCACTACAAATAGCTCAATTTCATTTCTTTTTATGGCTGAGTAATATTCCATTGTATATATGTGCCACATCTTCTTTATCCATTCATCTGAGTGACATATTTTAATCCCCATTTTACAGAAGAGGAAAGTGAGTCATTGAGAAGGTACATAATTTGCTCAGGAGTTTATGCTTGTTAATGGTGAAAATAAGATTGAAATCCAAGAAGTCTGCTTTAAAGACATCCATTCCTCATCCTTAACAGCTATGTTTAAATTCTGCCTATCACAACAAAGAGGCAGGAGAGGGAAGAGGAGAAGAGAATACTGGAAGAGCTTCTGCTGCATTTCCATATATTTGGGCTTTTTCAAAACATTTTGTATTTTTGGCACAGTATTTCTCAAACTGCGACTAAAATTCAAGGCTGTTGCGGAGGAGCAGTTAGAATGATGTCATTCAAGATTTTCTACTATCTGATGATACAACTTTATATTTAAAGGTTCATAGAAATGGCTAAAAGAAAAACATGAAATCTCCAAAATAAAACTTAAGAGAAATAAAAAGATAATCTTCAAAAAATGAAAAACAAACTACCACTAAAAATGAGAAAAACATTCAATTAGATTTTAATAAAAATGAAAATTAAAATAGTAATGGATAGCTGCACCCATTTTTACTGAATTGCATCTTTTAGTGTTTTCCAATCTCTTCTTTTCTCTCCTCATCCCTTGCCATAAACTTTAAATATTGTTGCAACCAAAGCACAATCTTGGGTACTTTATCTTTTTCTACACAGCTCACTTGGGAGATTTTATCCTCTCTCAAGGTTTCAAGTAAATGTTAACAAGTCCACAAATTTTATCCCCAGCCCTGGCATCTTCTCTGAGGTGCAGATTCATTTAACACTTCTGTTCCCCCAAGAAAAGTCAAGGCCAGGACTTCCCTGGTGGTGCAGTGGTTAAGAATACACCTGCCAATGCAGGGGACACAGGTTCAATCCCTGGTCTGGGAAGATCCCACATGCCAGGGAGCAACTAAGCCACTGTGCAACAACTACTGAGCCTGTGCTCTAGAGCCCGCGAGCCACAACTACTGAGCCCACATGCCACAACTACTGAGCCCTCCTGCTGCAACTACTGAAGCCCGCCTGCCTAGAGCTCATGCTCCACAAGAGAAGCCACCGCAATGAGAAGCCCACGCACTGCAACAAAGAGTAACCCCTGCTTGCAGCAACTAGAGAAAGCCCGCGCAATGGAGACCCAACGCAGCCAAAAATTTTATATATATATATATATATATATATATAAATTATATAATACATATAATTATATTTTATATATATATATATAATAAAATGAAAGTCAAGGCCAAAAAGTGTTAGCCAAAGCACGGTGTGAAGTCAGCACAAGGTTTACTGAGCACCTTATCTTGACAGTGTACTCCTGATCAGTACTCAAACCCGACACATCCTTCAGGGGGCATCCATGAATTCAGTGAGCTCATTTTATTTTATACAGTACATGATTACAGCTGGGTATAAGCAAAATATGCCCTTAATGTTTTAGAACATTGGTAAGTCATCTTTTCTTACTTCTTTTCTGAATGGGTATGCTTTTCATTATTTTTTATCAGAACCTTTATTTCTTTTACTTATCAGAATTCTAGAATAAATTTTTAAGGCCAAGTTGGTTTTTGCATACACTGGTTATTAAACTATTTTCTAAGCTCTTGATTTATCCATCTGCTTTGAGTATTAAAAAAAAGAAGAAAAACTAGACCCTGTTTTGGGTCCTGGGACTGGGATTATGCAAACTCAATTTATCCCTTTTCAGCTGGCTTTCTACTAGGTTCCACAAATAAGAGTACTGGAAAGCAAATTTCAGAAAGACAGAGGAGAGGAGAAGGTGTTTGCATCTTCCTTGTTTTTCTAGAAATGAAGCTCCAGTGTGGACTTACACCTCAGCAGCTGCCCTTTGTTTAATTCTCCAGATCTCTTAGTACTTCGCAAAGCAACCTCATTATGCCTTCTCAGATATACAAGAACCAGCCGAGTGATGCCTGCTCCTCTGAGATCTGATTCCCATATATTTGGGATCCCTTCAATGAGCTTTCAGTTCTGTAAAACCCAAATCCTTTCCTTTGTTTCTTCAGCTCAATGGATGGGACATCCTGTTATTTCAATGAGGATCCAGTGTTTCACTTTTTCTGTTGACCTTCAACATCTGTTGAACCAATGCTCTATATGTTCTTCCTGTTGAAAGAGGTAGTGTGGTTTTTGTATTCCTGACTGGATCCTGACTGATACACTGTATTCATAGGTTCCCATATAACACCTTCTTCAGAAGTGAATATTGTATTCTCTCAGAGGAAACAGAATTCACTTATTAAACATATTTTGAGCACCCTCCAAATGTCAGGTACAGAGTTAAGTGCTAGGGATACTTAAGTGCTAGGGTAAGTAAAAATATTTTCTCCAGAATATTACGGTCTAGTAAAGGAGAAAGAGAAGTCAATAATTAGAATATGATCCTAGATTCATATTTTAGCTTTAAGGAATATACACCAGATAAAGCATAGGACATGTTCCTAATTATGGTGGCGGTTTAGGGTAAAAAATGAGTGTTGAGAGATAAAAGTAAACATTTATATTACAGACCATTTTCTAAAGACTGTAAGAAATAATAAGGTGGTGAATCTTAATCATATGTATTAGAAAAGTCCCTTTGGCAATAGTTGGAGAATGGTTAGAAAGGGGGCAACAATGAAACCAGAGTGACCAATTATGAAGGTTTGGCAACCCAGCTGGTGAGACCCAATGAGCACCTGGATGGAGGAGATGACCGTTGGAATGGGGAGGAGGTATTGCCCAGAATTATTAACAATATAAGACAAGACCGATCAACCTGAGAAAAACTTGCCACCTGGTTCAAATCATTTAAGTTTCTGGAAACTTTCTTAAATAAATAATTCAAACATCAATTACCAAATGCCAATTTCCCCAAAACCCTAACATTACTACTGACTGGACATTATTACTTGATGATCTGCAGGCACCTGAAAATCAACATGATCAAAAGGAAACTCATAGTGTCTCTCCAAACCTTGTATTTTCCTTAGAACCTCATCTTGTTGAATTGTGCTACCATCTCTAAAGGTCAAGTATATCGTCTCATTGCCTCATTGCACTCATCTAGTTTCCTCAACTGTCTCTTGCAAATGTGCATCCTTTATTTCCACTTCTGCTGGGGGTTCTGTGGCAAGTCCTCTTCACAGCTGTAGTATGGACCATTTTAGGAGACATATAATTGCTTTCCTTGCTTTTTTGTTACATCTCTCCTTAGGTCCTTGAAATTTAATCTATCTACAGCATAAATTTAAGCATGTGATTACTTTGCTTTAAAACTATTGTCATTCCTGTCCATCTCTTGACTTTTATGCATCAGCTTTCCTGATTTCTCTATTCTTTGTCAATAAGCAGCTATTTGAATTTCTTAGCACTTGTATCCCTGCTTTTGTCCCTCCATGCCTATCTAAATGCTGGTCCCTATAGCTGAAGTATCTGTTCCTCTTTCTTATCCTAACCCACACTTATTCTCTCTCAAGATTCATCTCACTATCATATCCTTTGTGAAATTCTAATGTTTAGCAAATGTATTATTCTTGTGTAGATGTATCTAATAAATATTTGCTGAATAAAGTCACTAGTTTTATGAGACTTGCAATATAGATTCACAGGACTTTCCCCATTTATTATCACTGTCTCTAATATTTAGTGCTAATTCTTCTGCATTTCAGTATGGAGCACTACAGTTCAGGAAAAAAAAAATTTACTCATTTAAAATACCTTAATTATACTATGATCGACTTAATTTTTTTTTTTTTTTTTTTTTTACAAAAAGTGATCACAAAAACAATAAAGAGAAACACAAAAACCCAAAAGAAAAAAAAATGATGGACTCAATTTGGACAAGTCACTGAAGAAATAGAAAAGGCTAACAATCATAAAATTTACTCACCATCAACTCAAATTCAATAACTGTTAGGTAAAGCAAAACTGTAATACATTTTTGACTATCAAGTGTTGATTGTTTATAATTCATAACAATCAGTGCTAATGAGGGTGGTATAAAATTATCTTAATTCAAAATTCACGTAAGTTTAAATTGGTAAAATATTTCTTGAGAATAACAGCAATATGTACAAACTAAAATAATCATATTTTGCACAAGTAATTCCACATGTAGAACTCTAAGAAGATATTTAGTTTGCTATGGTAATATTTAGGAGTAAAAATTTAAAGCAAAACTTCTCCAGAAATAGGGGGCTGTTTAAACATATTTGTTATAACTATAATTACATATTTTAAATATATTAATAAGTAACTTTTAACTACACTAATGCAAATAAAATAAAGAGATATAAATCTGAATATATGGTATAGTTGTAAGAATATCAGAATTACCTACTTGTGGACAGGCTAAACAGTAGCATAGGTTATCTCTGTATGGTGGGACTATGGGTAAGTTTTTTTTGTTTATGCTGGAATATTACCTAAATTTTTCAGATATAGTCTCTTTCATAAACTTATGTCTTACTTCCTTTACCAAAGTGGCCATTTTATTATTTAATTAATGTGTTTTTTGCTCTCCCAGACCTTATTCTGCAAGGGGATATGCACTTTTCTTTTTTCATTCCTCATTGTATCTCCCAGAAACTACCATGTGAGGGGCTTCAGGTATTTTAAATGTTGTTTAATAAATGAATTAACAATTGGAGAGTACTTTAAAAAGAATTTTGCTTCTTTAATAGAGATGGAATTATTCTAATGAAATTTAAGCTTCATAGCCTTGCATTTGCTCAAGCCTCTCAAAAACACAGAAGAGACCTTAGTAATTTTCTTTTGGTAATTTTGCATTCTTTTTCTAAAAGTGAGATTCCCCAAAGGAACAAACTTCAGGCCTTAAATGCCTAGATCAGTCTCTGCTCCTTGAATGCTCTTTATTCTCATAAATGTATCTTTCATGTGCTAATGTTTCATTTTGTACAACCCTCTGTTATTCCCAAATATGCTCTATGAATGGATTTTTCCCACTTACACCTTAATTATCTGTGAAAACTATTTAATTGTGCATCTCTGTCCACTAGCATCTAGGAAACCATTTTAGTTTACCTGTAGTGGTGAATTCCTATCAGTTGGGTCAAATAAAATCTCCTAAAATAATTTGACAACTTTATTGAAGATAAACATCCATTTTTGAAGTCAAAAAACATTGTGCAAGCTTGGCATTTATATATGGAGACAAAACTTGGATTTATTCCTAGCTGAAAGAGCTGACGGCCTGGAAAAGGCCTGAGGGAAGAAGTGAGAAGCAATCTTATGAGATTGCCTTTTTTTTTTTCTTTTTCTTGTTGGCTTATTTGTTTTACTACAGACTGCAGGACTTCAAAACACCATTTTCTGGCTATATCAGGTACTTCGGAAAGCATTTTGCCTCTGAGTAGCACAAATCAAAACAACATATGAATATAAAGCATTCTTTGGGCAAGATGGAACTTTCATTTGGTGACTTTTTATGTTAAAAGTAATTGCTCCAAGTATCAATTTGTTTGATTCACAGAAGACAGAATTAGCTTACAATAATTTTTTGTGTGTTATAATGGAAGGTTACTGTTGGGCACTTTGGTTTTGAAATTGGATGTGTTAGTGAATTGTGGTTGATTTTCACTGCCAGTCTCTCTGAGACAGGCAGCAGTTATTCCTTATCAGCAAGTTGTAGGAACATTAGTCTGGGATTAAGATCCGTTTCAAGAAAGGCATTTACAGTGCTACTTCTTTTTCTAATTATTTCTCCTCTTTCTAAATTAGAAAAGAGAGGGAACATACAAGCATTTTTATATGTAAATATTTCAATGATACATTTAGGAAAATATAGTTCAGAGATAGCTTATTCTTTTTAACCATATTTTATTTATGCCTCACTTTGAGAAATCTAAGGATGTAATGCAAATAACTTGAACTGAACTGGAAAAACACGTTGTTATACTAAAATGAAATAAAATAAACATGTAGAAAGATAGCTTTCCAAAAAAAAAAAAAGGTGCAATCACAGCTTTCATAGATGTATCAAAATGAACACATGTAAAAGATTTTATTTTAATCATTAATGAATGAGGGAACCAGGTAGATATTATAACCAGTTAAAAAGAGAATCCTTCAAACAGACATACTTACAGAACAGGAATATTGAAATGAATATGCAAATAGAGGCAAAACTGGGAAGTCAATTGAACATCTACTGGAAAGGACCTAATTGCATTGCTATCAGTTTTCTACATCTTCCAGAGTTGTAGAATAGCTTTCATAGAACAAGAATCAGATAAATTTGGAGGGGTGTACCCTAGTGTATAAATAATGCATAGTTTTCCATTGATCCACAAATTTCCCCTACAATTGATACAAGACCACTGAAGTATAACGTCATTGTTTTCGGTTTTGTAGCCATAAGATAAATATAACCTTAGTTCAAATATAATAAAATACACAAAGGTATATTATTAGAATTATAAACTAAGTTAAAATATTATTAAATTACAGAAGGGTAGAGCATTTGAGGAATCGAATTTATTGCAAAGATCTTTCATATCATAACTACATTCCTTCAATCTTGATTGCTGGCACCTGATTTGCTTAGGTGCTGAAGCCAAAAACTTGGCAAGTATTCCTGACCACGTCTTCTTCCTCATGCTATACATCCAACCTACCACTAGTCCTCATGTTTTACTTCCACTGCATATCTTAAATCCAACCAGTTCACTCCATTTTTATTGCTTCCTTCCTAGATCAAGCTGTTATCATTTATACTTCTCCTGGACTATTGTAATGGTTTCCTTACTGTCACTCTTGTATTTGCTTTTATCTCATGCTATTCTATTATCCAGAAAATACTCAAAGTATATATGAGAGTGTGTGTGTGTGTGTGTGTGTGTGTGTGTATTTGTGATTCTCAGAAAACCCTTTATTACCAAGAGGGGATTTGAGGGTTGATATTTTTTCATTCTAGGTAAAAGAAAAGATTAGCATAGTTTGCTCAAATGGGTTTATGTTCATTATAGTTTACTTCCTCCCTTTCGCCTTATGACTATATTCTAATGTTCCTTCCACGGAGAAAAAACAGATCCTTTTTCATTGGCGCAGTGTTTCCCAAGGTGACAGTTTTTAAATGTAAGTAAATGGTATAGAATTACTTAAAACCTAATGATAATACACAGTTTTGCACAGAATGGAATCCAAAATTCCTTTCATCTTGTAGCACTGGGACTTGGAGCACATTTTTTTCTTTCAATTCTTTTAAAGCAGGGTTTCTCAAGCTGAACCCCTTTGAGGGGCTGTCACGGGCCTTGGAGGACCTTTAGCAGCATTCTAGACTCTACTCACTATATACCAGTATCAGCCTCACACACACACACACCCCTCAGTTGTGACAACCAAAAATGTTTCTAGCCATTCATTGCCAAATGCCCCTTGGAGGGCAGTATTTCCCCTAGTTTACTACTGCTTTCAAACATCAAACTTTCTTGCACCTGGACACTCCCATATGAGTTTCTTCTGCAAGCAAAACTCTTCTTTAGACTCTACACACAGCTGGCTTCTTCTCCTTCTACAAATCTCAACAAAACATCTCTTATTCTGGGACACCTCCTTTGCCCATTCAATCTAGAACTATTATCCACCCTTATACTCTCAGGATTAAACACTATACTTTTATTCATATAACTTATCACAATGTATAATTAGATGTTTATTTATTTAACATCTGCCTCCACAACTAGACTATAGCTCCAAACAGAGCGGGAAAAATGTCAGTTTGGTTCATGATTGTTCACTGACCTCAGCACAGGACTGACATGGAGAAGACAATATATACATATTTTTGAATATGTGAATGAAAACTGGAATTAATCTCCCAATTCATAAATTGGGATTTTCACATTACAACATATTTGGAAGCTCTTAAATGACTCTTTGGGCTTAGCAAACTTGTGATAGCAAGAATAAAAGCCTTTGTAAGAAGAAAAGTAGGGAACACCATTTCTATACAAGTTATTGCTGCTGCTGCCACCATCATCATCATCATCTTGTCATCTTCTTCTTCAGAAAAACATACAGAATTCTATGTTATTAATTTAGAGGCATGCTGTCTTTGTATCAGTCTTATTTACTTATTTGTTTGTCTATTTTATTCCCTGAGTAGTTTATCCACTTCAATCTCAATTTAGATGATTATTTTGAAGATGAAGTGATTTTGAAAATCTTTCAGAAAAACATGCACACTTTGGTTTCATGCATGCTCATGTTTATTCTTTACAAAATATCTGTTTTAAAATCTTTTTCATCTAAGGAAGACGGAAAGTATTGAATAAATAACTTTTGGTGGATAAATCATTACTCAATACAATTTTCTATAATAATTTTGTGTTGAAAGCTTTATTTTATGCATAAAATGATTTAATCCCAGTATACATCTCAAAGCTAGTCAGCAGAATTTGGCTGAAGTGCAGATGGTTCCACTCCAAGTCTTGTGCTTTCCCAAATAATAGAGTTTCCATCCTTTGTAAAAATATATATTTTGTATGTTTTATAAAAATCATATATCACAAACTCAAGTAGAAAATTTGAAATATATACTTTATTTGGAATAAAAACATACTCCAAATGAACTAAAAACTCAGCTCTCAGACACCTGCCACACAGAAGTCATAGGAAAACTCAGCTTAAATTGTAATGTTTGTTTTGTAGATCTTACTTTTGACTTATCAACATATCCTAAAAAGTAGTAAGAAATAGACAAATCAGTTATTCAGATATTGCTTCATAGCTGGAATGTCTTATTTGTGTACATGCTGAGATAATTTATTATTTCTGTATTTTAGAAAGCAAGCAATGTTAATGAAGGTAGACTTTCATTTAATATGAATTTTAAAAAATTGATATCAATGGGTGTTTCAAATTTTGATTTCTTATATAATAATTTACTTTAAATAGCAAAAACAAATATAATATCATAGGAGAACTGAATGTGCCATGTACCATTATATTGTATATTTCCCACACTCTTTGCGAGTACTTAGAGTGACAAATTTGGAACAAAATGGATCTATTTGTTATTATCACTTTAATCAAAATATTAATTACTAAGAAAATAATTTAAGTCATATGTTTACCTTTAAATACTCACCTTACCATAAGAAAAATATGTTCAAATGTTAAATGTATTTCTTTAGTACTTAATATTAAAGAAAATATATTTATTTACACATTATACATTTTTCTATCAAATCAAACATGTAAATGTTATGTTTCAAAGGCTATTTGAAAGTATTTTTGTATTTCTACAGGAACCTACATTTGGGCATACATATTATGCCTTTAAAAATAATTAAATTTCATCTTCTATGTCCAAATGTACACACTTATAAATGTCCATAATTATGAAAGTCATTGAATCTTATTAAAATGATGAGTTTAAGTTAAAACATGTTAAAAGTGCAAATAGGTTTTTTTTTAATATTTGGAAATACATTTGATTTTAAAAGTAGTTTTAAATATTTAAATGCTTGTTTATGTACAGTACAATAAATTTAAAAGCGTACTCATTTTTACATTAATATGTGGCTATAATACCATATAAATTAATTTAAATGTTTAAAAAGTGTAAATTAGGACCATAGCTAAAGCAATTATTACAGTCACATTTCTAAGGGTCTTTGAAGTTTTGGCTGTGTGAAGAAAACCAAATGATTGGATAAACATGACTGGACAGTATACCTTAAATAAAACCCACTATATAATAATGTATGAAACACTGAGTGTAAAATTTTCAAAAAGTTAAATACATTTCCATTCAAGTATAGAATACACACATGTCAAAATTTTATTTAAATCTTTAATGAGGAAACCAGCACAATGGTTAAGCTGGTTCAGAAAGGATTTAAGATGCTGAGAATTTACAGGTGTTAAAGAAAAAATGTTGAAATAAGGTTGTAAGGTTAGGTATAGAACTGGCTAATGTATTACAGGGCAATAAAACTATCACCTCTGAGATTACCTTTTCTAATAGACAGAAAATATTTTTTTCGCTATCAGACAAGATCAACAATTTAACAGATAATTTCAGAGAATCTGTTCTTTAGTCCTTTGATAATTGAATCAATAAAAATTACATTCACATAGATAATTAAATTCTCCTTGGGTGTGCCTCTTAGACAATGCTCTGATATGACATTAAAAGGACACACAATCATCCTTTGCCTTATTCCTAAATTTTGGACTTCTTAAAAAATAACATAAACAAAACAATTATATATGACTTCTAATTTTAAGTTTCTTTCACCTAAGTAATTCATGAAGACCCTTATCCTAGTTATGATTAATGTAGCTTGCTCTTATTTCATTTTCACATTCTTCTAAATCTTCTGTAAGCCATTTCTATCACATTACAGTCTTATATCAGGCACTTTTATTTTATGTTGGCAGATTTTTTTAAATTAAGTCTCATTAATACTAATTGCTAAATATTCTATGTAGTTGTTCCCAGGACAGCATTTTTTTTTAATGCTCTCTCAGCTTTATAGCTAAGGAGGTTTATTTCTTTTGATACTGTTTGCAAAGTATTTATTGATAGTTTTCTAATGTTCTTGGGCATTTGTGGGTATATATGTGCGAGATGGTCTTTGGCTTTTAATCTATCTTGGAGTATTTTCTATTGGCTGCCTTTGAGCTCTACCTGTTCCCTTCATGGGGAGGGGTGGTAGATAACTTCCAGATTATAATCTAAGCTTAAAGTGAATTTCCCATCTTGCAAATATATTCTTGGCAACTACTAGCATATAGATGTTAATATATATTGATTAACTGACTGACAGCAACATGGGTACCATTATATGTTATTAAGCTTCTTCTCTGGTTTACAACTTTTTATTTTGTGGGTTATATTAGCAATGATTCATGAGGCACATAAGAATTTCCTTAGGGAAAATGCCTGTTATCTATATCCATTATTCAGTGGTATTCCACCCTTAGGGTGACATCTTTTTTGCACCATTGTATAGATTTTGATCTTATAAGTCAGGCAAAGCCATACAAAGATTATGATAAACTTTAAATCATAAGGCCCCATTCTTTTCTTATAGATGTTAAAATAGATAGTCACAAATTTCAGGAAAAAAAAATTTGCTTTAATGTCAATATTGTAGAACACTGTCTTCCAAATGTGAAATCATTTACAGTACTGTCCAGGAATGAATAAGGATGTAAGGAGCATTAATCCTACCTTCATGTTAAATTCCTTTTGTATTATGGTGTTTCTTTTACTGAACATTTCCCACTCTTGAACAACAAAGAGCATATGGAAGTCTGCACAAAGAAGAACTTAATAAGTAGTTGTATTGGAATGAGAGTTAAATGATAGCATCGCCAACTCTTACTGAGCTTTGTTAAGAATACTTTCAAATACTCTCAATTCCTCCACAGCTGGGCTTAATATATTAATGGGTATTATAGTTGTTGAATTTGAAAAATAGTGTGAAGTTGTCCAGTTCCAAATATATGTTTTACTAGTTTCTACTTGCCTGAAATTCCCACCCTTGACCAATTTATTCACATTTATTGAATGTTAGTATGGAAGAAGGACCACCCCTTTGAATTACTGCATGGAATTTCATTTTTTCTTTTAAAATATAAAATCTTGAAGGAGATCTATAATATTAATCTGAAAACATTTAATGCTAATTTGCTTAACAGAGGTTAGTAGTAACTAGCATTTTTCTAGTTAACTAGAAAAAGTCCAAGGATAATAAAATAAAAACACTTGGATTTTAAAAGGTAATAAGCAGGAAAAACCACAGAAGGCAAACAGAGTAGTGGGTGAAGGATGCAAATTCAAACTGCTTTATTTCTTAGGATTTCTTAGCACCAATATTACCTAGGAAAAACATCAGGGAGACTGGGGGTAGAGGTAGTATTGTCTGAATAAAAATTCAAACTTTCACTCATCAAAATAATATTTAAAAAATGGGCAAGAAATATATGGCAATATATTTTATGGACTATAAAATGCTATTTTAAATTTTATTTACATTTCCACATATTCTTTGCCTGGTGCCTTTCATAGTGTATTTATCAGACAGTAAATTTTTTCAAATATGTGTGTTTGTAGATGAATATACTAAGTTTGAATTACTCTTCTGTGTTATATAAAGTACATAAGTACTTTTTATATAAATTATATAAATATAAATATGGGTTGATACTGATATTGATACAGACATATACAGAGAGAGAGAGAACTATTTGGGGGGTAGTCCTCCTAATAGAAAAAATATTTAATTACATATGAATTTTAGAGAAGTATTCAGTTAAATGTTAAATTGTTGACGCCATTGTGGATTTACAGAAATATCATATCATTTTTCCTTTTTATGCATTTAATTAACCTGAGGTGGACAACTCTCCCAAAAGGGATGGTATAGATTAATGAGAACAATATGTCATAGTGGACCTCCATTGGTATGTGACTCAGGTGTTCTAGACATGGTTGTAGTTCGAACTTCACGTAGTACCTTAGGTCAGTAATGCATACTCTGGACTTTCTTATCTTATTAATGAATCAATTAAAAGTGATGAATTCTAAGTTCCTTTTAAGTTTTGCCATGTCATTACTATTAAGGGAAGCTTAGAAAACAAAAAGGTTGATGATATTTCAAAATTAATAGTAAAGTTAATAACAAACATCTGTATTTCTTCAATTAATATGTATAACAAAGCTGAAAGCACTGGGCTGTGGGCATTCACATACACACATATTAAGCAAATTTAAATCCATTTATGAAATTGAAAAATATTGGGAGAAGGTATGTATAGTATTGATAATAAAAAGTTATCAAATAAAAGGCTTTGTGTGTCCATATAATCAAAGATAGCATCACAAGTTACTTATTTTACAAAATTAATAGGAAAATTAATTTTTCAAATACATCAACACAGGCAAATATTTTTTCCTGAATAGTTTTAAGTAAAGATTTGTAGGAGGTGTCATGTATAAAGGCATAGAATATATGAATACCATCAATGTGTGTCTAATTCCAGCCAAATTCTTTTCCTTCACTGTTATTGAAAGATTAGAGGATTTGATTCTGCTTCAGATTAGCTGTTGGGACTAGTAGCTAATCCTGATGAAGGTCAAATGAAAATGCTAATTTTAAACTGTTAAAAAATTCTATTATATAATCAGAGAAATTTTACAGAATAATATGCTGCTACACTTTATGCTTTTTAAAAACTGGGCATAAATATACTCTTCCCATGCTTTTAGGATGGTGTAAAATAAAGCAGCCAGATTTCTTACAATTGCATGCAAAAGTTTAAGAGTTTCTCTATTCTGGGGATAAGATCAGGACTCCCCCTACTGGCTACATGCCTGCTTCATTTGCATCAAAATCATGGTTTAAATCACTCATGAAAAATTAAAAATTTAGTAGAATGCTAAATTAAGATCATCCAATTCTGCCATCCATGTCGTGTATTAGAATATTGAAGCCCAAGATACTAACAGATTAATCTTTGTATTCCTTCCCTGTAGCCTCAAACACCTAAACTACATGGGGCCAACAAAGCAAAAGTTTACCAAAATACCACAGTAACTACCAAGAATATTAAGAGAACAAAGTTGTTAACTGTAAACATGTGTGCTAATGTGAACACATTTAAAATGATATCATTTACGTACGCCATAGAATTAAAATTACAAGATACCTTGAGGAACAATCCTATTCTCTTACATAGAAAATAAATTCTCTTCCCAAATACATGCAATACCAGGAAAAAATTATACTTGGCCTTGCAGAGTCACAAATCCTGAGTGAACAACTAATCAATGGATTTAGCCACCTTGAACTCACCTTAATTTTATTTAACTAGTATGGATCTTTGCCTAATACTCATATGAATCTAAAATCCTTTCTATTGTTTTTAAATACTACTCACTGTAATTTTGTTCTCATTGGAATACTCCCATATGGGCACTTTTCTGTGAAAAGTATTAAGTTCCTTCTTTGTTTTTTACTTCATAAGCTAATAATGACAAATCACTCAACCATTTCTCCTAGAGCCTACTTCACAATCCTTTAATAATTTTGTTGATTTCTTTGGAATTTTTGAGTATGTTTATTTCCCTTTCCAAATTGAGTAGTGACATTATTCCCTCCTTACAGCTTTACTTCATCATTCTTATGTAATTCATCTGTGATTCTTTGCCTACATCCTATTCTCCGATGTGACAACCTTCTAATACCACTGAATCACATTAAACTTATGAACACTGTCACTGAGTTTCAGGGCACCTGTCATCCAAGCATTGTGAAAGCAAATAATAATTATAATAAACTTGCATTACATGGAATATAAATTTGAGAAGTACAACATGATGATTTATGTATGTATTGTGAAATGTAAGTTTAGTTAATAGTCATTACATCACATGGTTACAAATTTTTTTCCTACAAAGAGAACTTTTAAGATCTACTCTCTTAGCAACTTTCAAATATACAACACTGTATTGCTAATTATAGTTACCATGCTGTACATTACATCCCCAGAACTTATTTATGTTGTAAATAGAAGTTTGTACATTTTGACCAACATCACTCATATTGCCCTTCCCCACCCCTTGCCTCTGGCAACCACCAACCTGTTTCCTATAAATTTTATTTTTCTAGATTCCATACATAAGTGAGATCATACAATATTTGTCTTTGTCTAGCTGACTTATTTCACTTAGCATAATGTACTCAAGGCCCATCCATGTTGTTGTACATAGCAGAATTTCCTCATTTTTATGGCTGAATAGTATTTCATCGTGTGTGTGTGTATGTGTGTATACATTTCCTTTATTCATTCATATGTTGATAGACACAAGTTGTTTCCATGTCTTGGCTAGTAAACAATGGTACAATGAACATGAGACTGCAGATATCTCTTCGAGATAGTGATTTCATTTCCTTTGGGTATATAACCAGGAGTGGAACTGCTGGATCATATGGTAGTTCTATTTCTAATTTTTTGAGGAATTTCCATGCTGTTTTCCATAGTGGCTGCACCAAGAATACCAGAGTTCCCTTTTATCCACATCCTTGCCAAAATTTTTCATTTGTTGTCTTTTGACAATAGCCATTCTGACAGGTGTGAGGTGATATCTCACTGTGGTTTTGATTTGAATTTGCCTGATGATCACTGATATTGAGTACATTTTCATGTACCTGTTGGCCGCTTTCATGTCTTCTATGGAAATATGTCTATTTAGATCCTCTGCCCATATTTTAATCAGATTGGTTTTTTTTTCTATTGAGTTATATGAATTATTTATATATTTTGGATATTCCTTATTAGATATATAATTTGCAAATATTTTTTTCCCATTCTGTAGGTTGACTTTTCATTTTCTTGATGGTTTCCTTTGTTGTGCAAAAGCTTTTAAGTTCATGTAGCCTTACTTGTTTATCTTTCATTTTGTTGCCTTTGCTCTTAGTGTCCAATCCAAAAACAATCATTGCCAAGACCAATGTCAAGGAGCCAAGCTGTTTTATTTATACCTGTAATTGTTTTTCCCCTTCCATAAATTATTTTGATACATATCCCAGAAATAAAGATAATCCATTATTAATCTTAGAATAACTTTATATCAGCTGACTTCAAGATAAAGCCAAACCCCTTAAAGCTGTATAAATATATATGTTAGTATATACATATATATTTATAAAAAAGGAAAAGGATGATTTTAATGAGAGAACTGGAGTAGAATTAATGGGACAAGGTCAAACATTGTAGGTTGGGCTCATAGAATGAGAAGGTTCAATAGGGATGGAACTTATAGAAGAGACTTCTTGTCAGAGAAGCAGAGTAAAATCACTGAGAAATGAATCTATATAATATGTTTAGGAAAGGACAAATAGCCTAGAGAGAGAATAGGAAATGCGTGTAGAAAAGTAGGACAAATGCATTTGTATAAATGGCTTTGGATGCTATAACTGGAGTTTGAATTCCCTTTTATATGAAAAAAATCATGTTTTTAGAAAGTTCATACATGTATTTAATAAGTGATCTATAATGATCTTTCACAATATGCATTTTTAAGCTGTAGTAACACGTCATTGATTCTACAGTTGTCTACAGGATAAAGTCAAATACCTAAGTACAACTTGACAAGAACATTTATACCCTAGCTTTTGAAGAAAAGGCTGGAAGGTGAGTCAAAAGATTATGTTACACTCATGTTCAAATACTGGCCTCTCTAGTTTGTTATACTATTCTATGTTTGAAAACACTTTTCTTATGGCCAGGGATGTCTTTCGCTCTTGTCAAGAATCCAGTGATATGTTTTTCAGAGATAAACTTCTTTCTTTCTGAAGGCACTCAAAACAGATTCAAAATAAATGTGGATAGCAAGAATTCATCAGAGAATTTAGATCCCAAAATTTAATTTTACTCTTTTAAAAACCCTAGTCTTAGCTCCATTTATTACTAGCACTCAGATTCTCTGGGACTGCTACACATAGATGGACTAAAATAAGACTGAAATTATTTTCTACCTGAATTGTTATTCTCATGTAAAACATAGTAATGAATGGAGATTAACTATAATAAATATACTAATACTGGCCCCAAGAGTGAAAATGATTAATATTTTCCTTTTGTTTTCCTCATCTGCCACCACTGAGCATATTAAGTTCTATTTATGAATAATTTTCCTGGGACATTTTCCATTAAATTATACTTCATTGAATGTGTTTGTCCCAGAGGACAGCCAAACCACCCCCCATTCCTTGATGATTCTCTATAGGTGATTCTCTAAGATTCTCCATCAATCCCAGTAATCTGTGTCCATTTCCCCATCAAATGTTACCCTCATTTAAGAACACCTCTGGTAAATAAGGATTAAAGGAGAAACAAAGTAGGACTAGATGCTATCTAGATAAGATGTATACTGACAGAAAGTTTTAAAACACTAAATTAAATATCAATCAATTATTAGAATATGTAATCAGTTCTTCACAATACAGTTTCAAAGCCTAAGGATACTGACAGTGTGTGGTGAGGTCATCATTTTCTTTGCCAGGGTTATTCCTCTTCAGCCTTATAACTGCAGATAAAAGACTTTAAAATGTTCAAAAATTGGATTTTGTTTTAAATTTTTGCATTTAGTCAGATAAATATTATGATGTATAAGGAAAGGTAACACATCAGGGTTTTTATATTAAAGAACCTCTCTATTCACTTTCTACAAGGAAACTTACTATAAAGGAAACTGCTAATATACAAAAGGCATACATGTATGTAGACATACACATTGTAATACCACTTAATGTTGCTAAATGTGAAACTTTTGGGGTTTAAGGCCAATAGTGTGTCTAGTAATCCAAGTTTATCCAAGATGAGATCTAGCATACCTATTCTGTTCTTGTAAACAGAAATCTCCTGTTTTGGGACCTGAGACATTTCCTGAGACTGACCTTATATTTAAGCACTACCAGATACTTCCAGGCAGTAACAAATCAACAGGTAGTGACAAGGACTAAGACCCATGGTGTTTCCATTTCACTGGTGGAAACTGACAATAAATATGTAAATGGATATAACAAATAAGTTAGACTGTAATTACCATGAAAAAATAAAAGGGGACTGTGATAGAGCTCATACAGTGACCACTTTCGATATGGTGGCCAGGCAAGCCTACTCTATGGAGATTTAGTTTGGGTTGAGACTTGAATTATGAAAAGAAAGTCATGCAATGGTCAGGAAAATAGAGTATCTCAGACATAGGAAATAGCAAGTGCAAAGGTTCTGCATGGGAAGATTTTGGTTTACTTAAGAAATATAAAGGAGGTCAGGGGTAAGGAACATAGAGAGCAAAGGGGTGTGGAGTATAAAATAAGGTTACAAAGATAAAAGTAGGAAGGAGATTATGGAATGTCTTTTTAAACCATGATGAAGTGTTCAGATTTATTTTAATTTCTATAAGAGAGGTTCAAAATCTTGGAGAAATCATAATTGTGTTTTAAGTTATAATAGGTAAATTTATATGCAAGACTTTGTAAATCAATATCTGGGTTTGGACAGAATATAAATGAAATCTCAAACTTATAAATAACCAAAATATTATTTAGAAGATAAAGTAAAAGTGGCAAAATTATAATAGGGATTCATTTTATGACCTTCATAGTTGGCTCAAAATTTTCATAAAAAAACTTAAAAATGTGCAAAAATTATGTAGTATACCAGAACACATGTTGAATGAAATAATAATAACAAAGAAAACATAGATAATGTGCTGTTGTTTCTAAACAGGGATGTGTGTTGGAGATATGATAATGCAGATGATTTATTTTATAATAATTATTATTATCTGGTTAGTAAGCTTTCATCCAATTTAGGGAAACACTAACAAGACTAATTCTTCCCTGGAAGTGAATTGTTAATCTGATTTAAAGGAGTCAAACATTAATCTTGAATACTTTAGCTTCAGCCTTAGAAAGTGCTCATATCAACATATTTGGAAAACTATTTTTGAAAAAAACCTTCGCTTCAAGGGGATAACCTAATTTCACTAAATAAGGTTTTGTTGAATATTTAAATACTGTGGAGAAAAGAGAACCTCTTTGCTTTAACACCAATGATTTACATAACTCTGGTTCTTCCTAGTATCATTGTGTAAGCATAATTTTCCATGGCTAACACATCATCCCAAGATACAGTAGATATTAAGATATAGTACATTATGTTTAGGAGAGTTTATTAAAAGCTTCTAACTTTATTTCTATATTGTAAAGCTTGTAAATCAGCAAACAAATTTTGCCAGAGGTGTAGACACACATATTAGACACTCAAATGTTTAGTTTTCTCAAGAAATCATTTTGGAGATAAGGAAGACATTTTTTAAATTAATTTTTATTAATTACAATGTTGTGTCAGTTACTGCTGTACAGCAGGGTGAATCAGCTATATATATACATACATCTATCTTTTTTGGATTTCCTTCCCATTTAGGTCACCACAGAGCCCTGAGTACAGTTCCCTGTGCTATATAGTAGGTTCTCATTAGTTATCTATTTTATACATAGTAGTGTATATACGTCAATGCCAGTCTCCCAGTTCATCCCACCACTCCCCCTTCCCCCCTTGGTATCTATAAGTTTGTTCTCTACATCTGTGTCTCTATTTCTGCTTTGCAAATAAGTTCATCTGTATCATTTTTCTAGATTCCACATATAAGCAATATTATATTTGTTTTTCTCTTTCTGACTTCACTCTTTATGACAGGCTCTAGGTCCATCCACGTCTCTGCAAATGGCACAATTTTGTTCCTTTTTATGTCTTAATAATATTCTATTATATATATGTACCACATCTTCTTTATCCATCCCTCTGTTGATGGACATTTAGGTTGCCCTAACACCATACACAAAAATAAACTCATAATGGATTAAAGACCTAAATGTAAGGCCGGACACTATAAAATTCTTAGAGGAAAACATAGACAGAACACTCTTTGACATAAATTGAAGCAAGATCTTTTTTGACCCACCTCCTAGAGTAATGAAAATAAAAACAAAAATAAATAAATGGGACCTAATGAAACTTAAAAGCTTTTGCACAGCAAAGGAAACCATAAACAAGACGAAAAGACAACCCTCAGAATGGGAGAAAATATTTGCAAATGAAGCAACTGACAAAGGCTTAATCTCCAAAATTTACAAGCAGCTCATGCAGCTCAATATCAAAAAAACAAACAACCCAATCCAAAAATGGGCAGAAGACCTAAATAGACATTTCTCCAAAGAAGATATACAGATGGCCAATAAATACATGAAAGGATGCTCAACATCACTAATCATCAGAGAAATGTAAATCAAAACTACAATGAGGTATCACCTCACACCAGTTAGAATGGCCATCAGCAAAAAATCTACAAACAATAAATGCTGGAGAGGGTGTGGACAAAAGGGAACCCTCTTGCACTGTTGGTAGGAATGTCAATTGATACAGCCACTATAGAGAACAGTATGGAGGTTCCTTAAAAGACTAAAAATAGAAATATAATATGACCCAGCAATCCCACTCCTGGGCATATACCTGGAGAAAACCGTAATTCAAAAAGATGCAAGGAATACATGTAAATATGCATAGAAATCATTGACTCTTCAATTTTGATCTGAGCCAAAAAGGAAAAAAAAACCTTGTATTTTAAATTATTAAGGGGGGTAGGAGACAGGAGATCACTGTTTATTATACTATTATACACTATAGACCAAAAACAGTTTATAAAACAGTAGTTTAATCTAACTATAATTCTTAGTAAGGTATTTGGTTTTGTTTTTCCCATAATATTTGAGGGTATTTTTCTTCAGAAATAGGAAAATTTAGGGGGGTGGCTTGAGGTACTTTATAGGGACACAATTTAGAAATTTTATGTTTTATATTATATTTTAGCAAGCAATGTCTCACCTTCAGACTTTTTCTGTCTCATAAAGAATATCTCTGAATATAATTTGTCTGAGAGCTCTTTGGTGAGGTCTGAAAAGTAAGCCAAAGCTGCACAATTCTGTCACCTACCGAAACAGAAGCAAATGATACTAAACAAAATAATAGGAGCTAGGACAACTGGTTTATTAGTGACAACAGGCAGGACACCATTGCCTGAGATACTGATATGTTTTGGTATCAAATCCTAGAGTATACTTCCTTCTGTCCTGTTTTATGAAGAAATTATGGATGCGATCTTAGGAATAGCTGGTATGGTAAATACACAAATTGTACAGCATGTGCAGAAGTATTCTTGGCTTAACATTAAAAAACTATTGGTTAAACTGGAAACTTTATAAGTTCTAAAGAAAATATGTATAGTGTGGTGATTTTGAATTATTTAAAAAAGTCGTTTAGGGCTTTCCTGGTGGTGCAGTGGTTGAGAGTCCGCCTGCTGATGTAGGGGACACGGGTTCGTGCCCCGGTCTGGGAAGATCCCACATGCCACGGAGCGGCTGGGCCCGTGAGCCATGGCCGCTGAGCCTGCGCGTCCGGAGCCTGTGCTCCGCAACGGGAGAGGCCACAACAGTGAGAGGCCCACGTACCGCACAAAAAAAAAAAAAAAAAAAAAAAAAAAGTCGTTTATTATAACAAAAATAAAAGTGGTGTGTATTAACATTACAGATTAGGTAGACTGATGGAATTTTGATTTTGACACATTGAAACTAAGTGACATACAAGAAAAACACTCTCATTGTCTTATTGATAAACTTCACCTGTAGAGAGTGGGGCAGGTATGCAGCAGTGCAAAGGCACATATATTGCACATAGAAAACCAAAGTTAAAGTGTGACTTTTGTTTATTGGCAGTACATTATTTCTTGCATAAAATCACCCTAATGAAAACAAATCTACCAGTGATGGTTTATGAATATTGAATGAAAAAATCTGCATGAAAGTTTTCTTTTAATTTCAAAATACAAGACAATTTTTGTGATACTGAATTTCAACAAACTAGTTTTAGTTATGTGAGTTTCTTACAAAACATTCTCACTGGAGTTACTTGGAATTAGGTAAAATTGAAACAATATAAAGTTCTATCTCTAAAGGATTATGTGTTTCTTATTTTGACTGATTTGCAAATTCAATTCATTGTAACTACAATGAATTTAATTTTATACCTGAATTATGAAAATATATTATTTTAGTATAGCTACTTTATGAATTAGGTTTAAAGTAACTTTCTCAAAAGCTAAAGATCTAGAGTCTAAAACTCTTGAATTCTTAATAGCAGCTTAGTTTTCAACTCTTATGGCTGACTCTTTTCTTCCATGTTAAAACAAGTTATCTAAAATTTCCTTCTGCTTATATTCGCTATAACTACTGTGAAAAGTCATAAACCCTTGTTTACTCCCTTAAGGAAAGCTCGTCAGGTCTTTGCCTTAGGCACTGTTGTAGTTCAATATTTCACATAAATCTATTCTATAGAACACTGGTTTCATGAGAGATATTGATAGGTGTTCCATGAAAAAAAAGGATTCCAAGGATAGTTTGAGAAATCTGGTATACTATAAATTCTCACTTTAAGATGCACATAGCAGAGTAACCAATTAAAGGCTTTAAGAAATCTTTGGTAAGAAAACCTGTTTACTTTTTTTGAAGTTTCTCAATAATATTTGACCTTAGGAGCTTTTTCCGTATAACATGTAATGGCATATTTCTAGGCTAATGCATTATTTTTCAGAATATAGTTGTAGCACAGAACAGGAAACACAGCCACAGACAAAGCTCTGCATTTTATTTTTTCATTTCCCAAATTTCCCAGAGCCAGCAATTTTAAAAGACCTTGTATGTGTGTTAGAAAACTTAGAACAGTAAGGAAAAATTATTCAAACTTTTAAATTATTGTAGCAAGAAAACTTCAAATATAACTAATATTATTGAAATATTCCATTTCCTTCCTTTATGCATCCATCATGAAAACTGCATCTGTGGAAGTCCTGTCAGAAGGCTAGAACTTGCTGGACTTGAAGTACATGTTTTGGTGGAATATGTTTAATACCCTGCTAGAATTACATTTCCACATTCAGAAATATTTGTTTCTTAAGTATTCCCATTGAAGGCAACAACTAGTAGAATATAAATGCAAAGCTAAGATATTATGATGATAAGACTTTCCTCAACTATACATAGATTGAAATTATGTACATTCCTATTCATGCCCTCATACTTTATCCATTGCCTGTAATAGCTCTTTTTAAGGCTGAATCTAATAAGAATAGGCAAGTCAAATTGTACAGAACAAGTCTTCTAAAATACATATGGATGTTGTAACAAATAGAGCTGGGACAATTGAGAGTCCCCATGCGGGAAAAAAAAAGAAAGAGAGAAAAGGAACCTAGACACAGACTTTACACCTTTCACAAAAATTAATTAATTTTACCAAGGTAGTGGAATAGGAGGTTCTATCCCTTGCCCCCCCCCCACCAGCCCATAGAAATGCCTTTTTAACAACCATTTACAGATGAAGATAACTTGAGGAGAGCTTGGATTCCAGGTGAAAGGTTAAAGCTAGAGGAGCAGGGAACTGAGAAAAGACACAGTGAAAAGGGAAAGAAGAACAATTTTGCTTTTCCCACATCACCCTCTCCTTAGGGGACATAGTGAAACACTGAGAAAGGACCCCTCAGCCTTCAAGTTAAAGAGAGAGTGAAGGGAGCCTTCATCTTCCCCGGCTTTTGGGGGCACTGCGTGAGAAATTTACCTCTGTTGCATCTCATCCAAAACACTGAAAGAATCAGATGGCTAGATCATTTGGGTGCAGCTAAGAAAAAAGAAAAGGGAAGGAGACTTAAAAAGAAGGAAATTCTGCCTTTTGCAACAACATGGATGAACCTAGAGGACATTATATTTAGTGAAATAAACAAGACATAGAAAGACAAATACTGTTATTATCTCACTTATATGAGGAAACTAAAATAGTCAAACTCATAGAGGCAGAGAGTAGAAGAGTGGTTGCCGCCAGGGGCTGGGGGAGAGGGGAAGTGCGGGGGGCGGGGGGGAAGGGGAGGTAGTGGTTAATGGTTACAGTTTCAGCTATACAAGATGAATAAATCCTAGAGATCCAGTGTACAGAATGAGCCTACGGTTATTAATACAGTATTTATATACTTAAAAATTTGTTAAGATGGTAGATCTTATGCCAAGTGTTCTTACACACACACACCCATGCACACATAATAATAAAAGATAAAGAGGGCAAGATAAAGCTTTTGAAGGTGACTGAAATGTTTAGATTGTGGTGATACTTTTATAGATATGCACTTATCTCCAAACTCATCAGTTTGTAAACACTAAATATGTACATTTTGTAGCATGTCAATCATACCTTACTGAAGTGATTTTTTTAAAAATTAGCTCAAAATGGATTATAGATCTCAATAGACATAAAATAAAACACTATAAAACTTCTAGAAGAACAAAACACATAGGAGAAAATCTATGTAAACTTGGGTTTGTGGGTGAGTTTTTTGACACAACCCCAAAAGCATGATCCATGAAAGAAAAGTATTGACAGGTTGGATATTATTAAATTAAAACTTCTGCTCTGTGTAGTAGCTGAATAAAGTCCATCCAAAGATATCATGTCCTAATCCTTGGACCCTGTAAATGTTACCTTATTATTTATCTTCTTAAATGGGTCATTGTAGATCAGATTAAGTTAATAATCTTGACATGGGGAGATCATGCTGTATTATGCAGATGGTCCCTAAATCCAATCATTATAAGTAAGAGGCAGAGAGAGATTAGACACAGGAGAAGGTGAAGTGAATGAAGGTGAAGGCAGAGACTGGAGTGGCCCAGTCATAAAGGAATGCTGGCACCCACCAGAAATTGGAAGCTAGAAGAGCTTTCCCCTCCAGAGCTTCCAGAGGGAATACGGTCTTGCTGATTCCTGTATCCCAGTAAAATTTACAGACTTCCACTCTCCAGAAATAGGAGAGAATAAATTTCTGATGTTTTAAGCCATCAGTTTTGTGGTAATTTTTACAGCAGCTGCCAGAAACTAATACACTCTGTGAAAGACATGGTTAAACCAATAACAAGGCAAGCAATGGACCAGGAGAAAATATCTGCAAAATACATATTTGTTAGAGGACTGGTATCCAAAATCCTCAAAGACACATGTGAACAATTAATCAGCAATAAAAGAAGATTTTGATGTGTTATTACATCTAAAAATCATTTTGTGTAATTTGACTGTAAAGCAGGAATTGCGACCCAGATCATACTGAGTCACAATTGTTAATTAATGTTGTAAGACTCTGTGAATTAATGGTAAAGCAATCAGACTCAAAATCTAGACATATCTGGGTTCAAATTCTTGACATACCACCTACTCCTTTTACAGATTGCAAAACTTTCCTGAACTGCAGTTTTACAATTGGCAAGCAGAGACTGTAACAGCATCTATAACGGAAGACTGTTTTAAGCAATATATAAGATCCAGTACGTAAGAGTTTGAGCACAGTACTGGCACATACTGAATTTTCAATACTAGTATTATTATATCTGAAAATGACAGATATTAGCTGATAATGATGCTATAATTTTCATATATATATATTTAAAAGTCAATCACAATTCAGAAAACATTTATACACGTAAATTCCACTACAATTCCATTTAATGGGATAACTGACAGAATAGTCTGCTGTGACTGGAAAAAAAATTCTTGACTATTCTATGAATTTTATTTTGTGGTAGCATGAGCTGCTGGGGCAATAATAATAATAGCAGTAGTAACAGTAACAAAATCTTTCTGTTAGCCTCTTAAAGGTGTTCACTGAAGAGGACTTCAGTGGTGAGAGGAGTTTATATGTGAATATTTTAGAAACTTCGATTACATTTATTCTTATACTGTACTACTGGAATAAGATAAAAGTTTAATTAGCTTCCCTGCATGAAGATCAATTGAACAAAATTACTATCTCATGAATCAAAAATGTCATTTCTGTGTGGAGGGGTTATGCATTACAGCTGCAAAACAGTTCAGATTCAAATTACGTGGGCTCCTTCTGTTGGGAAGTTAGAATCAGAGAGCATAATGATATGGATGTTCACCACTACACCTGCACTTTTTGTAGACTTATTTTTGGCAGTCATAAGCACGTAAAAATTGCTCTGCAGGTGCAATTGAAGTATACGTTCCCCAAAGTACTACAGGTGTCTTGGCTAGTGGAACCTCTGGAAGCTGGCATTCCTCAAATGGGATGGGACGTATTTAAGGCAATCCAGTATCTGTGTCCTATAGAACCCTGGTAAATGAGTCCAAGCTTCAAGTCATCTATAAAGCATCATGAAAAAGATCCACCTAAAGTCCTTTCATACTGACACAGTTATATACAAAAAGTAATGAATACGTGGAAGGGTGCTGGAGACACTACCTTAATTAAAAATTCTAGCCAAACACTTTGGAAATTATGGCAGTGGGTTCCTTGAAATGAGAAGAAATTCTCTCTTTCTTCCATTTGTAAGGCTGTGAAAAATTATATAGTATATGTGGCTCAGGTAAAAATCATTTTCTACAGTACCTAATTTATGTTTCAGGAATCACTACCCCCCATCCTTTCTTGTTGTTATTGTTAATGACATTCTTTTCTGGAAGTGTGATGGGGTAGAAGATTGCCTAGGATATCATGATTAGTGACTTAGGGGATTTTACTTCTTCCCATTACCAAAGATGGCCTGCAACTTTGGCTATTGGTTTTATGAAGTTCTTTGGTTTTTAACTATTCTGTTGCTTTTTTATTGCTTATTTTTGCATTCATTCATAAAACAAGTTTTCACCTTAATTTTTTTTCAAATACATACACCACACAAAATAAATATTATCCATTATTATTATTATTTTATTTATTTATTTATTTATTTTGCGGTACGCGGGCCTCTCACTGTTGTGGACTCTCCCGTGCGGAGCACAGGCTCTGGACGCACAGGCTCAGTGGCCATGGCTCACGGGCCCAGCTGCTCCGCAGCAATGTGGAACCCTCCCGGACCGGGGCACGAACCCGTGTCCCCTGCATCGGCAGGCGGGCTCTCAACCACTACGCCAGCAGGGAACCTCTATCCATTATTTTTAATTTTAGAAGATAGAAAATAAAAAGCGATAGTCCCTGTCTTTCACTTTCATCACAAACTTTACCTTTAATATACAGCCATCACCTACAATTAGAACTAGTATTTCCTCATTTCATATTTCTTCTTTCGTATGGATAAATACATCTGTATTATAAAATCTTTTCCTTTTTATCATTTTTATTGTTAACATTATTTTTCTATAAATATGAAATTGTGCTTTGCAAATTTTCCTGCAAATAGATTTTTTTCCCTTTAACAATTTCTGGATCAGACATATGAGTATTTCATCATTTTAAAATGATGTATTGTTTTCTACTATATGATTACATTATAATTTGTTTGACTATCTTTCTCCATGAAGTCACACATAAGTTGTTTTAAAATTATTGATATTACAATTAATGCTGCAAAATATAGCTGTATACAATTAAGTGCTGTAATCATGATAGCTTTATCCTCAGATTCCTAGATGTGGAATTGCACAGAGAAAATGAACTTCTGATAATATTCATTACTCTGTCACTCTCAAATACTTATTGATTACATCCCAACACACTGCATGATAGTATATATTGTCATAGCTTCAATGGCACTATATGTTTAGACTATATATTCTTTTTCTTTTTTGGCTGTGTCAGGTCTTTGTTGTGGTGCGTGGGCTCCAGAGCATGTGGGCTCTGTAGTTGTGGCACGCAGGACCTCTAGTTGTGGTGCTCAGTCTCAGTAGCTGCTGTGCATGGTCTTAGTTGCCCTGAAGCATGTGGGATCTTAGTTCCCCGACCAGGGATTAACCCTGCACCCCCTGCATTGGAAGGTGGATTCTTAACCACTGGACCACCAGGGAAGTCCCTAGACTATATATTCTTATGTTTTCCTACCTGATATTAAAAATTATATCTCACTTTATTTTGCATCTTATTAATAATTAATAAAACCATCAATCTTGTCAACTGTTTATTTTTAATGTATATTTTTTATAAAATTTTAAGATTTTTATACTTTTTTGCTGTTTTTATTTCTCACTGGTTTATACAGTTTAATTTCATATCAGGGATTCCTGCATTTGAAATATATATTACAAATATTTTCTTTCCATTGCTTTCTTTCATTTCTGTTATTCTGTTATACATTGCTATTAAAAAGTTTAAATTTTTGCATGGTGAAATTTTTTATCATGTCATTTAGATTTTCTGAATAAAGATAAAGCTATAAGTATTAAATAGGTAAATTTACAGTATTTTTGATACTTGTTTTGTACACATGGAATTTTCTCTTTTAACAAAATTCCAACTTTTCAGTATACACCAGGTACATGATTTAAGAATAAAAAATAGAGGTTTATATCTAATAATAGAACATAAGGTAAAACTTAATACTTAGGAAAAACAACAACCTCTACAAAGGTTTTTGTCAAGTGACAAAACAACAAAAGCAAACAAGTAAAAAATAAAAATAAAAAAGGACCAACATGATGTGGATTATCTCTTTTCTTTGACTAATGGGCACAATATATTCTGATATTCCACACCTAAATACATTAGAGTGCCAAGACTAAATCTTTTGCTTCTATTTTCTCACTTGATCTTTACTAAATCCTCATTTAATCTTCCTAGTGATTATATGAGGTGGTTATATTAATAATCACAATTCACAGTTGGGAAATCATAATTAGAAAGACCTTTTGCATGGTAACAGAGGTGGTGAGTGATAAGACAAGCTTTAGACTCAAGTCAACCTGAAACTGACTGAATCTCCTGAATGAGGATGGTCCACCCACATTCAAATAGTAATGATGAAACATCTCACGTATGTTTTCCAATAGCTTTAAACTTATTTTTGCATTTACATACACAAGTTAATTATGTATTTAAATATGCATTTAATCATACAGATTACTAATTCTTTTAAATATGTGGTTCAAATATGCAAAACAAACTGTTAGGTTGTAAAATAATTAACACCTTAGAAGTAATACTTTACAAATTAATAGAAATCATAACAAAGGAAGGGATAAACTAGGAGCTTGGGATTAACATACACACATTACTATAGGTAACTAGATAACCAACAAGGACCTACTGTAAAGCACAGGGAACTCTACTCAATATTCTATAATAACCTATATGGGAAAAGAATCTGAAGAAGAATGACTATATGTATACGTATAACTGAATCACTTTGCCGTACACCTGAAACTAACCCAATATTGTAAATCAACTATACTCCAATAAAATTTTTTCAAAAAGCAAACAAACTAGAAAAAAAGATTAAACACAAGATAAACTATCTGTACAGAATATGGTGGAAATAAGTCAATATTCTGCCTGGTTTGGGGAGTGTTTTCAAGGAAAAATGGATTCAACAGCTCTATATCCTTAAGGTTAGAATTCAAAGTTAACACCACCAAAACTTCAGGCTTCCTGGCTTGCAGAGACAAATACTGCATTTTAAATTTGTGGCAGACAGGCGTAGACTAACTAACTCCCAAGAGGAAGATGTAGAGGGATAAGCTGTTGTGCCTTGTTCACTTTCTCCTTCTAAATACATCAGTCAGGTTAAGTCACTTCTCTTTGAAAGCACAGTGGGGGGCACTGAGAGAGGGCTGGTATGGTAGGTACACTAATGGAACAAACAGATGTCACATGGAGCAAAATCTCGAAAGGTGCCCTCCCACAACACTTGGGAAAGGGAAAAAGGGTGAAAATATTGAGTGAAGAGAGATAGCTGCTTTGCCTACCTATACAATTCGCCATGGGCTACAATTTCTCATTAAAATAGTAAGTGGTAATATTTCACACTGTCATTGCTCCTTACCCACATAGCACCAGGGATAGTGACTTTCTAAATGCAGGGGAAATGTTCTCAACTTCTACACAGACAATATTTATTACTAAAAAGTATACTTAAAAGTATCATTTGAAGAGCAAATATAATATACTTACTTCTGATCATGGAGGTTACCGAAGGGGAAATATTTTCAATTTTCCTCTTTGCCTCTTCTCTGTGGCCCGTTATAACTCAATAACTACTTCTATTGCTACTATTATCAAATCATATTTGCCCCTCTGGTCTACAAGGATGTCAAATTGAGTTGTGTTTTATTTATCTTTGTATGTCCCAAACCTAGCAGGGTTCCTATCCCACGGTTTTTGTTCAAGAATTTTTTCTGAATCAAAATATTTGACCAACTGGAATTCTATGTTCAATTCTAGTTTACCATCAAATACATCCTTTTCAATTTTTAGCTATACATTCTGTTTTCCTGGATGTTTTAGCAAGATAGAGAATTTTCTGGATATTTATATGTATATGGGTTGTGGCCAGTCATAACTTACAAATATATATAATAAAATATATTTCAATTCCCCTTTGAGATCAGTCTTATCTTTAATACACATATGTATGTCAAATTAGAAATAACACTGAGCATAGCTTACATTGGTCAATGAAGCATTATGATTAGCTTGTATTAGAACTGTATTTCCTATTTCTAATAAATCAGTGACACTGTTTCCTGCCCATATGATTTATATTATAAATTGTGCTTCAGAGCTTATAAATGAATACATTACCTATAAATGTTATAAATGCTCAATTGCTTAAAATTACAATTTCACACATACAAATTTTAAATAACCACTATGCTAAGACTACATTAGTTTTGAATTATTTTAAAGCCACATGATAGAAGAGAAGTAGATTGTCTTACCTAATTTTTATGACAATTTATTGAAAACATGAGATTTCAATGAAGTGGGTTTTATATAGAAAATTAGTTTTATTTCTACCAAAAGAACTGAATTATTCAAATATAATAAAGTATTTAGTAGACACTTTAGGAAAATACACTTGTGAAAATATTTAGGGATATTTATATATCATAAGGTCTTCTTCCTTTGACATAATTGATTCCACTACTTTACTGCCTAGTTACAAAAGTGCCATGGGTTCAAAATGTAGGTTTAAATCATGGTACGGTCATTTTGTTTATTAATATATGAGCAGTGCATTTTAAATACATAACTGAAACATAGAGTAAAATCTATGAATAAATTTTACTCTAAACATAGGGTAAATTTTACTCTAAACATAGAGTAAAATCTATGAATAAAGGAGCAATTATATGTTCAGTAACTCTTGTGGGGAGGGGAATCAAATTAGAAAAGGACAGAATCACAATGAATTTGCAGTGAAATCAAAAGCCAGCTGATGGAGCTTTTCAGTTACTGCTATACAATCTTTAGTTAAGGCTGCCATCTAAAACAAAATATAGGAAATTTAGAAATTCCACAAATGCTCAGTTTTAATTAAAATTATTCATCCACTACTTGTAAAAAAAGTAGATGATTTTTAATGAAATAATATTGAAATATCCTTATTTTATTTTATAAGTTTTAGTTTCTGTGAGTCCATGAAGCATCACATTGCTGGTTATACAAGGAAATTTTATTTAGACTAAAGTCACTTATCAGTGCTTTGATATTTAGGCAATAAATGTGTACAAGTTAGTCAATTTAACATGTGTCCTAGTGATTATTGATGTATCACTTCAAGCACAAAATGCATACAGTATTCCACCGTGTGGTCATAACCAAAATAAATCAATGTGGGCAAGCACTGTACAAATTCCTTCAGATGCCCTAATTTATCTACAAATCATTATGAGATTAAAAACTATTATTATACCACCATTTTTATATATAAAAAATATAGAATTACAAAGGACGAGGAACAAGCTTAAAGTCATGTGGCTATAAGGCGCTAAAGCGAGATATAAACCCTGGTCTGTCTGAATCCAGAGCTGGTACTTTAGGACTGACAGCAGATGGCCTCTGTAAATTTTTAGTTATTTCTGCCCCATCCCACCATCATCTTCACTATCCTAGAATCCCCAAAACACTTCTTGAGAAGCATTATCCATATTATAAAAATAAAACATTCAAAATATACATCAAAGTTTTTAAAAACAATGCCAACAAAGAATTGATCCCTAGAAGCAGATTTTAGGCCTGAGGCAAACCTAGAAAAGTTGTCACAAAACCCTCTACTTACCCTTTGCATAGACATCACCTTTGTACCTTTAGTTTGGACTTTGGAACTGAATTTCCCATAGAGAGAGTAGTGAGTATGACTAAGCTAGCTCATGCCATTTTGAAGGTACATCTTTTGGATTTCAGAATCCTAAGTCCCAATTCTTTTTCCATATGTTAGTAGGATGTATCCTTCCCCAATTTTTCCCAACTCAAGGTGCATCTAGTGAGCCCTAGTATAATGCAGAATACAGAAAACGGGACTAAAGACTTTTAGTTCTTTTCGAGCATATAACCTTTACAATTTAAGGCAAATCATTGCTTTCAACAACCACTATGCATCAGAAGCAGAGCCCATAGAGACGGCTCACTGCTTTCTCTCATTTGGATACTACCAATGGTTAGATGACCATCTGCTATGATCTCCTTCCTACCCTCTCTCTCTTTTTTTTTTTTTTGCGGTACGTGGGCCTCTCACTGTTGTGGCCTCTCCCGTTGCGGAGCACAGGCTCCGGACGTGCAGGCTCAGCGGCCATGGTTCACGGGCCCAGCCGCTCCGTGGCATGTGGGATCTTCCCAGACCGGGGCACAAACCCGTGTCCCCTGCATCGGCAGGCAGACTCCCAACCACTGCGCCACCAGGGAAGCCCCTACCCCTCTCTCTTGATGGCCGGTTCTGCCTGAACTGGGCTTTCACTGCCTCATACTCCCAGAGGAACCAGTCATTCGGATCTGGGCCCACATCCTCCCCCACTTACCCACTCTTCAAGAGATCTAGCAGGTTCTCAGGCACTCTATAGAAAAGTTATATTTAATTCGTGTTTTAGTAGACAAGCAACCCACCCCCCCCACCCTCCCACCACTTACTGTCTTACAACTTTGGAAATATTTTCAGAGAATCTTGAGTATTTTACAGATAAAGAGCTTGAAATCTGCTTGGGACCCAATGACTACCTCTAAGAGCTAAGGCACAAATTCATGACACGTGTTTCCCAGTTAAGAAAAGGTGATATTTAGTTAAGATGCTGAGAACTAAAAATGCAACACAACATTTGATTTACTTGATCAATATCTTGTGCAAGAATCATAGCTGGCCAAAGTTACAAGCTTAGATCCTGTTAAAAATCATTGGAAAAAAACTAGTTCTTGATATTTAATTCTGATTTCAGCTGACTGAATTCACAGATTATTTTTTGACTTTTTTTTTTTTTTTTGGCTGTGTTGGGTCTTCGTTTCTATGCAAGAGCTTTCTCTAGTTGTGGCAAGCGGGGTCCACTCTTCATCGTGGTGCGTGGGCCTCTCACTATCGCGGCCTCTCTTGTTGCGGAGCACAGGCTCCAGGCGCGCAGGCTCAGTAGTTGCTCATGGGCCTAGTTGCTCCGTGGCATGTGGGATCTTCCCAGACCACGGCTTGAACCCGTGTCCCCTGCATTGGCAGGGAGATTCTCAACCACTGCGCCACCAGGGAAGCCCATTTTTTGACTATTGAGAGGAAACTTTGATCAAAACCACTATGTATTTGCTGAAATGTACTTCTTATATAATCTACTTTATCATATATACTTTTTCAGCTTTGTTGATGTATAAGTGACAAATAAAAATTGTATATAAAGGCAAACAATGTGATGTTCTGATATACCGATGCACTGTGAAATGTTTACCACAATCAAGCTAATTAACATATTCGTCACCTTACACCTCACATAGTTACCATTATTTTTCTGTGTGAGAACAATTAAGATATCGACCCTCTTAGCAAACTTCAAGTATACAATACAGTGTTTCTTAATGTAATCAATTTTGTTATCATATTTGTTAAGACAGTTTTTCTCTTATTTTGCTCTGTGGCAATAAATTGCCATTGCCAGTCATTGGGAAATTTGCTACATGCCTTCTAGCAGTCTTATACACACACTCTCTTCTCCTTTTTCTCTTTCCAATCCTCTCTTTTTGTCTCCACCTATTCTGTTTGCAGTACTAGCTTTTGCATTTCCACTTGATTCTGCATAAGTAGTTTGTTACGTAATTTGTTTTAAATTTTAAAAATTTGCCTACACTTATTTTTAAACTAGAAAAGTAATTTCATTATTTTGTAATTAAGAAGAAGTATCTCAACTACCACTTACAATTTACATAGGCATCACTATAATTCATGCTGTCTGTATAAAGTATTCAAATATATGCATTAAAGTATTACACTGATACTTAAAAACATCATACAACTGCCCATCCATTGACATTTACTAGACTCATGAGGAGTTTATGTGATGTACTAGAAAAAACTCAGGCATTTGATATTTGAACTCCAATAAGAAGATAAAAAGCAATCAATGTTACAAGTTAAAGTACATTCCTACCACTACAAAAAGTTGTGTTTGATGAAAAAATTATTTTACAGTCCTTTGGTTTTTAAACATAAATTGATTTGATCCAAATTAAATAAAATTAAAAATTCATTTCCTCTTTCACACTAATCACATGTCAAGTGCTGAATAAAGACAAGTGGCTACTGGCTTCCATATTGAACAGCCATGGTCTAGAGCATGTCCTGATTCTATGTCCAGTTCTACCACTTAATGTAATCAGGGGAACATTATTTAATTCTCTAAACTTCAGTTTCTGCACCTGGAAACAAGGGTGAAAAATATAACTATCTCACAGAATTTTTGAAAAAGCTAAGCAGTATTATGCAAAGTAAGTATTTATTACAGGATTTAAAATATGAATGACATTAGGCATTATTAAAGAAACTACATTTGCTGTTAAATAACTTCTGGTAATAAATAAATGACATAAGATACCCTAATAGTCACTGTTGGCACTGACATAAATACAACACAGCTTTTTGTTTTCAGTATGCATTCATTGAGACATTTTCCCATGCATTTACACATATAAGAACATACATATACGTACATATATATGCAAATATATATATTAATAAATATGAATATATATTCATTTCTAGGAGTTTCAAGCAGTTTAGTTTTTATATCTCTTTGGTCTAGATTCATATTTGCCTGTGTTTATTAATAATCTTTTAAAAAATGAGCAGTAGAGACTTTATAACTCACATTTTATTTCAAAAATTATTTTTATGGTATAGATCCCATATATTACTTCAAGGAACATATAAGTATTTTCTTTGTGGTTGCATTTTAGAATGCTCAGAGAAATAAACAATAGTATCATTTAGGTAACTATAGAGTAGATGTTATTAACTTTTCCCTCACAAGATATGATTTAGATTTAGAAGTATTATGCATTATAATGTATACTATCAGTGGTTCTGTTATACATGTTTAATAGAGTCAAACTTAGTACTCTTTACACAAAAGATTTACATTGATTTTCATTTCACTTTTTTGATATCTATTACATTCTTAGTGAGAATAAGTGTCATATGCAGTTTATTCGTTGATTAAAGCACTCATTTATTTCACTCATTCAATACATTTTTACTGAGTGCTTACTTTCTCTCAAGAAATCTCGGAGGGGAATTGAGAAAATGAGAATTGCTCTGATCTTTCTGACTTTTCCTTTAAAGTTAGAAGTTTTTTTTTTTTTTGTATATGTATTTTTTTGAAATGTGAATTTATTTGTATATACCCACATACACTTTTAGGAATATAAATGGAATTGTGGAATGTGATTAAATATAATATTTTTTGTATGTTACATATGTATTTAAAACCACATAACACATAACTTGATATATTAATTAATTTTGAAATATTGCTTTTTTTCATCTAATCTCACATTTCATGAAATTTGTTGTTTTTGCTTGTGCAACTTTGAGAATAGTATTGACATATATTGAGATGGAGTGGACTTGAGAAGGCACGTACTTAGGACTGGGGGGTAAAATAGGGACTATTAAGATTTTTCTGTGCTCTATTACCTTGAAGATGCCCATTTACAGTGGTAAATAGCCCCACCACTCCCCCCAAAAGAGATTTTTTTAAAATACATCCATGTTTAACAGGATCATTCTGTATCATTCATTAATTTATACATACACTTCATAACTTAGTTCCATTCTTATTCTATACTTCTTTTTCCAGAAAATAATTCTATGATTTGTCCTCTCTTTTATAAGCCTTAGGCATTCTTCCTTTAAACTTCAAGGAGGTTCCCCTAGATAAGAGTAAATAAACTCTTGCTGAAACAATGTCTTTCCTCTAACTCACTTAAAATTTTTTTTTTACAGTTCTTCATTCAGACATTCAAATTCAGGAGTGTAAAACTAAAAGGGCCCTACTGAAATCATTTTATGCTCCAGGAATAAGAGTATTATGTAAATAGCAGAAGTCCAGGAGACATTTTATCTCTCTTTGACACGGTGTGTTCTGATTTTACTTGGCATGTCCTTTCATATATATCCAGTGGTGTTACATTAATTTAAATACATGTGCAAAGAACAACCTATGGCTATTTATAACTTTGTATTCCTTTATTAAAGATAATAACGAACTAGAATCTTTTGCTAAAAAGAAAGCAGATAATATGAGAAAGCTGGGAGATAAGGGACATAAGTTACTAGAGAGCTTGAAAAAGCAAAGTAGGTCACTGAGACAAGCAGAAAATATGCAGTATCTTTTTAAAAATGAAATAACTCTTTAAAAATATACTCCAGCCAGTGATTTTTTAAATAGAATAGCTTAAGAATCAAAATCACAGAATACTATTCATAGAGAGAACCATTACCTGATTTGGAAAAATAAAATAAAAAGTCCTCTCTAGCAAGTGTGAAAAACTGATAAGAAACCTTTGTTTAAAGAGTGAATTCACTTTAGCAGGACCCTTATAAGGTCATTGTGTAGAACTGGTGAGAAAAGCGAAAATATTTCTGGGAATCAAGTAGAAATCGTTCTGAATAAGCTCACTTTGGGTAAAATAATGCCAGATTTAAAACAAATCTAAAAATGTCTTGATGTAGAGGACGGACCTAAAACAGGCACACAGTAAAAGAATGTGAGGTTAACAAATTTAAGGCAATTGAATAATTTAGTGTTTCAGTGTTGTATATAATTACTGTTCTTTATAGTCAAAGGGATATGAACAGCTCTACTGCAAATTGGCCTTGTTAGAGGAGCATTTAGTACAAAAATCTTTTATCTACCCTTCTCCCTACAGCCTCTTGTTTCCCACATTCATATGCAGTTTTATAAAAAAAAAAAATTAGGAGTAGGCCACTCATTCATATATACAAGAATCTCTTCCTCTGAGGAACATTTCTTAATTCTCTCCTCTCCAAGTTACTCGTTTTTGTACTCCTCCTTTGTCCTGTGGTATATTATTGCAGAGATTTGATCTTTCAACTTTCCTTCCTTCTTCATATCTTCAGTAAGTCAAGTACCTTCATAAAATTCCTCAAAGAAGACATGGCTCCATTTTCATTGTCACTAGTCAAAACCCACTGTTACCCCTACTTGACAACTGTAAAAGCCTATTTCCTCGCCTCCCTCCTACCCTTTTAGCTTCCAGTTTGTCGTCCATATGGCAGTATTTATTATCACCTCTTTAAAATGCAAATTGAGATCAAGTATTCTTCTGCCCATGTCTCCCTTATCCTTCCACACCAAATATGAAATCAGTTTATGGCTCTTCACTGAACTAAGAATGGAACCCAAATTCCTTGATAAGTTGTACAAAGCCCTATAAGATCTGGCTACTTTTTACCTCTTCACAAACTACCTGATTCCTGTGCCCCACCATCTATTGCACTTCAGACATACTGGTCTCCTTTCTGCGTTGCAAACGCTCTTTTTAAAGTCCTTTCAAGTCTTCGTATTGTCTGTTCCCTCCTGCTGGACATAGTCCTGGTATAACGTTAGAGAGCCTTCACTAACTGCTGAATCTAAACAACTAAGGCAGTCACCTGCTTCTTTGCCTGAGGCACAGAACTGCCCATGACAGGTGTACAGAGATGAGAAATAGGTGTTCAATTAGCTTCCTAGGGCTGCAGTAACAAATTACCACACACTTGGCAATTCAAAACAACAGAAAGATATTCTGGCACAGTTCTCAAGGCCAGAGTTTGAATAAGGCACTGGCAGGGCTGTGCTCCCTCCAAAGGCTCCAGGGGAGAATCCTCCCTCACCTCTTCCAGCTTCCAGTGATGCCAGGTGTTGCTTTGTTTATGACAGCATAACTCTAATCTCTGCCTCCCTCTTTACATGGCCTTCTCCCTTGTGTCTCTGTGGGTTTTCTTCTTTTCTGTCTCTTATAAGGATATCTGACATTGGATTTAAGGCCCAACCTAATGCAGGATGATCTCATCTTGAAATTTTTACCTTAATTAAATCTGCAAATCCCACATTTCCATTCCAAATTTCCACATTTGAAAGGAAGATGCTAATTCTTGTCTCCTAGGTTTTTCTAAGAATTAAGCTAGATAACGTCTACAAAGCACTTAGTACAATGCCGGTGCCTAAGAAACATAACAACATTTTCTCATTCTGTTGGTAAGTAAATTCAATTTTATGCCTAAATGAACTATTGTTTAATTTAAATACATGATTCTTATTCTTCCAATATATCTATTTTTACTCTATCTCCATTTTCCCAATCATTTTTAAAACTACCATGACCAAGTTGTAAATAAGTTAATTTTTTAACAAATGCAAGGTAAGGAGAAAGACCACTTCCCAGTCCTAACATTTATTTTTCTTTTCATTATTTCCTAGTGTCTTTAAACAACAGTGTAAAGTTATTTTTATATTCATTTTAGAGGCAAATATATATAAAATAAATATATTTTATTTTTATATTTCTTTTACAGGCAACCCTCAGGCCTACCTCTGCTGTATGTATGTGTAATCACTTCCCCCACACCCCAAGTTTTATTTATTTAACTCTTCTGGGTTTCAGTTTATTTTTCTAGGGACTAGTTTTACAACCTATTATGGAGAAATCATCAAAATAATATTTGCAAAGTACTTCTAACTTTGTCAAGTATTTTCACAAGCATTATCCATTTCATATATCATTCACCCATTCATCCAAGAAGTAATATATTTGCTAGCATTCTTGGCACTAAGCTGGGTACTGGGATAAAGATCTGAAAGCTATCCTCCAGTAGTTAGGAAGCACACTAATGGTAAGTGCTATGATGGGCATACATGCCAAGTGCTATGGTAAAGGTGTGGTAAATGGTTCAGACTTAAGTGCAGGGCATTGTCAGACAAAGGGTATATATTTTTTTCTTTTTCTTTCTTTATTTTTTGGTTGCATCGGGTCTTAGTTGCAGCATGCAAGATCTTTGTTGAGACATGTGGTATCTTTTTTGTTGTGGCGCAGGTTCTTCATTGTGGCGTGTGGGCTTCTCTCTAGTTGTGGTGTGTGGGATTTCTCTCTCTAAGTTGTGGCACGTGGGCTCCAGGGAGCGTGGGCTCTGTAGTTGTGGTGCATGGGGTCCCAGGCACGTGGGTTCTGTAGCTTGTAGCACACGGGCTCTCTCATTGAGGCACGTGAGCTCAGCAGTTGTGGTGCACAGGTTTAGTTGCCCTGCAGTATGTGGGATCTTAGTTCCCTAAGCAGGGATCGAACCAGCGTCCCCTTCACTGGAAGGTGGATTCTTTACCACTGGACCACCAGGGAAGTCCCCCAAGGGTATTTTTTTTAATACATACTAATAGGTATTAAATCTAAGGGGAAAAGGAAAATTTAGGGAGGAGCAGTAGAGGCAAAGGCAAAGAGGCTTAATATGACTGGAGTCTGGGTTTGAGGAGAGGGTTGGCATAAATCAAGGGTGGGGAAAAAAACAGAGTCAGATCCTAGCGGGCTGGAAAGTCATGCCCTAGACATGGACTTTATTCTTAAGATAATGGAAAGTCATTGAAGAATATTAGGTAACATGAATTTATCTATATTTTAGAGAGCAGCAAATTAGGAATTAGAAATAAATTGGAAATGAGTTAAACAGAAGGTGGGAGAACAGGGGCTCTTTGGCAATCCTTAAGGGAAATTGGAAGGGTCTGACTTTACCTTGTAAGTGAGGTTGAAAAGAAGGGACTAGTTTTAAGTTACATTAAAAAAGTGATTAATACTTAGCATCCAACTGGATGTCACTTCTCAATGAATTTAAGTGACTTCCTTAAGTTGACTTGAAGAGTAATTATTCTCTCTCCAAATATAGTTCTTCCAAATTTATAGTAAAATATCATATCATGTTGCCTTTGGAGAAATCTCTTTATTTTAGGGTCTGGAATCCCTATGGAGAGTTTGAAGTTAATTCTTTAGGTTCAATTATTGTCTCTTAGTTTCCTTTATGTTTCAGTTATCTAATGCTGGAAAAGAGACTATACTCAAATCTTAGTAGCTTAAAACAATAATGATGTATTATCTTTCACCATTTTCTGGGCTGTCTGGGCTCCGCCTCTTGGTCCTTTTCTATGTGATGTTGTCTGGGCTCCCTTTACCTAGGACCCAAGCTGGGACTGCAGCATCCAAAATGGTTTTACACACATGTCCTGAATCTCTCCTGGGATGGCTGGAAAGGCTGTGTCTATTTTCAGAAAGAACTCAGACTTCTAATGTGGTGGCCCAGGACTCCAAGACTGAAATTGGAAGCCCTGAGGCTTCTCAAGAACTAGGCCCAGAACTGTAACAGACTTCAGCTGCATTCAGTTGTAAAAAACAATTCATATAGCCTACGCTGATCAAGAAGGAGATAGAGATTTCACTTCCTGATGGCTGGAGTACCATTAATATAAAGGGATGAGAGGAATTATTTGTAGACTTTCTACCATACTCCATCATTTGCACTGACCTATTTTGTAGATCACTTCTGAAAGTAGATATTTTCTTTTCTCTATTATCTTCCTTGAAGTAGATAATGTCAACTTAAGTGCATATAGTAATACAGGTTATTCTTCAGAATGATAACGTAATATAGGTATATAAAATGTTTTCTTTGTATATGCCTATAAGATATTCCTGAGACATATGGCTTAGGGATCACTATAACTGCATTAAGGATCTAGGCCATGTCTTGTACTTTCTTCAGTTCCAATAGTGATGACAAAATTTCATGCACTAGCAATTCTTTTGCTACAAGTCATACATTTTATAACCATCCCACACAGAGAGAAAAATCTCCTTATAGTCTAGTATTTTCCAATTAGAAACACTGAAAGGAATGGTTTATATGTCCCTTTGGTACAAGCACTGGTCAATGTTAGATGCTGATAGATGGAGTACATAAAATAAGTGATGGAAGATGGACAGTCATTAATTTGGGGAGATCATTAAGGAATCCTTCCTACTCCAGACAAAAAATGTTAATTGTGAGGCTCAGAGGAGCCCTGTTTTTGGTAATTGTTTTATTTTAGAAGGACTGGAGAAGTCTAGAGTTCTTCCCCTCCCTCTGACCCTTTCATGATGATCATTCCAACTGGGCTTCCTATATTTTATATTAAATACGAGTAAACTAGGAACATTATTTAAGATCTGAAGTTAATAAATATATTTTACACTTACACAGAAAAGTATTTATTTGAGGAAGGCAGAATTATACAGAATCTATTGCATATTATTTATTTAAGGGCCTTTAAATGAATGCACTTTAATTTATAAACACACTGAAAATTCTTTGATACATGTAAACCTAAAATTGAAGAGGACAGATTTTAATAAACTTAACCCTGAAACACACACACACACACACACACACACACACACCACCACCACCACCACCACCACCACCACCACCACCACCACCACCACCACCACCACCACCACCATCAAAAACAAAGCAAAAACAAGAAACAAGGCAAAACCCAAAATAAACTGTGCCCTTGAGCATTCCATGACTAATTCTTTTGGCTCAGTTATGTTATGTAGTCAGAAGACTAAAACCTTTTTAACTGTATGTGAGGACAATCTGGATGTAGCTTCCCACTCCTCCCCCTGCCACATACACCTGTCCCCTTGATCTCCAGGGCTGACTTTGTTATTCCTGATATCAAGGTATCTCTTTTCATCCTTACCCTTTGCTTCTCAAAACTGTGTGTCCTGGTAAAGAGAGATATCTTAGCATTCAGAATGACTTCACAGCTGAATTAGGAAGCTGCACTAAATGTTTAAGAGCAAGGGCCATGGGTTCACTCTGCCTCTGTTTCATACAATGGTCCACTACTTATTAAAGCTGTGTAGTAGTGATAAATTATATAAATTCCCTGTGCTTCTACTGTCTTTTCTGTAAAATGAGGATAACGGTGGTAGGTACCTCAAAGTGCTATGATAAAAATTACAGATAAAGATAATGCATTTTAAATCCTTTAAAAGAGCCATCAGGTACACATATTAACTAATGGCCTTTAATCTCATTAATGATCATTTGAAGCTCTAATGACTAGATATCAATAGTATACTAAATGCATACGGTGGTTATAGCATATTAAAATCACTCTCACCCTTCTTTTCTAGTTTTCTGGTTACAGAATCAGAGGTGACTGTCCTTCTCAGTTATACTTATCTGGTCACCTTTGCCATTTTCAGTGGGCTTTCTTATCCATACAATGCCCAAGTCCAACAGCAACACTTTTTCCTAAGGGTTAACTTTATTCTTGGAGGTATTCACACCTAAGAAATTCAGTTATCTGCCCTTTGCCAACTGAAGCCCTGCTTTGAACTCTCAGATATTCTTTGCACAATATATGTGCTAAATATTATTTCTCTTTATTTTCATCATTCTTTGAAATACTCTGTTTTTTAAAAAAATGGTCTTTGGTTAACATAAAAGCTTGTATCTTGACTGTAAGTCTCAAATATGTTTTCTTGCTAGCAGCCATCTGTCAGCAGGTTTGAGCTGGACTGTCACTAGAGTTAAACTAAAATGAACTTTGAATAGTGTGAAAACCAGTTCAAGACAACTTATCTTTCACCTCCCTTTATTCCTCCACACTATGTCACCTGCAGAATTGTGTCCCCCAAACGGTAATATCATCTTAGCTGTCACTCACGCCTTGCTTTCCAAACCATATAAGAGAGAAATGCTGCAAGGGAATTCAGAAATCTTTGTGATTTGTTTGCTGAGTGCTAAGGGGTATAACCACTCTCTTTGGAATCACATAAAGCCTGATTTTCACTTTTATATGCCTTTCAATGTACTATTCCTTCTAAAGCAAATAGTGACTCCATGCTTAAAGGAAGACCCATGGAGGTGTGGAAGGAGATAATAACAAGAACACCTATGATTAGCACTAGGTTAAGATGTGTAGGGTAACAATAAGAAGAAAAAAAAGGAAAATCATATTATTGCTGCTGCAGTGAAGAAAAATAAGTGTCAAAAGGAAGTTGGAAAATACAACCATGAAAGCCTTTCAGTTACTTTACTGATACAGAAATATTTTTTCTGCTCTTTCTAGCTCAGCACTTTCTTGCAAGAATTTTTTTTTAATAGAAGTATTCAGGCAATAAACATGACAGGCAGCTCATGTCTGGAGGACTGTAAGACACCTCTAAATTTTGTAAAGTATGAAGAGAAGGGTGACTGAATTCATGGTACCCCCCAAATATAGTAACTTGGAAGAATTTCATCACCTGGAGTATCTTAATTTTGTCATAAAGGAGAAATGATGGAAAAACAAGTTAAATGTCAGACACCACAAAGTCTTGGTATTTCTCCACTGGTACCCCAAAGTTGTAAATTCTCTATAAACAATAGAGAAAAGAATACCGATTTGGGGGGGGCAGGGTCAAGAGGGCATACTAGGAGGACGTGGAATTTGCATCTCCTCATAACTAGGGCACCTACTGGGCACCAGTGGGGGACCACGGACACCTAAGGGGGCGAGAGGAACCCCCAGTGACCAAGGAATATCAATCAGAGTGAGGCCACTGGGAGGTTCTCATCTCAGCACCAAGACCCAGCTCTATCCAGCTGCCTGCAAACTCTAGTGCTGGACGTCTCAGGCCCAACAACCAGTAAGACAGGAATACAGCACCACTCATCAAAAAAATAAATAAATAAAATAAAATGAAATGAGAAAACATATGTTACAGACAAAGGAGCAAGGTAAAAACCTACAACACCAAATAAATGAAGATGAAATAGGCAACCTACCTGAAAAAGAATTCAGAGTAATGATAGTAAAGATGATCCAAAATCTCAGAATACAGAGAATACAAGAAACATTTAACAAGGATCTAGAAGAACTAAAGAATAAACAAACAGTGATGAACAACACAATTACTGAAATTAAAAATACTCTAGAAGGAATCAATAACAATAACTGAGGCAGAAGAACGGATAAGTGAGCTGGAAGATAAAATGGTGGAAATAACATGGAGCAGAATAAAGAAAAAAGAAAGAAAAGAATTGAGGACAGTTTCAGAGACCTCTGGGACAACATTAAATGCACCAACATTCGAATTAAAGGGGTCTCAGAAGAAGAGAAAAAGAAATGGTCTGAGAAAATATTTGAAGAGATTATAGTTGAAAAATCCCCTAACATGGGAAAGGAAATAGTCAATCAAGTCCAGGAAGCACAGAGAGTACCATATAGGATAAACCCAAAAGCAAACATGGCAAGATACATATTAATCAAACTATCAAAAATTAAATACAAGGAAAAAATATTAGAAGCAGCAAGGGAAAAGCAACAAATAACATATAAGGGAATCACCATAAGGTTAACAGCTGATCTTTCAGCAGAAACTCTGCAAGCCAGAAGGGAGTGGCAGGACATATTTAAAGTGATGAAAGGGAAAAAATTAAAACCAAGATTACTCTACCCAGCAAGGATTTCATTCAGATTCAATCAGATAAATTAAAACCTTTACAGATAAGCAAAAGTGAAGAGAATTCAGCACCACCAAACTAGGCTTACAAGTGCTAAAGGAACATCTCTAGGCAGGAAACACAAGAGAAGGAAACAAGCTACAAAAACAAATGCAAAACAATTAAGAAAATGGTAATAGGAACATATATATCAATAATTACCTTAAAAGTAAAAGGATTAAATAATTCAACCAAAAGACACAGATCGGTTGAATGGATACAAAAACAAGACCATACATATGCTGTCTTCCAAAGTCCCATTTCAGACCTAGCGACACATACTGACTGAAAGTGAGGGGATGGATAAAGATATTCCATGCAAATGGAAATCAAAAGAATCCTGGAGTAGCAACTCTCATATCAGACAAAATAGACTTTAAGACAAAGACTATTACAGGAGACAAAGAAAGACACTACATAATGATCAAGGGATCAATCCAAGAAGAAGAATAACAATTGTAAATATTTATGCACCCAACATAGGAGCACCTCAATATATAAGGCAAATGCTAACAGCCATAAAAGAGGAAATTTAACACAATAATAGTAGGGGACTTTTAACACCCCACTTTCACAAATGGACAAATCATTCAAAATGAAAATAAACAAAGAAACACAACCTTTAAATGACACATTAAACAAGATGGACTAAATTGATATTTATAGGACATTCCATCCAAAAACAACAGAATACACTTTCTTCTCAAGTGTTCATGGAACATTCTCGCAGATAAACCATACCTTGGATCACAAATCAGCCTTGGTAAATTTTAAAAATTTGAAATCATATCAAGTATGTTTTCTGACCACAATGCTATGAGACTAGATATCAGTTACAGGAAAAAAACTGTGAAAAATACAAACACATGGAGGTAAGCAATACACTACTAAATAACCAAGAGATCACTGAAGAAATCAAAGGGGAAATCAAAAAATACCTAGAAACAAATGACGATGAAAACACGATGACCCAAAACCTATGGGATGCAGCAAAAGCAGGTCTGAGAGGGAAGTTTACAGCAATACAATCCTTCCTCAAGAAAAAAGAAAAATCTAAAATAAACAATCTAACCTTACACCTAAAGCAATTAGAAAAAGAAGAACAGAAAAACCACAAAGTTAGCAGAAGGAAAGAAATCATAAAGATCAGATCAGAAATAAATGGAAAAGAAATGAAGGAAACAATAGCAAAGATGAATAAAGATAAAAGCTGGTTGTTTAAGAAGATAAACATAATTGATAAACCATTATCCAGACTCATGAAGAAAAAATGGGAGAAGACTCAAATCAGTAGAATTAGAAATGAAAAAGGACAAGTAGCAACTGACACCGCAGATATACAAAGGATCACGAGAGATTACTACAAGCAACTATATGACAATAAAATGGACAACCTGGAAGAAATGAACAAATTCTCAGAAAGGCACAACCTCCCGAGACTGAAACAGGAAGAAACAGAAAATATAAACAGACCATTCACAAGCACTGAAATAGAAACTGTGATTAAAAATCTTCCAACAAACAAAAGCCCAGGACAAGATGGATTCACAGGTGAATTCTATCAAACATTTAGAGAAGAGCTAACACCTATCCTTCTCAAACTCTTCCAAAATATAGCAGAGAGCAGAACACTCCCAAATTCATTCTACAAGGCCACCCTCACCCTGATACCAAAACCAGACAAAAATGTCACAAGGAAAGAAAACTTCAGGCCAATATCACCGATGAACATACATGCAAAAATCCTCAACAAAATATTAGCAACCAGAATCCAACAGCATGTTAAAAGGATCATACACCATGATCAAGTGGGGTTTATCCCAGGAATGCAAGGGTTCCACAATATATACAAATCAATGAACGTGATACACCATATTAACAAACTGAAGGAGAAAAACCATATGATCATCTCAATAGATGCAGAGAAAGCTTTCGACAAAATTCAACACCCATTTATGAAAACAAATCTGCAGAAAGTAGGCACAGAGGGAACTTACCTCAACATAATGAAGGCCATAAATGACAAAACCACAGCCAACATCATTCTCAGTGGTGAAAAACTGAAACCATTTCCTCTGAAATCAGGAACAAGAGAAGGATGCCCACTCTCACCACTATTATTCAACATAGTTTTGTAAGTTTTGGCCACAGCAATCAGAGAAGAAAAAGAAATAAAAGAAATCCAAATCGGAAAAGAATAAGTAAAGCTGTCACTGTTTGCAGATGACCTGATATTATATATAGAGAATCCTAAAGATGCTACCAGAAAACTACTAGAGCTAATCAATGAATTTGATAAAGTAGTTGGATACAAAATTAATGCACAGAAAACTCTTACATTCCTATACACTAATGATGAAAAATCTGAAAGAGAAATTAAGGAAACATTCCCATTAACCATTGAAACAAAAAGAATAAAATACCTAGGAACAAAGCTACCTAAGGAGACACAAGACCTGTATGCAGAAAACTATAAGACACTGATGAAAGAAATCAAGGATGATACAAACAGATGGAGAGATATATCATGTTCTTGGATTGGAAGAATCAACATTGTGAAAATGACTATACTACCCAAAGCAATCTACAGATTCAATGCAATCCCTATGAAACTACCAATGGCATTTTTCACAGAACTAGAACAAAACATTTCACAATTTGTAGGGCAATAGCAAAGACCCCGAATAGCCAAAGCAATCTTGAGAAAGAAAAACGGAGCTGGAGGAATCAGCCTCCCGGACTTCAGACTATACTACAAACCTACAGTAATCAAGACAGTATGGTACTGCCACAAAAACAGAAATATAGATCAATGGAAAAGGACAGAAAGCCCAGAGATAAACCCATGCACATATGGTCACCTATCTTTGATAAAGGAGGCAAGAATATACAATGGGGAAAAGACAGCCTCTTCAATAAGTGGTGCTGAGAAAACTGGACGACTACATGTAAAAGAATGAAATTAGAACACTTCCTAAAACCATACACAAAAATAAACTCATAATGGATTAAAGACCTAAATGTAAGGCCAGAAACTATAAAACTCTTTAGAGGAAAACATAGGAAGAACACTCTGACATAAATCACAGCAAGATCCTTTTTTTACCCACCTCCTAGAGAAATGGAAATAAAAACAAAAATAAATAAGTGGGACCTAATGAAAATCAAAAGCTTTTGCACAGCAAAGGAAACCATAAACAGGACGAAAAGACAACCCTCAGAATGGGAGAAAATATTCGAAAATGAAGCAACTGACAAAGGATTAATCTGCAAAATTTACAAGCAGCTCATGCAGCCCAATGTCAAAAAAACAAACAACCCAATCCAAAAATGGGCAGAAGATCTAAATAGATATTTCTCCAAAGAAGATATACAGGTTTCCAACAAACACATGAAAGGATGCTCAGCATCACTGATCATTAGAGAAACGCAAATCAAAACCACAATGAGGTATCACCTCACACAGGTCAGAATGGCCATCAACAAAAAATCTACAAACAATAAATGCTGGAGAGGATGTGGAGAAAAGGGAACCCTCTTGCACTGTTGGCAGGAATGCCAATTGATACAGCTACTACTGAGAACAGTATGGAGGTTCCTTAAAAAACTAAAAATAGAACTACCATAATACCCAGCAATCCCACTACTGGGCATGTACCCTGAGAAAACCGTAATTCAAAAAGTGACATGTACCACAATGTTCATTGCAGCACTATTTACAATAGTCAGGACATAGAAGCAACCTACGTGTCCATCGACAGATGAATGGATAAAGAAGATGTGGCACATATATACAATGGAATATTTCTCAGCCAGAAAAAGAAGCAAAATTGAGTTATTTGTAGTGAGGTGGATGGACCTAGAATCTGTCATACAGAGTGAAGTAAGTCAGAAAGAGAAAAACAAATACCGTATGCTAAAATCTGTATATGGAATCAAAAAAAAAAAAAAAAAAGGTTCTGAAGAACCTAGCGGTGGGACAGGAATAAAGACCCAGACGTAGAGAGTGGACTTAAGAACACGGGGAGGGGGAAGGGTAAGCTGGGATGAAGTGAGAGAGTGGCATCGACATATATACACTACCCAATGTAAGATAGATAGGTAGTGGGAAGCAATCACATAGCACAGGGAGATCAGCTCCGTGCTTTGTGACCACTTAGAGGGGTGGGATAGGGAGGGTGGGAGGAAGATGCAAGAGGGAGGGGATGTGGGGATATATGTATATGTATAGCTGATTCACTTTGTTATAGAGCAGAAACTAACACAACATTGTTAAGCAATTATACTCCAATAAAGATGTTTAAAAAAAAAAAGAATACCTATTTGTATTCTTAACCATGGCAAACCATGAGATTCATTAAAGCAATATTCATCATCACATAACTATAAATCATTTTATAATTTCTTTGCTTTGTCGTGATTATCTTGTGTATTCCTCATAGTCATTTTCTTACTTTAGTACTTGTTTGGAGATAGGAAATAGAGTAATTCTAGACTGAATGGTATGAAGTTCACTTTAACAAGGTAGGGTAAAAATATAGAAATCATAGCTGTGTAAATAACGCAAATATATTCTGAAAATGTATTTGCCCTGCATATAGTAACTTCATGTTGTTAGACACACAGAGCTTCATTTATTTAAAAAGAAATCTAGTTTTCTTGGTACTTGTCAGGTAGCTTTTCCATAATCAGAAACACACCTTTGAATTGTGACATAAGAATGAGAAGAGCTTTTTGATTCCTCAGGTTTTTTTTTTTAATAGATCTTTATTGGAGTATAATTGCTTCACAATACTGTGTTAGTTTCTGTTGTACACCAGAGTGAATCAGCCATATGCATACGTATGTCCCCATATCTCCTCCCTTTTGAGCCTCCCTCCCATCCTCCTATCCCACCCCTCCAGGTCATAGCAAAGCACCAAGCTGATATTATATATCATTAGAGGTAGAATGTGAAATCTGTGGTCAGTGTCTGATAAAAGCCACAATTTCTGAAAGTTTAAATTTGAAATACTAATATATCTTAACATGATACCTTATTTGACTACAATGCTTGATAATTAAATGTTATCCTCTTCCTTCAATATTTAGTATGAATCAGATCAAGTTAAAAGTCACTTATATTACAATTTTATTGTAGTTTCTTTCTTGACCTTAACTTTGCAATAATGTCCTGAGAAACTCTTTATAAGTCTGCAGGTGATGCTGTAGAAATAATTCAACTTTCATAATTTTCAACTGGAATATTCGTTTATAGTAGTAATTCTACACTGTTGAAAATATATTAGAGAATCATGTATTGAAGTTAGGAAGCAACTGGAGACCACTGATTTCTTCCCTTTGACATTACAGGCTAGTGCTTACATGCAATCTGATAATTTTTGTCTAAGATAATCTCATTTGCCAGATTGACAGGCTTTCCTCTCACTTATTTCTATTTTCAAGAGGCATATCTGTCCCTAACTGTTCTTTCTATCCTGATTAATTTATCCCATTTTTCTTCTTGACTTTTTTTTTTACTTTAGAAACTTTCAAATGCAACCAGAAATGTTTTGGCTATTCCTCAAGTCTGTCTGGCAATTCTATTATTATAGAAGATGGTGAATATCCTAGGTAATTCCCAACTACATGGACAAATCAACACATGGATGCTACAGTATAAAACAGTCCAATGAATTCAGGAAAGCAAAATTACACATTTCTTTCTTACCATCAAGAAGGAAAGAATGAATATTTTGGATATGCAGAATGGTTCGAGTGACAAAGTGTGAAATGTAAGGGCAGTCTACAACATGCCAGTGGAGCAGTATGATTGATACATTTTAGAAAATATGCCTTGGACAACCTCATCTTTTACCTTAAACCTAAAAGATATGTTTTACTTGATACTAGCAAAACTAGAATAAAAATGAAACATCAAAAATTTTAATACATTAAAGAATCAACTCAAATTTGAATACATCTTTATTTTCCCACGAGTCTATATTTTAGATAGCTTTTCAAGGACTCATGTTATAGTACTTACCCTATATATCTATAAAGTATTTGTTTATGTCTGCTCTACCATTTGATTTTGCCAACTAAGGGTTGAAACACTGTTATAAATTTTTTGTAAAACCTAATGTTCAGTACAGTGTTTGGTACCTAGCCCATGCTCAGTGAATAATATTGCCTTGAACTATTGAATTCACTGTAAATTGTTTTTGCCTGAATAATTATATTAGTTGATTTTTAAATACAGTTCAGACATAGATTTTTAGAATGAAAGATTTTTTTGGTTAAAAAAAAGGCTGAGAGACCGGTTGGTGTGACAGAAAATGAAAAAGTATAAGTGATAAGAAATAAAGATAAAGCAACATAGTGCAATTTCTACCTCTGGCTCTGATGGAGTAGCTTGTAATGGACAACTTTCATCAAAAACAATTATAAAAAATAGATAAAACCTTAAAAAAGCAAAAAAAAAAAAAGTATTTGTTGCTAGAACTAAATTACAATAAATACTGGAAACAATTTTTCAGATAGAAGAAAAATAAACCTAGATGAAAGGTCTGAAATGATAAAACAAGCAAATATGTAGGTAAATCTAAATGAATGCTGAGTAATTAAGATAATAGTGTCTTTGGGTTGCTTAAATTATATGTATAACTAAAGCCTACAAAAACAATAATACAAACATCAGGGTCTGGGATAGAGTTATAATTCTCTAACATCCTTGCTTTGTTCAGGAAATGATGAGTACTAATTTGTAATTGACCCTAATAATCCAGAATACACATTTTACTCTCTAGGGTTACCGCTAACAGAATATGCAACTAGAAAGCTAATAGAGAGAAAAAATGCAATTAAAAGGCCCACTTGATTAATATAAAAGAAAACAAAAGGAGGAAGTAAAAGAACAAATGTCAGGCAAAACAAACAGAAAACAAATACATATATAGTAAGTTTAAATAGATTAAATACTCCAAAAGTAAAGACTGTCACATGAGCTAAAAAAAAAACCTAAACACTGCTTATAAGAAATCCACCCTGACTATAATCTTATAATAATTATAAGTATAGACACTAACATAAATAACTGAATGTACCTATACTAATGGCAGATAAAGAAGACTTTATGTGGTGAAAATTGATGGATCTAAAGATCATTACATAATGATACACAAGTAAATTCACCAGGACCATATAATAATTTTAACTATATTTACTTAATAATTTACTGTCCAAATGTATGGAACAAAAACTGAAATAGAAGTGACAAATGAATATTACAGAGATTTTCAACAGTTAGTAGCAGATTAAAAATACAGAAAAAATATTAGCAAGAGTAAGAGAGATTTAAGCAACACAATTAAAAATTTTGACCCAATTGGCATGCATTCACCCAATAAATAAAGATTACATATTCTCTACAAACCTACATGGGAAATGCATGTACCAATATCAAGTTACATTTTCTCCCTTGAGAAAGGCAAGCTCTCCAGCATTAACATTTGTGTGATGTTCTGAGATGAAAATTGTCCTCCTATTCTATAAAGAATAAAATAATTTAATGTGTTTTTATTGATAACCTGAACTAGAGTTATGGAATTATATTTTACAGGCATCCATCTGCTAGCATATTAGATATTTTGGGCAGTAGCCATTTTTAATTCTCTGACAAATTGGTAATAGGATTTTTTAGGGTGTTTATTTAAATCTGTATGTTTTAATTCAAAGATAGCGGAATAGCTAAATTATGTAATCGAGCTTCATGGCCTAAAATAATAATTATAGCAGTAAAGAAGAGGAAGAAGAAAAGGAGAAAGAGGAGTTAACATCAATAATACCCACTATGCTTAAAATATTATTCAAAGAGATCTGCAGTTGTTAACATGTTTAATCTTTAAAACAGGTACTCTTATTATCCCATTTAATAGATAAGGAAGCTCAGACTTAATAAGGTTGGTAATTTGCACAAAAGGCATGTTAGATTGTGAAATAAGGATGCCTAGCTTCAGAATCTGTGGATCGTTGAAAAACTGGTATTTTCAATGAAACTATGAATTACATTTTAAAATTTAAAGAGACACATGTAGACAAGAAGGTCTCAATAAATTCATATTTTAGAGAATACATAATAAAAATAGTGATTTCTTAAAAAATGAAACTAGGTGAAAATTTTAATGAGTTCTTCAACAACTATTTCAAACATCCTTATCTCTAGTGCAATAATATTACATAGACATGGTCTAAATCAAAACACTGTATTAATGGCTGGTGATCATACAATTTAAAATAAAATATATAAAACTATTTTTTATGGCTAAATACATTTCTGATGATTTTTGTTACATCTGTCGTTCTCCCTGGCTTTATATAGAAAACAGATGTTTCTTTATACCTCTCAATCCATCTGAAGATATGTCATATATCATATACACTCTCCCCCCCCATAAAAGAAAACAATAAAATACATGTGGAAAACTAAAGTGATAATTGTAGAATTTAGAAAAAATGAGAGAAAAATGTCAGGAGGGATTATCACTGTTTATAGTGGCTTGAGCTTGATATTGAAGGACCTGAAATTTTGCCTAAGCAGAAATGAAGGGAATAAGCTTCATTTAAAGAAAACAGTATATAAAAAAGAAATGGAGGTAAGATAATTTAAAGCTTATTCTAGAAAAGATGAGCAAATTACGTGGGAAAGGCACAAATTTCAATGCCACTTACAGGGGATGATTTGAGAGATAACACAAAAATCATAGCTTAGATTGCATGCCAATGACATTATTTAGATTTTTCCATAGGGTTAGCTCTGTTTTAGGTGGATGGCTCTGTTGAAAATGTATAGAAAGGATTAGGCATAGAAGTGACTGAAGAGGAAAATGGCACAGGCTGTATTCCTCAGAAAGCAGAGTCTGTAACGGATTCTGATTTTTTTTAGAAGTATCTTGATAGCAAAAATATTTCAGGTTATATAATGATACATATAACACAAATTCAAGGAATATTGCAAGTATATTTCACTACAGATCATTTCTCTGATTGAATAAGGATAGAATAAAATATTCAGGTGACCCACTACCTGCAAAATTTCTGATAGTTAGGTTTTGCAATTAATTTAATTAACAAGCATTGAATACTGTGTCTTATGGAAATTGTTTTTGCATTTTCTATGATGTTGCCTTAAATAGTGATTGTTGTCTAAAAGAACATTCTACAAATAATGAATGTATCAGTATAAATTGGAAAGAAGAAATTTCCTCCTTCAAGATCAGAGGAAGAGCTATTCAATATGTGAAAAGACCATGACATAGAAAAAATTTTGTGGTATGGGAGAAGAAATTTTAGTTATGACCTAAAAGTTTTCAATAAATAATGAAATAAAAAATCATATGCTTTTCATATTACCTAAAGTGATATACAGATTCAATGCAAACCATATCAAAATTCCAATGGCATTTTTTAAAAGAAACAGTAAAAAATTTTCAAAATTCATATGGAACTACAAAGGATCCAAATAGCTAAAACAATCTTGAGAAAGAAAAGCAAAGCAGTAGGCCGCACAGTGCCTGATTTTAAAATATATTACATAACTCAGCAATCAAAACATTATGGTACTAGCATGAAGATAGAAATATCAACCAATGGAACAGATCAAGGACCCAGAAGTAAACCAACACATCTATGGTCAAATGATCTTCAAAAAGGGTGCCAAGAATAAACAATGGGGGGGCTTCCCTGGTGGCTCAGTGGTTGAGAGTCCGCCTGCCGATGCAGGGGACGTGGGTTCGTGCCCGGGTCCGGGAAGATCCCACATGCCGCGGAGCGGCTGGGCCCGTGGGCCATGGCCACTGAGCCTGCACGTCCGGAGCCTGTGCTCCGCAACAGGAGAGGCCACAACAGTGAGAGGCCCATGTACCACAAAAAAAAAAAAAAAAAAAGAATACACAATGGGGAAAGGAAGTTTCTTCAACAAATGGTGTTGGGAAAAACAGGATACCCATATGTAAAATAATAAAATTTGATCCTTAATGTATACTATACATAAAAATCAACTCAATGTAGATTAAACACTTAAACATAAGACCCAGACTATAAATCTCCTAGAAGAAAACTTAGGGGTAAAGCTTCTTGACATTGGTCTTGGCAATAATTTCTTGGATATGACACCAAAAGCACAGGCAATGAAAATAAAAATAGACAAGTGGGACTATACCAAACTAAAAACTTCTGTGAAACAAGGAAACAAAAGAGTGAAACAGAAAACACAGTTTGGACTATACCAAACTAAAAACTTCTGTGAAACAAGGAAACAAAAGAGTGAAAAGGCAACTGATGCAATGATATAAAATATCTGCAAACCATATATCTGATATAGTGTTAGTAGACAAAAGTTATAGAGAACTTATACAACTCAATAACTAATAAACAATAATTTTTAAAATGGGCAAAGGACTTGGATAGACATTTCTGCAAAAAAGAGAAACTAATGGCCTGCGGCTATATAAAACATGGTGAATATCACTAATCATTAGAAAACTGCAAATTCAAACCACAATGAGATCTTCTCATAGCTGTTAGGATGGCCATTATCAAAAAAAAAAATACATACATATATATGTAAGTATGTGGAGAAACTGGAGCTGTTGTGAACTGATATGAGAATGTAAAGTAGTGCAGCCACTATGGAAAACAGTATGGAAGTTCTTTGAGGAATTAAAAATAAACTACCATGTGATCCAGCAATTCTACTCCTGGGTATTTATACAAAAGAACTGAAATCAGGATCTCAAAGAGATGCTTCCACGTTCATGTTCATTACAACATTATGCGTGATAGCCAAGAATTGGAAACAATCTATACATCCACTGAAGGATGAATGAATAAAGAAAATGAGGTATGTATATACAATGGAAATCAGCTTTAAAAAAAGAAGGAAATGCTGTCATAGGCTATACCATGGAAGAACCTTGAGGACATTATGCTAAGTGATGCAAGCAAATCATAGAAAACCAAATACTACATGATTCTACTTATATGAGATATCTAAAGTAGTCAAGTTCAGAGAGGCTAAAAGTAGGATGGGGGGTAGGGGAAATTAGGAGTTATTGTTCAATGGGTATACATTTCATTCAAGCAACATGAAAAAGCTCTAGAGATCTGCTATCTAACAATGTACACTCCAAAATTGGTAAGAGGATAGACTTCATATTGTGTGTTGCTTACCACAATAAAAAGGGTAATTGCTACTGCTGAGTTCTTAAGTTTTTATCACACAATGTTGTGTGTCAGAAAAATGTGAGCTTAATAGTGGGGAAAAAAAAAAAGAAATCTTGATATGATTGGGCACAAAAGCCGCTGCAGTAGATAAACACGAATGTGAAAAAAAGTAAAAGTTAAGCACCAGTGTGAATGTTGTTCTAGCATGGAACTTACCACAAAAGAAAACAGAAGAAATTTTAAAATATCATAAAAAATGCTGTACAAATAGTCATTGCATTGTTCTTCACTGTGAAGGAAAGGTAAAATATGGACATGGGAGAAGAAAGAAAGAAAATCTAAAAATCTATATTGTTAACTAAATTCTTATTGACAATATGACCCGAATTATGGAAATTTTGTTTTTGAAGAATAAATTGACTAAGTGGACATTAAATGTTAAGATGTGAAAAATACAACATAAGGCACTCAGAAACAAAGACTGAATCTATGAAAATTTGCAATACCAGTTTTTGAGACCAGTTTTCCATAAGCACATAACAAACTATCGAGATTAAGTTTTGCTTCCACCTGTTTACACAGCACAGTGTGTTTACCCTGATCATAGAAATCATTCTGTAATAATAAAATAATCTATATTTCCTTGCTGTCTCATGTTGTAGTTTGTCATGAAGACAGGCTAAGATAATGTTCTTTTAGTCATTTTATACCTAAGGCATGACGTATGTGAAGAATAGATGAACAAATATTGAAGAAAGATCATCAAAGGAGAAGAAGCTTCACATGCACTATAAAGAGCAGTAAAGAGTTGTGAATTTATGACAGCAATGAATAAGCAAAGTTGTTTCATTTAGAAATGTACAGTATATGAATGGCAAATATGGATTACCAATGAAAAACCAGAAACCTAAGCAATTGTATCCTAAAAAAAGAAGTAAGAAAAGGTAAAGTATCCATTAAAATATATGTGAAGGGGCTTCCCTGGTGGCGCAGTGGTTGAGAGTCTGCCTGCCAATGCAGGGGACACGGGTTCATGCCACGGTCCGGGAAGATCCCACATGCCATGGAGCGGCTGGGCCCGTGAGCCATGGCCGCTGAGCTTGCGCATCCGGAGCCTGTGCTCCGCAACGGGAGAGGCCACAACAGTGAGAGGCCCGTGTACCGCAAAAAATAAAAAAAATAAAAAAAATAAAAAAATATGTAAAGGATATGACAAGGCAATTTACAAAAAAGAATGATAAATAAATGAAAAGCACATAACAAAATATTTGATCCCAGTACTAATCAGAGAAATGCAAAAATAAAATAGTAAGATAATATTTTTTTTTTGCCTTGCAAAATTTGCCTTATGAAAAACCTAGTGTTGCCAAAATCAGGGTTGGAGGTCGGAAACACTTAATAACCTTGTGAAAGCAGCAATAATTTTTACTTTATTGAGGACAGTTTGGCTATATGTCTCTTAAAATTTAGTACTCTCATTTCTGGAATTCCATCTGCAGGATATATCACACAAGTACACAAGGATAGACATCCAAAGTTGCTCTTTACACCCATGAAACCACAAAGAATGAAACCATCAAAAGGAGATATGTCAAATAAATTATAGTGCAGACATACCATATGCCATTTAACTATGTAGTCATTAAAAAAGGAATGTAGTAAACATATATATGTGGATCCAGAAAAATATCAGTTATATTTTACAAAGTTAAACAAAAAATTCAGGAAAATATGCTTAGTATGACTGACTCTATTTATAAAAAATATATCTAATGCATAGAAATACACATATTACCTGCATGCCTAGAAATGGCTTGGAAAAGTAAGCTTATAACAATGACAAACCTTGTGAAGCATAAGTAAATGAGGAAAATTTTGTTTTGCTTTTAAAGTTTCTATTTACTTCTGATCTTTTGGGTGTGAAAATTATTAACCTTCTGTTGAAAAAATGTACTTTATTATTAACACTGTGATGTTTAATCAAACATATATAAACAAAAATGAAAATCAAATGAAGAACACAGATAAGAAGCTAAAAATAGGGGTAATTCCCAATTTGCCTGGAGAAAAAAAAGGAAAGGAATTGAACTGCATGAATCAGCAGGCCCTTGAAGAATTAGTGGACAAGGCTGAGCCTGTTATTTTAGGACATATGTCCTTTTTCTAAAACTATTAGGGTTATGGGTCTTGAGACTATATAAAACAGCCCATAGATCAGACTGTAGCTGAAGGGATTCATGCTTGCATTTAGTTATGAAGTTCAAATTGGAAGCTGTTCAGGCAGAAAACTAATAGAAATGGGTGGTAGCTAATTAACCTAAGGCTTCAAAGTAATTGCTCTGCAAGAAGCAATTTCAAAAGGGACCTTTCTGTCTCTCCTTTTTCTTTTTGAAAATCAGAAAGTGCCCTATTTGATTTTTGGTGCATGAGCAAAACTATAAGTATACACACAAATATTGATTTTTAAAAAACGTACACCTTATCCAGCTTCTTGGTAAGCTTTTGAAAGGGCAAAACGATCACAAGAACTATGCCACATATCACAAACTGAATAACCCAGGCTTACGACTTTCCCATATATAAAGATAATCAGAGTATATTACTGAAGTAAATACAGCTAGGAGGATAGGGTTATACTGATTAATCCAGCCCTGAGCCACCCACCTCACCACTAGTCAGTAGGGTCAGCTATTCCAAAGCATATAGCTGTTTGGTAGAGAAGTGGCTCCCCTAGCAAAATCAAGGTGCTCTTGTGGAATGAATGGACAACATCCCAAATTAGCCTCCATCTGCCATGATCTACAACTCTGGCTTCCCATCTTTGATGCATAGTTTCTTACACTTTTAAAACATATCCATACCTTTATTACATATACTGTACTCATTTCTTCTCAGAGAGAGAAGCCCCAAATTTCCTGCATCTCTACATCCAGTTTCAAAGATACTTTGGGTAGTATGGCCTTCTCTTATGAAAATTAGCTTGGTATCTCTCACTGACAGCTTCATGGTACTTAAGCGTCATGTAGGACACATAGATGTGGAAATAAAATCTGGGTGAAGAATTCTCATCAGAACTTCTGAAATTGAGGCAGGAAAGACAGGACCAGGCCCAAGGACAGCCTACTCACATATTGGCATTAGGCAGTTCGCAAAGCGACCTCCATGTTTTGCACTTAATAAGATTATGACACATGGAGTAATGGCATCTAAAACAGAAACTTTGTAGCATCTGAACAAGAAACTCTGATCGTGAAAACTGGGGAGCATATGCAAATAAAAACACACAGGTTGCTGATGACCCTGTATGACTTTCCACATGTGGTGCTCAACTAGTAAGGAAAAATTTAAGGGAAAACAGCTCTTAGAGTGCATGTACAGTAGCTTCAGGAGACAAATGCATGTGCAGGATGAGAAGCTGATGCAACCTGGTGTAATCCAGGCCACACCTCAACCCTCCCCTCAATGAATATTCCACCCATACTCAAAAAGACCCTCCACGCACTCAAAGCGCTAAAAATAAAATGAAAAGGGGGATCATCAACCCTGTAGTGCAGCTCTTTACTCAGGAGGATGCCCATACTCTTCTCCTTAGAGTGTGTAACTTTCACTTTTGCCTCAATAAACGGCTTCTTTGCTCTCTTTTCTTCCCAGCCTCAGCGTGTGTGTGTTTATTCTTTCCTTGGTGTTTTGTGTTCTTTGACCAAATTCTTTTGGACAAGTTGAACGAGAGCCTGGACTTTTGATAAACCTTTTCAGGTATCAAAACCATGGCTGCCTGCCTCTAGATCCAAGCTTTAACTGCATGTACCTACTTGTCTAGGTACATGCCGGGGACCATCTTCTCTGCCCATTTTATAAATCTTAGGGTTTTGCATTACCCAATATGACTACAGAATATTATATACTTATAAAAAATTCTTCAAGAAACATGCTGTTTTCTAGGTATCTCCAAGAGTCAAGCTCTCAATAATTTAGACCTCCCATAGAACTAGTAGGGATGTTTTTAAGATGGCTGCTGTCAGTTGTCCAGGGCTCAATTTTTCTCCCCAACCTTAGATGTCACTCTGATATGGTTAGTTTAGACTGTGCTCTGGTCAAAGAGCAATTACATAGGTTTTGTTTTGTTTTGTTTTTTAGGTCTGAGCCTTTTATCCCTCTGATAAAATCAGAGTGGGACAGATTTTCCTAAGGCACATTGGTTGCATGGTACAGATTTGCATACACAAAACAGTTAGCATGATATACTAAGAAAAACTGGAGTTAATTTTTTAAGACCCAAAATGCATACTAACATTATTAAAGTCAAAATGTTGTTTATGAGTGCCCACAATTAGATTGGAAACTACTTCAGGGAAGATACCAATTAGATTGGAAGTACTTCTAGGATTGTGTTTGCATGTTGGATCATGTAACGTATAATGAATCAGAAGTGTAGAGGATTTTATTTCATCAACTGGTTTATAATTACTAAGCACAAGATGTATGATAAATGACACATCTTCTAGTATTTTGCTACTGATGTTTTATCTATTTAAAAAAAATAGATAATTTACCTAGCTCTTAAATTGTCATTTACAAAATTATTGTAACATAGGTCTTGGAAAAACAAAAGGCTTTTTCCAAATAATATGTCTTCTAGATTGTTCTTATTTTATGTAATATTAATGTCTGTTTATTTGTGTTTTGTTACAGGATTTATTTATACATGTGGTGGAACTTTAAAAGGACTTAATGGCACTATAGAAAGCCCTGGTTTTCCATATGGATATCCAAATGGTGCAAACTGTACATGGGTAATAATAGCAGAAGAACGAAATAGAATACAAATTGTTTTTCAGTCGTTTGCTCTAGAAGAAGAATACGACTACTTATCCTTATATGATGGACATCCTCATCCTACAAACTTTAGGACAAGGTTAGTGTATTTTGAATGGAAAAATGGAGGGAAATATTTATTGGGTAAAAGTAGTTTATTTTACAAAGGATGCTTAACATTTGTGGTGCAATTATAATAAAGTCATATTTGCCATCCAATTATTATTCATTTGGAAATATATCATTCCTTGAACAAATTAACTCCATATGTCTGACTTCATAACACTACTATATTAATATTATCTCTGAATTTAAATTGAATTGTACCTCTTTAGAGTGCTTAAAGGTATTTTGATTTTTAAAATTCTTACCTCAGGACTTCATTCTTTATGGGCATAACTCTAAGTAAAGTGAAAGATTAACATGTAATGTGTCTTTCAGCGGTATGTACCCAATTTTAATATACAACAATCTGCAAAATACTTAAAATCAATATTTATATGATAGCAGAATACATTAATTTTAGATAATGTGTATGGTTTATAAAGTCTAAATATCTGAAGAGTAGACCTTCATATCAACTGAGACATTCATGTTTCTGTCCACACAAATGAAATTATTTATTTTTAAGTTGGTTGATAAAACAGATATGAAAATTAGCCGGCACACTGATTGTCTATAAGTGTTTCTTTAGAATTTCTTGTTAGAAAATAGAACATCTAGACATATGACGATAATTTTTGCTGTCTTATCAAAAACTCTTTTTAAACATAAATGAACTCTAATTCAACCAACAAATTTAAAATGCCAGACACTGCATATTTCATTTAGTCCTAGATTTTTACCAATGTATGCATATTTTTCCTTAACTGTAGTATAGTGTTTATTTAATTCTAATTCAAAATATTCTAAGCAGATAATTTGTAAGAATTAAAGACCCTTACATACTTGACTATGTTTGAGTTATGATTCTGTGATTCTGTTACTTTTTCTAGTAGTTGTTACTGTGTACTTGCCTTCCTGATCTACAGGAATCAGATTATCAACAATAAGTTTTTATACATTCACCAGTCTTCCATATTCTTTTGCATTGATTTTTCCCATTTAAAATAAATATTTGATATATATTATCTTCCACTTTTAGTCAGAAAACATATAATATAGTGGGAAAGATGTTGGACCAGGAGATAAGACCTGCATTATAGGGTTAGGTTTGTTGTTCATTGGCTGTATGAGCAATCCACACCATCTGTTTGTGTTTAAACTGGAAGAATTAGTAATAAAGAAAATACCGTCCATTTCACTATGCTCTTCTGAATATCTCATGAGATAATGTATATGAAACTGCTGCATGAATATAAAATCCTTTTAGTATACATTTCAACTGTTTGCAGTCAGAACGACACTTAAAAATGTCTGGGTTGTTTGCAACCACATGTCTGTACAAAGAAAAGGTCACTAGATTGATTACAGGTGAGGTTCTATTTTTCTTCTTTTTTTTTGCTCTACATTTATTTACTGAGGATTTCTAACTTCATTTTCTACTTCCTTTTATTCTGTTAAATTATTAATATCGATTCATTTCAAAGATATACAGTATGACAGACACGTCAATGGTGCTATTTTGTCATCATTGCTAGTATCATTAAACGTTCCATGTCTTTTGTTAATGATACAGCACTAAGTCAAGATAGAAAACATCCAGCACTGCATGCCATGTGTGTGTGTGCTTGCCTGCACTAGTGGGTGTATGTAGGTGTGGTATGGGTGTCTGCCTTCACCTGTAAACATCCAATCAGGCCATGAAAGAAAATGGAAGGTGCATCTTAGACTTTCAAGTCAGCTAAATTGATGTATATAAAACTAAAAGCACAAAGAGTTTTGTATATTTCTTTTACATCAGCAATGTATGATATATAGTTGGTATAAATATGAAAAAAAATAAAGCTCTCCAAATGTTATCTGGTAGTTTCTATCAATTCATTGATAGTATTGTTTGTACAAGGATCTATTCTCTCTAGATCCTCTTAAAAATGAGAAAATATTTTTATTTTACCCCCCCCTTTTTTTTTTAAGCAATTGTGGCCTCTGGGAAGTTAAAAAATGGTAAGATGGGGAAAATAAATTTATTGTTCTCATTCTTTCTTTCCTAATCTATAAATAGGGAATAACAACATTTAATTTACAGAGCGTATATAAGCATTACACACTGTATATTGTAGTTGTTATATTTAACTTCTCCCCTGTTCAAACAATGTGAAAAGATTCCTACTATTATCATCATCATTTTACAGTTTGGAAAATGAGACTTATATTACTTGCCCAAGGTTAACACTGTTAAAAGTAACCAGAGGCAGGATCATTATTGCAACCCAGATTTGTCTGAGCTCTGAGCTTATGCTTGTAATCAATCAATCAATCAATTAATTAATTACAAAACAAATTATATATAGAATATATATATATATATATCTCCATGGTTTATTTATTGATTAAAGCCTATTTTTTCTTAGCAATATTAGGTAAAATTTAATGAATGAGATAAATAAAAACAAAATTTTTAAACTGTATAGAACATATAAAGATATAAACAGAAATATAAATTACAAGTTTATTCTTGGTATTTGTTTTATGAACTCAGTTCTAATATGTTCTCTATAGCATGTTGGTCACTGTTGATGTACAATATATCTATTGGTCTTTATGCCTAAAGAGATACTGTTGCTAATATTATAGAGCTGATTTTAATTAGCAAGACTAGGGGAAAAAATCCAGTGTATAACCTACAGCTCCTTCCAGACTGTGTTTGTAGACAGTCTGCTGTTTGATTAGAAGTCTAACGAGCTCCTGGCAGTTTGATTTATTTTTGTGTTTGTCTCTTTGTCTCACTGCTTTCTTCCGTTTTCTTTCTCTCACATTCTCACTTAATACATGTCCTTATGGTATGTCTGCTATTCTCTTTCAGAAATTGATAATCATGTTTTGTTACTTTCTGTGAACTCCAATAGACTTTTAAAAATCAGCTTGCTATACTTGAATTGTAATAACACAGAAAAGATGATTTTTAGGTCTTATACTTGCTTGTATAAGAGGTATATTGAGTTTGGTAGTCACAATTTCCTATTTTTAAACTATTTTCTATAACTCCAATTATTGAAGATTCTGCTTGTTTTCCTCTAAGTTTTTTAATTTATTAAATAAAAACTGATACTGGTGGGTGAATTTGATACTTACAGCAATGCACCATTAGAGAACTCCTTTAGAGTTATATCTTTAGCTTAAAACAAATTTGGTCTACTTGATGTAAAAAGAGGAATTGTAAGCTTTGCTTACTTTTTTATGCTAATATTGTATTTTCTAAACAGGAAAGTTATAGCAAAAGGTAAAAAGAAAAAAGATCACTCAATCTCATGAAGCAGAGGCACATATATTTGTATATTTAGGACAATACTACACATGCTATTTTATGTTCATATTTAATCTCCTTGCAATAATATATACATATTTCACATGTGATTAGAATTATTGCAAGTATCAAATTTAGTGGATACTTATCTTACTATAAACATTGTTCATTTAATTATTCTCCTATTATAAAATATAGTTTTTTTCTTTCATAATTAATGCAGATATCAGAATTAGCATTAATTCAGATAACAGCTTCATACTGCCACTCCTAGGTGAAAAGTGTTCTGGAAAAAGTGCATTTCATTCTAACCTCAACCATGAAAAGTGGCATGGAGAAGGCAGAGTATCAGTCAAATGACAGAATATATCATAGCGTCAAAATATTTTATTCACATATTTTACTACTAAAAACAAAGTTAGTTTTAAGAATAATTAATTTTCTAGATAAATTATTTCTTTGTAATTTAAAAATGAAGTACAGAGAGACGTTCAAGATGGCGGAAAAGACGTGGAGATCACCTTGCTTCCCACAAATACATCAGAAATACATCTACATGTGGAACAACTCCTATAGAACACCCACTGAACTCTGGTAGAAGACCTCAGACCTCCCAAAAGGCAAGAAACTCCCCAAGTACCCGGGTAGGGCAAAAGAAAAAAGAAAAAACAGAGACAAAAGAATAAGGATGGGACCTGCACCAGTGGGAGGGAGCTGTGAAGAAGGAAAGGTTTCCACACACTAGGAAGCCCCTTCACTGGCGGAGACTGTGTGGGGAGGAGGGGGTAAGCTTCGGAGCCATGGAGGAGAGCACAGCAACAGGGGTGCAGTGGGCAAAGCGGAGAGATTCCCACACAGAGGATTGGTGCCGACCAGCACTCACCAGCCCGAGAGGCTTGTCTGTTCACCCGCCAGGATGGGTGGGGCTGGGAGCTGAGGTTCTGGCTTCGGGGGTCAGATCCAGGGAGAGGACTGGGGTTGGCTGCGTGAACACAGCCTGAAAGGGGCTAGTGCACCACAGTTAGCCGGGAGGGAGTCTGGAAAAATGTCTGGAAGTGCCTAAGAGGCAAGAGATCATTGTTTCACTGTGCATGAGGAGAGGAGATTCAGAGCACCGCCTAAACAAGCTCCAAAGATGGGTGCAAGCTGCGGCTACCAGCGCAGACCCCAGAGATGGGCATGAAATGCTAAGGCTGCTGCTACAGCCACCAAGAAGCCTGTGTGCAAGCATAGGTCACTACCAACACCTCCCCTCCCAGTAGCCTGTGCAGCCCGCCACTGCCAGGGTCCCGGGATCCAGGGGCAACTTCCCAAGGAGAACAAGGCAGGCCTCAGGCTGTTGCAACGTCTTGCTGGCCTCGGCCACCGCAGGCTTGCCCGCATTCCGTACCCCACCTTCCTCCCCTGGCCTGAGTGAGACAGAGCCCCCTAACCAGCTGCTACTTTAAACCCATCCTGTCAGGCTGGGAACAGACACCCTAGGGCGACCTACATGCAGAGGCGGGGCCATATCCAAAGCTGAACGCCAGGAGATGTGCGATCAAAGAAGAGAAAGGGAAATCTCTCCCAGCAGCCTCAGGAGCAGCGGATGAAATATCCATAATCAACTTGAGGTACCCTGCATCTGTGGAATACCTGAATAGAAAACGAATCATCCCAAAATTGAAGCGGTGGACTTTGGGAGCAATGATATATATATATATATATATATATATATATATATATATATGTATATATATATATATATGTGTATATATATATATATATGTATATATATATATATATATATATATATGCATATTTTTTTTTCTCCTTTTTCTCTTTTTCCATGTGGCTGACAGGGTCTTGGTGCTCCTATGCCTCTGAAGTGGGAGAGCCGAGTTCAGGACACTGGTCCATCAGAGACCTCCCAACTCCACATAATATCAAACAGCGAAAGCTCTCCCAGAGATCTCCATCTCAATGCTAAGACCCAGCTCCACTCAATGATTGAAAGCTACAGTGCTGGACATACTATGCCAAACAACTAGCAAGACAGGAACACAACCCCACCCATTAGCAGAGAGGCTGCCTAAAATCATAATAAGTTCACAGACACCCCAAAACACACCATCAGACATGGTCCTGAACACCAGAAAGACAAGATCCAGCCTCATCCACCAGAACACAGGCACCAGTCACCTCCACCAGGAAGCCTACACAACCCACTGAACCAACCTTAGGCACTGGGGGCAGACACCAAAAACAAAGGGAGCTACAAACCTGCAGTCTGTGAAAAGGAGACCCCAAACACAGTAAGTTAAGCAAAATGAGAAGACAGAGAAACACACAGCAGATGAAGGAGCAAGGTAAAAACCCACCAGACCAAACAAATGAAGTGGTAATAGGCAGTCTAGCTGAAAAAGAGAATTCAGAGTAATGATAGTAAAGATGATCCAAAATCTTGAAAATAGAATGGAGAAAATACAAGAAATGTTTAATAAGGACCTAAGTAAACTAAAGAGCAAACAACCAATGATGAACAACACAATAAGTGAAATTAAAAATTCTCTAGAAGCAATCAATAGCAGAAATAACTGAGGCAGAAGAATGGATAAGTGACCTGGAAGATAAAATAGTGGAAGTAACTACTGCAGAGCAGAATAAAGAAAAAAGAATGAAAAGAATTGAAGAGAGTCTCAGAGACCTCTGGTACAACATTAAACGCACCAACATTTGAATTATAGGGGTCCCAGAAGAAGAAGAGAAAAAGAAAGGGACTGAGAAAGTATTTGAAGAGATTATAGTTGAAAACTTCCCTAATACGGGAAAGGAAATGGTTAAGTCCAGGAAGCACAGAGAGTCCCACACAGGATAAATCCAAGGAGAAACATGCCAAGACACATATGAATCAAACTATCAAAAAGTAAATATAAACAAAAAATATTAAAAGAGCAAGGGAAAAACAACAAATAACATACAAGGGAATCCCCATAAAGTTAACAGCTGATCTTTCAGCAGAAACTTTGCAAGCCAGAAGGGAGTGGCAGGACATATTTAAAGTGATGAAAGGGAAAAAACTACAATCAACATTACTCTACACAGCAAGGATCTCATTCAGATTCAACAGAGAAATAAAAAGTTTAATAGACAAGCAAAAGCTAAGAGAATTCAGCACCACGAAATCAGTTTTACAACAAATGCTAAAGGAACTTCTCTAGGCAGGAAACACAAGAGAAGAAAGAGACCAACAATAGCAAACCCAAAACAATTAAGAAAATGGTAATAGGAACATACATGTAGATAACTATGTTAAATGTAAATCGATTAAATGCTCCAATCAAAAGACACAGAATGGCTGAATGGATACAAAAACAAGACCCACATATATGCTGTCTACAAGAGACTCACTTCAGACGTAGGGACACATACAGACTGAAAGTGAGGGGATGGAAAAAGATATTCCATGCAAATGGAAATCAAAAGAAAGCTGGAGTAGCAATTCTCATATCAGACAAAATAGACTTTACAATAAAAACTATTACAGGAGACAAAGAAGGACAGTACATAATGATCAAGGGCTCAATCGAAGAAGAAGATATAACAATTGTAAATATTTATACATCCAACATAGGAGCACCTCAATACATAAGGCAAATGCTAACAGGCATAAAAGGGGAAATTGACAGTAACTCAATCATAGTAGGGGACTTTAACACCTCACTTTCACAAATGGATAGATCATCCAAAATGAAAATAAATAAGGAAATACAAGCTTAAAATGATACATTAAACAAGATGGACTTAATTGATATTTATAGGACATTCCATCCAAAAACAACAGAATACACTTTCCTCTCAAGTGCTCATGGAACATTCTCCAAGATTTATCATATCTTGGGTCACAAATCAAGCCTTGGTAAATCTAGGAAAATTGAAATCATATCAAGTATCCTTTCCGACAACAAGGCTATGAGAGTAGATATCAATTATAGGAAAAAAATCTGTAAAAAATACAAACACATGGAGGCTAAACAATACACTACTTAATAACCAAGAGATCACTGAAGAAATCAAAGAGGAAATCAAAAAATACCTAGAAACAAATGACAATGAAAACACAACAACCCAAAACCTATGGGATACAGCAAAAGCAGCTCTAAGACAGAAGTTTATAGCAATATAATCCTACCTCAGGAAACAGGAAACATCTCAAATAAACAACCTAACATTAAACCTAAAGCAATGAAAGAAGAAAAAAAAACACAAAAAAAACCCGAAGTTAGCAGAAGAAAAGAAATCATAAAGATCAGATCAGAAATAAATGAAAAAAAATGAAGGAAACAATAGCAAAGATCAGTAAAACTAACAGCTGGTTCTTTAAGAAGATAAACAAAATTGATAAATCATTTGCCAGACACATCAAGAGAACACTCAAATCAATAGAATTATAAATGAAAAAGGAGAAGTAACAACTGATACTGCAGAAATACAAAGTATCATGAGAGATTACTACAAGTAGCTATACGCCAATAAAATGGACAACCTGGAAGAAATGGACACATTCTTAGAAAAGTACAACCTTCCGAGACTGAACCAGGAAGAAATACAAACAGACCAATCACAAGAACTGAAATTGAGACTGTGATTAAAAATCTTCCAACAAACAAAAGCCCAGGACCAGATGGCTTCACAGGCGAATTCTATCAAACATTTAGAGAAGAGCTAATACCTATCCTTCCCAAACTGTTCCAAAAATTGCAGAGGAAGGAACACTCCCAAACTCATTCTATGAGACCACCATCACCCTGATACCAAAACCAGACAAGGATGTCACAAAGAAAGAAAACTACAGGCCAATATCACTGATGAACATACATGCAAAAATCTTCAACAAAATATTAGCAAACAGAATCCAATAGCGCATTAAAAGGATGATACACCATGATCAAGAGTGTTTTATCCCAGGAATGCAAGGATTCTTCAACATATGCGAATCAATCAATGTGATACACCATATTAACAAACTGAAGGAGAAAAACCATATGGTCATCTCAAAAGATGCAGAGAAAGATTTCGACAAAATTCAACACTCATTTATGATAAAAAGCCTCCAGAAAGTAGGCATAGAGGGAACTTACTTCAACATAATAAGTTCTGTATATGACAAACCCAGAGCCAACATCATTCTCAGTGGTGAAAAACTGAAACCATTTCCAGGAAGATCAGGAACAAGACAAGGTTGACCACTCTCACCACTATTATTCAACATAGTTTTGGAAGTTTTAGCCACAGCAATTGAAGAAGAAAGATAAATAAAAGGAATCAGAATAGGTAAAGAAGAATTAAAGCTGTTGCTGTTTGCAGATGACATGATACTATACATAGGGAATCCTATAGACTCTATCAGAAAACTACTAGAGCTAATCAATGAATTTGGTAAAGTAGCAGGATAACAAATTAATGAACAGAAATCTCCTGCATTCCTATACACTAATGATGAAAAATCTGAAAGAGAAATTCAGGAAACACTCCCATTTACCATTGCAAAAAAAAAGCATAAAATACCTAGGAATAAACCTACAGACAAACGCCCTCTATACAGAAAGCTATAAGACACTGTTGAAAGAAATTAAAGATGATACAAACAGATGGAGAGATATACCATGTTCTTGGATTGGAAGAATCAACAATGTGAAAATGAATATACTACTCAAAGCAATCTACAGATTCAATGCAATCCCTATCAAACTACCAATGGCATTTTTCACAGGACTAGAACAAAAAATGTCACAATTTGTAGGGAAACACAAAAGACCCCGAATAGCCAAAGCAAGCTGAGAAAGAAAAACAGCTGGAGAAATCAGAATCCCTGACTTCAGACTATACTACAAATCTACAGTAATCAAGGAAGTATGGTACTGGCACAAAAACAGAAATATAGATGAATGGAACAGGATAGAAAGCCCAGAGATAAACCCACACACACATGGTCACCTTATCTTTGATAAAGGAGGCAAGGATATCCAATGGAGAAAAGACAGTGTCTTCAATAAGTGGTGCTGGGAAAACTGGACAGCTACATGTAAAAGAATGAAGTTAGAACACTCCCTAACACCATATACAAAAATAAGCTCAAAATGGATTAAAGACCTAAATGTAAGTCCAGACACTAAAAAACTCTTAGAGGAAAACATAGGCAGAACACTCTGTGACATAAATCACAGCAAGATCCTTTATGACCCACCTCCTAGGGAAATGGAAATAAAAACAAAAGTAAACAAATGGGACCTAATGAAACTTAAAAGCTTTTGCACAGCAAAGGAAACCATAAACAAGATGAAAAGACAACCTTCAGAATTGGGGAAAATATTTGCCAATGAAGCAACTGACAAAGGATTAATCTCTAAAATTTACAAGCAGCTCATGCAGCTCAATATCAATAAACAAACACCCAATCTGAAAATAGGCAGAAGACCCAAATAGACATTTTTTCAAAGAAGATATACAGATTGCCAACAAACATATGAAAGGATGCTCAACATCACTAATCATTAGAGAAATGCAATTCAAAACCACACTGAGGTATCACCTCAGTGATGCAATTCAAAACCACACTGAGGTATCACCTCACACCAGTCAGAATGGCCATCATCAAAAAATCTACAAACAATAAATGCTGGAGAGGGTGTGGAGAAAAGGGACCCCTCTTGCACTGCTGGTGGGAATGTAAATTGATACAGCCACTATGGAGAACAGTATGGACGTTCCTTAAAAAACTAAAAATACAACTACCAGATGACCCAGCAATCCCACTACTGGGCATATACCCTAAGAAAACCATAATTCAAAAAGAGTCACGTACTACAATGTTCATTGCAGCTCTGTTTACAACAGGTAGGACATGGAAGCAACCTAAGTGTCCATCGACAGATGAATGGATAAAGAAGATGTGGCAAATATATACAATGGAACATTACTCAGCCATAAAATGAAATGAAATTGAGTTATTTGTAGCGAGGTGGATGGACCTAGGATCTGTCATACAGAGTGAAGTAAGTCAGAAAGAGAAAAACAAACACCGTATGCTAACACATATATATGGAATCTAAAAAAAAAAAAATTTATGAAGAACCTAGGGGCAGGACAGGAATAAAGATGCAGACGTAGAGAATGGACTTGAGGACACGGGGAGGGGCAAGGGTAAGCGAGAGAGTGGCACAGACTTACAGATACTACCAAATGTTAAAATAGACAGCTAGTGGGAAGCAGCCGCATAGCACAGGGAGATCAGCTCAGGGATTTGTGACCACCTAGAGGGGTGGGATGGGGGGGTGGGAGAGAAATTCAAGAGGGAGGAGAAATGGGGATATATGTATATGTATAGCTGGTTCACTTTGTTATAAAGCAGAAACTAACACACCATTTTAAAGCAATTATACTCCAATAAAGATGTTAAAAAAAAAAGAAACAATTTAGAATTCTCAAGAAAAAAAAAGAAATAAAAATGAAGTACATAATTTAAGAATATAAAGTTTATGTTCTGACCAGTACTACATTATGACTTTATGATAATAATCAATTAATAATAAAATAATCAATTATTTATATTTGATATTTATTTACAAATTTATTTTAAAATTTCCATGGAATATCCTTCTCCATCCCTTCACTTTGAGCCTATGTATGTCCTTAAAGCTGAATGAGAAAAATTGAAAGCATATTATATTGCAAATAGTAACAAAAGTAGTAATTTGTTGATATAAATTTGATGAGTATTATACAGAATCTAAATGATAAAAAATTGTAATATAGTGCTGTAAGGCATAATGTTGGAAAATGGAGATCTTCACTATATTCATGGTTATATTTACTACATATTATTTATGAATATGAACAATATGAAATACATATTATTTCATTCTTTGAAATTAAAATACAGTACTATCCAAAACTCCTAATGTATTTTGTGTTACTTGAAAAAACGATGCGATAGTTTGAGAATATAATATAATGTTGAGGTAGAAAACAACTTTCCCACAAAAATTATTAGAAAATTCATAAATGACTTGTTAGACCATAGAAACAAATGGCCACAGGGTATACTCTATGGCAGTGCACTCCACTGTTTTAACTGTACTTCCAAGTCCCTGTCTCCAGGCTATCAGAAAGGTTTGACTAAGAGTGGTACAACCCAATCCAGTTTGCTGTCTATGAAGATTTCCACCTTCAGAGTGAGAATCAGTCCTTGTATCCTGATTATCTCTCTCGTATAACACAATGTCTGGGAAATGCAGATACGCTACTGCCTGACTTCCCGGCGTAGACAGTGTGTGTGTGTTTGTGTGGTAATTGCATGTGTGATATTAACAACTGTATACTCAATAAATAAAGAGAAGTAACACCAGGGTTTTCTCATTTATCTCTTATATTAATGAGATCCAAATGGCAACATGAATTTTGCTTACTGTTAATCCAAATATGACCTTAGTAATTGCACTGTATAGAAAATACAAATGAATCAACGGACAAAGGATTAACCTCTGAAATATATAAAAAGCTCATGCTGCTCAACATTAAAAAAACAAGCAACCCAATCCAAAAATGGGCAGAAGACCTAAATAGACATTTCTCCAAAGAAGATATACAGATGGCCAAGAAGCACATGAAAAGATGCTCAACATCACTAATTATTAGAGAAATGCAAATCTATACTACAATGAGGTATCAGCTCACACCAGTTAGAATGGGCATCATCAGGAAGTCTACAAACAACAAGTGCTGGAGAGGGTGTGGAGAAAAGGGAACCCTCTTGCACTGTTGGTGGGAATGTAAATTGATACAGCCACTATGGAGAACAGTATGGAGGTTCCATAAAAAACTAAAAATAGAATTATCATATGACCCAGCAATCCCACTACTGGACATATACCCAGAGGAAACTATAATTCAAAAAGACACACGCACCCCAATGTTCATTGCTGCACTATTTACAAGAGCCAGGTCATGGAAGCAACCTAAATGCCCATTGACAGACGAATGGATAAGAAGATGTGGTACATGTATACAATGGAATATTACTCAGCCATAAAAAGGAATGCAATTGGGTCATTTGTTGAGAAGTGGATGGATCTAGAGACTATCATACAGAGTGAAGTAAGTCAGAAAGAGAAAAACAAATATCGTATATTAACACATATATGTGGAACCTAGAAAAATGGTACAGATGAACCCGTTTGCAGGGCAGAAATTGAGACACAGATGTAGACAACAAACTTATGGACACCAAGGGGGGAAAGCAGTGGGGGGTGGGGGGGTGATGAATTGGGCGATTAGAATTGACATGTATACACTGATGTGCATAAAATTGATGACTAATAAGAACCTGCTGTATAAAAAAAAAAATAAAAAAAAAGAAAAAAGAAAATACAGACTCCACAAAACACAGAAATTGAGAATAGAAGTGGGTTTTTCTATGGACGAGCTTGAAAAAATTGTTATACTGTGGCTAGTATTCTCCTCCCCCCAATTTTAGATAACTTAAGATGTATTTCATTGCCATAGGGCATACAAGCAAATTAGAAAAAATGCCAATTAAAATTTTGATGCACCTTAGGCAGTTAATGACTCTTCTCCTTAGATATCATTCTTCACTTTGGAGCATTCAAATTAATGACTGGATAGATCTCAAGGACAGACAGGGTTTCTAGAACTTTTTGTCAAGATAAAAGACTCTTTCAAAGCTGAGTAAGGCAAGGATTCAAGAGTATACACAATCATTTGTTGTTTATACTAGGCATGTTGCCAAAAAGAATTGAGGTGGCTTTTAGTAAAGAAACAGACTAAATTAAATCATTAAAACACGGGTCAAAACATAAAACATAAGATGGCTTCATCGAGCTTAACCACTTTGTTCTATGGATTATATTTATTCAATCTTTTACAGCAAAACTATGAAAAGTTTACTTCCGTTACCGTGTTTTCAGTAAAACAGCACTGATATCTTAAAAGTAAACTACACATGGTGTTATGTCAGTAACTAGCAATATTTCTTGTGTAACTCATTCTTCATAAACATTCATTTCTCATCTGTAAAATGGCATATCAAAAGGCCTGTTTATCTCACAGAGAGCAACTTGATGTTCTAATAAATATAAATGTTTTTCATAACTAAAAATTTCATTTAGCATCCTAAAACCCTAAATAAAACTTTTAGATTAGGCATCCCAGATTAGCTCTTTTTGAATTCTTTTAGATTTGTTAATATATGTATTCTAAGGGGATCTATAGATATTCTGTATCTGTTAAAAACTAACATCTTCTGAATACACAGGCTATATCAGGCTATTTATATGCAACTCTCATAGCATCATTTCAGATATTCTTCCCAATTCTCCTATTATACAGATGAGAAAAATTTCAGAAATATCAATAAGTTTCACAAGATCAAAAAATTAGGTTTCCAGGGCTTTCCTGGTGGCGCAGTGGTTGGGGGTCCACCTGCCGATGCGGGGGACGCGAGTTCGTGCCCCGGTCCGGGAGGATCCCTCATGCTGAGGAGTGGCTGGGCCTGTGAGCCATGGCCGCTGAGCCTGCGCGTCCGGAGCCTGTGCTCCGCAACGGGAGAGGCCACAACAGTGAGACACCCGCGTACCGCAAAAAAAAAAAAAAAAAAAAAAAGGTTTCCAAGAGACTGAAGTTTGAATCTAAATAGGTTAGAGCACAGCTCATTGGTTACATTTATTTTTATTTTTCAATTATACCATTTTTGAATGATGGATAAGATTTACTTTAAACTAGACAACTATAGAAACAGATAACTTTTATTAACCATTTTTTAATTCTGTAATTTTACTAAATCTAAACTAAAAGGTCAAGAGAATTAAAGGGTATAAGGACCCATATTTATATCAGGAACCACTTTTTAAAAAATTACCCTTTTGCTTTTATGACATAACATACATCCAAAGGCATATATGCGTCAAAAAATGATTGTGTCAAAGAGAACTAATCTTTCATAGATGTTTCAATTTGATATTCTAAATATATCTAGAAGATATTGAGCCCTCATAGAAAAAGGATTGAATCTATCAAATAAAAAATATATAATTAAGTGCATGGTCATGTACTTTTTAGAAGACATTTTTATTGTATCTATAACTGGTATTTTTAGAAAAACATCACAAGTTAACTCTATGTACATTCAGAAATGGTATTTAACAAATCCTTAACTTACATTGATTTTATAAAGATTATAATAGTTATTTGGACCAAAGTTTGGAAGGACAAAAAATTAATTTAAAGGATTCAAGAAACAATTATTTTCTAAATAATCTTCCTAACTAAGTGCAGATTTTAAAACACTAATATTAGAAAATCATAAATTTGTACATACGTATATACCAAATGTAAGGACATTACAAAATCAGTGGCAAGATCTGGTAATAAAATATTATCTTCAAACTTCTATATATTAAAAATTAATACAGTATATGTATATTTCTTTAAAGATTTGCTTCTTTGAGGTATTTGTTCAAAAATAAAATTTCAGAATCTTGCCATATATGTGACACTTTTCTTGGTGGATAGAAGGGCTAAAAAATGCATAGAATATGGAAACTTGCCATGAAAGCTACCAATATATTTGTGGTATTTTTTTTTTTTTTTACCTGCATGAACCAATCAGAGCAACCTCATTTCATTCATTTAAAAAATAGTGATTTCTAATTACAAAGTCAAATATTTTGGGGTGAGATGTGATCACTGGAAAATATTCAAGTAAAAAGAAAAATAATATTAATACAACCCACTGCCACAAAAGATCTATTGTTATACTGGTATTGTTTGATGTGTCAATTCATATTTCCACATGAATTTCCTATGTTCACTTTATGCTCTTTTAAAAAATATATTTTATATATAAATATGTAACTATGTAACATACATATTATGATTACAGATATTATGATTATTAACATACAGAGTTAAAGATATTCTCAAGCTATATTTTGAGGGAAGAAAATGTTTTCTCCACGGGATAGTGGTTTTATAGTATTTGTGCATCTCTCAGGGTTCAGACAAGAAGGAAAGAAACTGACATACTTAAAGTAGGAACACATTTAATAACAAGATTTCTGAATTTAAGGCTGCGGTATGAAGGTCAGAGAGAACCTTCACTAGCTTTCAAGAAATCTGAAATTTGCAGAAATTGCCGGAAAACACTAATTGCGAGCTCAGTTTTTTGCAGCACCAAAACAATTGTTTTAAATAAGAATTCTGGTAAGCTGATGAAAAATCTTCACCTCTAACACCTGCTGAATCCAATGCACTTACCTACCAAGACATAATAATGGCTTATACTCAATTCACATTCTAAGTCTTATGGAATTGCCTTCATTGGCAAAATCTAATAGACAACTTTGCTGGCAAAGAGAGGTAGTCTAGCAAGCGTAGTTCCAAGATTCACAGGCACTTCAGTACAATGGAAAGAACAGAAAAGAGTAGAAATGAATGTTAATTGCCTACTTTTCTATCTATATCTTTACAATGTTCATAGTCACATCCATATTTATCTTATCCCTACCCATACCCTATGTATATCATTATCTATATCTATTTCCATATCTAAATCTATACCTAGCACATGTTTCTAACATTGTGAATTTGCCATCCTCACACATGATGGCTTTTTGGGAATTTTATGTTTGATAGAAGCTACAGCTCATTTACTCTCAACAAATTCTATAATCATTCAAATATTGCTGCAGCCATCTTTTTCTTTAATATTACAATTACTGTCATCTTGACATAACCATGAATTATGCTGTTGTACTTCATGTACCCCAATATCAATAGGGTATGCATGATTTTTTCTCACAGAACAGTCATTACTTTAAAGATCTATTTGTTCCTGTGGTTTTCCCATTCATTTTGAAATTAAATAGGTTAACAGTTTGTTTCAGCTGACAATTCACTGTATATTACCTGGATCATTTTTAAGAACTGTATAACCAAAGTAAAATTGTAAGATTATTCAAATCCAAAACTCTTACTGTGAGTAATGAGAAACCACCGTGGAAATGCTGGTGTTATAATAGAATTTATCCTAGTCTTAGTATGCCACTGAGTGCAGACAAAAGGGCAATGGATTTTGAGTCATAGCACTAATGAAACTAACGTTTTATGGCTATTTCTTAGGTTCCAAAAAATAAGAATATATTAAAAAAAGAATGTGTAGAACTGAGTCACTTTGCTGTACAGCAGAGATTGGCCCAGCATTGTAAATCAACTCTACTTCAATGAAAAAAAAAATACACCAGACCATTCACGTGAATTGTCTTACTCAACAATCACAAAATCCTGGGACTTTGGTAATGTTACCAGTTTTTAAATAAAGTTCCCTCTCTCTCTCTTTCTGCATTCCTCATGTCTGTTTTCCCTCTGTCTCACTATAAGCAGTAATATGCTAATAGCCATTTAATTTAAAACTGTGACTTTTATGTTAATTCTCTTAACTAGAGAACATTTGAAATATTGCAATCAGTTGATAGGTACATTAAAAATGTATATATTAAAAGAGCCCTTTGATTACATTGTTAAAGATAGTATAGATCTAGTCATTCTCCATGCTCAAGTCTCATGGAAATAATAACATCTCACTGTTAAAAGTTGATAAACACATTTAGATAATGATACAGGAATCATTTTTATCCACCAGTGTTGATGTTTTAGGGGTTTCTGTTACATTAAGCTATAAAATGGCACATTTATTGCCATTAATTTAAGAAGATCTTAAACAAACAGCCTGTTATTTAAAAAGCATATGCATTGACATTTTAAATGACTTTCTGGTAATTTAAATTTCTATCATTTTTGCATTAATTACCAAATAATTATTTTAGTACTTTTCATATTAGTCATTATATAAAGTTACAAGTTAATCATTTAATTCTCTCTGTAACTAGTTACTCATTACAGTATGAGATATCATTAATGTTTCTGAATCTTTTTAAGAGGAAATGCTTCAAGAATGTTTTCATCTATTAAAAGCAGGCATGAGAAGTGATAGGACCACTTGCTTTAAGTGTGTGAATTTTAACACATTCCACAGCTTCTGATGAATGTTTTGTCTAGTAAGTAACAAAATGCTAAAATATGATTAGGGGTGCATGCGGGATTAGGGGAAAGGTAGAGTAGCGGTTATACATTAGAAATTATTAAATGTAAGATGAAAAAACAACCAACATGCTCTGCCGTCCTGTCACTAGAGAGAACTTACTGAAACAATGGCCATAAAGTAGTTCATGACGAAACATTCACCAATACAAATGTGAAATAGAGGAAATGTTTTGAATTTTTAATGAAACTAAATGTATTAAAGGGAAATTATTGTTCTTTAATCTGAGTTTACATGCATTTTTAAGCATCAAATTTATGGTGAGAGAAAATGTTGATTGTTGTGATGTCATAAAACAAAGTAGCTACATAGCAAAATTAATATATTTCAATACTTTATTGGCTACTCCTCAAATTTTAACTTTTATAAAAAATAATATCTGAAGGACATTAACATTGCATCATCTAGGACTTTCCCCTGACATTTCTGTTTGCTACTCTTATTTAGTTTTCCTAGTCAGGAAATATCTTTGCTAACCACTGGTAACCTTTGCCATAAAGGTATCAACATGTACAGGCAGTGGTTCTCCATTAATTTCCAGGCCTTTAATTCAATGACTTCATAATTATGACACAGTTTTTTACCAGCCTCAACTACTTAAAGCTATCATGTGATCAAGTTTTTATCTATTTCACATATTTGTTAAGAAATTTATATGGGCATTGTGGAGAAAAAAAGATGGACTAAATATGCATTTTTGCCCTTCATGGAAAAATCATTTCCCCTATGGGAAAATCATAAGGAGAGAGATAGACTGGAGTTGGAAGTTATGGGTTTATATCTTTGCTCCACTGCCTACCAGCTGTATGGATTTAAACAATTTACTAATCAATTCTGAGCTGTGATTTCTTCAATTGTAATTCAGTGAAAATAAAATTACACTCTGGTATTCTTTAAAAGGAACATAAAATGTCATTCACTATGCAAATTTATCATATGTCAATAAGAAGGGAATATAATTGATAAGGTATAAAACAATATATAAAAAACTAAATTTCACAAATATCTGAATTCCATGAAAAATATTATGCTTATCCATAAAATATTATGCTTTTACAGTACATAGAAAATGTGTTAAATTCAGGTAAAATACATGTATATTTAACTACTGTAATTTATAACTCACATTGAAGATAAAAATCATATTAGTTTTACCTGGAAAATAAATGTTTAAATTATATAGTTATATCCTAAAAGATATTTCAAATAGGTATACATAAAATATATGGTCTCCCTTTAACTCTTGAGATTAATAACATGGTAAAAAATAACTCTGAACAAGAGTCTCTAAATAGACTATTTGGATTTTCTTAACAATTGGCATTTCTTTACATTCTCATGATTCTTGAAAACACTGTTCAAAGAACAAACTTTTGGTTTGAAAAAGAAAGCATTATGATGGCTTTCACATTTTTCTATCATTCCAGTTCATTAATTTAACCATGTTAAGAGAGCCTCTTACATGGAATGCATTGCATGAAGAACTGGTGATAAACTATTGAGTTCCAAGCATTGACTTCAGGAAGTTTAGTGCCCAAAGGAGAAAGAGAGAAGCTTAATAAATAATCACACATAAATATTAAATTATAAAATGAAGTCTTGTAAAGAAAAGTAACTAATGGGATTCATAACTTAAAGTTTATTTTCAGATCAATCAAGTAATGTATCATGGGAGGGAGTAAAACAAGTTACTGTAAATCCTCATAATGGTACAACTATCATGAAAATAAGTTTAAAAACATACATCTTCCATCATTTACTGAAGTGAAAAAGAAAACTAAATCTTCCATTATACAACATGCCACTACATACTGAGTATTTAAGGATAACTGGAAAAAAACTTGCTTTTGATAAGTGGGAAAAATTCTTCACATTGTCCTCTATCATTTTGGAAAATTTAATGGTAAAAGGTTCTAAGTATTGCCTAAAAATATTGGATTATTTAATGTATCTGAACAAGTATAAAAATCTGAGATTGCATGTAAAATAATTTGTATGTATATCAGTAGTTCAAATATTTAATATTTTGATTTAATAAATGTGCCAAAGACAATGAGAGGATAAACAGGGTGTTCACTAGAAAATGGGACAAAACAGTATGTTGTAGTCTTAGACCTGGCCCTATTTTGAACTTGATCCAGTTGTTTAATATCTCCCAGTCCCTTATGCCTTCTAATCTGAGGGTGAAATTGCATGTTTTACCTATATAGAAAGGTTTTCAAAACATTATTTTCAAATAAATGTTGCACTGATAAGCTCTGAATCTACTTGTTTTGTATGATATCAACATGAGTCTCAGTGAATTACAGTGGTCACTAGGTTCCATGGGACCTCTATTTTCATTTGTATAATAAATTAATATTTTAGACACTTTTTAAAAATGTGTATTTCAAAGCCCAAAAGAGAGCTATGCATTGGTTTCCTACTGTTGATGCAACAAATTACTGCAAACTTAGTGGTTTGAACAACATAAATTTATTATCTTGCAGTCTGGAGAACTGAAGTCCAAAATGTATTTAAGTGGGCTGAACTCAAGGTGTCAGCAGGACTGCATCTCTTACGGAGGGTCTAGGAGAAAATCTGTTCCTTGACTTCTCCAGCTTATAGAGGCTGCTTGCCCTTCTTTGGCTTGTGTCCCTCTTCTAGCTTCATAGCCAGAAACTGCATCACTCAAACCTCTGCTTTCATTGTCACATCTCCTACTCTCTCTCTGATCCTCCTACCTTCCTTTGATAAGGACCCTTGTGAATACTCTGATCCATCCAGATAATCTAGGGTAATTTACTATTCTTAAGATTTTAACTTAATCACATCTGTAAAGTTCCTTTTGTCATACAAGGTAACATATTTAAATATTCCAGGGATTAGAGCCCAGGCAATTTTGGAAGGCCACTTTTCATAGTATAATATCATATATAACATCATAATAGTCTGGTTATAAGGTAAATAGGTTCTCAGACTTTTTTTGTTGCAAAATCATTTGTCCTTTTTTTTCCCTGACAATGTTTCTTATTTTTCTGAAAAAATACTCTGAGCATTTAAAGTGGGGAATACTTTATTTTTACATCTTTATATCAAGAAATAATGTTGAAAAAATCTAGAAAATTATTTAACAACCCATTAGTTCCCCAATTACCCAGAAATTCTAGTACTAGGTATATTCTCAAGAGAAATATGTATAAATGCTTACAAAACATGTAACACATGTTCATAGCAGTATTATTTATAAAAGAACCAACTGGAAAAAAAAGTCCACCAACAATAGAATGGATAAATAAATTGAAGTATACTCATAAAATGGAATCCTATAGAGCAATGAAAATTAAGTTCCATACTACTGCTATAATAATACAAAGGTAATGTTGAGTCAAAGAAGCCAGAGGCAGAATAATTTTATTATATGATTTTATTTATATAAAGTTTTAAGACATGGAAAACTAATTTGTTTCATTAGGAGTCCGGGACTGCACCTAGCCTCTGATATATACCCATTATGGTAGGCAGAATAATGATTCCAGAATAATGGTTCCCTCAGAACCTGCAAATATGTTCTATCACATGGCAAAAGGAATTTTACAAATGGAATTAAGATTACAGATGTTATAATAGGAAGATATTTGAATTATCCATTTGGGCACAATCTAATTACATGAGCATTTAAAAGCAGAGGCAGAAGAGGCAGAGAACTTCTTCCAGCCTGAGCAGCAGAGGGATGAGATAGAAGGGGAAACCACAGATATCTGAAGAATAAGAAGAACTTGGACTGCCATTGCTGACTCTGGAGATGGAGGATGGGGGCCACAAACCAAGGAATGCCTTCAATTTCTAAAAGCTGAGAATAACCCCAAGCTAACAGCCAGCAAGGAAAGGAGGACCTTAATCTTACAATTTCATGAAACTGAATTCTGGCAATAGCCTGCTGAATTTGGAAGTGAAGCAGATGTAACTGCAGAGTTTCCAGAAAGCAATGCAGCCAAGCTGACACCATGATTCCATTCTTGCGAGACTCTAAGCAGAGAATCAGTTGAGTTATGCTCTGCCTAGATCCACGTAACTGTGAGATAATAATGGGTGTTGTTTAAGTTTGTGATAACTTGGATTAAGTATAGGAAAATAATATGCTTGTTCTTTATAAGAAAACTAGGCACATAATAAAAATTTACAATATCCGACCATGAAGCAAATTTGAATGAATTTCAAAGGATTAAATTCATAGAGAAAATGTTATCTGACTATAATGTAAATGAGATACACATTGGTAACAAAATATAACTAAAGTAACCCATATGTTTATAATTTAAGCGATGTATTTCTAACCATGGAACAAAGAGGAAATCACAAAGGAATATAGAAAAAGTTTGACTAGGTCCCTTGCAGGGTGTAGCTTATGCAGCAAAAAGAGGAAAATTTAAAGCTGTAAATGCTTATATACTCTAGAGAAAATTGCTGTGAAAGTGTTTAAGAATAGACTTTTCTGTATTTTCTGTATATATATATATATATATATATTTTTTTTTTTTTTTTTTTTTTTTTTTGCCTCACCGTGCGGTATGTGGGAATCTTAGTTCCTGACCAGGGATCGAACCCACGCCCCTTGAAGTGGAAGCGTGGAGTCTTAACCAATGGACTTCCAGGGAAGTCCCAAGAGTGGACTTTGATAAGGATGTTGATGAAAACATACGAACAAAGTATATATAACCCAAATGTTCATCAACAGTGAGTGAATAAATGAATTGTGGTATATTTATTGCAGTAGATTCCTATACAACAGTGGTTCTCAAAATGTGAACCATGTATCCTTGAAAGTTCTGAGACATTTTCAGGGGGTCCATGAAATCAAAATTATTTCCATAATACTGTTGAGGCATTATTCACCTTTTTCTCTGTATTGGCATTTGCCCTCATGCACAAAAGTAATGCTGGGTATAAAACTGCTGGTGCATTAACACAAGTCAGTGACTTCAAACTGTACTAGTAATCATTAGTTATTGTATTCTTTACTGCCACACACTTGCAGTGCCAAAAAAAAAAAATCCAATTGTACTTAAGAATGTTCCTGCTAAAGCTATAACTAATTATGTCATTAAATGTCCACCCTGTAATACTCCTCTTTTTAATGACCTGTGCGACAAAGTGGAAAAAAATGAAAAAACAACAAACAAAAACCTTTCTATGCCTACTAAAATATGATGGTGTCTGAAGGAAAAATAGCTTGAGTTATCAGCTGAACTAGCCACTTTTTTCATGGAACAAACTTTTTATTTGAAAGAATGATTAACAGATAAACTATGGTTAGTCACACTTAGGCATTTGGTATCTATTTCCCCCCTGCCCCTCCGAAAAATATGAACCTGACTTGTTACTTCAAGGAAAACAACTGACAGGATTTGCTGTTAGCGATAAAGTCTGAGTTTTCAAGTAAAAAATTAGAATTTTGGAAAACTTCAATCCACCACTGTAAGCTTTAGAGCTTCCCCAAGTTTAAAGATTTTTCTGATGCGATCAATAGAAATAAAAATGTGAGTTTTAAATATTTTATAATGAAGTGTATTAATATTTGGAAGATCTCTCTGACTCAGTGAACCAATGTATTTCAAATGACCAATGCATGCATAATGTTGAAAAATGCATGAGTAAATACAATCTATTGCAAGGACAAGGTGAACCAAAGGATTTTAATGTTACAGAGTGCAAAAAAATTAGCTGATATGGTTTGAATTCAACATTGTAACTAGTCAAGTTTTTATGTAGTATCAAAGAAGAATAACCACTTTTACAAGCAAAAGCTATTAGAATACTCTTCCCTTTTACAACTAAATGTCTAAGTGAGATCAGGGTTCTTCATACCCATCAAACAAAATAACATATTGCAATATATTCAATAAAGAAGCAGATATGGTAATCTAGCTACTTTCTACTAATGGGACAGGCATTAAAGAGATTTGCAAAAATAAAGCACAGTGTATTCTTCTCGTTTTTTGTTTTGGAAAAGATAGCTATTTAATACTAAAATATTATTTATGTCAACACATAATGGATTTATTCTAGATATTTTAAAATGATATTACTAATGCACATTTTAAAATGTTTCTCAGTTTACACTTAAATAGCGTAAGTATTGATAGATCTAGCCCGCAATATCTTTTTGGGGTTCTTAATACATTTTTAGAGTAAGTAGGCCTGAGACAAACGAGAACTACTGCTATTCAGAAATAAAAATATTTGATAATTTCAGTACAGACTAATTCTACCTATGTAATGTTGGGCAAAAATAGCAAGTATATTAAAAAATAATATAATTCCATTGCATAAAATTCTCAATCCTTACTCTCATATTAAGAATAAAAAAATGAGAACGTTACATAAAGGCAATTCATAGAAAATTTTTAAAGTTATTCATCTTCATTAGTTTTATAAAAATTATATCCAATGAATGTGCTTTTTCTTAATTTTTCTTTTCTGCTTTATTAAGTGTCAATTGTAAATTATATTTTATATAATCGAGCTTATTATATGCAATAATTTATTAGAAAAATAAGTAGTAAATTATGGGCAAAAATATCAAATATTTGTTATGTAAACTTATGCATTATTAACCTAAAATAATTTGCAACTATTAATTTTAATAGAACTTCCTGGAATCTGATAAAACAAAATCACTTCTCACATGTAGACATTTTACTTTCAAGATTTCATATTTAGATCACATCTCTTCCTTTAATATTAAATTTCCTGAAATATTTCCCACTCATATATATTTTAAACTGTCAGGAAAATTCAACAAAAATGTCTTCTAAGTGTTATTAAAATCAACAGCTAAAATATGCACAGACCCATAATCTCATAACTTACCTCCCAAAGTTTGAATTGATCAATATTTTCATATAGATGATATATGGGATAGACATGATAAACAGTAATAGCACACACACATAAACATATTTATATATACTTATAGCAATTGCTTCCGATGAGTGACATGTTCTAATCAACATGTCATAAGTTAATTCACACCACACATACAAAGCTTAGGGATTTGATAAAATGACTTTTAATACTCTTTAACTCTATTAGGAAAAATGTCTATAGCTAATAATTAATTCTGTTTATGTTTCAGGTTAACAGGATTCCATCTGCCACCACCAGTGACAAGTACCAAATCTGTGTTCTCACTACGTTTGACCAGTGATTTTGCAGTTAGTGCTCATGGATTTAAAGTATACTATGAAGGTAAGTGATGGTAATATAAAAGGACCACTGCCCAGTTCAATGTAGTAAAACCAAAATTCTCCAGGGTAAAAAAAAGAAGAAAAATCACCAGGACAGAAGTTATAGTTCATCCTGCTACATCAAATCTTATACCAAGATTCACTTTCTCAATAATCATCAATATATAATAAAAAGCTAGAATTAGTAGGCTTTAATGTTTCATTGCAGTGTGCCTAGACAGAGGAAAATCTTGCCCTTAAATCTTCTTAGAGATGAGACCATGGCATCTCTATAGGTTTAAACCTTAATAAAAGGGAACAGAATCTGAGAGTAAAAGGAAACTAGGCCTGATTTGAGATTCAGGCATCACAGACTCCACCCTATTCTCCTCTGTTCTTTGCCTCTCTGCCATAAAATAAACTGGTCATTTGTGTTCTCTGCAAGTTAGAATAAAGAGAAAATTCTATTAAGAGACAAGAGTTGACATTTTTCATTTTAAACCAGTATTTCCAGTCCCACAGATCCATAATCCCTTAACCACAAAGAGGAAAATAAAGAAGCACTTGAAACTGATGTTTTTTATCTGGAAGTTTGCTACAAGCTCACTTAGTATCAAAACCTGAACTTACTGGAGGTCATTTATAATCTTTATTTATCCCACATAGTGTGGGTACTCATGTTTCACTATACAATTATTGTTTCATAATTGGGTGACACCACAGGCTCTGCTGATGGTGTTAAAAATGTACAGAATCTGTATTGTTTTCCCTTTTTAAAGTGTAAAAAAATCTGAAGGTAAAAATAACCTGTTCTCAAGTGCTTCATATTGAGGTCATGTAGTTGTAATTTCTTCTCTATGTGACTTGACAATAAAATGTCACCTAGTTTAGGGAAGGGTCCCTTCCTTACCCATAGGAATAGCATAACAGAATTCAACTCGCCTCCCCAGGTCCATATTACTGAAATGCACCACACCAGATGTAACATCATGATAAGAGATATGTAGCAGGGGTGGTTACTTTCTAAAGCACATAATAATTCAAAATATAATATGTTTAAAGAGCACACTAGAAAACAATCATATATAAAATAGAATTGCTTTAGTATACAGATTAACAGTTTGCATGTGGGGAAAGTTTTAAACTGAAAGTTTCATCTAGTGCTTTCTCCCTAGGAAAAAAATACCTGTTAGCAAACTGTTGAGTAAAAATATTTTCTCTTTTTTAATATTCTTAATAATGCCATATCACAGCAGTTTTGAACACTATTTTCTACCTAATACATTTCTGAACTGTCTTTCTCTAGCAGGGGAGGATGCATTCCAAGACTTATTTTCCTCCATTGTGATAGTAATAATCATTATTTTTGAAGGTACTTTCACAATAGTTGAATATTTTTATCTTGGCAACTTAATTCATAGTTTAAAACACTACAAACACAAAGGTTTAATTTTAAGTGTAATTTTGGTAATATTGAAGGAGTTAGTAATACAATAGTTTTCTATTAAAGGCTCCATAATAGAAAACTTGCACTCTGTTCATCAAAGTATAAAGATATTTTAGGTTAGTTTATTCTTTCAGTGAATACTAAGTATACTGAAATTGTAGGAACTTGGAAGATGTATTATAATATTGCCATACTTTCTGGTTTGACTGTCAAGTTTCATGAAATACTGCCAAAAATATTTTCATAGCTCTCCATTGTTTCTACATATACAACATTAAATTTCTGTCTTTTCTGCTTCAGTGAAAATGGATTCATATATCTTCATGACATTTCAATGTATGTTTGGGAGATCCTGACTTAAAATATAAGGTACTAGGCAGCTGGGTAGTACTGAGGGATTGGTCATCATCCTGCAGAACATCTTCAGGTATTGATTTGTGATGGGTATCTTCTACCATGTATATTAGTTTCCTATGGCTACCATAGCAAACAACCAGAAATTTAGCAGCAAAACAACAAAAATATATTATCTCACAGTTTTGTAGCTGAAAAGTCCTGGTCGTCTCTGCTAGTCCTCTGCTCAGAGTTTCATAAGGCTGAAATAAAAATGTCAGCTGGTTAGGCTTTTGTCAGAAGGCTCTGGAAAAGATCTATTGCCCACCATTTCTAGAGGCCTCTCTCTTCCTTGCATGTAAGACCTACATTTGTGAGCTAGCCACTGGTGAAACGAATCCTTCTCATACTTGAAATCTCTCTGATGTTCCCTTCTTAGTGCATCTCTCTACTACCTTCTTTTCCCACACATCTCTGACTTCAGCTGGAGAAATTTCTTAGCTTCTAAGGGCCTATGTCATTAGATTAGCCTTGATTATCCATGTAGACCCAATCTCCCCAAGTTAAAGTCCTTAAGCATAATTACATGTGCAAAGTCCTTTTTGCAAGGTAATATGATATATTCACAGGTTCCAGGGACTCTGGGGTGTGTGTGTGGGCATGTGGGTTAGGCTTCATTAGTCCTACCACACCATGTGCAACACTATGTAATATTTTACAGAGGGAGTAGCTACAAGCATTTATTTATTTAACCATAGCCAATAACACTGTCAAGGCCAACTGGTAAGTATTGTGAAGTTCAGAAAACTTAGTTTGAAATTTAAAAGCCTGTCCTCTAAATTTACACCTGTATTTTTGTTTTGTTTTGTTTTTTTTGCAGGATGAACCTAATGTCTGAATCTCATTTATTTTCATTTCATCTCCCTCCATATAATCACTTACTAATAATTATTTTCTTTATTTTTTAAAGTTTCCTGAGACTTTGTCCTTGTATACTAGAATTTATGAGATCTCTATTTATTAGTGATATTTGTGCACTTTTCTGTGTTTCTCAAACTGCCAATAGTGGACCACATGTATCAGAATCATCTGGAGAATTTGCTAAAATGTAGAATTCTTGGCCCCAATTACAATCCTGAATCAGACTGTGGAGTGAAGCCGTAGAATATTTGCAATTCCAATTGCAAATCCAATGTAGAATAATTGATAAATGTACGTCATCTGTGATCGTCACAGACCTTCTCTGTTGTTACAAACTTCTGCTGTCTTACTTCAGCCCATACACTTTAAAACTGTGGAGGGTGATGTCCCCGTTTCACAAATTTTGATTGAGTTTCAGAGCTCTTAACCATTTATCAGAAATGCTTTTAAACTTCTCGAAGCTGAAGCTGCGAGGTGTTAAATTTCTGTGGAAAATTTTCCCCATTAATATCTAGCTGAATATATTTTTATTTTTCCTCATTATTGTCTATCATACACTTGAATTTCTTGTCACTGTTTCTCAAAATTCATCTCATAGAACTTTGTTTTCATGTTTCTTAACATTTATAAAAACAAATGAGTAGAATAGCGTTCTGTGAAACAAGTTGGAAAAACACTAGTGTATACTAAGTTGAATAGTCATATAACCATCTTTCAAAATTTGATCAGGATAAAACTGGTACCATCTGTATTCTGTGGAGCACACAATGGAAATTCTCTTTTGTCTTTCCAGATCTGCCAAACAGAATTCAAAATATATTCTAGTTTCTGCTAAAAGTTATTTTGTACAATGGACTCCTTTCACATTTTACTTTCAAAGCTACGTAATCATTCTTTATAGGTGCAAGATCATAAAGATATACCATGGACTATCTTATCACTTTAGAATTGTTTATTGTAGAAAGTAATATAATGCAAGCATATAGTGGATTATATACATATTACATGTAATCATTAAATATTATTATATATTATATGAATTGGTTAGTTTAATGTCTAGGAGAATCTCAATGAATAATTTCAGTATGTATCAGTGATCCTTCAATGATCAGAAACAGACATAAAAATAAAAAGTCTTGAAAATCATTTCAAACTCAAGGTAGCTATTATGCCCTTTTGATGTGTATGACTAAGTAATTAAGATATTACAGGGATAACAATCTCAGTTTTAGCAAATTTGCTGTTCAATCATTTTCACATATTAATTAAGAAACATAAAAATTTGTTTAATAACAGTATTACTACTAGGTAACATTTATTGAGTGATTTCTTTGTGTCAATCACAGAGCTAAACATTTTACATGGATTTTTCTCACCCTAGAAAATTATATGAAAAATTGTAATGAGCAAGGATTCAATAAAGTGCTAACCTTAATGTAAAAATATGTTTAAGTACCCTAGAGATAAAAACTGTATATATTTTAGAGACTTATTCTATACCTAACTACAAACTAATTCCATTATAAATATATATGACCACATAAAATTTAGTGCAAAAGAACATTACAAAAGTAAGAATTACTGATAATGCTGTGTATAAAACAATATGAAATATAAAAGCTGAAATATATTTTTGCGTATATTACATGTGACATATATTCTGTGTCCTTTTTAAACACTTGACGTACAGAAGAATATTTATACTATTTACTATTCTATTTTAGCTATCCATCACACATGTTTATCAAAAGTTTTCACTTGAAAATGTCAAATGACTTTAGTGATTTTTAATTTTAGGTGTTATTTTTTATTCCTAAGCTTTATAAATTTAACCTGCAGTACCATGAACTTTAATGGAGAGATTACAACTTAGAATGAAGTCAGTTATGCTTCTAGCAAGACAGCTGAATTGTAGCAAGAGAAATTTATGTATTAAAATTACATATATTAGTTTTCTAACAATGAAGGTAGGTTAGGTTCATAAAAGAAGTTAATGGATCTTTAACTTACTTTTAAAAATGAGAGATATCATATTTTTAAAACATAATACAAGGAAATGTAATACGTGCAGAGACTTTTTTTTCGTCTCTCGATCAAATTCAAATATTTTGCCTTTAGGGTTCCACAGAGTCTGGCTAACTTAGGTACTGAAACGTCTTAATCCATGGCCTGCCCCGACCCCCCCCAACTTTACTTACTTTGGGTAACTTCCTGCCCTGAAATTCAGACTGAGCCACAGGCAGAGGATGAGATTATCCTCCTACCTCCACTGCCACTACTGGTGCCGTCCCTGTGCTCCAGCTTTTCTTGGCTTCATTAGCCACCAATGGCCAGTGGCAGGAGCAGGAGGTAGAGCTGGTACCAGGGAACTAGGATGAGATCCTGTCTCTGTCATTGCCCCTTTGTAGCATTCCCCTTTGGAATCTGGTCCTCCCTTGTTCCCCAGGGTCTAGCCTGGTGGTCTTGTTTTCCGTGGCCTGCTCCTCCAGCGGTCCTTGCCTGCTTGGTCTGACACTATGGAAGACAATTTCTCAGGTGGCCTTGATCTCCATGGCACAGTCCTCTGGGCATTCCATCCTTCATGGCTAGGTTCATTGGAGGTTCTATCTCTGGAATTTTTTTTTTTTTTTTTGGAATTTTTATCACTGGGAATCTGGCCCTTGGATGGTTTAGTCTTCCAGAGATCTAGGCCACCATATGCTTCCCAAGTCCCATCACAGATGACATGGTCCTCTGAGATGTCCCATTCTTGTGAACTAACTCTTTGGCGATCAGGCTCTGTTTGGTCTGGCCCTCTGGGAGACTTGTCTTCAATGTGTAGGTCCTCACGGAGTGTGAGTAGCTGTGTCCTGGCCTTTCTGGAACATTAGCCCTAGGTTTGAGGACTTTGGGGGTCTGGCCCTCCAGAAGTTTTGTCAGCTGCACGCAGGTCCCTCCAAAGGTCTGTTCACCACAGTCTGGCTCTTTGGTGCACCTCTTTCCTATGGTCTAGTTATCTGATGCTGTGGGCAGCTGTTCATGGGACCCTGTACTTGGCCCCAGCACTGGTTTTGTCTGTAGTGTCCAGTGACCATCTACCTAAGTCGTGAGTGCCTTCTCTCTCTTGTATTTATTTATTTAATTGAAGTATAGTTGATTTACAATATTATATTAGTTTCAGGTATATGACATAGTGATTCAATATTTTTATAGAATATATTCCACTTAAAGTTACACTGGCTATATTCTCTCCCTTTTAAATTGTTCAAAATCCCAATCTAGAGAATTAACAAAAATCAGACTATTCCTTAAATATCATCTACAGCATGGAGTTAAAAGTCACAGTGTTATAATGAATATGTGGATTTGGTTGGGTATACGCAAAAATTTATTAATTCTCAAGTTTACATCTATTATCCAGGAAGATATACATTTTCATTGTACTCACAACAAAACTTGAATAGTATTCTCAATACTATGAATGCTTTTCGACATTAAGCAATAACTTTTTTTTTAAAAAAAGCAATAACATTTTAAACATTTCCCATTTCTGCACAGTGTGGCACATACAACCTGTACAACAACAGATCTCCAGCCTTATTTATCATCATTTGCCTCAATTCATGAAATGGTCACACGAACATATATTAAATTTCTACATATACTATGGTATTTAAATTGTTCTACCTTAAATCTCCAGTTCTCCTGCTGAGTACACCTGTACAATGTATTGATATTTTTTGCTCATGCTAGGCTCTGAGAAGCTTGAGGGTATAGAAGCTGTTTTACTTGTTTTGTAAATTGCGCCCTATTTTAGCACATTCCTGGTACATTGCAAGCACTTAATAGATGCTTGTTACATTCAAGTAATAAATAGGAATATCTAATACTCTGATCAGGAATGAGGAAAGATTTAATACATCTCCCACTTACAAAGATTTAAAACTCCAGTGAATATGTTAAAAGGCAGTAACCACAGATATTTACATTAACTGAACAAGGTTTAGGAAAAATTTTGGTCTTTTATTTGAGAAAAGCCATAAATGATACTTAAAATTATTTTTACTTTTTATAGATATTTTCTTTACTTTAAAATCTTTAGTTTCCTGAAGTAAATAGTTTCTTTATGAAGCACTTTAAAAATACAAAATTGCCCATATGGCACACAGAGAAAAATAAGCTGAATATAAAAAAATGTTAAAGCCAGTGACATATGACCTACTTAATCTTTGTGCTTCATATGGAGAAGATGGGATGGAATTCAAGATCGTATTTTATTCTCCAGAAGTAGGATGATTAAACACAGTATGTAATCTCATTTCACATGAAATTTCCTTCTTTTATATATGTTGCTAAATGTGTCATATCTGTCAACCGCTATAATTTATCATTTTTATAGGAGTGCTAGAATGAAGTTTAATTGAGACAGTGATTAATATAAGGTTCTAATTATATGTCAAAGTTTTTTTGTGTTTCATACACTCAAAGACTATACATTTGATAAATTGTTATAATTGATAGCATACAGCTCGTGGTTTAAAAGAGAACTATACTATGAGTTTGGTTAAGGAATGAATTTGTGGATTTATCTTGATTCCTTCTTAACAAAATGTAGTAGATTAGCAAAATATAAATTTAAGTTTATTATTTGACTATAAGTATGATGGCATATCACAGAAAATTAAATTTGAAATGGTTTCTTCCTTATAAAAATAATTATGCTCTTTAACAGAGCACCATTTAATGATTAAGAAATAAACATAGGTAAAATAAAATGTGCAAATCAAATATTTCAATGGGAATAATAAACAGCATCAATCATTTTCATTCAATGGGTATATGTACTGTATTAGATAAAATTATTTTTCTGCATGGAGAAATAATTATGTCATCAAATCCCATTTTCACTACTTGTTACACAAGTCTCAGCTTTAAGATGGATTTTTAATAATTTTCTCCATACCACATAACACAACATAGTTTATCCCAATAAAAATTATACTTTTCCTATATAGTGTGATATATTGTCTAGAATATTCTTTAGGTTTTATATACTCTTTAATATAAATTGACCTCAAGGCACTGGTTGTTGGACTCTTAGTATTATTCAGAGGACTAAATGTTCCTTTGTTATTGCTCCTATCTAATTATTAAATCAATGATATTTCCAATTATGTAGTTAAAATTATTGAATATTTATAAATAATTTTCTTCATATTCATTTGCATTTATAATAATTATTCTGGTTACCTGCCATCTTTGAAGGCACTTATCGATACTTTTCGTCCTTACACCATGCTTCCAACTGAAGACTTTCTCATTTTACAGCATGCTCTTTTGGTCATAACTGTCAAACACTAGCCATCACTTGTTATGTTTCGTACAATATTTCATTGTGCTTTTCTGTGTAGATATAGCATAGCATTTACTTCTCATAATGATATTTAAAGGAATTTTTCCACAAAAGGATCCTTCCCATCTGTATCGGTTTTGTATTGCTGTATAACAAAATTACCACCATTTTGTGGACTAACACAACACAAATTATAATCTCATAGTGCTATAGATTAAAAGTTTGGCAGGGGTCAGCTGGGTTCTTAGCTCAGATCTCACAAGTCTGCTGTCAGGGTGTTGGCTAGCACTGTGACTAAGGCCAGGGTCCTATTCCAAGCTTACTGGTTGCTGGTAGAATTTATTTCCTTACCAGTGGTATGACTAAGGTCCCTATTTTCTTGCCAATGATTGATCAGGGATTTTTCATAGTTTTTATAGGCTGCTTGTGGTTCCTTACCATTCTCCTCACCCAAAGGCAGTTCAAAACCTTTCAGCTTAGCTACACCACTTCTCTCAGACTTTCTACTTGGCTTACAAGGAGGGCTATGTAGTATAACATAATCACAGGACCGACTGTCCCATCACCACTGCCATATAGTGTAACCTAATGAAGGAGGCAACTATTCCATCATATCCATAGGTCCCACCTGTACTCATGGGAAGGGGGTGGAAATCTTGGAGCCCATCTTAGAATTCTGCCTAGCATATCTCGTTGAGTGACTCATTTAGGCGATAGTTCAAAACAGGATAGAAAATACAGGAAGAGAAAGAACAGAAGGTTAGAAGATGTGTTTTATTATTTATCACCCTAAGCAGAACTATCTTTACCTGAAAAGAGATATAGTTAATATATTCTTTATATTTTTTTCTCCTTAATTTGGTAAATTGGTTTCTTTTAGGTTAGTAAGTAGGACATTTTTATATTCTATTGTATAAGTTCAATTATAATCAGTGTGCTTCAGATGCTTATTTTTTAAGATGATCACAATTTAATATGAATTTATTTTTAATATAGCATATTTTTTCTTAGTAAGAAATATAGGGTAATGTAAAAAAAATTTTACAAGACCTAATATTTAAGGCTGACTATCACTCAGATGCTCTGAGGCTCAGTTCTTCATAATACAAGGAATACGATGCTGATTCTACAAGGTTGTTTTGAAGATCAAGGAAGTTAATGATGCAACATTCAAAGCGCAGCACCTGATATATAAGCAACATTCAATAAATGTTAGCTAGTATCTTTGCTATTCTACCATATATATTTGATATTATATATTGGTAATATTGATATATATTTATATATATATTATAATGTTTCGTCATGTCATATAAACTCGGAATTTCCATTTTCTCAAAAGAAACAATATATCTAGCTATTTGTTTTGTCTTTCTTAGAGTGTTGTTCAAATAAGAAGATGGATGTGACAATTTACCCATATGTTATTTCAGCCAGATGAGTTAGGGAGTAGCAAGCACCCTTAGATAGGGTTTCCCAGGAATCATAGTGCTGCCAATGGGGTGATCCATTTTCAGCTTGAAACAAGGGAAGAAATGACAGTTTTCACATATGCACAGACATGTGCAATGCTCTTCCAGGGACAAAGCTCAAAACCCTGACAGAGTCTAAGAGAGGTAATCCACTCAAGAGTTGCAGCTCTGAGCTAACACGTCAGTGCTAGAGACAGAACTGGAGCATGATGAGGCAGTCATTGCAATCGACTTGGAAAGAGGGTGAAATGGAAGAATGCCAAGTTTAGTATAGAAATTAATTGAATAAAACTTTTTACCTAAATATAGTTCTTTAAGCAAGTGTATAAACAAAAACTCATAAAAAACTTATGGATAATTATAAGGGCTCTGAAGCAAAGAACAACATCTTCTGAAAGACATTGTGGCTAGAAGAGATAATACACAGTACTGAAAGTAACAATATGTTCAAACTGCAAACTTCTGGTCATTTTGATTAAGTATAATTATTTTTTCCTAGTGACAAAGAAATAACAGAAACTACTGATCCATCTTTAAAAAAATCTTATAGTTCTATGTATCTACATATTGTTAAGAACAGTGATGATTCTGACATTTTACCCTATTTGAAAGTTAACGAGTTAGCCTGCCACAGTTTCAGGGATGCTGGCAGAAGACAGAAAACTACTGAGTCAGGGACAAAGGGCTATATTACATACAGCAATAGAAATAGAGTATCAGCAATTATTCAGGTGCCCAGAGCCTCAGTTCTCAACAGGGCAATGAGAAGAGGGCCAGGTGATGCCCACATATACAGGAGAGGAACTCTTAACTTAGGGAAACAGGATCTTTTATAATAGACAGTAAGTAAACAGGCCCTTTGCTCTGGAGGGAGATAGTATTTCCATAGTGCTGCTGAACAAAGAGAGTCACTACCTCTCCTTATAAGATGTGGAAAACATGAGAGGCATCTGGAGAATTGTTTCCCAACACATGCATAGAGTGTTCTACCACCACAGCATCTGGATTCAATAAATGTTAGACAATTTTCAATCACTTTTAAAAATTCCAAATGAAAGATACCTTTAAGAATTATTATATGAAGATCCTCATATGGGTAGATGCTAATCTAAAAGTTTCAACATTTTTATTGGCTATATATAGTATTATTTTAAAAAGCATTTAATAAGCTACAACATTCTATATATACTTTTGGATAATTTTGTAAATATCTGAAAATAATGAGTCCTCTTTCTTTTCTTCCTTCTTTTCCAAAATATGTCTTGAATCTTACCATTTCTCACCATCTTTACTACTACTACCCTAGAGTCCTAACAACTATCATCTCTCTCTGGATTTAACTAGAGTACTACATTAGACTCCTGTCTGCTTTCCTAGCTTTCTCTCTTGCCTTCCGAACACCTATGTATTCTTCAGTAATAGTCCTTAATACTTCCTTGCACAAAACCTTTTTATGACACTCCTGCTTATATCCAATTGTCAGATTATAGTCACATGAAACTTGGCTGCACTGGGGGCTGGGAAATGCAGTCTTTTATTCAAGATGTTAATATATCCAGCTAAAAATTGTATTGCTATGAATGAAAGGGATAGAAGCTAATAAGGAACAATTAGAAGTTTCTGCCACAGTGTCAGAATAAGAAACAGTACATATTCTTTTTTCCCCATAGATGGACTATGCATAGTTTAATTCAACATATCACACAGGTGTTTTGTCTATTCTAGTTTTTTTTTCCTACTAGTATTTTTGTTCTTCCAGTTTTATTGAGATATAACTGACATGCAGTACTGCATAGGTTTAGGCATAATGATTTGACTTACATACATCATGAAATGATTACCACAAGTTTAGTGAACTCATATAGATATAAAATTTCAAAAATAGAAAAAAGTAATTTTTCCTTTTCATGAGAACTCCTAGGGTTTACTCTTTTAACAACTTTCATATATAACATACAGCTGTGTTAATTATAACAATCATGTTGTACAGTACATCCTTAGTGCTTATTTATCTTATACTGGAAGTCTGTACTTTTTATTCATCCAATTCCTCCTCCCCACACCTCCTGCCTCTAGTGACCACAAGTCTGAACTCTCTCTGTAAGTTTGTTGAAACAGCACATATTCTTGTTTAATATCCGTTTATAAAGATAAAAATATTGTGGTTCTACCAATAAAAAAGGCATGGGGCACAGTCTTATCTATTTACTAATGCCTTCCAAAACACATCTTATAAGCACCTATCATGTTCTAGACATTATATTAGGTGTTAGAAAACATTTAATATGGCTCTCAGGATGCTTATGATTTGGTGGAGAGAAAGAAATAAAAGCGACTAATATACAAAAGTATTTAAATCCTTTTATATTGACACAAACTAATTTGGTCAGATAAATATTATCATTCTTATCTACAGATAAAGAAAAACAACATGATTGCCTTACAGATAGCAATATGCTGGAGCCCACTCAGAGAGCATCAGGAGAGCAAATTGTGCAGTGTGAATTCTCCTCCCAACTCAGCATCTGGTGACTTCATGTTGATACCTTGAAAATGGCTATGTTTGGAGTACTTACACAATGGAAATCAGCAAATTTTTAAAAGCACGGCTTTTTTGTTTTCCAGAACACTAGTTGTTTAACATTTACCAGCTCAAGGCAGTAATTGGCACGCAGACTACTGGAACTAAGGCCTCATTCTTTACATCGCTTTTATGTTGTTGAAAGCACGGCTTTCCAGGCTTTATAAGAATCACCGGGAGATCTTGTTAAGCAGCTGATTCTTATTTCAAACGTTTGGTGGGGCTCAGGATCCCACATTTCTAACAGAATCTTGTTGATACCAATCCTGTTAACCCACAAAATACAAATTACATGATGCAACATTTTTCTTACTTTTCAAAAAAATTTTCAATGTCAGTTTGGTCATCATGTTATTTCAAAATATCATTATTTAGCCATACTTCGGTGGTTTCAATAGGAGGTGAAATTTGTTGCAGTTAAACTATCCTACTTTTCCTCCTGTAATATGGTCGAAATTGATGTCAATCACTTTTCATTGTTAGAAATAAAAATCAGGTGAAGAGGGCGTTTCTGCACTCTACCTTGCTAGTCCTACATTTTGTTATTAGGAAGCAGTCTTATTCTACAAATTACAAAGTTCCATATTTCCAGTTGTCAACTTCTGAAAGCAATGAGTTATAAAGTTTTCTAGTGAGCAGATTGTAAGATGAATGAACCTATTATGCCAGCTTTAATTATAACGATGCCATTAGTTAATTTTGCATTTGTCATTAGCTCTACATCTGGGGAAATAGTGAATAACGTTGATGCTGAGCATGAAATTCTTTATATCTAAGTTATTACAAATCCAAATCTTGTTACAAGAATTTTTAGGACACATCTTAAGTGTCATATTCTTTAAGAAAACAAACAACTTGGATTTGCATTATATTCTCTACTAACTTCTTCATGGGCAAGAATGTATTTTACAAATACAGTATTTAGCAACAAACCCATAATAAAAGTATTTAATACTTTCATAATCTAAAGTTCAAGTTTTTACTTCTGCATCCAGTTTCTTTCTTCAGTTGCTTCTCCTGAAACCTTCTTGTCCCTGGATTCACGAGCAGCATGTAGGACACTCATGTGGCACATTTCTCCTCATCTGGATAATTGTATCTTTTGATATATTTATTTACTATAGTAAATATTCATTTTAGACAAAGAATCAGAGGCCTAATGACAGTCTCTGCATAAATTAATTATTTTGTTTTCTCCTTTAAATTAATTTATTATTAGCACACTATAAAACAAATGGTAAACATATATAATTAAGACATTTAAAGTGAAACAATTTATAAGTGTTATAAGGTTTTAAGGTTTGACATAAACCTTTCTTTATAATGATAAAATCTTTGTATTTTCAGTTTTAAGAACCCCATAGTTTCAAGTAGTTTTCACGGCATATATTCTGATTTTGATTTTATGGTCTCCCCTCATTAGTGGGTCTAAACATGGTAATTTTATAATTTTTCATTTCCACAAAGTAATAATTTCAAAGGTAATATACAATGGGGAGAATTGTTCCAATTGGTAATCAGATAGAACAACTCTTAGAACTGCAATATTTAAAGCTCAATGTAAACCAAACAAACTCAAATATAAAACAGAAAAGAGTGTTGTTTCATCACTGTTTTTCTACAAAATCTTACGTTTATACCTCTTCATGGTTGTTTAGGTGTGTTCATAAAAATATCATCACATATATATGCTCCTCTTAATTTCCAGTATAGTAAACATTCTCCATTTTTTAACTTTAAGACAAATAAAAAACAAAGAATCAGGTAATGAGGGAAGCTTCTATTGTACATAATATCAGAGTTGGAATCTAAAATGTAGGCTTAATCTCTAGTTCCATTCTCTTTCCCATATGTAATGAAGGACTTAAAATATCCACATTTTACATTTACATATTCTAAGGTAATACTGCTGCTCAGCATTATTACAAAAAAAGTAAGAGTGTCTTTTATATAATAAAGCTTCCTGGGATTTATTGAAGTCCCAGGAATTGGCCATACATGAATCGAGAAATCAAAAGTTTGAGCCCTTTCTTACATTTTCATCTTCATTTCCTAGTCTTCCACTTGCATTCTAGAATCCAGCCTTCTTGAACTACTCATACTTTTCCAAATGTGTAATGCCTTCACTCAACTGGCATTTAAAATATTATCATTGAATGAATACTTGGCTAGGTGAATAAATGAGTGCCAGCTGTGATCTATGACGACTTTAATATTGTGTGTTGCTAGAAAATAAATATCATCTGAACTGTTGGATCTAAAAGGATGCCTAAAAGTTTCAGGTAAACTAGAATTCTCAGGATTTCCTCTCTATTTGCATTTTTACCTCTTTTATTTTTTTAAAAAAATAGGAAGTTGTCTCCATTTTTGACATATAAAACTTCAATTATGCCTCTCCATCTTTGACCAGATGCTGAGTACTAGTATTTAATGTTGTAAGGGTAAATCTAAATCCAAACTTAAAACTCTTGTAATATAATAGCCTTTCCCATAGCCAAATTCATTTTTATGTTAATGGGGTATTTTGTTGAAACTAATGGATCATTAGTCTCCTGTGAACAGAAGGTTCTAGTAGCAGTCTTCACAAATGATTTGAATTTAGGTGTGATGTTTGAATATTATAAGCTGTATTTATGGTAGCTTTATAAAATTTGGAGTGAATTATGGACTGCTGGGACTAGCTGTACTCTGGGAACATTTTCAGTGAATGTATATCTAGAGTTCTTACAATTTTGCTTCATCTTTTGAGTTCAGGTTTCATTCTTTTTCCTTAAAGGACTAAAATTTTAAAAGATTCTGAAATATTTTCTATATTTTAACTAATTCTCCAGTTGTGCACAAAGAGCATTCAGAAAGTTCAAGAAGGATGAAATTATTAGAGTTAGCTTTTAGTTATTTTATTTTCACATTAGATGAAAATAGGAACACAGGCTAGAGTTAGTAAGGCTCCTTGGTTTTCTAGTTAAAAATTAAGAAAACAATATTTAATTTATTAATAATTATGATTCAATTTAATTTATTTTAGCACTTAAGCAGTGAGATCAAGGAGAAAGCTCACTGAAATTCCATAGACATTTGAAAAGTTCACTGGACAAATAGTCAATGGTATGTATATACTTTTGTCAGAAATTTTTTAAAAAAATTTAAGTCAGACTGGATAGCAGAGGCCCTGCTCCACCAAGTTTCATGATCCTCAAAAAGTTAAATGTTTCTCACCTTCAGATGTAAAAAGAAGAGACCTAACTAAATAGTTTCAAAAATATCCTCCAGATATTTATTCCTATGAACTTTAATAGTAAGGGGAAGAAAGGCAGATTGTTTTTCCAGCTTTATTGAGGTCTGATTGACAAATAAAAATTATATATATTTAAGGTGTATAATCGGATATTTAGATATTTGTATACATTGTGAAATGATTACCACATTCAAGCTAATTAACATATCTATCAGGGAAAGGTAAATTATTGTATGTGCCAAACTTTTTGTAAAAGATGGGAGAAAAGCGTTTAAGTGTCATGGGATTGAGGAGATTGTTCATTTTAAGAGGAATAATGGACAATTTCAAGAAATTATAAGTGCTTAATCATGGTGGGTAGTATCAGGATAAGGAGGAGAGGGCCCCAAAGCAAGAATCAAGTTATCACTGAGCAAACAGGTTGGAAAATGTACACATGAAGTCAACCAGGCCGTGGACAACTGTGTCATATTCAGGATATTAAAAAGGATTTTGTTTTCTGAATAGCTGTGTCAGTAGGGCGTCTGTAGGTCAAAAGTGGGTCAAGTATATGGAAAGTTATGATATCTAACTGTAGAGGAACAGGTCACTTCAGGCATAAGGAAAGAATTGAAGGTTTTTTTTTTTTTAATTTCAGCTTTATTGAGGTATAATTGACAAATAAAATTGTAAGAATTATATCTAGAAGAAAAATCATGTAACTAGATCCTAGGATCAGAGACAGGGGTGGCACATAAACTGGCAAAGCAAGGACACATAAATTTCAGTCCACACACAGGAGCTAAATGCACTTCCTAGCTTTCTTTGTATATGGGGATAAGTTCTGGAAGGCCTGGTTTGCTTCAGTTGAAAAATAGTGTTTTCAGAACATGATGCAAGAATCATAACCTGTGAAAATCCCTCACAGAAAGGAAGAGATGAGGTAGAGAGAAAAGAAAGAGTTGAATAAAGATGAGCAAATGGACCATTTAGAGTAGGAGAAAAATACGAATAGTAGATGATTAAATATTCTCAAGAGAAATTGTTTTAAAGTTAGAAAGTGAGGTAGGGAAAAAATAGAGAATTACACAGTAGTGAAGTACAAAAGAAAAAATAACCTTAAAATTGATTTTAAGGCAGAAAAATATGAAAAGAATATAAATTGTCCTTGGCTAATGAGAAAATCACAGTCCAATCTATACAAGTGGAGGGATGATAGAGCAGAAAGGAAAGCTTGACATAGAATTGATAAGAAAAAAATCAATTGATTTTGTCAACTGATCTGTTCTAATGTCCTCAGCAATCCATACTGAGAGGGCCACTGAACTATCAGGTGTATCACCCTAGGAGCAATGTAAATCCTGGTTTGGGAAATGTTACATGATAGTTCTGGCCTATGCATTGGTTTAGTTCATATGTGGACCTACACTCTGTGCTTTACTTTTAGTTTAACATCCATATTATTGATCTGTGTTCTTGTTATGAGAACTAAGTTCCTATTCTATTGGGAGTCAAGCAGTACACTTGTTTCTTATGCCTCTCGTTAAATGGAATGCCTTTTCAATTCTCTGTTTACCTGTCTGCTTGAATTTTTACTACTGGGGCTTCCAGAATCTTTTGATACAGTATAGGGAGCTAGTGTCAAATTCAGATACTGGCCTTTTTTAGTTTGGTCTGCCCACCACGCTTGGAATTCTTAATCTGCAATATATCTCTATGTGATATTTATGGTTTTGAGGAACAGAACCTAACATTTTAGTAAAAGATATACTTGGAAATGTAATAATTTTCTCTTAGAGGCTCTCCCCAAATCTATGAGTTTGATATAAAAATGAAATCTTGCTAGTCATAGGAGAGAATGTCATGGAGAGTAGACAAAATTTGGAGATGAAAATGGTGGTTTCTTTTTTCTTTGCTCTGTTGAGTTTGAGTTTGTGGTAGAACATCCCATCTGTATAAGAAATAGAGATATTTGCAAGTTTTCTGAATGTGAAATACTGAAGAAAAGGAAAAGAAGGTGAAAAAGATTTTCATAAAATTATAAAAAATTAAAGAGGTCTAAATTGACATTTGTTTAGTATTTTTTCCATAGAATCACAACTTCACGTGCATGTACACTTAGGGAAAAAAACAGAGAGAAAGAATTGTTAATATTTTGTGGATCATTCTTTGTTATTGGTGATATATTAAGAGTGACACATGCTGTGAAAACCAATGTTCCAGATATTGGTTTATAGTTTATGGGTATTGGTTCCATCAGGGAGAAATTAGAGATTATCAATTTTGAAAATTGGACAGAGTCAGAGAAGAAAAGATAACTAAGAGGTAAGGAATTTGTAGAAATTAGATAGACAGTTTTCAAGAACTCATGAATGTTCTTTGGATAGCTGATCAGATCTTTAAGGATTTGTTTTGTCTCAGATATAATAGCAGCAGTATGAAAGAAGATAAAAAGAGTAAATTGCACTTTGTGGTATCTGTGAGAAATTTAACTAAAATATTTGAACATAATATAGTAAGTGCTGATTAGGTACCAAATTTCTCTGAAGGAGTATTTGGTCAGACCATGCCTGAATTATTTTATGTACACACTTATGAAATTCATGGGAGTTCTGAGGGAAAAGTACAAAATTTATTTTTCAATTTTTATGAAGACATCAAAACTCTGTTAAATGAATCAGGGCAATGGTCAGATTATAGGGAAATGAGACCACTAAAACCGATGCATTTTTACCTCTTAATTCCCTGACAAGTCTCTAGCACAGGGGTCAAAAATCTATGTCATATTAGTTTATCTAAATAAACATTTCCAAATACCCTAGAAATTTCCATAAGGGAAGTGTTTTTGGATATTAGATTATTTAAGTTATTTAAATTAGTATTTTTATAATAGGTTATTTAACATGGCTAAAAGATGGAAATCCCAAAGCAAATACCGACTTAGGAATTTATCTAACTTTAAGACATTACATATAAGAAGAACTTTTTTTTTTTCCTAATGAAGAACATAATACTAACTTTATTATTTTTTCCTGTGCTTTCTTTAAAAGGAGCAAGTGAAAGTTAAGGAGAGAGAAATCTATGTATCTCATACCACTCTTCTTTGGACTTAAGAATTCTGTGTACTCAGTTTGAGGTCTAGAGTAAAGGCCTGGAACATTTCAATCAATTCAGTTTGAATTTATCCTCAAATTTATTTATTTATTTTTTGATGTTCTAAAAATATATTTTTTATTTTATTTTTTTAAATTTTTATTTTATATTGGAGTATAGCCGATTAACAATGTTGTGATAGTTTCAGGTGCACAGCAAGGCAACTCAGCCATACACATACATGTATCCATTCTCTCCCAAACTCCTCTCCCATCCAGGCTGCCACATAACATTGAACAGAGTCCCTGGTGCTATACAGTAGGTCCTTGTTGCTTATCCATTTTAAATATAGCAGTGTGTACATGTCGATCCCAAACTCCCTAACTATCCCTTCCCCTGACGCTTCCCCCCGGTAACCATAAGTTCGTTCTCTAAGTCTATGAGTCTGTTTCTGTTTTGTAAATAAGTTCATTTGTATCATTTCTTTTTACATTCCGCATATAAGGGATATCATACAATATTTCTCTCTCTCTGTCTGACTCACTTTACTCAGTATGACTATCTCTAGGTCCATCCATGTTGCTGTAAATGGCATTATTTCAATCTCTTTAATGGCTGAGTAACATTCCATTGTATATATGTACCACTTCTTCTTTATCCATTCCTCTGTTGATGGACATTTATGTTACTTCCATGTCTTGGCTATTGTAAACAGTGCTGCAATGAACACTGGGGTGCATGTATCCTTTCAGACCATGTTTTTCTCTGGGTATATGCCCAGGAGTGGGATTGCAAGATCATATGGTAGCTCTATTTTTAGTTTTTTAAGGAACCTCCATACTGTTCTCCATAGTGGCTGTACCAATTTACATTCCCACCAACAGTATAGGAGGGTTCCCTTCTCTCCATACCTTCTCCAGCATTTATTGTTTGTTGATTTTTTGATGATAGCCATTTTGACTGGTGTGAGGTGATATCTCATTACAGTTTTGATTTTCATTTCTCTAATAATTAGCAACATTGAACATCTTTTCATGTGCCTCTTGGCCATCTGTATTTCTTCTTTGGAGAAATGTCTATTTAGGTCTTCTGCCCATTTTTTGATTGGGTTGTTTGCCTCATGAGCTGTTTGTAAATTTTGGAGACTAATCCCTTGTTGGTAACATCATTTGCAAATATTTTCTCTCAATCTGTGGGTTGTCTTTTTGTTTTGTTTATGGTTTCCTTTGCTGTGCAAAAGCTTTTGAGTTTAATTAAGTCCATTTGTTTATTTTTGTTTTTATTTCCATTATTCTGGGAGATGGATCAAAACAGATATTGCTGCGATTTATGTCAGAGAATGTTCTGCCTATGTTTTCCTCTAGGAGTTTTATAGTGTCAGGTCTCACATTTAGGTCTTTAATCCATTTTGAGCTTATTTCTGTGTATGGTGTTAAAGAATGATCTGATTTCATTGTTTTACCTGTAACTGTTCAATTTCCCCAGCACCATTTGTTGAAAAGGCTGCCTTTCCACCATTGTGTAGCCTTGCCTCCTTTGTTGTAGATTAACTGACCATAAGTGTATGGGTTTATTTCTGGGCTTTCTATCCCATTCCATTGATCTGTATTTCTATTTTTGTGCCAGTACCATACTGTTTTGATGACTATAGCTTTGTAGTATAGTCTGAAGTCAGGGAGCCTGATTCCTCCAGCTCTGTTTTTCTTTCTCAAGATTGTTTTGGATATTCAGGGTCTTTTGTGCCTCCATGAAAATTTTAAGATCTTTTTGTTCTAGTTCTGTGAAAAATACCATTGGTAATTTGATAGGGATTGCATTGATTCTGTAGATTGCTTTGGGTAGTATAGTCATTTTTACAATATTGATTCCTCCAATCCACGAACATGGTATATCTTTCCATCTGTTTGTGTCTTCTTTGATTTCTTTCACCAGCATCTTACAGTTTTTGGAGTACAGGTCTTTTGTATCCTTAGGTAGGTTTATTCCTAGGTATTTTATTCTTTTTAAAGCGATCTCAAATTTACTTTTACTTATGGAATAATTTGTGATTTCTACTATTTCTGTTTGTCTCTCAATTATCATAAGTCTATCATAAGTACACTATCATTATCATAAGGCACTGATAATCACAGAATTAATGACTCTAGTTATTAAAGAAAAAGAACTATCCATTTAGAGACTTAAAAATAATGCAAGTTCCACAAGATAGGAAGCATGCCTAATTCACTGTTAATTCTCAATCACATTTTGCACGTAGTAGATATTGAAAGATTCTATTTATTCTTCATGTACTCTTCTGTAAACAGTATTTAAAAAAAAAATTCTGTTAGCTTAATTCCTAGCTGGTAGCCCCTCTACAAGGGTACAATTTTCACACTTTCCTAAAGTTATATAATTTGTATTTTATTTATTTTTAATACTCAATTGTGACCATATTAAATATGGTTATTTCCTCTGTTGGTTGGATGCCAATCTCTTCATTTTTGCTATGATGTTATAAGCAATGTTTTCTCACCTAGTGGTTTTTATCCCAGTAAACAAGGGCATTAAACTCTGTGATATTTGGTAGTTCCTGTTTGAAACCTCCATGTTCCTCTTCTGCCATATCCAATCCATAATATTCATCTATATCTTAAAAAGCTTTGAATGCATTCTCTGCATTTTTTTCTATATTTATTTCATCAAATGACTGATGTGTTTGAACCCATGTCTACCACCTCTCCTCCAGCCTGCCACTTTTATATACCCTCTCTTCTTTTAAATCCAAACTCTACTACGCATAAAATGGGATATCTTATAAATGCAAATCTGTTTGTGCCACTTCCAAGTCTAAACTATCAATAATTTCCCATCAGTTTCAGCATTAAAACCAAAAATACTTAAGTGGGACTGGAACTCCCTATAAGATCTCATTACTGTGAGCTGATTTTCTTCTCCAGCTTCCTGTATTATATCTGTTCTGCTCTTTTTCTATAGTTCTCTTGAAAGAACAACATTCCCTTCAATGTCAGAACGTGCTGTACTCACTATAGTGACCACAAACTCAGGTCTGCAACAGTATATCTCTCTTTGTTTGAAATCTATTAAATTTAAAAACTGTATAAACCCTCCTTTTCAGTGACAGGCAGAATCGAAACTTTGGAATTTTTATCCCATCTCCACTACCTGCTGCAGGGGGTTTGGGTGAAGATGTCAGAAAGGAATTCTCAGGAATATAATTATATCTAATCATCCTTTACTACTCTGACATTCCCTGACACTAGCCCAGAAAACTGCTATTCTGGTCTATTTTACTTTCTTCTGTATACCTAGTACCTAAGAACAGGACATAGCATAGGGCCTAATATGTAGTTATTTGTTAGATAAGTAAAAGTGTTTATGTTTATCAATTAATTTATTTTATGTCTTTAAGCTAAGTCCACACCTCTTCCTGAATTAGTCTGTTTCTGCATATGTGTATAAAATTATAGCCCTGTTTTCTAGTGGATCACGAGCCCATCCTTCCTATAAACTAGTTTTTAAATTATTGCTTTCTTTCTTCAATACTATTGTCATAGATTAGTTCTGCTTTTTCTAGGAACAAGATCCACAAAGACCTACCCATACTTAAGGTAAGTGTAGTCACATCAAATACTTTAAAGCCCGGGAAAATAATGTAACTGGGCAACAGTAAAGAGCATTAGGTAATGAGAGAATTCATGCATGACGCAAAGGCAGTCAAATTCAATTTGAAAATGCTCTTTCAAACAAAAGTCTTCAGGCCAAACTCTGCCTATCTACCACGAGATTTTCACTGTTGAAAAGCTTTGATAGCCTGCTGGTGTAAATATTTTCACCTTACTGTAATTTGATTTAAAAAATATAAAAAATCACAACGAAGAACAGATTACATCCAGTGTAGTCCCTGTTTCAATAAATATCTAAAACTCAAGAGGAGTCATATAGCTGTCATCTAAGACTTTCTTCAGAGACCATCTTTCCAAATATTAAATGGGACCTTCTTGGAAGGACATATAGATCTCAAATGTTTCCATGCCAAACACCCACTGTCCTTTAGTTAGACTGTCTAAGATTTTACCATTTTCACAGAGTATACCTTAATACATGATATAAATAATTTGTTCATTTTTTAATAAAGAGCACTGTCAGTTAAGCTGACATTTTCAGCAATTGCAATTACATTTATTTTATTATTTTTCAGTGTTTTTTTTTTACATTAAGACTTTTTTTTTTTAGAGAAGTATAAGGTTTACAGCAAAATTAAGGGGAAGGTACGGAGACTATCCTTAAACCCCCTACTGTTTAAACAATTAAAGAATTTTTTGAACATCATATATTAAAAATAATTATGGTTAAAAATTCATTTCTTCAACATGGAGCTATATAAACAAAAATAATTCTAAACATTAAAACAAATTAGCATTAATTTTAATCTAAATTACTTTCCTTATAATTATTTTCCAGATTATTATCTTTGTAATATGGTACACATGAGGTAGATACATTATGCTTTGTCATTATTTTTAAGCATTGTGTACAGCACTTTTCCTGAAGATCCCAGTTCAAAACAGCAACCAATTGCTTCATTATTTCATCACCACTTATGAGATATATGACATTTTTAATAAATCAGCTAATTCATAGGTCCAAATAATACTAGAATAAATTAGATTTCTGAAATTTTATTCTATGAATGTCTCCCAAGAGTCAGATGCAATGTGGTTCCCTACTTAAATATTGTTTTAAATGTTTTTAAAAACATGGTTCTGACTGTTGCCTCAATCTCCCACATTATCAGATACGTGCAAAAGATAATATGATCTATCTTAAGAAGATTCCTGTCATTTGCAAGCAGTAGAAATGTTACCGTAGGTTTTATTATATTTCAATTAGATCACTGGCTATTATTATAAGAAGTTAATGTACAACTCTCCCAATGTAGCTGCTATTGTTTGAACTCTTTTATATTATTAACAGAAGGTATAAAATAATATGCATTGCTAGTAAGTTAGTTAAGAACTTGTTTCTAAAACAGGGAGGTAACAATCCAATAGGGTAATTTTTAAATCCATAAAGAATAACCCCCAAATCATAAATGGTGCTTATGGAAATTTTCTTCTCATAAAAGCAACCAGAACCCTGAAAAATTTGTTAAAATTGCTTTCAGCACTCTACCAAAAGCTTGCAGCAATCCAAGGAGAGTTTATTCAAGAAAAATGATTTAATGTCATTAAGAATAATAGTTTTGTGATGGATTACATTGCCCCTATTCCTTTCCCCACTTTTCAGATGTATAATAGCCTTGAAAACTAGCAGCCCCACTACCACAGCAACTGTAAAAACTTGCAACCATAAAAACAAGCTACCTAACAGACACTGAAAAAGGCAGATCAGGTGTGGAGTTCATCAGAAAGCTCCATTCCTGGAAAACTGTCACTATTTAAACTGTCTTTGACCTGACCCAGAGCTTCTCAAGTGAGAACAGCCTATTCTCCACAGCTTTTATCAAAGGGGAAATATTTTTGAAAAGGCAATTGTTTAACGTAAGAGCTGCTGCAAGAAGTGATATCAGTTAGTGCAGACAAGAGTCTGACCAAAAAACATCTCATCTAGGGAATGAGACATCCACAGAAGGCTTTAAAAACATCTAACATATTCCCAGAGACTTGGAAGACCACGTACATTTGCAGGGCTGTGTTCATGCCCAGGAAAGACCTGAGAAAACATGAAACTCTACTTACTGACCTCTCTAAGCGGGACGCGAAGGGGAAGGAAAAATTGCAAATTGCAGGAACCTTGCATGTGTGCCCCAGCACACAAACAGAGCCTCTCAGGAAATGTCAAAGATATGTTGGTTCAAGGCATTAAAAAAAAAACAGCCATCAAATCATTAGCCAAGTGCTGAGCTAACTGAGCAGACTTCTGTGGCCACACACAACAGGGGATAGAGACTTTAAAAATTAAACTAACCAACCAGGAATGTATGGCACATAAACAGGGGAAAAAAGTGGTCAATAGAAACAGTATCTGAGAAAGCCCCAGATACTTGAAGTACTAGCCAAAAACTTTAAGTCAATTATTATACAAATGCTTAAGAAGTAAACAATATCTAAAGAACTAAAGAGAAGTATGAGAATGATTTCTTACCAAATAGAAAGTAGCAATAAAGAGATAGAAATATTAAAAAGAATCAAAATAGAAATTCTGGAGTTGAAAAGTACAACTGAAATGAAAAATTTACTAGAGAGGCATAACAGGAGATTTAAGTTGGCAGGAGACAGAATTAGTGAACTAAATGATAGATCAACTGAGATTTTCCAGTCCAAGAACCAGAAACAAAAATGAATGACTAGCACCTCAGACATCTGTAGCACAAAATCAAATGTATTAATATAAATCATAATGGGAATCCTGGAAGGAGAAGAGAGAGAGAGATAGAAAGAATATTTGAATAAATAAATGGGAAAAAATATTTTTCTGGATTTTATGAAAAACATTAATCTAGACATTCACCTAGACACATCACAGTCAAATTGTCAAAAGCCTAAAAGAAGGAGAGAAACGTGAACGCACAAGAGAAAACTCATCATACACAAGAGATCGTCAACAAGGTTAACTGTTGACTTCACATCAGAAACCATGGAGGTCAAAAGCAGGGGTGAAACATGTTCAAAGTGTTGAAAGTAATACTGTCAACCAAGACTTCTATATCTTTCAAAAATAAAGGAGAAGATATGGGGATACATGTATATGTATAGCTGATTCACTTTGTTATAAAGCAGAAAGTAACACACCATTGTAAAGCAATTATACTCTAATAAAGATGTTAAAGAAAATAAAGGAGAAATTACTATATTCCTAGATAAACCAAAACTGAGAGAATTTGTCATGAGCAGTACTGTCTCACAGGAATACTAAAGGAAGTCCTTCAGGTTGAAAAACAATGACATTAGAAAGTAACTCAAATCCACACAAAGAAGTAGAAAGTGTCACTAAAGTTCATTACATACACAATATAAAATACAGTATAAATGTATTTTTGTTTGTAATTCTTTTATTCTCCTATCTGAATTTAAAAAAACAACTGCATAAAGCAATAATTATAAAACTGTTGATGGGCTCATAATGTATGAATATGTATTTGTATGACAATGACAGCAGAAAGGAGAGTGGAGAGAGTGGAACTTTACTGAAGGACATCTTTTGTATACTACTGAAAATAAATTGGTATTAATCCTAATTAAATTATTTTAAATTAATATGTTAATGTAATCTGCAAAAAGCACTAAGAAAACAACACAAAATATAAAGTAAAATAAAAAAAACAAAGGAATTAAAGTGGTACATTAGAAAATATATATTTAGCACAAAAGAAAGCAGTGATGGAAGACTAGAGAGATGATATAACGGATATAGAAAACAAACATCAAAGTGGCAGACAGATGGTAACTTCTCAGTAGTTCCATTAAATATAAATGGATTAAACACTCCAAAAGGCAAAGACCGGCAGAATGAATTAAAAAACTAATCCAACTCTATGCTGTCCACAAGAGAAAAATAGGGTGAATGTAAAAGAACAGAAAAATACATGCTATGCAAACAGTAACAAAGAGAGAGCTAGAATGGCTACACTAATATCAGACAAAATGGACTTTAAGACAAAAAAATGTTACTACAGATAAAGGACATTTTATAATGATAAAAGGGCCAATGCATCAGAAAGACTTAATTATAAATATACATGCCCCTAGAAACAGAGGCCAAAACTACAGGAAGCAAAAATTGACAGAAGTGAAGGGGATAATGGATCATTCAACAATAGCTGGTGACTTTAATGTCCCATTTTCAATAATGGACAAACCAACTAGGCAAAAGATGAATAAGGAAATAGAAGACTTGAACAACACTATATACCAGTTAAACTTGATAGGTATGTATGGAACACTCTACCCAATGACAGAAGATATAAAACATTCCAGATATAAACCTTTATATTTATGATCAATTCAAGAAGGCTGACAAGACAATTCAATGAAGAAAGAACAGTCTTTTCAAAAATGGTGCTAGGACAACTGGATATCCACATTCCATAAAATGAACCTTGATTACTACCTCACACTATACAGAAAATTAAAACAAAATGGGTTATAGACCTAAATGTAAGACTAAAACTACAAAACTCTTGGATGAAAGTGGGGGTAAATATCTTTGACTTTGGGTTAGGCATTAGCTTATTACATATGATACCAAAAGCATAAGTACTTATATCTAGATTATATAAAAAAATTCTTACAACTCAACAATAAAAATACAAATAACTCAATTTTAAAATGGGCAAAGTTTTCAATAGCCAGTCTATAAAGCAGGTAGTAAAATGGCCGACTAGCACATTAAAAAATGTTCAACATCAACAGTCAATGGGGAAATGTAAATCAAAACCACACAAGAACACATCGGTAGAATGGCTAAATAAAAAAGACTAACAATAGTCAGTGTTGGCAAGGATATGGAGAAATTGGAACCCTGTACATTGCTGATGGCTATGTAAAATATAACAGCCACTTTGGCAAATTGTTTGACACTTGTTCAAAATGATTGACATGGAGTTACCTTACAAATCCAGGAATTTCACTCGTAGGTATATATCCAAAAGAATAGAAGACAGGTATTTAAACAGAAACACAAATGGTCATCGCAGTACAATTCAGCAATAGCCAAAATGTGGAAACAACCCAAATGATCACCAAGTGATGACTGGATGTTTTAAAAAGTAGTATAACCATACAATGAAATATTATTCAGCAATCAAAATAAGTGAAACACTGATACTTGCTACAACATGCATGAACCTAGAAAACCTGAAAACAGAAGACTACATACTGTATTATTTCTTTTATAAAATATCCAGAATAGACAATCCTATAGAAATAGGATGTAGGTAAGTAGTTGACAGAGAATAAGAGAAGATGGGAATGGGAATTGATCACTAATGAGCTGGGATTTCTTTTGGGGGTAATTAACATTCTGAAATTAGACAGTAGTGATATTTGCATAACTGTGATTATATTAAAAACCACTGAATTTTACATTTTAACAGGATGGTGTGTATGTCATATGAATCATATCCCAATGAAAGTGTTATTAAAGAAAAAAAAGCAGCAGATAAGTAATTTTATATCAAATACATTTTTTTCCTCCTTCAGCCCTAGGTAGAAGTTAATATATATCACGTCTGTGGTTTATAGAGATAAAGAAATATGCAAAATAAAATTGAAAACAGAGAAATAAAATAAAAATATACAAATGAAAAATCACTTTAATCACCTTTTAAATTCATGCAAATCTATTATAGGTTTCAGCAAATTTGTCTTCTATTTATTTATGTTTGAATATCACAACTTTTTAAATAGGCTGTGAAAGTCTCTGGGATATTTCAACAACGTTTACAGAAAGAGAGAAATCTTTTCATTTGTTTCTCCTGAAAATCATTTTGTAACTGGTTAGGTAATAAAGGCTTGAGAATCCTGAGAATTTGCATTACATTCTTGGTATAATCTATGCACTCCTAGAAATTTCCAATTTAATAGAGAGAAACACACCTCACACATAGTATAATTTTACATCTTGGAATAAGGAAAGTATGCATGTAAACATTTCATATTTAAACTACATATATGAAATGTATTCCCTTGTTACCACAAATCTGCATCAAAAAATCAATTAATTTCCTTAGAACATTCAAAAGGACCTCAAATTTCATTCCGTTACCTAAAGATGAGTTCTCACAAGAGAGAAGTGTTGTTAGTTACATAGTAGAAGCAGACCACAGTGTGACAGAGATCTAATCACTTGTTTTTACTATTGTATTATTATGATTTCTGACTTTCAGATTGGTGAATTTCAGCCATTCTGGCAGCTGTCCACAGAAATTTCAGTCACTTATTGTAAGTAGTTACATGCTGCAAGGCACAGAGGTAATACATAGCTAACAGATAACAGTAAATTGAAAACAGTAAATGACTCCTCAGCTTCTGAAACAATATCTGATAAGTTAGAGAAACAAATAAAAAGAACTCCATCATACTAATATTTTAAATGTCCCTAAACAACAAGGCTAACTATAATATGTTGATTTTCTTTTAATAAAAGTAACATATGGCTTCTTAATATATTTACATTAATCATTTAGTTTTCATAATTGTTTTTGTATTAAATTTTAAATATCTTTTTCACTTTAAATTCATAATGTAGTTATTCAACCTTAAGCAAAAGTTCAAACTATTTTCTTTCAAAATATAATGGTATTAATACTTTTAGTATAATACATATTTTACCTATCTAAAATTGTGTATATATACTTAGTTATTGTTCACATAAATGGTTATCCTGCTTACCAAATCTAGTATTCAGTGCACATCAGGACCTATCAGAAAGAAAAAAAAAGTAGCACTTTTCTGGTGTCAGCATGGATGCTTTTCTGAAAAAGTCAGTGATGTGTGTCAGAGGACAGGATAGGATCTTCCCACTCAAATTTTATTTTCCCTCTTGAAGTGACATCCATTCTTTGGAATTTCTAATACTTAATGCCTTAGGAGCAACCTCTTTTATTGAGAGATTTTAAAGTGTTTTTCCTTCTGAAAATTGTACTTCCTCACTCCCATTTTGCAACTTACCTTTTTTGTACTTGATATATTCTTTTTTTAGCAAAGACTCTAGGCAACCAAATACCTGACATTTACAAAGAGCATTCAAACAATTAATCAGGACAATTCCATATTAAATATATAATCTAGTGTAAAATCTAATGTTTTTCTTATTTAAGATTCTACAAATTCATTTTGTGAGAAGATATTTGTGATAAAATAGGTCAACTATTATTATTTGCTCTTATCTCTTCAGAGGCCCACTGCTAGGTGCCTTATATATGTGCTAGGCATGGAGCTCATTCCACAGGCTCGGGTTTTGCTACTGCTGCCACTGATGGGGCAAAAACTTAATTTAGTTCCTTTATTGACATTTTCACCAGGTTTTTCAGAGGATAGGGATAATCTTGATATCTTTTCTTCTAGTTATTCTTATTTGAGACTAGAAAAGTCTCAGCATTTCAGAATATTTTCTGCTTCTATTTTGGTCACCCTTCCTAGAATCTTTAAAGAGAATACAAACTACTTGAATGAAGGAAAGAAAAAAGAAGAAATAAAAGGAGAAAAAGAAAAACAATATAGGTAATATATTAAAAATATGATTCTATCATATATATTATCTGATTTGTTCCTCTCAACAACCCCTTTGATATGTTTTATTATCCACAATTTCCAGGTGAAGAAATAGACTTGAAGAGATTAACTCACTTGAAACCAAAAAGAAAAGAGGCAAAAACTAATCACAAATAAATGATACAAATTTGATCTTACTACAAAGCCTCTACATTTTGTAATTCACACGTATCAGTTTTTCTTGGAAGAATAATTTTGAAACGAAGATACTATTTAGGAGAATGTAGCTCATTAGATCATCTGTTCATGTTTCAACATATGAACAAATAAATGAGGTTACATTTGATACACATATTTGAATGTAGGAATTTTGTTTAATAATACACTTATTTGACATATAATTTTACATTTAATTAGAAGATACAAGAGAAATAACTATGTTAATTATTGATGTGAAACTATGTTAATTATTAATGCAGAATACTCTTAGAAATTGTCATAGAAAATCCACACTATAGCCAGACTTGGCCTTTATCCTTTTCAGGGTTACATACATTTCTCACCCTTTCAACACCTTTTCTTCTTAATAATAATACAGTAATAATAAAAACTTTTACTTCTTTAAAGGTGGAATATTTGAAATTTATGGCTATAAGCTTATTTTACAAACTGCAAAATATTAAAATGTTTCCTCTAATTGCATAATGTCACAATTTTAATAAGGAAGATTTATCCGGTATATAAATAAATACTGCTTTTATACCCCCAAAACTACTCAGAGACGCTTATTGGTTTATGCCTTATTCGAAAACTCCATTTCTTACTCACAATGGAATGTTTAAGGTATCAGAATGACTGGGTGAATTAGAGCTGAAAACCATTCTAGGGACTAAGGCAAATTTAGAAGATTTAACCTGAAGCTTATATTAAATATTAAATATTTTAGTCATCATTCTCAACTGGGTTTACAAATACTGGCTCTTTCAAAAAGTCTCCACTTTCATCATATTCTGATTCCCAAATCTAATGCTTCCCCATGCACAACAATAAAATATCTTTAGATAGGAATATCCTCAAATTTCCATCATTAAATCAATGAAACACTTACCATTTGTTGTCAGTCCTCTGCTCTTTCTTTTTTGCTAAAAGAGGGAATTTATATTTGTTATTTACATTGTTTAAAACATTTCAGAATCAGCTCCCCTACCCCCCAAAAGATTGCCAAGTGGAATTTTGATTGGAATTTCATTAAATAGGTAAATCAATTTAGGATAACTAACTGTTTTACTGAAATGAGTTTTCCAATCCAAGAACATGTTATATCCCACCATTATTTAAAATTTTTTCTCACTGACACTGTAGAGTTTTTTGAACAACTTAGACATCTTCATTGTACACTAGGTTTTCTATGAATAATACATGTTCTACTTCTTCCTTTCCAATCTTTATATCTTGTCCCAGTTACTAATGTTGTGTAAAAAAAGCATTTTTTTTTTCTAAGTCCAAGATGTCTCAGTTCTCTGTAAGGGCACCCTGCTACCTCAGGCAGGGTTCTCCCAGGGAACAAGGCTGAGAGTTGACGCTAGCTGCCAACTGTGCGCTCAGCCGGGCGAGCGCCCGCACATGGCCGCTCCAGCGTGACCGCTCAGGGTACTAGACTTCTAACATGGCAGCCAGGCAGCCAAATGGTCAGTCAACAAAGTAGAAGTTACACTATCTTTTGTGTTCTAGCCTCAGAAATCACTAAGCATCCTTTCTGCCTCATTCTATCGTTTACAAGCCAGTCGCAAACCTGCCCAGATTTAAGCGTAGGGGACACTGACTTTACCTCTTATTGAGGGGCACCTACTAATTTGCTGTCATATTTAAGACTCTCTCAGTCTACAATCTGGCCCCGAATTATTTACATTGCTCCAACATGCAAATTGCACTCACTCCCTAAAGGACGCCATGAGTCTCCATTATTATATTATTAGTCTCAGCTGTGATGTTCACAATCTTGACATTTGTATCAAGTGGTCTTGAAGATGAGGTTACTCAGATACAGTTCCTTGAGTAAAATCATTCCTCTGGTTCCGGACACCATAAACTACAGAGATAAGTTATCAACTGCCCCTCGACCCCACCTCAACACACACAACACACAACAAAGGAATAAACAGCAAGTAACCACAAAAACCAAACCTGTTAAAAAGCTGAGGTAGGGGCTTTCAGCGGTGGGACTCGGCTGCCCGGCGGCAGACGCTCTAGCGGAGGTTTCTCGGTACTGCGGCTCTGAGGACCTTCGGTACTGCGGCTCTGAGGACCTTTGCCTCTGCTTCTGTTTCTTCCGCGCAGCGCGGAAGCAGCTGTGAGGCCCGAGGAGGCGCCCGTGCCGCACGCGGTTCCCCAGATTCTGGAGGTGAGACGGGAGGCCTGCGCGTGCCCTCGGGAACCCCAGTTAGGACTCTTGGGGGTCTGGGTGTGGGCCGCAGAGGTCCAGGGACCCAGAGACTGAGGGCCGTGCAGGGGGCCGAGGGGTCGGACTGGGTTTCGAGGGCCCAGGCCTCCGGCGTCGCGCTGTCAGTGAGGGGCGGGCCCCCAATCTGGGCCGCTTAGGTTGGGGAGCCAGGCCCAGGCCTCACCTGAGGAGTTAGCAGGTGTGGCAGGTGCCCTAGAGCCGCCCTTGACTTCTGGGAACGAGAACTGCTTTCTATGGCTTTGTTTCTAGGGCTTCCTTTAGGCCTTTTGCTGGCTGCCTGGGAAGCCCTGAGGTGGGCTGGAGATACCCGGTAAAGGTCTGTAGTGGGATCAGGCCTCGTCGGCATCCCTGGTATTGGAAAAGGTGACATCGGACAGAGGGAGAATATTTAGGGTTAGCGCTACAGGTTCAATATTTGAAAATAAAACAGCAAGCAAAGACTGGACCCGGGCTTCCCTGGTGGCGCCGTGGTTGAGAGTCCGCCTGCTGATGCAGGGGACACGGGTTCGTGCCCCGGTCCGAGAAGGTCCCACATGCCGCGGAGCGGCTGGGCCCGTGAGTCATGGCCGCTGAGCCTGCGCGTCCGGAGCCTGTGCGCCACAACAGTGAGAGGCCTGCGTACCGAAAAAAAAAAAAAAAAAAAAAAAAGACTGGACCCTAGCACCCTGAGCAGTATGGAGAATGTACTAGAACACGCAGTGGTTGAGAAACTTTAGTTTTAACATTTACACCTAATCTGGAATGGGGAATAATCCAGTCAGAAATTCACAGGACGGTAAAAGCTGGAAAACACCCCAAAGCTCCCTGAGGGTGGGTACTTTTATAGTGAAGGAAACTGAGGCCCAGAGCTATGAAATGACTGGCCCAAGGTCATGTGATTAGTTTAAGGCTCATGTTGGTATTTGAGGGCGAGGCATTTTTGATGTAGTGGTTAAAGTTAAGGCCCTGATTTAAGACCTCCATCTGCCTTTTGTTGCTGTTGCTTTTCTGCTGTTTATTTACTCTTTGTGCCCCAGTTCTTCCCAAGTAATGGATATAATAATACCTGATGGAGTTGCTAGAATTAAATTAAGGTTTGTGTAAAATAGGACAAGGAGGTCTGATACATGTTAACTGCTGGATAAATTATGATTGCAATAAATTATTATAGTCTGAATGGTGTTGGACCACTACACTGACATCCTAGTCTTTGAGTTGGTTAAGTCATGTTTCCCAGGACCTGAAGTCAAATTTATGGCGATGGAAGGAGGGACCTGGACCTTGTGGGTTAACTTCTGGGCATGACACAAATGAACGCTGGTTGATGGAAGTTAAACTCAGCTAACTATTAAAAGCTTGGGAGGACAAAGTTGGGCCACAGTTAAGTCTCTTTACCTCTAATTTAGGAAATAGAACTTTTTGTTTAATTTTTCAATAAGTATATTTTTTTAAAGGGAAGAATTGTATTGTTCTTTGAAATCATTTTGTATTTAAGTATTTTGCCAGCAGTGTTTGAGGGTTATGAATAGAATCACGGCCATGTTGTACATTTGCTGAAATTATACTTGGAGTAGAGATAAAGAGCTGTGTGGGAAGTCGCCTGTGCATGTGCACAAGCAAACAAGCTAGGTAACTTGATCATGAGAAGGCTAGAATGAACTGTTACTAGAGTAAATGTTGTGCAAGAATCAGATTTTCTAACCTGTCTGAAAATGGGTGTCAGCATTGTTCCACACCTTATTATCTCTACTCTGCAGTTCAACTAGCACATTATTTTCCAAGGACCACAAAGGTAAATGTTTTGATAGAAGTTGTTGCTGCAGTTTTGGCAACCATGTTGTAATATCCTTTCAGTTACAAAGTTCACTTTGCCCTGCAAGATAACTTAAGGGCATGAAGTGACAGTTGGTAAGCATTAATACAGGCTCAAGAGACTTGAAATCCAGGCCCAGCATGGTAACTAGCACATGAACCACTTTGGTTTTCACATCTTTAAAATGGGAATGAGAAGTCTCCTGGACACTTTACCATTCATTAGGGGCCTCTTGGGAAGGACAAATAAGATGGTGCACAGGAAACTGTTTTGAAGAGTGTAATGAATTGTGCAAATAGAAGAATCTACAATTCATAACACTCCTAGGAAATAATAAAAGTGCCTGAACATAGTTGCAACCTATATAGCTTACTGTAGAATTTTGTCAGGAAAGTGCAGATTGAATGATTTGTTACTGCAACAGCTGTACATTTAAATTAAGTTTAACTGGGACTTCCCTGGCAGTCCTGTGGTTAAGACTTTATGCTTCCACTGAGGGGGGTGCGGGTTTGATCCCTTGTTGGGGAACTGGGATCCCGCATGCTGTGCGGCATGGCCAAAAAATAAATAAATAAATATAATTTAAGTTTAACTGTGACCTTTGAACATTATTTGGAGATTTTTTAAAAAGGATTTAGGGAATCTGCAGCAATATGGTTTGAGTATTCACATCTTAAAACTACTTAGCTTAAGAGAAAAAGTGTTATGGAAAAGTTGATTCCAATATTCCTGTCAACAAAAAACAAAACTCAAAACTGTAAACAAGGCAGTATGAACTATTTGTAAATGGATGAGCATTTACAATAAGACCACTTCATATTCTATGTACTTTTTTCTTCCTTTAAATGTTTTTAGTTTTTGACTAGATGCACAGGTAGTTAAATAAGCAGGTACAAAAAGTAGTAGTAAAATGGTTTATTTGTGGCTAGAATCAGTTCCTTTTAAGTGGATATGTTCCAATCTAAGAGTTACAGTTTCTTATTTTCCTTAAAACTCAAGAGTTTTAGAACCACTAAGATGGTGTAACTGGGCAATACCTGGTAATAGTAAAAAAATCACTGCTAATGTTGAGTACATACTGTAAGCCAGTCACTGTCATGAGCACTTTACATGCATTTTGTTTATACAATAACCCTGAGAAGTAGGTAGTGCTAATCTCATTTTAAAGATGGAAAAACTGAGGCCAGAGGTTAGTAATTCACCCACTATGCCAGTTTATTAAGTAGTTGAGGCAGGATTATGACATTTAAATTCCTGCTCATAAACGCTGCCAAATGTGGAACTGTGACCTTGGACAAGTTCTGTAATTTATTTTAGCTTTTGTTTCCTCATATGTCAAATGGAGATGACATATGAGGTTCTTGAACTTCCTATGGTTCTTGTTAGGATTAAATTAGATAATTTAAGGTATCTAAAACCCACAAGTCTTAAAATTTTAAAAGGGTATGTTGTGAGTGGATAGCTTCCATGAAAGAAAGACTACCTCATTTTCTTTTTTGACTACCTCATTTTTTATTACACACTACCAATTTTTAAAATCACATTTTTATTTTTATTTATGTTTTATTTATTTATTTATTTTTACGGTACGCGGGCCTCTCACTGTTGTGGTCTCTCCCGTTGCGGAGCACAGGCTCCGGACGCGCAGGCTCAGCGGCCACGGCTCGCGGGCCCAGCGGCCACGGCTCGCGGGCCCAGCCGCTCCGCGGCATGTGGGATCTTCCCAGACCGGGGCACGAACCCACGTCCCCTGCATCGGCAGGCGGACTCTCAACAACTGCGCCACCAGGGAAGCCCAAAATCACATTTTTATTAAACAACCAAAAGCAATAGCCAGGTCATTTCTTCTGTTTCTCTCTCTAATTTCTCATGGATTAAAGGAATTACAGTTGAAACTTCCTAACATTTAAGAGACAGAGTCACACAAAGAAAAGCCCAGAACCAAATGGCTTCATTGGTGAATTCTACTAAATACTTGAGGAAAAATTATCAATCCTTCCCAACTCTTCCAAAAACAGAATTAGGAAGAACACTTCCCAACACATTCTATGAGGCCAATATTACCCAGTACCACAATCGAACACTTCACAAGAAAAGAAAATCATAGACCAATATGTGTTATGCAAATAGATGTGAAAATTGTCTCAACTTGAAAAGATAAAATATAAACATTTAAATTTAATAAACTTAAAAATAAATTGAGCTTCCATTTGTGTTAAGGATTTCTTTTTTTTCTGAATGGAATTTTTTTCTTAATCAACTCTTGAGGATAAAGCTTGAGAGGTGACAAATTTAATATTTATATAATGTTTGCCCATTCCTAAATTTGAACTAAATAGTTGTCTGGATTTGCTAAAATTTGATGCAGAATATGTCTATTTATGTTAAATAGAATATTTTGTGTTCAGTTGAAGTCTCATGTATATTAGTAAATATATAGTATTTATATTCCTCTGTCTAGCTTTTTTCATTTAGCATAGTAAATAGCTTGTGGTTGGGTATTTTCTTTTTTTCATTCTGACTATATTTATCTTATAATTAGAGTTTATAGTCTGTTTATAGTTAACTTAATTCTCTCCATAGTAGAGTAAATATCTACCATAATCTTATACCATAATATTTGTATTCTAGTTGCTCCACCAATTCAGTGTTTTTATTTTCTTCTTCATTGTTCTTTTTTTTTGGATCAATAAATATTTTTTTATTTTGTCCTTCCATTCCAATTTGATCTTCCACCTTAGTTATAATTTTTATTCCATTCATAATTAATATTCTATTTTGTTTATAATTGCAAGTTTAAAAAAATCTGGATACTGAATATAATTTTAGTTTCTGGGCATAATCTATTTTTATAAGATATTCTTTTTCACTTTACAGTCAAGAATTTATTAAAAGGAATCTAAGGATTACTACTTTAATGACACAATGGCTTCAACCATGATATTGTTTAGAAATAAATCAGTGGTAGATAGACACATATATATGAGTAATTATTCATTGAATATGACATCAATTTATGCATGAGTTTAATTGAATATGAGTTAATTGATATTATAACTTCAATTCAGTATAATTTCAAATGTTATTACTGACTTAATGACATAATGTTTAGTATTAATTTTTAGATATTGTATCTAATAATTTCATTTTTGAAAATAAGATGATTAAGCCTACAAAAATTGTGGAAACAACAAGTTAAGAACTTATAGTTATCAATTATTAAAATTTATTTCTTAACTTTTGTACTTGCAAAGTCTAACTCAACTTTAATCTGATTTTTTAAAATATTGCTAGGGAAATGATTAGAAGGATAAAAACTAAATGTTACACCTACATAAAAATAATGTTATGAAACACTAAATCTGTTGCAGTTGGAAACACATTTGTGGGTGGAACACTTACAATAGAGTTTCCCAGACTGTTTCTTTCTTTTAGTTTAGGTTGAGGTTTTATGAGAGTAATGTTCCTAAAAGAGCCAATGAGCCAACAGATGTCACTTATGGGTGATCAAATACCATAGTGAAGGCAAGGTATTTGATTACCTGAAAAGTTATTCTCTAACACACTGGACATTACTCCTATAATAGAAGTTGATACAAAAAAAAAGTTGATTTGATAATGACTACTTTTTTTTTAACCACATGAGAGTTTAAAAATTCAGCTTTTCACTTTCACTTTTACTGCTAGTCTGCCCAGATCCTTGCTATTCAAAATGTAGTTCATAGAATCAGCAGCTATAATCACCTGACAGCATATTAGAAATGAAAATATTAGGCCTCACCTCAGACTTACTGAATTACATTGTGCATTTTAATATATCACCAAATGATATTAATGTATATTACAATATGAGAAATCCTGTCTGGATAGCTTAAGGTCATCTCCAAACAGTGAAAAAGATAGAAGAAAATAAGAGTAATGTGTCTTTAAAAATTGACCAAATTGAAAAATAACTTGAACCGTGTTTTTTTCCTCTAATTATCATGGTTAAAATTGATGATAGTAATTTAGTTCTTTAATATTTTTCAATAAGTTTAAAAAAACTAAGTTTTTAAAAAACGCAAGTATGTAAAATATACGTTCTTCCACTAGTAAATAACCAATGTCAGGAAAAGTACATGGAAGTTACATACCAATACTTTTAATGTTTTAATTACATACAGTTATAATTTTGTCTTCTTCAGAGCTTTCTTGAATTTTCAAGCCAAATGAGATAAAATTATAAGCTTATTTTTAAATGTAATATACGTAATCATCTCATTCACTTAAGATCAAACCTTTTATAGAGAGTTATTAAAATTGTGCTTGATTTTCACTTAATCTTTTTGGGAAAAAGTGACTTGAAATTACTCTTGAAATGCATCAGAGAAGATCCCATATGCCGCGGAGCGGCTGGGCCTGCGCGTCCGGAGCCTGTGCTCCGCAACGGGAGAGGCCACAACAGTGAGAGGCCCACGTACCGCAAAAAAAAAAAAAAAAAAAAAAACCTCTAGCTATAGGAAAATGGTTGCATAATTTATAGCTTACAAGCAAAGACTAACAAATTATGACTATGGTGAGTTTAGGGAATGATTATGATAATATTTATGCTAAGTAAAAGAGAAGAATACAAAATTTTGTCAGGAATCCTGAATGTATCCATACACAAGTATGTACATATGCATATATTCAAAGAAATACAAAGTTGCAATAGAGTTAAGGAGATAACTACATGTGCTAGTTTCTGATTTTTTTAAATGACTTGCATTTATAGTGATGAAAATGAACAGAGGTGGCAAGTGTAAAGGGCAGATTTGCATACTTAATTGTGAAATTAGGATTGTTGTAAATCATGTCCATATTAAAAAATTAAAATGAACTGAGAAAATTTAATCTGAAGGAGATGAGTATTTTATAGAAAATACGATAACCTGATAGACATTTTCAAACTTTTAAAAAACTAACATAGGGAAAAGGGACTAAATTGGCTAATAGAAGAAAAAAACTAAAGACCAGAATTAAAACCAAAGTTGCTGGGAGTCAGTATTAAGACATTAGTAACATGGTAATGCTTAGTGTAATGTAAAGCTTTTAAATAAAATCAGTTTTTTAAAAATGGAATGGACAGAAGTATTAGGTACTCGGTGAATGGGAGTATTCAGTAGTCTTTGTATTACCCTTGTATAGAATGTTTTTGAAGAGATTCTTGCATTGCATTTGCTGGAAGTTAGGCTCAAAATATCTAAGCTCTTCTAATCCTTTGATTCTAATAGCACCTGCCCTTAATTTTGAACAAAAGATCTCTGGGGCTGTACAGTGACTTATAGATTGTACGAGCAGAATTAGTCACATACAGGAAGTTGGGCATCACAAAAATTAGTGAAGAATTCTAAAACTGAAAGGAAGGTTAGAGATCATTTCAGCTACTCCCATAATTTTACAATGGATGAAACTGAGGTTCAAAGATGTTAAATTTACTCTAATTAAGTCAACAGTTGTTATCCTTATTTATCTAGCAGCTGCTCATGGCAATTTTAAAACATCTGGCAATTGAGACAGACTATTCAATGGAGATCTTTACTAGCAATTCTTATAGTCCTTAATTTCTATCCCTATGTTAGTTTAAAACATCAGAAAACAAAGGACTCGACCTAGTATTTCAGCATTCCACAGACGTGCTTTCATGGATATAGTTAATTCAAGAATCTGATGATGAGTTTCCTCTCTATGTGTAGGCTCCATGCTGGGTATGGTAGACACAGTGGTAAATACTGCAGTCACAATCCTTATCTTCATGTGATATGGAATCTAGGCAAATGGCCAGGAATATAGATGTAGAAAGTGTAAGTGTGATGAGTATTATCTAGTCAAATTATTTGGCACTACAGTGTATGTAGCAAAGGCATGCACCCTATCTAGGATTGGAAGTGAGGAAGAAGCAGAAAACATTAGAGAGACAAAACTCAAGAGCAAAGATTCAGCAACAAGGTGGGCAAATGGTATATCTGACATATTTAAGGTTTACACAGTCTTAAAAATTTTAGAGGGGAAAATCTGTGTAGGAATTATGCATTTAAATGTATCTCTTCTGTGATTGCCAAACTTTGATTACCTATTTTCTTAATTCACTCCTTTATAAATTCTATGAACTCAGGTTATGTCTGCCATGCTCTTTGGCAATATGCCCATGTTCCTAGGATAGTGTCTAACATATACTGGGCTCTTAATAAATGAGTAAATACACAGTAAGTAGTGAGTATGATTTTCTGCTGACAGGTATGTAACAGATTCACTTTAAAAATTTTTTCTTTAATTGAACTTAATTTTTATTTCAAGTGCCCATAGTGGTGGACGTTCTCACATAAGCCATTGTGTGGTCCTCCCATTCGTCAAGGTTTGCCTTAGACCATTGAGTCATCTGCACATACGTGTTGCTGATAGAAAAATCCATGTACCTGTTTAACAGGGCCCTTTAGATCCAGTGGCTTATTGCTGCTTCAGTCATGTGTTGGACATGTGCATTCATTCCTTGGTCTCATTTGCCATTATGGTTTATGCAGCATTCACAATCTGTGATCTCACCACTGTATCTGTGGTTCTGCCCAATAATCATGTCACAGTTTTACTCTACCCATGACTCATGGGTCTCTTTATTCCCATTCCATGAGACAGTTTATCTGACTATATATTCCTGTACTAATTTCTCACTCTATTTTGGGATAGGTAAGTTTGAGGGAAGAAAACCTAGTTAAGACTTTTGCTTCTTATTCCTTTTGCTTTTAGGATAAGAGTTAGGTTAAATATATCTCAATTATACCTTGAGATGGATATCATTAATATGTGTTGTAAGAATACTGTATACCTGTAGGTGTGGCTAAAAACACTCATTTTAAAAAAATTCAGTTGGGTTTTGACACTCTCAGAGGAAAGACTGAATCTTTCCTATCTGACAGAGGGGCACTCATTTCAAACTTACTCATTTAAGGCAACTTGATAGATCGGTCAGAAAGATCCATGGTATTTGTGCACCTTAAGAAAGTAGCAAACAAATTTTCCTTCAGCACATATTTAAACAAAACCTCTATTAGAAACAACCTCTGAGATATTAACATCTAGAAGATAGATTCACAGCTAGCAAATAACTACACTGAGTACCAGTGGTTTTTCAAATGTAACTTTAATGCTGAGTGTAACTTCACATACATTACTGAGACAGGAGAAAACTGATATGTCGTCAAATTCTAGGTTCTCTGTTATTGCTCTTTATTCATCATTTAGAAGATACTATACAACACTAGAAGAAGGAGATGTATCATTAATAATGCAAATATAACTATAAAAGTAGAGAGTAGGAATGATTAAGATCTTTGATTTGCTGAATTGTGAGCTTTGGATGTTTAAGTGGTGGAGAATCTCCTTATTTTTTACATGATGGGTACTCAGTATATGGAGTAGGAAGAAAATGTTTCAGGAAAATATATATTTAAGTTATTTCTACAGCTTCACTAGAGCAAGTATCAAATAATTTCATTACCCTCTGTAAAGTTGCTTGACTGGAGTTCTTCCAGAATAACATTTGCACATCATTAAGTACTAAGTAATCAGCTGTGAGTTCCTTAAATTTTGTCACACGCTTTAGCTATGCTTGGGAGACCAGGAGGCAGAGTTTAGTATACCTACTAACAGAAAACGTGGGAGGACTAGAAGGAGAACTCATATGTGAAAGAATATGGAACCAGTCATATGGTTGAACCATTATTTTCCAAAAGAGCAAAATGAAATGGTTATGTTTAAAAGGTCAATTTCGGGCTTCCCTGGTGGCGTAGTGGTTGAGAGTCCACCTGCCAATGCAGGGGACACGGGTTCGTGCCCTGGTCCAGGAAGATCCCACATGCTGCAGAGCAGCTGGGCCCGTGAGCCATGGCCGCCGAGCCTGCGCGTCCGGAGCCTGTGCTCTGCAACGGGAGAGGCCACAGCAGTGAGAGGCCCGCGTACCGCAAAAAAAAAAAAAAAAAAAAAAAAAAAAAGCCTTAAAAGGTCAATTTCAAATCACTTCTCATGACATTCTTTGAGTTATGGCATTGTTTCTGCTATGGAGATTGGGACAACGCTCTATGTAATATTTCAAGTTTATTTTTGTAACTTTTATTATTATCCTTCCCATATAATTACCCTGTGATTACTAGCCATATGGGGTAGAGAAATGGGAACATTGAATTTGGAGAGTGAAAAAATTAAAGATATAATGGTGAGCTTCTCTGGTGGCGCAGTGGTTAAGAATCCGCCTGCCAATGCAGGGGACACGGGTTCAAGCCCTGGTCCGGGAAGATCCCACATGCCACAGAGCAACTAAGCCCGTGCACCATAACTGCTGAGCCTGCGCTCTAGAGCCTGTGAGCCACAACTACTGAGCTTGCGTGCTACAACTACTGAAGCCCGCATACTGAGAACCCATGCTCCGCACAAGAGAAGCCACTGCAGTGAGAAGCCTGTGTACTACAACGAGGAGTGGCCCCTGCTCGCCGCAACTAGAGAAAGCCTGAGTGCAGCAACAAAGACCCAACGCAACCAGAAATTTTAAAAAAATTAAATTAAATTTAAAAAAAAAGATATAGTGGCAAAATCAAAGAGTCCAGAAGTTTTTAAAGAAGGTAGGAATTCCTTCTTTATCCAAAAATATCATGAAGACCAGAAACGGTAGCTTAGTTTAGGAAATTAACAACCAGAATAAAAATATACCAAAAGAAAAAAAGAGGCAAAAGATAATGTGATAACACAGACTCATGAGTATTAGAGGGCTAGATTTAGAAAATCACCTAAGAACGTAGACAAGGTGAAAGGTAATTTTGACTAGGAAGCTTCAATATCTTTTCATTTTGGTAGACAAATTTTGGAGATATTTGCTTTAAGTTTTTGTTCTGTTGTCACTATTATTAAACTAGTGTTCTGTGAGGGTTGCTAGAGAAGGTGTGGGTGATAACTCATGCCTGATCCTCATAAAGTTTTATTTCTTTTTAATTAGTAAATTTGCATCCTGGTAAATATCTTAGTCTCTAGTGAATTAGATTAGTGCCACCAGTTCTCTGTGAATACAGTCTGCTCTGGTCCATTAATGAGATAAGGCACATGTCCTGGCATGGGTAGCTCACATGGCCTCTCCTAGATGACTAGAATTTTCTGCTGGCTTCATGTTACTAGAGTAATAACTATAGAACCCTTTCACAGTGCCTGCTCCTCTTCTACAAGACTGTTATTATTCTAATTTTTTTTGCTCTCTCTTTCTCCCCCTTTCCTCCACTTTTTAGAAGTGGATGAAATCAAATGAAAGGAAAGAAATTAAAGTTAATGTGGGGAGTATATAGAAAAATAAAAGACCAAGTGCAAGTCACTTTGCTTATTTTAAAACCCAAACTCTTTGTTTCCCTTTCTATGTAAACCAGAATGATCTTGGTAAAATATCTAATTTTCTTAAGTGAAAAAATGTTGATAAAATTATGCAGAAGCAATCCCATAAAGTTAATAATACTAATATTCTATACAGTGGTACAATAGTCAATGCATTCCCTAAACATATCTAATTTGATCTGTATAGTACCCTAGGGAATATAGAAGAAAATTATTACAAATATTTTAAAGATGAAGAAGCAGTCTCAAAGAGGTAAATCTTCCCAAGAGCATCACAAAAGCCTGCTTTAGGGACCGGAATAGAATTTATAGGCTTCTGAGTCCCAGCGTGGTCCTTTTCTTCTTTCCATGCACTGCTTTCTTCTGATAATCTAGAATTCTTAATTTAAGCTGTGGACTGTGTGTTGACAATAAGGAAACAACATTTTGTCCTTTATAACAATAAGTAGTTCATGAGTTAATTTTAGGTAAGGCTTTATAGAACACTATCTGGAAAAACCAACCAACAATGGCCAGAGAAACTAACCTACAGATGGACCACATGTGTGATGGTAATGACTCCAGGTCAAACATCTGCTTTCAGGCAGATTCATAAACACCATCTGTGGAATTGCTTTTTGAATTGCAAGGATAAGATTACAATGTGTATATGCAGTGTAAAGTAATATATGTTTATCTAAAGTCAGAAACTATATTTTAAATCATATTGTGGTGCTATTAATTCCTGTGGATTTTAACATTGATAGGGGCAGAGATATTAGTTGGTATCCATGAAGTGTTTTTAATGTAAGAGTTTATTTACATTAGGTCCATATTCCACTCTAATGAGCATAATATTACATATTTACTGCTAAGAATTGAAATAAAAAGAAAACTGTAATAATGTAACACTAACCGATAAAGTAAATTTTGTTTGCAGATTCCCAGGCACCAACTCAGAATTGCCTTTCATTCTCTAAGTTTATTTTTCTGAATTGTGTGTTTACTTTTCTGACAACTCTACCAACTGGTTTCAGTAGCATGCTCTCAAAGAAATGTTTCTTTGTAATTAATAGTATATTTTTAATATAGCACATTTGCTTAGTATATCAGAAGTAAACATGAGTAGACGATGCCTCTTGAAAAGCAAACTGCTCTGACTCCAGAGCATATTTAGATTAAACTTTACCTATGTGTTAGAAGAGATTAGGAATCTGACTAGTGGAAAAGAGGGCAAAAACAATGAATTAAAATAAGAGCTAAGATATTATGGACAAGAGAAGCACCCATACCCACAAAATGAAATTTTTTCTGAATGTTCTTCCTAGATGTTTTTAGGTAAGTACATCATGAACAGTTTTCCCTTTACTCTCTCCAATCCCTTTTACCTGCTTCAGTGATTCATTTAGGTAATTTTGGGGTAACAGCAATGATTTTCTATGCCTTCTTTGGGATTAATATACAGGTTTAGCCCAGTGTTGGGAAGGAGCATGGTTTCTAAGACCAGGCTCATCTGAACTTATCACTTTCATAGTCCTTATATTAAACAGATTCATAATAAGAAAAAAAAAGAAAAAATAAACAGTAATATATCTAGTAAGCTCCATATTTCTAAGATAGAAAAACCTTACCTGTAAGGCTGGATTTTACGTAATTGCATGTAGATATTGAGATTCCATTTCAACAATCAAATAAACCTTAATATCACAAAGCAATCCATTCCTCTTAGGTAAAAAAATCAAAAGTAAATGAGTTGAATAATGAAAACCAGAATTTAAAGGAACAAACTCTACAGTGGAGCTAAAATTTTGTCATTGTACACAGCAAATTTAATACTTCTCTATGTATATGAGAAGAGAAAGAAATATATGTGTTGTCAGGAAGTATAAAGCCTTGATTGTAGATGTTAATACGTGGAAATGTTAGCTGGTTCTTGCTTGTTGACTGAGTGGGTTATTGAAACAAAATAGAGATAGAATGACCAGTTTCAGCAATGGGTTAGTACAAAATAAGAAAATAAGTCAAAGCGGGATTAGTGTGACTCAAAATTACATTAAATATTTGAGGTTTAAAAATAAGCAGAAGCTACAAGAATATAAACCACAGAATCCAGAGAAAACATATTTTGTCCAAAAGTAAAAGCTCCTGGATTTCCTGTGAAAATTCCAGGTAGGTCTGTGAAAGCATGGTGTCACTCATTTGACTTGATCAGAGGTTAAATGGTGATAACCAGCTAGAGAACATGGGGATGATTATTTTCATTTTCAGCCCATATTCAGGATTTTCACTCTTTCCCTGAGTTTCCTTGGGATTATTTGTATACTTGCCTGCCATCACTAATTAACAGCAGGCAATAATATTGCCTATTAGTAGTATTACTACTATTTAGTGGTAGAAAAACGTCTTGTTTACCTTTGTATTTTCTGTTTTATACCAACATACAAACTACACATGGTTATTCACCCACATGGCTTAGAGTAATGTTTTATCTAAGAAAGTGCCTAATATATATTTGATAAATGAATGAAAGAATAAAATAATAGACATTAAATATTTAATAATTTTGAAATAAGTATGTAAAAATACATTTTATAATTCTAATACTACTGAAATATTTTAACACATCTCCATACTAGCATATGTTATAAAAACCAAATGAGTAATGTAAAAATAAAGGCTAATTTTATTTTTGCCATGTGCCATTTTTTCTTCGAGTGTTTTATAATCATTAATCCTTTTAATATTCATTACACCCATATTAGGCAGAAACTACTGCCATCTCCATTTTACAAATAAATAAACTAGGACACAGGGAATTTTGTAATTTTCCAGGGTCACAAAACTAGGAAGTTGTGGAGCTTGCATTTGTTGACATTGTTAGGTTCCAGAGCTCAAGACTTAAAAATTATGGTAGACTAAAATTAAGTTATGATAAACTTCATAAAGGTAGCAATAAAATCTTCTGCTTTTTTTAAAAAAATTGGCACTTAGTGCAGTCTTGAATATATATTAAAATGACCTATTTAGTAAAGGAAGTTATTAGAAAAATTAAAAAGATTAATATTAAAAACCCTTTTTAATTGAAGTATATGTCAGGAAGTAGTAAGCAGGAAGAGCATGATCTGAAAAACAGTTCAGGGCTTCCCTGGTGGCACAGTGGTTGAGAATCTGCCTGCTAATGCACGGGACACGGGTTTGAGCCCTGGTCTGGGAAGATCCCACATGCCGCGGAGCAACTAGGCCCATGAGCCACAACTAGAGAAAGCCCTCGCACAGAAACGAAGACCCAACACAGCCAAAAATAAATAAATAATTAAAAAAAAAAACAAAGTAACAAATGTTCAAGTACAATTAGTGTCTTTAAAAAAAAAAAACAACAGTTCATTTCTGTAATAACTACCCAAAATTAAGCTCCTCTTAAAGCAATATTGCACATACCTACAAAAAAAAATAAAGAGAAACTACGTGAAAATCCAAAGCCACAAGAGCAATAACATTAAGTGATCCTTCCTATTTCTTTCAAAGCATGTCACATTGTAAAACCGTGGAATAGTTTTAAAAATGAAATTGTAACTAAGTTATATGTTTGATTAATAAAAAATGGTCAAGTGAATTATTTCAATGTGAGTTGCTTTGAAATGTTTCAGGGAAAATGATATCAAAGCAACACTAATTTAGAAGTGCTAATATAGAGGGTACATTTAGCATTTTAATTTATAATATATATTTTACAGTAAAAATAATTCAAGCATATGAAGTAACCATGTGCAATTCTTATCTATGTGGTGATGACAAGTAATAGTTACTTCTCCTCATATAATTCTTAGGTCATTTAATTATTTGTAAATGTGTTACATTTTGAAATTTTTATTCTGCTAATTCCAGTACTGTACCATTCTTTGGTTTGTTTCTGCTGAATGTTATTTTGTTCGATTACGAGCTACATTTTTCTACTTCTTTGTACATCTAGCTTAAAAAAATACCATAAGTTTTATGGCTAATATACTTACTATCCATAATAAATATTATGGGTCTACATTATGTTGTCTTTTAAAAAACATTATTAAGTTTTGGTCTGCCAAACAAATGACTAAATTTAGATTCTTTCAGGTTTTGTTTTGTTTTCAGGGTGTTTCTATTTTTGTTTTCTCCTTATTTCTAGGGAATCACCTTATGTTATAACTGGTTCTTATTTTTAAGTCTTGGCCTTCCTTGGGTCTAATTTCCTGAAGGTCTCAGTGGTCTCTTCACTGTTGTTGAACTTAAACTCTTAACAATTTCATGGTCTCTGATCTGTTGGTACATTTCTTAGTCCCTCATTAACCATACTCTGTGAAGCTTTGTGGACTCTTGCCCTGCACATGTGAATCCTAGGCCTTGACCAATTTCCCAGGGAAATCCCCACACAGACATTTGGCACTCCCTTCTCAAACCACCTTGCTTTTCCAGCATCTCTCTCCTTTTCAGTAGTCCGTTCACAATTCTAGCCATACCCTCTAATCCATATTCCAATCTCCGGCTTTTCAGTTCATCAAGTGCCAGGTGCTCTGCTAGGACTCAAACTCCATGTGCTAAAGAAAGTTCTGGCAAAAGGTCTTACCTCATATGTTTTTCTTCCTTCAAGGATTGTAGTCTTTCACATCTTGTCATTCAGTGCCTGAAAACATTGCCACATATATTTTGTTCACTTTTATAATTGTTTATGGTGGGAGGGCAAGTCTGGTAACGTTTACACTTTTTTTTTTTTTTTTTTTTGCGGTACGCGGGCCTCTCACTGCCGTGGCCTCTCCTGTTGCGGAGCACAGTTTCCGAACGCGCAGGCTCAGCGGCCATGGCTCACGGGCCCAGCCGCTCCGCGGCATGTGGGATCTTCCCGACCAGGGCACGAACCCGTGTCCCCTGCATCGGCAGGCAGGCGGACTCTCAACCACTGCGCCAGCAGGGAGGCCCACGTTTACACTTTTATGTTCTTAATTTTTTTGGAACTTGCTCAGTCTTTGAAGTTAAAAAAAAAAAGTATGTGTTTATTGTCACAATTGAAAAAATACAGAGTTGTTAGAACTCTTGCTATCATCTCCCATTAATTCACTGCTGTTCGAGCTCACCAATGTTAATGTCGTGGTATAAAACTTTCCTTACTATATCTCATTGCCCTTGTAGACATAAAAACAATTAGATAAGAATTTATTTTATTTTTTTCATATGTAAGCTTAAGGAACATATAAGTTAGTAGGTATTTTTTTTTTTTATCACCAATCAGTATATCATGTGCATCACTCTTGGTTAGTAATGATAGATCCATTTATCAATAATTCTATGAGCAAATCATAATTAATTCAGCTATTTCTTTGTGGATAGGAATTTTAGGTTATTGTCACTACAAAATATATTCAGTAAACATCTTGTTCTTGTTACCTTTTCTCTGTATACTAGATTCCTTCATGGGATTGCTGCGTCAAAGGCTAAAACACATTTTAATATACTTTGAGGTTACTTTCTGAAAACATCTAAGCAATTGTCTTCCACCAGCAGTGTATGAGAATGCTAGTTTCCCTGCCTCCTTGGCAAGCTACATTTGGAAGTTGAATATGTCTCTTTCCTATCAAATTTCTTTTGACAACTACAGAAAACTACTGAGCTTGACTGAGGTAGAATAAAAAGCTGTTTTGAGTATGGTAAATTGTTAAAAGTAAGATACATGTATATAAAATCCCAGAGATGAATGAGAACATTTGAAAAGTTACATAGACTAGTCAATAGAGACTGAAATCATAAAAACATGTAATACAGAAAACGAAAGTGAACATAATAAGATTTATCAAGGCTTTCTTTTTTGTTCTGCATGTGCTTGCATTATCCTATTTAATGTTGGAAATGTAATTTTAGTGTGAAATTTATTAGCATATTTACTTGAGAGCAAACAACTTTCAGAAAAGAAGATTTGCAGTCATGAGTTAATGACCCAAAGTCTGACTGAAATTATTTTACCTTCAGTTGAATGTCCATTTAGAAGATAATGATTTTTCCCAAGGTCAGTAGCAATTAATTTGAAGGCCCTTCCATTTTGATTAGCAGTTTCACTGACATCATTAATAACAAATGGTCCATGAGCCTGAGAAAGGTTAAATCTACAAATCTGTTAAGTTCTGAGGAACAACTTGAGTCTGTTTTATTAATGTTTAGCTTTCCTTTGTCTTTCTATATAAGACAAAAATATTAAATAGAAACTTTTGAAAGCAACGTTGACTACTTCTTTGGTTTAATTTTGAAGCTGATCAGTCAAACCATGTCAGAGTTTTGCCTTTTCCTTGAAGCTCAAAACAGAGGTCATTAAATTTTGTTGTTGAAATCACAAGCAAAGACAATCTGTTAACAAGTGCAGATCAGTGAACTTCTCACACACCTCTCTAAAACCATAACAATGATATTGTATTAAGAGCATCTGATTTATCCTATGGTTCTGTATACCATAGCATGTTTGAAAGATTGAAGAATGTTTTCATACTATAGTAGTCTAAACTATCTGATTCATGGAATTTCCTCTTAGTTTCTTATCATGTTTAAATTACCTTGTTAACATAGAATTCTGCAATTTTACTTAAGCTGCAGATACTCAGAAATTTGTTATTTCAGTCTAATATGACTGAAAAACTATATAATCTACTCTGTATTTTAGACTAGAGATATATCTTAAGATTTTGCTTTAAAGAATAACAATTGGTTAATTATTTGTGCTACCCACATCATATACAAAACAACAAAATTAGTGTGATGATATCTTTATTAAGCCATCCATTCACCATAGAATTTCCAAGCCATTCCTACAAATTTTTCAAACCAAGTTGTATCCTAGGGCTTAAAAAGTGAAATTATGATATTGTAGTTTATTTTGGTAGAAAGAATTATTGAATATAAAAGTTTGAAGATAATGAGGCAAAGAGACAATAATGGTCCTGGGAAATGTTTTCTTGATTAGAAAGTGGATGATGCAGAAGATCAGAAGTTTTGCTTTTTTTATACACTGTACTCAGAACAAAAATCATGTCCCTTGTAGATTCTCCATAAATGTGTGATGTTGATGCCAGTACAATACTAAAATCACTAAACATGTATTAACAATTTACTAGGGGTTTGGGTCAGGGAGCTACTATCAATATACAAAATAACCTACATCTTCTTCCCCATTATACATGCCACAGACACAACTTACTGTATGCAAACACATGGCAGTAGACAGTTAAGATTAAAAGTAAATATAAAAGGAAACGTAGATACAGTGGAAAACAAAATAAACTTTCCTATCAACTAGAACTTGAAAGAACCCCACAGGAATAGTAAGGAGCAGAAGGCTCACTTTATTCTGGTTTCTGCTGAAGTGTAAGCCACTCAAAGACTTTTAAAGTTGCCATTTCTATAGTGTAACACAATGCTCTATAACCATTTAGCTTCATAACTTTTATTACTAATTTATGTTCATTATGTAGATTTTATGTATATGCTTTTGAGGGCGGGGATTTTTATTGTCACTGTACTTCCATAATTTGTGTGAGTGTCTCATTCATAGTACATGCTGAATAAAGATTTGTTTATGGGAGAAGATAGCAATATACAGCAGTCAAAGAATTCATATCCATATTGTATAAATAGCTTCTCCAAATCATTAAAAGATAAAACAAACTATTTAAAAATGAAGGAATAGATACAGGCAGAAAATTAATAAAACAGGGACACTAAATGCCCCGTAAACGAAGGTGACTATATGCAGCCTCATTTAACATAAGAGAACTGAAGATTAAAGTGACATCCAAAAAATTATTTCACCCCCATCAGATTAGAAAAGTTTAAAAATACTAAATATTTGGAATAATAGTAGGGGAATAGAAACCCTCAAACAAACCCTCAAACCCTCAAAAAATTATTTCACCCCCATCAGATTAGAAAAGTTTAAAAATACTAAATATTTGGAATAATAGTAGGGGAATAGAAACCCTCAAACTGTTTAGAAAATATATTTTATTCCAAAATCTTTGGAGAGCAATTTGGTTCTATCTAAAAAACATATACAAACTCTAAGGTCCAGTAATTTCACTTTTAATTTGTAGAAAAAAAAAGTCTTGCACATATGAATAAAGAGACAAAGATGAATAGAGTAGACTGACATAATGTATAAAAATTTGTAAGTTCTGTGGATGTGTGGACCCGGTGGGGAAGAGGAGGGTGGGATGAATTGGGAGATGAGGTTTGATATAAATACTACCATGTATAAAATAGATAGCTAGTGGGAATCTGCTGTATATCACAGGGAGCTCAGCTCGTTGCTCTGTAATGACCTAGATGGGTGGGATGGGGGCAGGGGGGTCCAAGAGGGAGGAGATTTGTATATACATATAGCTTATTCACGTCATTGTACAGCAGAAACTAACACAACATTGTAAAGCAATTATATTCCAATTAAAAAAATACATGTATGTTCTGAAAACAACTAGGTGAAAAAAGCAAACTGCAAAATTACATATGTGTGTGTGTGTGTGTGTGTATGTGTGTATATATGTGAATATGACAGTACTTTAAGTTAAAAATAAAATGCTCAATATCATTTAGTATGTACATAAGTGGTTACAGCCCAAATTAATGGGATTGTTTCCTTGGGATGAGCAAGAGTTAGGTGTGTACCTGGGAGAGGAATTTAGATTAAACTACGCATATAATGATTCTTTATCCTTTATTTAAAAAAAAATCACAAGATTTGGTTGGTGGATAACCAGATGTTTGTCACATTATTCTCTGGATTTTTCTCTATTTTTTAAGAAACATAATTTATTGTATTTATACGTTATATGTATTTTGCTAGTTACAATGTATGCGATGTTGTGTAATTCCTAATTTGGATAAAACTCTCTACAGAGCCAACGCCAAAAAGAGAGAAAAGAGATACACAAAATCTACGTTATTGCAGTGAGGTTTGAAAAAATTAGTTTGTTCATGCTTATATCGTAACTCAAAACCAGAATGAGTGATCTTAAAACAGATGTTCTCACTCTGACATAAATCACAGCAAGATCTTTTTTGACCAACCTCCTAGAGTAATGGAAATAAAAACAAAAATAAACAAATGGGACCTAATGAAACTTAAAAGCTTTTGCACAGCAAAGGGAACTATAAACAAGACGAAAAGGCAACTCTTAGAGTGGGAGAAAATATTTGCAAACAAATCAACAGACAAAGGATTAATCTCCAAAGTATATAAACAGCTCATACAGGTCAATATTAAAAAACAAACAACCCAATCAAAAAATGGACAGAAGGCCTAAATAAACATTTCTCCAAAGAAGACATACGGATGGCCAAGAGGCACATGAAAAGCTGCTCAGCATCACTAATTATTAGAGAAATGCAAATCAAAACTGCAATTAGGTATCACCTCACACCAGTTAGAATGGGCATCATCAGAAAATCTACAAATAACAAATGCTGGAGAGGGTGTGGAGAAAAGGGAACCCTCTTGCACTGTTGATGGGAATGTAAATTGATACAGACACTATGGAGAACAGTATGGAGGTTCCTTAAAAACTAAAAATAGAATTAACATATGACCTAGAAATCCCACGACTGGGCATATACCCCGAGAAAACCATAATTCAAAAAGACACATGCACCCCAATGTTCATTGCAGCACTGTTTACAGTAGCCAGGTCATGGAAGCAACCTAAATGCCCATCGCTAGATGAATGGAAAAAGATGTGGTACATATATACAATGGAATATTACTCAGCCATAAAAAGGAACGAAATCGGATCATCTGTAAAGACATGGACGGACCTAGAGACTGTCATACAGAGTGAAGTAAGTCAGAAAGAGAAAAACAAATATCGTATATTAACGCATATATATGGAATCTAGAAAAATGGTATAGATGAACCGGTTTGCAAGGCAGAAATAGAGACACAGATATAGAGAACAAACGTATGGACACCAAGGGGGGAAAGCGAAGGGGTGGGTGGTGGTGGTGGTGGTATGAATTGGGAGATTGGGATTGACATATATACACTAATAGGTATAAAGTAGATAACTAATAAGAACCTGCTGTATAAAAAAATAAAATAAAATTCAAAGCAGATGTTCTCAATCAATAAAAATTTTACTTGGTTAATCACGGAACTGGTTGCCATCACCTCACCTCTGCATCCTGAGTGGACTGTTTTTTCCAGTCTTCTGTCATCTCAGACATCTGCTCTGCAAAATCCCCATTGCTGTTGAATGATTCACAGTTATGGAAAACAAAATTAGATTGCACATGGACCGACCATACAATCATTGATTCCAGTACGAACACTCCGGTGACATATTGAAATAACTCTAAATAAAGGGTTTAGCTTAACTAGTTAAACTGCCAATCAGGCAACTAGTCAGTTTCTTAAGTTTTTATATGCTTATTTGTTGATTTCTTTGTTTTTTAACCTAAAATCTTGGAAACTATCTTTCATTTACTCAAAGAAGTTTTCTCTTTCTAAGGCTTTTTTATTATAAAGTCATTGTATGTTATCTCCAGGGGTGCAACACTGACATCACAAGTTTCTACTTGAAGTCAGTCTTCAGATCATGGTCAAAGAAAATGATTGTATTGAATCTAAATGTGTAAAGAATAACTTTTTATTTGATCATAAATTAAAGACATATTTAGATTATATATGATAACTTAAACATTGCAATCTGGACAGTAAAAAATAACACAAAAGACAAGACATATTTACATGAAAAAAAAATTTTTGCTATTGTTGTCTTACAGGGCAAAGGAACAATAATAAGAGTTCACTTTGATCTGCTGATCAAAGCCAAAGATCACGTTGGTGTGGTATGCCCATCATTTCCAATTTTCCGTGAATCGAGGTGCAAATTAAACTGTTTCATGCTGCCATGACATCCAAATTTAGGGTCTTCTCAAGGATTTCTCATACCATGCCTACAGCTGATTCATGGATGAGTTTGACATAACTCCAGAATACCTGGTATTTTTTAAGTCTTTTGAGGGAAAATGCATGTTAAGTCCCATATTCTAAAAAGCAGAGGTAAAAGTTTAGATTCCGTTTGTAAAGCATTCTACGGATTAAAAGTCTGCAGGTTGTACTAAAGTCTGTAGTTAACAAATGTATTGAGAAATTTTTAATAGTCTCTTTCCAAGTTAGGTTTGTCTAGTTTGATTTAGATCAGTAACTGATATACTGTGAAGGAAAACTGTAGTTCAATGTGTGTCTACTGTTTCGTCCATGGCAAAAGTAAAGTAATTCACAGAATTTATTTGGGCAATAAGATATCAATAGAAATAACAGAAGATTGGAAGGGATGGGTAATTTACAAATTTTAACTATATTTCTTCTATATCTTCTATTAGTGTTTTTGTTTGCTACTGAACAGGTATTAGTATACATTTTCCTCTTTGTGGCAGTAGATTATCTTACTGTCTTCTGATGACAGTTGATTTTTTTTTTTCTGAAGGCAAATTTTTTTTCTTTTGAATTATACTCTTGCCATTCCCTTCTTTAGATAAGTCATGCTACCTGGGGCACTTGAGTCAGGACCAAAAACAATAACCATAATTACTCAAATTTTATAGTCTCACTATTATTTATTTTTACTTTTTTTTTAAACATCTTTATTGGAGTATAATTGCCTTACAATGGTGTGTCTGTTTCTGCTTTATAACGAAGTAAATCAGCTATACATATACATATATCCCCATATCTCCTCCCTCTTGCGTCTCCTTCCCACACCCCCTATTGCACCCCTCTAGGTGATCACGAAGCACTGAGCTGATCTCCCTGTGCTATGCGGCTGCTTCCCACTAGCTATCTGTTTTACATTTGGTAGTGTATATATGTCCATGCTGCTCTCTTCGTCCCAGCTTACTCTTCCCACTCACTGTGTCCTCAAGTCCATTCTCTATGTCTGCGTCTTTATTCCTGTCCTGACCCTAAGTTCTTCAGAACCATTTTTTTTTTAGATTGCATATATATGTATTATCATACAGTATTTGTTTTTCTCTTTCTGACTTACTTCACTCTATATCACAGACTCTAGGTCCATCCACCTCACTACAAATAACTCAGTTCCATTTCTTCTTATGGCTAAGTAATATTCCACTGTATATATGTGCCACATCTTCTTTATCCATTCATCTGCTGATGGACACTTAGGTTGTTTCCATGTCCTGGCTATTGTAAATAGCACTGCAATGAACATTGTGGTGCATGACTCTTTTTGAATTATGTATTTTTTAGGGTACATGCCCAGTAGTGGGATTGCTGGGTGCTATGGTAGTTCTATTTTTAATTCTTTAAGGAACCTCCATACTGTTCTCCATAGTGGCTGTAACAATTTACATTCCCACCAAGAGTGCAAGAGGGTTCCCTTTTCTCCACACCCTCTTCAGCATTTATTGTTTACAGATTTTTTTCATGATGGCCGTTCTGACTGGTGTGAGGTGATACCTCATTGTATTTTTTTATTTTTTATTTTTATTTTTTGCAGTACGCGGGCCTCTCACTGTTGCGGCCTCTCCTGTTGTGGAGCACAGGCTCCGGATGCACAGGCTCAGCGGCCATGGCTCATGGGCCCAGCCGCTCTGTGGCATGTGGGATCTTCCCAGACCAGGGCACGAACCCGTGTCCCCTGCATCAGCAGGCAGACTCTCAACCACTGTGCCACCAGGGAAGTCCTCATTGTAGTTTTGATTTGCATTTCTCTAATGATTAGTGATGTTGAGCATCCTTTCATGTGTTTGTTGGCAATCTGTATATCTTCTTTGATATACAAAGAAATGTCTATTTAGGTCTTCTGCCCACGTTTGGATTGGGTTGTTCGTTTGTTTTTGTTATTGAGCTGCATGAGCTGCTTGTAAATTTTGCAGATTAATCCTTTGTCAGTTGCTTCATTTTCAAATATTTTCTCCCATTCTGAGGGTTGTCTTTTCATCTTGCTTATGTTTTCCTTTGCTGTGCAAAAGCTTTTAAGTTTCATTAGATCCCATTTGTTTATTTTTGTTTTTATTTCCATTTCTCTAGGAGGTGGGTCCAAAAGGATCTTGCTGTGATTTATGTCATAGAGTGTTCTGCCTGTGTTTTCCTGTAAGAGTTTTATAGTGTCTGGCCTTACATTTAGGTCTTTAATCCATTTTGAGTTTATTTTTGTGTATGGTGTCAGGGAGTGTTCTAAGTTCATTCTTCTACATGAAGCTTTCCAGTTTTCCCAGCACTACTTATTAAAGAGGCTGTCTTTTCTCTGTTGTATATTCTTGCCTCCTTTATGAAAAATAAGGTAACCATATGTGTGGGAGTTTATCTCTGAGCTTTCTGTCCTGTTCCATGGATCTGTATTACTGTTTTTGAGCTAGTATCACACTGTCTTGATTACTGTAGCTTTGTAGTATAGTCTAAAGTCCAGGAGCCTGATTCCTCCAGCTGCGTTTTTCTTTCTTCAGGTTGCTTTGGCTCTTCGGGGTCTTTTGTGTTTCCATACATATTGTGAAATTTTTTGCTCTAGTTTTGCAAAAAGTGCCATTGGTAGTTTGATAGGGACTGCATTGAATCTTTAGATTGCTTTGGGTAGTATATTCATTTTCACCGTGTTGATTCTTCCAATCAAAAAACATGGTCTGTCTATCCATCTGTTTGTATCATCTTTAATTTCTTTCATCAGTGTCTTATAGTTTTCTGCATACAGTTCTTTTGTTTCCTTAGGTAGGTTTATTCCTAGGTATTCTGTTCTTTATGTTGCAGTGATAAATGGGAGTGTTTCCTTAATTTCTCTTTCAGATTTTTCATCATTAGTGTATAGGAATGCAAGAGATTTCTGTGCATAAATTTTGTGTCCTGCTACTTTACCAAATTCATTGATTAGCTCTAGTAGTTTTCTGATAGCATCTTTAGGATTCTCTATGTATAGTAACATGTCATCTGCAAACAATGACAGTTTTCCTCCTTTCCATTTTGGATCCCTTTTATTTCTTTTTCTTCTCTGATTGCTGTGGCTAAAATTTCCAAAACTATGTTGAATCGTAATTGTGAGAGTGGACAACCTTGTCTTGTTCCTCATCTTAGAGAAAATGGTTTCAGTTTTTCACCATTGAGAATGATGTTGGCTGTGGTTTTGTCATATATGGTCTTTATTATATTGAGGTAAGTTTCCTCTATGCCTACTTTCTGGAGGATTTTTATCATAAATCGGTGTTGAATTTTGTCAAAAGCTTTTTCTGCATCTATTGAGATGATCATATGTTTTTTATTGTTCAGTTTGTTAATATGGTGTATCACATTGACTGATTTGCGTATATTGAGGAATCCTCGCCTTCCTGGGATAAAACCCTCTTGATCATGGTGTATGGTCCTTTCAGTGTGCTGTTGGATTCTGTTTGCTAATATTTTGTTGAGGATTTTTGCATCTATGTTCATCAGTGATACTGGCCTGTGGTTTTCTTTCTTTGTGACATCTTTGTCTGCTTTTGGTATCAGGGCGATGGTGGACTCATAGAATGAGTTTGGGAGTGTTCCTCCCTCTGCTATATTTTGGAAGAGTTTGCGAAGGATAGGTGTTAGCTCGTCTCTAAATGTTTGATAAAATTTGGCTGTGAAGCCATCTGTTCTGGGCTTTTGTTTGTTGGAAGATTTTTAATCACCATCTCAATTTCAGTGCTTGTCTTTGGTCCATTTATATTTTCCGTTTCTCCCTGGTTCAGTCTCAGGAGACTGTGCTTTTCTAAGAGTTTGTCCATTTCTTCCAAGTTGTCCATTTTATTGGCATAGAGTTGCTTGTAGTAATTGCTCATGGTCCTTTGTATTTCGGCAGTGTCAGTTGTTTCTTCTCCTTTTTCATTTCTAATTCTATTGATTTGAGTCTTCTCCCTTTTCTTCTTGATGAGTCTGCCTAATTGTTTATCAATTTGTTCATCTTCTCAAAGAACCAGCTTTTAGTTTTATTGATCTTTGGTATTGTTTCCTTCCTTTCTTTTTCATTTATTTCTGATCTGATCTTTATGATTTCTTTCCTTCTGCTAACTTGGGGTTTTTTTTGTTCTTCTTTCTCTAATTGCTTTAGGTGTAAGTTTTGGTTGTTTATTTCAGGTGTTTCTTGTTTTTTGAGGTAGGATTGTATTGCTATAAACTTCTGTCTTAGAAATACTTTTCCTTCATTCCATAGGTTTTGGGTCATCGTGTTTTCATTGTAATTTGTTTCTAGGTATTTTTTTATTTCCTCTTTGATTCCTTCAGTGATCTCTTGTTTATTTAGTAGTGTTTTTTTTAGCCTCCATGTGTTTGTATTTTTTACAGATATTTTTAGTGTAATTGATATGTAATCACATAGTGTTGTGTTCAGAAAAGGTACTTGATACGGTTTGAATTTTCTTAAATTTACCAAGGCTTGATTTGTGACCCAAGATATAATCTGTCCTTGAGAATGTTCCATGAGCACTTGAGAAGAAAGTGTATTGTGTTTTTTTGGATGGAATGTCCTATAAATATCAGTTAAGTCCATATTGTTTAATGTATCATTTAAAGCTTGTGTTTCCTTATTTACTTTCATTCTGGATGATCTGTCCATTGATGAAAGTGTGGTGTTAAATTATCCTACTATGATTGTGTTACTGTTGATTTTCTCTTTCATAGTTGTTAGCATTTGCCATGTGTATTGAGGTGCTCCTATGTTGAGTGCATAAATATTTACAGTTGTTATTTCTTCTTCTTTGATTGACCCTTGATCATTATGTGGTGTCCAGTGGTGTGTTTCAGGGTGTCTCTGACCTTATTTTGATTTTAGGCAGCCTCTCTGCTAATGGGTGGGGTTGTGTTCCTGTCTTGCTAGTTGTTTGGCATAGGGTGGCCAGCACTGTAGCTTGCTGCTTGTTGAGTGGAGCTGGGTCTTAGCGTTGAGATGGAGATCTCTTGGAGAGCTTTCGTTGTTTGATATTACGTGGAGCCGGCAGGTGTCTTGTGGACCAATGTCCAGAACTCGTTTTTCCCACGTCAGAGGCACAGTCCTGACACCCAGCCGGAGCACCAAGACCCTGTCAGCTACATGGCTCAGAAGAAAAGGGTGAAAACAGAAATAAATAAATAATAAAAGAAAGTTATTAAAATAAAAAGAAGATATTATTAAAAATAAAAACATTGTAAAGTTATAAAAAAAAATGAGAGCAACCAAACAATAAATAGATCCACCAGTGATAACAAGTGGTAAAAACTATACAAAAAAAATATATATATACAACAAAGAAAGAAACAAAAAAAATGGAAAGACAGAACCCTAGGGCAAATGGTAAAAGCAGAATTCTACAGAAAAATGACACAAAGAAGCATACACATACACAATGACAAAAAGAGAAAAACGAAAAAAAAATTATATATAAAAAAAAGAAGAGAGCAACCAAATCAATAAAGAAATCTACCAATGATAATAACCTGTAAATACTAAACTATGATAAACATAAAACCAGAAACAAATTAGATGCAGAAAGCAAACCTGAAGTCTACATTTGCTCCCAAAGTCCACCGCCTCAATTTTGGGTTGATCTGTTGTCTATTCACGTATTCCAGAGATGCAGGGTACATCAACTTGATCGGGGAGATATAATCCACTGCTTCTCTGGCTGTACGGAGAGATTTCCCTTTCTCTTCTTTGTTCGCACAGCTCCTGGGGTTCAGCTTTGGATCTGGCCCTGCCTTTGCTTGTAGGTTGCCTGATGGCATCTGTTCTCACCCAGACAGAATGGGGTTAAAGTAGCAGCTGGTTAGGAGGCTCCTGGCTCACTCAGCCCGGGGGGAGGGAGGGGTACGGAATGCAGGGTGAGCCTGCGTCAGCAGAGGCGCGCCATATGTTCTGCCGGGGAAGTTGTCCCTGGATCACGGGACCCTGGCAGTGGTGGGCTGCACAGGCTCCTGGGAGTGGAGGTGTGGATAGTGACCTGTGCTTGCATATAGGCTTCTTGGTGGCTGCAATAGCAGTTTTAGTGTTTCACGCCTGTCTCTGGGGTCCGTGCTGATAGCCGCGGCTCACACCCATCTCTGGAGCTCATTTAGGCGGTGTTCTGAATCCTGTCTCTTTGCACACCCCAAAACAATGGTCTCTTGCCTCTTAGCCAGGTCCAGAGTTTTGCCCGACTCCCTCTCTGCTAGCTGTGGCACACTAGCCCCCTTCAGGCTGTGTTCACGCAGCCAACCCCAGTCCCCTCTGTGGAATCTGACCTCCAAAGCTGGAGCCTTATCTCCCAGCCCCAACCCACCCCGGCAGGTGAACAGACAAGCCTCTCAGCTTGGTGAGTGCTGGTTGCCACCTATCCTCTGTGTGGGAATCTCTCCACTTTGCCCTCTGCACCACTGTTGCTGTGCTCTCCTCTGTGGCTGTGAAGCTTCCCCCCGCCACCCCCATATCCGCCAGTGAAGGGGCTTCCTAGTGTGTAGAAACTTTTCCTCCTTCACAGCTCCCTCCCAGAGGTGCAGGTCCCGTTTCTATTCTTTTGTCTCTGTATTTTCTTGTGCCTTTCCCAGGTATGTGGGGAGTTTTTTGCCTTTTGGGAAGTCTGAGGTCTTCTGCCATCATTCAGTAGGTGTTCTGTAGGAGCTGTTCCACGTGTAGATGTATTTCTGATGTATTTGTGGGGAGGAAGGTGATCTTCACGTCTTGGTCCTCCGCCGTCTTGAAGGTCTCCTGTCAGTTGGTTTTCTTATTTTTTTTTTGATCACGGTAGATTTGCTTATTGTCTTTATTAAAAATTTCATCATTCTGTTGTCTTTGATAACTAGATTTGATCCAGTCAGTCTATAGTGATCTTTTCTGCTTCTTGTCATGAATAGAATGAATTCTGCATATACGATATTCATCATATTTTAGCACCCCATAAACTTGAAACATTGGATCTCCTTTGATGTAGTCTTATAATATCAAATATATTGAGCTCTAATCGTCTAGCTTCAAAATATCTGAAGTAGTAATGCCTAGATTTTTTTGACATTTGGTAAGACAAATCAATTCCTACTTTATTCTTGCTATAAATTAGAATATTCGCCCAGTAAAATTTTTTAATAGACAACATTCAAACACCTTTTGTATACATGACACTGTTTTGTGAAAACAGAAGAGTTATCAGTTGGTAGTATCAAATCTAAAATATTAAGTTTTCCCAGATTTTATTTAGTTTGGAGAAGTAAAGTGTGTAATCCTCTACTAAGACAGCATACCATGGCAGTTCAGAGCTGAGTCTGAGATCAAGCAACTCGAGCTTTGGTTCATTTAACCTAAGACCTTCACAAGCTTTTAAATCTATGTGTCATAATATGCATACAATTATCAAATAATAGGTAACTTTCTGATAGTTGAAAAAATTAAGTAAATATGCAGGTAAAACATTTAACAAATGATTTTGCATATAGTAAGCTTTTTCTATTTCAGTCTCTGTTTTTATTGGAATGGATATTGGATATAGTGGCAAGTATATAGCACCATAAACCCAAGCCAAAATGTATTGAACATGGTATGTTCTTGATAAATGTAAGTCTTGAGAGCATGAGTAGGCAGTTAGGATTAAATACCCAGAAACAATATTAAAGTTCACTTACATTTCCTCTAAATGATTCTGCATCCTACTTTTTTTTAGAAAAAAATTTTTTTAAAGTAAATAAGACATGTAAGAGCTAGAAGGTCATCTCACTTTTGCCAGTAGGTTACCTTTGAGACATCTTAAATTTTAGCTTGAAAGTAGATAACAGAGGTTAATGTGCATTTTCCTATTTAAATCTCCTGTGATGCATGTAGTTCACTGAAGGCTAAATTCTTTATTAGTATTTAAAAAAATTCGCAAAATTATTTGTATTTTATTATCTTAGTAATCTTAGATAACTATCATCTACCTAGCATTATAAATTCTTTGAATGCTATCTTTTGAATTTCCTATACTTGCAGTAACCACAAATATTTTAAAATCTCCAGGCATTTAATATATGAAACCTGGAATCATTTAAGTTATTTGTGAATATTTTGCCTTCAAATCCACCTCCATATTTTTATGTGTTTTCCACATCATCACATTGCCTTCATTTTGTCGCTTCTGATGTAAAAGTTTTACTGCCACATGTAAGACATTTTAGTGGCATATATCAGGCAGTATTTCTAAAAATCAGCAAAATAATATGATATACCATTCTGAAACTATACATTATTGACCTAAATATTTCATATTCTGAATAATTTTTTATATTTTAACATAAAATTTCCTCTTGAAAAGCAAATAAAGGGCAAAAATAATGTAACATTTATTAAATACTTTCTAGGAACAGGTTAACTGCTTTATATTACTTATTTCATTTATTTCTCACTAAGATCTATGAATTAAGCATTATTGTACTTATCTTACAAAGAGAATATTTAGTGAATTTTAGTATTTTGCTAGATTTAAACTTGGTTCTCTCTGATGCTTAAAGGGAAATTGAAATGAGCATTATTTAGTTAGAAATTGTGGAAGAAAAGGGAAGCATACTATAGATTCTAACATTCTTAGAAGGGAAAAAATATCCTCTATTCTGTATTTAAATGATTTTCTTGATAAGAACTTACAAATAAGTTCATGCCTTTTTCATTTTGAATCTCTTACTAAGACTATTACTAATCTATTACTAAGAATCTATGACTAAGCCACTTTGGTCATTGTTAGGGACTTCTAGAAGAGGCTTAGGACTCAGAACTGTTTTACTAAATTTGCAAAAAGTGTAGCATAATATCTAAGAAGTTCTAATATTATTTTCAAAAAGCCTAAAGGAAAGACTCTTTTTAACCAAGGAAGATAATCTTTCCTTCTATTTAAAAAAGTAAAATTCTATTTATGCGTTAACATAGTGCATCACTAGGGTATTCTAGTATTGCCATATTTTAGTTCAGAAGGGTGGCAGATGGGAGAGAACATAAACTTGGAAGGCAGAGACACATGAGTTTAAATCTGGTGTCTGCCTTTGACCCCTTGCATGTTATTCAAGTTATTCAACATTTTCTCCTGTATATAATAAAAATAGTAATTTTTGTTTTGGATGCTCTGATGATTTGATTAAAATATGTAAATATTAACATTTTTATTAGCTTAAATGGTCTTTATGGTTATTATGATATTTTTTCATATTTGGTTATGTTCTAGAAATGAGAAATAGATTATATATATTTTGTTCATTTGGTGAAGAGAATTATTTTAATAAAATCAGAAGCAATCCCTTTAACTCTTCTGATTTGAAGCTTCTGATATGAAGTTGTGTAATAGAAATCATAATATTTCTTATCCATACTTTATGAATCCATGCAATTTCATTGAAGAATTAAAGGTCAAGCTGAAATTTCTGATTAAGAAACTCAGATGTGAAAATGAGATGGTTATTTATAGATATCAGTGTTATAATTTATGATTTTGACATGGTGATTAACTGTGAAAAGCAAAACATGATACTTCCAGTAGCTGGACCTTTGCAAATCCAAGATTGTAAATAACTTGTTTAAAACTGGAAAACAACATGGGACAAAATGTGTGTGTGTGTGTGTGTGTGTGTGTGTGTGTGTGTGTATTTACCACCTCTTTTGTGGAAAGTAAAATTGTGGCTAGTTTCATAAACAGGGTCAATTGTTTTACAAAAGTAAGGGGAAGAGAGAAAATAAAAAAATATTTTTAATGTTAAAAAAAATCAATGCAAGTAAACAAAGAAAAATACGTATATAGTATAGATTAGCTAAAGTATGATTGTTCTGGACACATACAATCATTTTGATAAAAGTTGTTCTTTATAACATTACCTTTGTTTGGCTCTTATAATAAGTAAATAAAATAAGAGAAAATTAACTTCTCTTAAGCATTTATTTCCCTTTTGTTTTCTGTCTCATCAACAAGGAGGCATAAATGTGAAATTCTGGAAATCTCATTTATCCCTCCTGTTTGTCATTCCTCCTCTTTACCTATAGCTTAGATTAGATTAGCATAACTTTCATATAAGTTCTATTTATTTTGTAAAACGACCTTTCAGAACAATTCATGCCTCTTTTGTAAATCTCACATTAACAGTGTGAGGCTTCCTTGAATTCCCAAGTCTGGGTAAGGTGTTTTTCTTAAGTATGGTGATAGCAACACTTGTTATCCTCTCCTCAAAGTTATAGTAGATGAATTATAGAAAAATCCTGCACCTTGAATATAACAGAACAATTCATACCTTTAAAATAAGTATTGCATTGTAGTATAATTACTAACTTACTTGTACATATCCCCCTGCAGGTTATAACCTTTGAGAATCTAGAGACCACTGGTATGTGTTCACACTGTATCCCATGTGACAAGCACATACCTGCTACTGGGTAGGTGCCACATTTATGGAAAGAGTGAATAAAACACTGTTACACATTATGAGTTTCTGAAAATTCCTTTAAACCTTTGTTCTTTTAAGCTTTTTAAAATAACATCAACCACTATTGTTTGTCGATTCTCTGAAACAATGCTGTTTTTCTTAATAAGGAATCAGTACAAGGTTTCTTTTAAGGTATACGCTTACTGCGTGATCTATTACAACATTATAAAAGAACAGAAATTAAAATTGATCTTTAGAAAGATGTTTTAAAAGGCGTGCTGCAATTTAGAAAGTTAAAAAATATTTTGTTTTCATTGATATTTTCAATATCTAAGTTTATTAAAAGAGAGGGAAATCATATAAATACAGAAATAGGTATATACACACATATATATATACTATATATATATTTATACACTACATATATGTATATATATGAAGTGTATGTAAAATATGTATATGCATACAAATTGATGTTTCTATATGGAAAAGTCAGATTAGTGAAATTTTCCTTCCTGTTTTTTCATTTTTTTCTTCATGTTTTATTTACCTTAATAAGTACTCTATAAATTGTGCTGACAGATTTTAAAACTACATATGGAAAGTGGATCAAAGCAAATAATAATATCCTTTACATATCATAATTTTATAATATGGACAAAAATATACATTGTAGGAATATATGTTTGTTATTATGGAGACACTTCTAACACTTATTGGCTGATTACTATGTATCAGATACTGTACAAAGGACTTTCACATGGTTTATCTCATTTACTTCGTACCTCAAATCTACAAAGTAGATATTATATTTTCCCATATTATATAGAAGAGGGAGTGAGATGAAGGGACTTGCCTCAGGCCATACCGCTGGTAACTGGTCGAGCCTAAACTCATCCAGAAAGTCTGGTCCAGGCTTCTGAGGGACAAATGTTTACTCAGGAATGGAAAATATAATTTGCTAATTGAATCTGCAGTGAATAATATTCCTACGAGCCTAGCCATATCAATAAATACCTATCACCGATTTAACTAAAAATTGGCATGCACCTATATTAAGAGTATAGAGGGAGAGGAGGTGGTAAGCTATAAGAGAGTGAAACCCTCATTTATATAATAGAAAGTAGTTGAAGTCTAAAAATAGGTAAAACAAGGAAGAGCAGTTTATACATAGTATTTAAAGTTTGTAATTAACTACCTTTGGGATAAAAAAATCTAAAAATATTAAAAGCTTTTGCTACCAGGGAGCAAGACTGATGTGTGGGCATGAAGAGGTAGAAAGGTTTGAGATTAAAGACTGTAAAGTTTCATTATAACCTTTTCAGTGGTATTTGATATTTTAATTATTTGCACTGAATGAAAGTTACATAAAATTAAAAAGCATGGATTTAGCGTAGAGAGCCTTATAAAAGCACATTAAACCAGTTAAAAACATGGATTTCCTTATAAATTGGATCACCAGTGACAATTTGTAATTTCATAAATTGTCCAAAACTAGATTGGGTCTAACAAAATGGCAATATCTGTATGATTGCTCTGGTGAAAGTATATCGATCCCAAGTGCACTTTCTTCTTCAAGCTTCATTGTAGAGCTACATATTTAGCCTCTATATTACTTGTTAATATAAAGTCTACACCTATAAATGGGTTACTGAATCATTATACTGTCTCCTGTTGCTTCCAAATTAAATACAACTAGATTTGGCAGCTTGAACCAAAGATAAATCAGTCTAAATCAGTCTATGTAAAAGCGTGCCTGAATCACCTCGGTTCTGAGAATAATGGAAAACCAGGCAACCTTGACTTAGGTACTAACCAGTTATGCTCATTGTTCTTTGAGGATTACTTATAATATTACTTTTGGAGTTTTAGAGATGGAAATCTTTCAGAATGAAAGGCTACATCAAGGAAGGTCTTTAAGAGCAATTGAATGACAAAGGCAGTTCCAAGGTAGTGGCCTTGCAAGAGGAGTATCTTCTGGTCATCATCAGAGTACCCTCTGGTGGCCTAGTTGAGCAATTCTTGCTCAACTAGCTTGAGCTTGAGCTTGAGCTCACTTGCAAGTGAACAAAGACAATAGAATTTCATTCAGTTTCTAAAAGAGGGTTTTCAGTTACCCGCAGGAACCAGCAACAGTAATTTGCAAACCCTGCCCTTTAAAATTCATTGTTGCTTTCAGAGTTAGAGAACTATAATTTGAGAGATCCAAGCAAGACCAAGAAGAAATAACATTTTATATAATTACTTTTAAGAGCGGCTATATAATTAAACACATGTGCAATTAATTTTAAGCAAAAACTGCAGCTATTATGCTGTGGAAAGTTGCTTTATACTAGCCCTGGTTTATAGTAGCAGAGTGGGTATGATGGCGAGTGTTACAATTTGGCACAATTCCAGTAAATTTACAATTTCGTGAAAGTGCCATCAATAGAGCATTGTTTTTGCTTTACTTTGCTTTTCTCCAGCTTTGTGGCTCTGTTTTAGCAGCAAAACATGTGGCATATTGGTTGTAGCAGTTTGGGCTATAGCTCTAAAGTGTGTAATACCAAGAAATCTATGTTGAAATTCCAGTTATAAAATAAAAACAATCCCACTCAACTGGGGGGGGGGGGAAGTACATAAAAATTTGCATATTTAACTTTTCCCCTTTCTTTTATGCAATTAATTAAGTGCATTTGTAAAGTGAACTAATCATGGAATGATTTGATTTACATGGGATAAAATAAAAACTAAACTTCCTACTATAAATTTTTTTTTAATTAACATAATTTTTGTTTCAAAAAGTCACATGTCTCTTTGCATAAAGCTCAGGTTGTAGTAATAACCAAAGTTGAAAGGCAAGGGCCACCTTGAAAACATTATGACATTATATAACTGGTGAAACTCCATTTTAAGCACAGAATGTGTGAGGAATGCACAGGTCTTTTTAATGATGCATTCCCTGGTAGTATACAGTATTCTTATCAAATAAGCAAACAACAAACAAAAACAAAACAAAACAGAAACAGGCTGTCAAACTATTTTTTAGCTCAAGATATAGTTAATGTTTAATTTAGATCATTCTGGGATACATATGAGTAGGGTAGATTGAAGAGAGCTCTGATCACAATTTTGAAACTTGTTTCCACTTTCAGTTAACCTTTGATAGTCAGCTACTGGAGGATTTTGAAATTGTGCAATACAGGAAGACAACTGTTATAAAATGCAAGCGACTGTATTCTTAATGCACTTCACTGCATTCTTGAAATGATGCCAGCAGAGGTTCAAAAAATAAAAAACTGCAAAACTCAGCTTTGAAATAAGGACATTTATCAGCAGTTCAGAATCCTTCTATCAGAACTGTGACCATAGGAAATGATTTGAATCCATAAATAAGCCCCATGCAATGCCATCTAGAAAGAGATAATATAAGAAGATCTTTAATATGTAGCTATTTGTAGAAAGAGTTCTGAGAGAGAGAAAAATGGTTTGGAAGACCCCCTTCAACCTGACAGTAGATCTTGCTTCTTTGTGAAATTTATACTTTAACCTAATTAATTAATTCAGCTGGCGGTTAAGACTTTCTAGATGCCAAGGATTGTACAATGCGCTGGGAGCCATTGATGAACGAAAGAAGTATAGCCTCTACCCTGAAGAGATTTATGTTCTCCATAAATAGTAAATGAGTAAATCAAGTTCAGTAATTATTTTTTAAGTAATGCTGTTAAAGACTGGAGATTAAAATAAACAAAACCCCTTTTTGAGTCAGCGACAGTTAAGGTGAGACTGGAAGGAATGGATTTGCTTTGTTTCAGAAGAACTGAAAGGAGTCCTGTTTAGCTGTAGTACAGTGTATTCTGGAGCACATAGGCATTTTAGGCCATCGGTGGTATTATAAACGAAATGAGAGCCATTAAAAGGTTTAAATTGGGAGTGCCATGATCTGATTTATCTTTTAAGCTGATCACTCTTGCTGTATAGAGAAATAAATTGCAGAGAGGCAAAAGTGGAAATAGGCAGCCCAAGTAGGAGCATATCACAGCATCCAGGAGAGAGATTTGGTGGTTTGAAATAAGGTGATAGCAGTGGAGATGGAAAGAAGTGAGCAGCTAAGAGATATATTTTGGGGGGGGGGTAAATATGGTAACATTTGTAGATGAAGAAAAGGAGTGAGGGGAGCCAGATATAAGGACAACTCCTGATTTCCTCCAACTGGGGAAATGGGGATGCTGGTCACTAAAGATGGCAGTCTGAAGAGAAAGCATGAAATCCATTTTGGACATGTTAAATTTGAGATGCTCATGAAGCATCTAAATGGAGATGTTAAATAGGCAGTTGGGTATATAAATCAGAAGCACAGATACGAGGTTTGGGTTAGAGATAATTGTGAGAGTTGTCAGCATGGAATCAGCACTGTTCTCATTACTCATATTCTGATAACCAAGACCCTCGACCTGAGAGAGCAGTTCCCACAATAGGAAGAAGCATTTTCAACTCCAGAATTTCTTTCTGTTTTTCTAACCTCTAATAAGTCATTTTATTGTGTTGTGCATTTTCTCAGAGCTTTGTAATGTTATGGAAATTATTATAATTTCTATAGTGATGAGATCCAACATGGTGTAGTGGAAAACAATCATTTGCCTCAGATCAAAACTTACATTTACCATTTATTAATGGTGTGGCTTTGGATGGGCTGCTTAATGTCTTTGAGCCTCTGCTTACTCACTCTCCATGAAAATAGGGGACTAAAAATACCTTCTGTACCAATAGAGGAGGTAGGTACATATTTTATCTTGGGGAATCTAACCTAAAATATGTCACAGTAAAAAAAAAAAAAATGTTAAAGCAGTTTTTAACTTAAGGGGTTACTAAAGAGATCTAAGTCATTAATACCCGACTATGATTTTTTTTTTTTTGGCTGTGTTGGGTCTTTGTTGCTGCGCGTGGGCTTTCTCTAGTTGCAGCAAGCAGGGGCTACTCTTTGTTGTGCTGTGCGGGCTTCTCATTGTGGTAGCTTCTCTTATTGCGGAGCACGGGCTCTAGGCGCCCAGGCTTCAGTAGTTGCAGCACGTGGGCTCAGTAGTTGCAGTGTGCAGGTTCAGTAGTTGTGACTCACGGGCTCTAGAGCGCAGGCTCAGTGGTTGTGGTGCACTGGCTTAGTTGCTCTGCGGCATGTGGGATCTTCCCGGACCAGGAATCAAACCTGTGTCCCCTGCATTGGCAGGTGGATTCTTAACCACTGCACCACCAGGGAAGTCCCAATACCTGACTATGATTTAAAAGGTTATCCTACTCAGATTACATTTGTGTACTAGAAATATACTATACTATATTACTGATATTATTGTGAAAGTACATTTATTTCTGATTAGCATGATGAGTCATAAATGATACTCAACGTCTATTGGAATTTGAAAATTAGAAAGAAATATTTATTACAGTCAGAAAATTAAATGGTTGATTTACCTCTTTAGAGTTAAGTAACTTCATATTACAATATCTTTAATATTGGCTCTATTTGATGATTGTGGGGATTTTGATAATCCTGTGTATTTCTCCAAATGAAAACAAGATATTAACTAGGTTGAGTGCAGAATCAGGGAATATACTGCAGTTTCTGAAATGGTCAGCAGAGAGCCTCAGTAAGGCTACTGTGTTTACATTTCCTCAGCTTCTGTAAGGGAGTAATGATTACATAGTAATAACCAAAATTGCAAAATAATTGAAACAGCTATTTAGTTTGTCCCCAAAAGGTGCTTAATACTGAGTTGAGATGTAGTAATGTGCTTTATTCATGGGGAAAAAAAAACAAACAAAACATGTCCTGAATTAGTGTATGAAGTGGAAGGAAGGAAAGAAAGGGATATTTTAAATATTGGTCAGGGACCTTTTTGCCAATTTTGTATGTGGAATATAAAGTAGGAAATTCAACATATTCCCCAAGATAAATACTTTCTTTTCTTTTTTTGCAGTGAAGCACTGAAAAAGCTATATGTATACAATCTTTCCTTCTATTATGAAATTAAGACCAATTTCGGAATAGAATTTGTACTGTTTTCTGAAGGGTGGAATTAAGTTTGAATAACAAAATGTGTGTTTTATTATGATAAATATTTTAAATTTAGATTTTTGTATATTTTCTCAGGATAGTCATGATAGAATATAAAACAAAATACAAAACAAACCTAATCTATTTTATTGTTTCTCCATTTATAAATGTAAGAACTCTATATCCCTGCACAATAAATTCCAAATGTTTTCTACACCTAATGAGTTTATTCCATTGTAAAATTTGACCAGAAATGATTTATGTATAATAACTTATACAATTTATTTTGGGGAGAGGTAAGAGTTAGAGATGATTTTGAAGATCTCTCTTCAGAGTGTTGGGATTTAAAAGAATGATGGCATATGTGCAGAGTAATTGTGATAATAAGTAGCAATAGCTTATACTTAGAGTTTATAATGTGTCAGGTGATGTGGTAAGCATTTTATCAGCACAATACCATGTAATTCTCATAACGACCATGTGTAGTGATTATTATTATATTTAGTTTACATATAAGGAAATTGGGGCTCATGGAGACTGGGACTTGCTCAAGGTCACTCAGCTAATGCACGGCAGAGCTAAAATGGGAATCCATGTTGGCTCAACTCCAGGTCCACATGGTAATCACTACACAGTAATGGACTGCAGGATGTGTTGATCTTCTTAGACATATTTAATAGTAAATAAGTATTCATGTATTGGTTATTAAAGCATTAATTCATTCATTTATACTATTTTAATATGATTGGAACAACTATATTTACTAAGATTCTGTATGCTTATGAAATATAGGTATGTAACACCAATGCTGAGTCTGCCTTTTTGTTCAGTAAATTGATTTTTATATAAAAACAATCTCTCCACTTAATTCTTTCCACAAAGAACAGAAATGGTATTATCTGATAAATCAGATAATTAAATAAATTATTGAATATGCACATAATAAATAATTTACAACTATTAAGGCTATGTTGTAAAAACATTTAATGATATTCATAATTTTTACAATCTATTATTGATAGAAAAATAGAGTATAAAATATTCAGTGCAATATGGTCTTTTGTTTTTTAAGAGGTGTATATTTCCATAGAAAAAGCCTGGGTGTAAGCTCATCTTGCTCATTATGTCTGCATAGCATCATAATGCTTGTTGTTACTTTTGGTATGATTTATTATAAAGTTTTTCTACAGTAAGTATGCATTATTTCGTAAGCAGATCATATATATAGCCAAGTAATAATCAAACTGATGTTCGATTACAAAAATGTAATAATGGACAAGATAGCTACGGTTCATGTCTTCATGGAATTTATGGGTAAGGAAAATTGTCCCACAGAGGGGTTAAAATATTTATCTGAGGTCATACAGTGTGGCAGGACCAGAGCTAGATTTCAGATCTTCTTTAAATCACTTTACTATACGTTTTATGAGAACTCGTAAATAAACAAGTAGAGTAGGAAATGGTTATATAAGAATAGTGAGCTTAAATTGTGGGTGTTATTAATGCTAGGAAGATGTAAGGCTTTCTACAGTGGGAAGTAAGGATAGATCCCTGAGCACAGGAGTGACTTTAACTGACTAATAGGAAATTAGTTTACCATTGATGTTACCATTGATGTAAGACCTTCTTTTCTATAGTTGAGGAAACTTGCAAGCTTATTCTGTTGTCTTTAGTATCCTTTTGCTGTTTCAACTTAGCTTTGATTCTGTTGCCATAGTTATATTTAAAAATATAATACTGATTGTGCCATTTAACTTTTGTGAAAGCTTTCCATATGTCCCTCACAAACATACCTATACTCATTCACAAAATGAACAGATGGAAAAATGGAAGGGCTCTCCTTTAGGCCCAGAGCCTCCCCATTGAGTTTAATCTGTAGGGGGAAAAAAAGGAAAACGGAAAAAGTTTGCAGAGAAATAGCTTAAGGGAAAAAGAGACAGAAGAGGCTATCCTGCAGGTCAACAATTAGATAAGTTTCCCATGGAGTGAGAAAGGGACTGAAAGTTCTCCCCAAAACTTATGAGAGGGTGGCATTTCCTAATACATGGACTGAAAGGATTTGGAGAGAAAGACAAATTTTCTCATGGTATACGTTTTCCTTGAGTATTTGTAGAAGAGAGATATATAACTCTTCCTTTGAATAGAAGTGAAGGAAAAGAAGCTAAATTTTTTTAAAAAAATTAGTTTTGGTGGATATGGATTTATTCCAAAATATACTTACCATTGTGCAACAGACTATATTCTTTAACATTTAATCAGTTAAATCTAGCTGTAAGTCTCTTCTCACAATGGTGGTAGGAAATGCAGTCTGTTGTGATTTAGTGAGCCTTCCTCTTCCGTTTACCTCTAGGAGTCCTTAAATGATTCCCTCTTCCCCCTGCAAAAAAAAATAGGGTTGCTAAATTTAACAACAACAAAAAAATACAGCGTACCTGTGTAATACTTAAGACATGTTTATACTTATTATTCATTGTTTTTATGAAATTCTAATTTAACTAGACTTCCTGTAATTCATCTGGCAATCTTATTCAAAAAAGAAAACTGCAATCATCACTGAGATGCTTATTTTTTCTCACCTACAGATTCCATTTGAAGGCTCAGTTCCAAAGTTCTTTCTTTTTGACTTCTAAGAGCAAGTTGTTTAGAGTAAAGCCATCTCAATAGTCTGCTTCTGTTCCAGATACTTGACAATCTCATGATTTTTTAAAAAATATAAAAGTTGTTAACAAGCACCTGAAGCTTGAAAAACAGAAGATATTAAGGATGCTTGGAGTGGGGGAATGGGTAGTGATGTGCAGAACTGTCAGTGTCATGGGAAATAGTTTTCAGTACTGATGGTTTCTTAATAAGTAAGAAAAACAGAACAAAACAATATATCAGTGACTTGCTTTTACAGGGATAATATATGACAATATAAAAACAATATTTTAATGCTCTTAATCTCTTGATGTCAATGAAGTAGAGGCACAATGACCTGTAATTAAGTGAATGGGACTACAGCAGTAGAGAAGTGAGAGTGGGGGCAGTTGAAGATGGAGGAAATTTCTGTAACCTATACTTACAATTTAATAACACTATCTTATATAGTAAATCTGTTTGATTGCACACTATGTATAAGCCATAGCAAGTGTTGGATTATGGATGCCCACTGAAATTTATGGCGTCAGTGTAAACTATTATCAATTGTATCATTTTTATTTTTAATAGACTGTATTTTTAGGGCAGTTTTAGGTTCACAGCAAAATTGAGCTGAAGGTACAGAGTCCCCATATACCCTTTGATGTCACATACTCACAGCGTGCCCTATTTTTCTGAGATTCAACAGTGAATCTAATTATACATCTTAGATTTATACATTTCATATATGCTTTTAAAACTGCAAATAACAGTTCAATACAAAATTATATATATGCATCAGTGGTTCTCAGGCACAGAATTTAGGAGGAATTTGAGCAAGTTTTTCCTCAAGCATATAGTGAATATTATGAACCCTAATAGTGGAATGTTTCCTTCTAACCTAGCTGTCTTTTTTGATTGAATTTTATTACAGTGAACAGCTTAGTAGGTATGATATTGCTAATTGGAAACAACGAGATTTAAAATGTTTATAACCTGTATTTTCTTGAGCATCTGTCTAAGAACCACACCAGAGTGGTACACCTGTTACAATCCAAGAACTTACAGTAGTAAATCATCACCCAAAGTCCACAGTTTACATTATAGTTCACTCTTGGTGTTGTACATTCTATGGGTTTTGATAAATGTGTAATGACATGTGCCCATCATTATAGTATCATACAGAGTAGTTCACTGACCTCAAAATCCTCTGTTCTCTGCCTGTTCATCACTCCCCTGCCAATGTTTTTTTTCTTTTTTTTAATTTACATATTTTTGAGTACATATTTTGTGTATAACAGTGTATTCTACAAACAACTGGAACAAAAATAATTGGTCTTATAGTTTCAGAAATATATGGCATTGTTAAAAATTATATTTAGTTTAAAATTATGGTAAAATATTTTACATATTTTAACATGCACCTTTATGCATGATTATAGTATTAACTTTTGAGTATGATAACTCAAGGCAGTATGGCAGTATCCTTTGCTTTTTCATCATATTAAACACTCTCATGTGCAGTTATGAGTAAGTTTAAAATAATGTGCTATTTTGGTGTAGTTTTTTTTCAAAGACAGTTGGTACTTGATCCAATGAAATTTCATGTTTTTTCACTTTATTGAAATTAACAGGCATTCTGTTCTACAATTCTAAGGTTGTTTTATGTTGTTTTCCTAGACTCAGAAGGTAAAACAGTATGTACATTCAAGTTAATTTGCATTAAAATGAGACTTGTATGCAGGTAAATCCAACATATTTGCTAATTTAATGACTCCAGATCCTCTAGAACACTACATACTCATTTACAAATATGTTTACCCTTATTCATAAACATCATTACGTATATTTAGAAATATCTTACTAGAACTAGATCTCTTGGGTTTAGGATTATACAGGGATTTTATCCACCTGTAACCTGATGTACCTTATGCTTAACAAGTGATGTCCACTATATAGTTTATTCATCATTTTCCATTTGATATGTAAAGGCTGGGTATTGAGTTCTGTGTGAAGACGAAAAATTAAACACATTGATTATTTTTCTCTCCTGAAATCCATCTAAAGTAAAAGAGTTTTTAAATGACAAAAACTCACAAGAATATAGATAGTAGAGGAGGATTAAAACCAAACAAAATTTGAGAGGTAGTAATTAGATGAGCCAGTGATAACAGACTTAGAAGTCACCGGAAGGTTGAATCTTAAGTCACTAGTGGGAAAAACTAAGAGACAATCCAGTTTATACCTCAGAATGTCCAGAAGGTCTCATGAATTGGTGGCACCAGAAACCTATAAAAGAGGCAGTGAAAGTCATGCTTAAATGAGGAAGATTAGTTGAAAATCCAATTAAGAAGTGGTGAGAGAGCAAAAACATGCAACTAGGCAACTTCCCGTTCCCTACTCCAACTGAATATTGGAAGTTTATTCTCTGGAGGAGGTAGAAGAGTCTTTGGATGGTGAGTCTGAGATACAATTGGAAAGAGAGGTACAGTACAAAAATCAAGCAGATTAATGTTTCCATACAAAATTTTGACACCCCCTTCTTCACATACCCACACATCATTCACCTCTTAAATCACAGAAACCTGTCAACCAGTTCAGTACTCTCCAAGCAAATGATTAAAGACTCTTTTATGCAGAATCTAAGCAGTCCAATAGGAAATATTTAAAGATACTGACATAATGGATCTCTCAACGAAACAATCAAGGAAAATAGACTATAATGAAGTCTACAGGTATCAAGTACCAACTCTATACTCAGAGCATCCATTCAGCTTTTACTTAACTACTTGTAAGTATTAGCAAACAAAAATAACCTAACTTCTGAAGAAGTTCTCTAGCATAAAATCTAAGGTCTAAAACAAACAGAATATAACAATTTTGAGGAAACAAGTTGTATATGCGTAGAAGAAAAATTCAAAAATGGCCAAAAAGACTAATATGAATGTTCTCAAAAAGATATAAAACATGATGCAATGGAGAAAGAACAACCAAATATTCTTAGAAATAAAAAAATGAAATAAAAATGAAAAAGTCGTTAGAAGAGTTTAAAGGCAAATTTGAGGAAAATTTCCAGAAAAAAGGGGGAAAAGACAGATATAGGAAGTAAGAAAGAAAAGACAAAGTAATATTGGTAGCAATAGTATCAATAATTACAGGAGCAGTCCAATAGGGCCTTCAAATAATAATCATTCTTAAAAAGATCATTGATAAAATGAAGGGGAGAAGATTATCTGAAATTTTTTTCTAAAGCAGGGGACATGAAGTTCCATATTGAAAGGACCAACAACTATCCAGAACATCTGATGGAAATAATTTCTTCTTTGTCAAAAAAAAAAGCATAAGCTGTGAGATTATATACATATTTTTTAGCAAGAGAAATAGGGAAAAGTAAGAGCAAATTCAAAGTGCTAATATTCAGAATGGCTTTGGCCTTCACAAGATCAGCACTGTCACAGAGCCTTGCTTTCCAAATCCTAATGTAACTGGCTTCCTTACTAGAATTCTGTACCTATCCAAACTATCACGTTGTTTGAGGCATAGTATGAGGCATTATTGATCTCTTAAGCACACATTCTTAAGAAGCTACAGGTGCTTCATTATAACAAAGAAAGTGAACGTTGTGGGATGTAAGAAAGAGAGGATCCAACTAAGAAGATAGTTTAATGGCATATATAGAATAATTCCTGGTAACAGAAACATAAAATAGACATTAACTTGTTCAGATGGAGTAGAATGTTCTGAAAATTTTTCTTCAATTGAATTTGAAGGCTTGATATATCTAAATTTATTGGGAAATGATTCAGAGAACTGGCAGAGAGTTTGAAGTTGAGTTTTTATTCAACATGAAATAAATAAAAAAGGGAAATTATTAACTTCACAGAAAATAGAAACTGAAGCAGAAAACAAAAGTTTATGTATAATGTATGGCTTTGCTAAGAATGCTAAGAATAGCATTTACATAGTTATAGTGTTAACACTGAATATTTCAAACACAATTTTATGGGAGCAGTGTTAGGAGGGGGTTAGTTTAGGGTGGTGAAAGAGAATAAATTATGAGGAAATAATTCATATGCCTTAAAAAAACAAAAATCAGGAAATAGTTATATGAGAGACAGAGGTAGATATCAAATGAATTAGTTGAAGATATATTTACAATGGCTTCAAAGTCATATACCATTTGACCTTGTTTTAACTCTCTGACCTAATTTTCTCCCAGTCTCCCCCTCAGTCAGTCCACTGGAACTAATATGGATTCTTACTATTCCAGGAATGCTCGAGGCATTCTGTGCTTCAAGGTCTTTGCATTTGCTGTTCACTTTCCTGGAATACATTCCCCCAAGATGTCCTTATGGCTAGCTCCTTTGCCTCCTTTAGTCAGATCTTACATGTCACCATGTCAGTGAGCCCTTCCCTAGCTAACATAATAAGCTTCTATCTCCCCCATTAAACTTTTTATTTTCCTTCTTTGCTTTGTATTTCTCTTTAACATTTATTATCTAATAGTACCCTAAATATTACCTTATTTATGACCTGTGTCCCCTCTCCATCATCTGCTGGCAAGTTTAGCTCACAAGCTCCCTGAGAGAAGGGGTAATATGTTGCTCACTGTTGTATCCCCAGTGCCTAGGCCAATGTGTGGCATGCAGTAGGTGCTTAATAAGCAAGCGACAATTAGAAAATATTAATGAATTAATAAATGCACAAAGAATTTATAACCTATGTTTAAAAGTCATTTGTGAATGTACATAATGGCAAAATAAAAGAAAAATTTAAAAAAAGCTAAAATAAAGATTCTTTAGTGCACATGAATTCCTTATGTTTTAATCAAATATCCCCTAAACATACATTGTATAAGAAAAAAAAAAGGTTGGGAAAAAGAAGCATAATTATTGATGTTCTCCTGTGTGAGTTCATACATTTCATTAATAGTTTCATTTCATTAATAGTTTCATTATGCAGAAGTAAGTTATTGTCATTCAGAAATAGTTTGGAGATATATTCCATTATAGAGTTTGCATGTATAAATAAGTATATTATTAATGGCAATTAGCACACAATGCACTTCCTCTTAAATTTAATTATATGCTTGATTAAGAGTGTTTGGGTACTTAATTAAAATAAGAAAGTCCAATGATACTTAATTCTCACTTATATTCATATTGCAATTCTAATAACTCCAGTCCTCACTCAATCCATGCATAGCTCCTATTAATTTGAATCAGAAGTATGCATGCTCACTGAATAAAGCCTGAAATGCAATTGGATAGGTTACATCAAGGAAAATTCTCTGCAGACTGACAGTATGGAATGAAGGAACAGTCCAGTGCAGGCAACTGAACAGAGAGATAATTGTCATAATTGGTTTCAATTAGTTTTTCATAGCTCTGGTGAAGCAGTTTCTATTGTATTATACCATTAGCTATAACCAGTAACAGAACTAGTTAGCATGATTAATAGGTGTCAATGCTTATAAAGGTAAAATACATTCTAAATATTAAGATCTCAGTGAAGGTAAATGAACTGAATAGCAATGTAAATGCATTGTTGAGAAACCATTGCCTTTGTTAAATGTGATGTGGTTTGAATGGAATGAGATCAGACATATTCAATGAACTCAAGTGTCATAAATACATATTTTCTGAGGAAAATGAGTTCATGTACAAACAGCCATCTTTTCAGTATGAAACAAGTGACCAGTAAATGAACGTTAGAATGTGGTGATATCAAGAAACTCACAACATAGTTAAAATCATAATTCCTATTAATTTGCTTAAGTAGCCCAAATAAATTTTGGTAATGCCTATGGTACTAAAGAAGAAACTGAAGTATTGAAAGCCTCCTTGGCCACACACTAGTGAATGGCAGAGATAGGATTCCAAGACAGTTTTATTTGATTTCATTATTGGAGCTTTCTTTTACTGTATTTCCTTTTCCAATGATAAGGTCAACTGCAAGAACGCAAATCAACTGGAACAAGCTCCCTATTTGTTTTTAGTTTTCCTCCACACTTGCAGAGCTATTCCTATAGGGAGAAAAGGATGAACATTACTCTGGAATAGTAAAATAGTCAAGATTCATTTCACTGCTTGTCATCTAGGAAACTCTGAAGGCCCTGGTTTTCACTTCCCCACCAATCCTGCCTCCAACAAAGATTATTGTCTTGTATTTTTTGTCAGTATAGGGTTCAAAATTTTTTTCCTCAAGGAAGTTAAATTCACAAAGAGATTTGAAATAATTTGGATTTCTCATATTTTCCTAACTTCCCAGTTCATCTTTGAATTAAGCTAATTCTTTAACCATAAAAAATATTGAGAGCCCAGTATGTCCAAATTAAAGAGTTTGCAGTTTTAATGATGCACATGAAAAATATAATATCTGACTTGATTATGGTCTTGAAGGATAGAAACATTTGGATAGAGAAGAAAGGAGATATTTCATAATAGTGTGAGTAGATCATATTGAGGGGCACTGATTATTTGAAACAGAACATGTGACTAGGCAAGCGTAGGGAGATTTAGGAGAAGTATAAAGGGGTGTGGTTATGGAGGATCTTGAACAAGTGGGAGATTGGATTTGCTTCTGTAAGCAGAGTTGGAAGGATTGTATGAGGGTACTTTGAAAGGATTAACCTGTAAACTCTGAAACAGGATGAAGGGGGGAGATACCTAAATATTAGGTGGTATGATCAGATACACATTTTGATCTCCATTTCACTCTTTTTCTATATGAAAATGTTAGAAAAGAAACAAGAAAAACCACATTTCTGAAACTTTCTTATAGTGGATCCTTGAATTATAATTGCAGTGACTCTTCTCCAGTTTCCTTCTCCTGTTCAGAGGTTGGTAGAGAGGTGGCAATGATTCTAGGTAAACTTAATTCCATTAGTGACCTAAAGGTAGTAGTTCCCTTACTGGGCTGATTCTGTAGTAATCAAGAGGTCCATCCTAGAACTTGTTCCTAGAAACAGTATTAAATCCCTTTTGCTTGAAAAAGTGTTTTTTATTTCTGGCATTGATGAAATATTTGTACTAGAAGTGGTGCATTAAAATAAAAACCTAGGGACTTCCCTCGTGGCACAGTGGTTGAGAATCTGCCTGCCAATGCAGGGAACACGGGTTCGAGGCTTGGTCAGGAAAGATCCCACATGCCGCGGAGCAACTAAGCCTGTGCGCCACGACTACTGAGCCTGCGCTCTAGAGCCCGCAAGCCACAACTGCTGCTGAAGCCTGCATGCCCTAGAGCCCACGTGCTGCAACTACTGAGCCTGCGTGCTGCAAGTACTGAAGCCCGTGTGCCTAGAGCCTGTGCTCCGCAGCAAGAGAAGCCACCACAATGAGAAGCCCACGCACCCCAACGAAGAGTAGCCCCTGCTCGCCGCAACTAGAGAAAGCCCACTTGCGTCAACGAAGACCCAACACAGCCAAAGATAAAATATTAAAAAACAAAAAAAACCCCTAAAATATGTGTTACTGTTTTGTGGTCAGGAGTAGTAGTGAGGAAACGTATTATGAGCTGGAAGGCTGGTGGCTTTTCTGAGTTATGGCAACTGTGGTGAAGTAATGGTTATGACAATCTGGAATACAGACCACTGAAGCTTTAGCTTGAAAGGGTGAAGTTAAAAAAAAAAAAAACTTTGTTAAGGTGTGTGGCCTGTTCCTGGCTGCCTTTGACAAGAGTTTACAACAAAGACAAGAGCTCAGCCTGATATTGGCCAGTTTTCAAGAAGAGATTGAAGAAAGTAGAGTCTAAAATTCTGGTGATTTATGGGTTGGAAAAGCCAACTGCTTCTGTACAGCAGGGGATAAGGTTTATCAAAGTCTCCTATTAAGTTTCTTATAGGGCAGCCCTGGGGCAAGGATTGGATAAAGAATGTTGCATTCCTGCCCAGGCTTATTGCTTCTGATCGATGCAAGGTAGTCTCAATTTAAAAAAGTGGTTAAAGCAAGTTGGAGTGGGTGGAGAGTGTTCACTGGCACATGAAAATAACTGGAAGCAAATAAACCAGTTCCTATTAAGTTTTTAAAGGAAATTTTAGCCAAATAAACCCTAGAACTCATCTGCAAAACTCTTTGGTTGTTCAGTCCTTAAGGCAATTTTCAGGCACCAAACCTGCATTAACAGTTGTAGGACATAAGAACTGTGTGCCCCAAGGATAGTCTACTCTCCCACACCCACTTCAAATTTTGCCACAGAGAATATGGACGAGGAAGAACTATTCAACAGGAAACACCAAGAGACAACAGAGAACACAAGACAAAGGAGCACCTTCTCAAGAGCAGAAGCAGGGTCTTCAAGGGTATGAGGGTCTTCATAATTCCTGTTCAACAGGATCTATTTATTTCCATGACCATTGATTGTGGAATATTCTTCTTTCTTCCCTTATCCACATGGGGAGATTTAATTTGACCATTCATTTTCTTCCCTTAACAGGTCAGTGATCCATGAGGAACTAGAGTTGGCCTTAATGGAAAAACAAAACAAACATAAAATGGCTGTCCATCTCCCAGTAACCTTGGAATTTGCAAAGGGTGTAGAAAAGACAAAGGGTTGTGTCAAGAGTAAAGGGAAGGAAGGGAGAATTTCTCTGAACATCCTCTGATTAAACTCCCAGTAGCCTGGAATTTAACCTTTTTGGCAATCCAGCTTCAGCAAGTGTACAACAGTGCCTAAGGGGATGACAGAGCAACAGGTTAGAAAACAATTGGGAATCGGATTACCTGCCCTGCGGGCCGTTTGTTGCATCCTAGCCTAGACTGGTCAGAGAGTCACATAGAGGGAACAACTACTATCTATTTAAGTCATTTCATTTGGGGGCCTTTTGGCAGCATTAGCATAGCATTGACCCTAAGAGAGGTAATTTAAAAGCTCTGCGAAGTGTGACCATTCTTTTCTGAAGTGTTTTCTCATACATATGGTATTCTGCTTAAGCCATTGGTTTTGTATATTGCCCTGACCACATCTTATACATTTCTGTCTCTGGGCCTTTATTCATGTGATTTATTTGACTTCTCTTGAGTCCTCCCCAGCTAAAATACTACTCATCTCATTTCATATACTACTATTCCTTTTATATAAATATATAACTTAAAAATTTTTCAGGTTTTGGAATTAGTTTTATTATTTAATTGCCAGAAGATTGTATTACGCATGTCTTACTTTCCCAATTGAGTTATAAGGTCTAAAAGAAGAGAAAATGATTTTTATACCCCATTGATATTTATACCTCAGGATTCAATAATTATTTGATAATTGATTAATTGTTGAAATATAGTGGTATCTCTCACTCATATTCAATGAATATATAATCTAGTAAATTATCTGTAATCAGTGTAACACATCATTTTAAAGAATTAATTTACTTTTATCCAAAAAGTCTTAATACCGATACTTGTCCCAATTCTGTCATACAGAGAGGAAAGTCTATTCATATTTTTCTGTTATTCTGAATCACGCTATCAAATGCTACCCCTGCCAGATGCAGCATTATTCCATTTATAGAAACTTCATAGTGACGATGCTGCTAATATGCCTCCATTCTATATTTTTCTTTTGCTTTGTTAATATTCTGGTAACCATACAGGATATAGTTAGCTTTAAATAATCGTAACATTTTTTATATTTCATTAGCTTTCCACCCATCTCTTCTAATACAGTGGTAGTTAGTTTACAAAGCAAATACAATATTGTTCTTCATAAGTTCATTTTAGGTGGTAAAATTTATTTTGCCAAAAAAGGGGCACTGCTATGTGAAATTGAAAGGTGTTAAGTGTCTCTTATTCACAGATCAAAAGTACATATCCAGTAAATGACTGCCTGGATATTGTGCAGTGGGTTTTCTATATTATATTTAACCATTACTCTTGATCTGACTCTCAGAACTTACCTCTATTGCCTATGGGCCCTTCCTACACCCCAATATCAGAACAGAATGATGTTACACATTTTTATGTTTGGTTTTACACTAACTCTTCCACTAGTTCACACTAAGTTCCTTTGGAAATATTATCAGCCCACCAGAAGATTTATCTTAATTAAAAAAAAAAAAAGGGACAGTAGTCTTTTCTCCTTCTCCTGCTTGAAATACATTGTAATTTATGTGCATACTTCTCCTCACACCCACACCATCAATCTAGTAATCTATTCTCCACTTAGGTAAATTAGTTAGAACAGTGCTGGTTTGCTTTCATTTCTTCTTTATCAGCCAGTAGTTTGTTTGACTTCCCTTTCATTAGGTTAAAGAAATAAAAAAAAAAATAATGGGCATTTATCCTTTTGATTGCCAAATCTGAACCTATTTGAAGCTTCAGGATGTCTTTCAAAATCGCAAATGAGGCCTAATGTTCGCTCCATCTTCAGCGTCCCAGTGAGGACTGTGGCATGACCAGCAGTTTAGGAATTATTCTCATGTTTAGGAATTGGCTTATAGAAGTTAATGCGTTTTCATAAGAAAACAATTTTGAATGATGCAACTATGTAATTTGACCCATACAAGATGTTGCCAATGTGTTCCAGTGCTTATTATACGCAGATTTAACACATGATATGCCTATGACTCTTTTCTATGTACCAGTTACACTCTTCTATTTTGTGTCTGAACATTTACTCCTACAAAGTCTGTGTGATGATCATCTTTTATATTTTTCTATTAGAGATAACTCAATTAACTGAGCAATCCTTTTTTGCTTGCCAACAAAATACTACACAATGTATCAATACTAAGTCCGTGATACACAAAGATGAATTAGAGCCCGTTTCAAGATGCTCATAGGCTAGTGAGAAAGCAAATGTTCAAAGAAATAAATTCCATTTGGCTATATATACTGAAATTAAAGTCAATGGGGACATGATAGATAGAATAACTGATTCAAAATATTCACAAAATGTTTAGTCAAGCCACAGTCTCCAAATGAATTCTCAAACACCATTGATGTCCTGTGTGAATGAAATGATTCAGCATCTGTAATAAAAGAACATTTCGTAGCACAAAAAGAGTTGGAAAATGTATTAGTTAAGTGCTTTGAAGTCTCAGGATGAGAGGTGCTAGGTGGTTCAACTTGATGTTATGCTCTCCTAAATTATTTTTAATCATCTGGAAAAATAAAACCCTGAGATTAATTTTCTGTAAGAAGTACAAACAACATGGTTTTACTTCCCATAGTAGATATAATTTTACAATGTTTTAAAGCATTGTTAATTGATCTCAGCAGGATCATGCTTCATCTATATGACTGAATAATTATGCAATTCTATAGTCATGGTATCCATTATTCTTTCATTTGATTTTCATTCCAGTGTTCAAGATCAGGTTTTCCTCTTGATATTTTGTTAAGTATCTTGCCTTTCATAATTATCCATGTGTTCCTAAGAAATTGGAATTTTTTTTAGAACCAAGTTTGTTTTAATGTGTTTATTAGTATAAATCACTCATCTTTTTCTAAATTACTTGGTAGAGTTTTATTGAATTTCTTCAAGGAAAACATGACTCTTCTCCTAGAGTCCTTTATAATATATACTCTTTCAGGATTTAAATTGTATTTTTAACTTTTTATTCTTTAACTTATTGGGGTTTTGTTAGGCTGCAATACATCAAAGATCTTTTTATAATCACTGTGCCTGGTATGATGCTTGATATGATACCAACCAGGAGATGAAAGAATGAATGAATCAGTGACACTTTGCGAATTTGGTTATACAAATCTTCTACCAGGAGTTGAGATTACACCTTGAATAATTAGCATTTAATGATGTTGACTTAAAAAAATGCATAACCTGAAAGTTGAGAATTATATTTTTTTGGCAGACATACTGAGGACCTAAACCTGGGAGAGAGCCTCTCAGATAGTTCTGAGGGACTGTTCTGACGAGGTAAGGGAAGAGCCAGGATATATAGGAGTTTTTGCAAAAGAAAAAACCCACAAAAACAAATAAAAACCCCACAACAACAGGTAGTCAGAACGTCAAAAGATTACTGTTAACTAAAGAAAAAACAGACATCTCAAGTTAATGAATTTAGCACTTTTTTGTGTATGGGAAGATGCAAGGATCTAGGCTCATTGAAATCATTCCTTTAATTTGCACCTTAACTATCTAGGGCCAATCTCCTGTTTTCTCCATCCTCAGTCCCTTCTGGGTACACAGCTGGGGGTGGTTGCAGTGGCTGATGGCTTGATGGCTGCAACATCCTTTGTTTCCTGATATAGCAGGTGACATTTTTGTCCACAGTGAAGGTATGACCCAATCTTTAGTAGATCATAACTTAATCACACCTAATTTAGATGTCTCAAATGGAAAGTTGATTGTAATAATAATAAAGTTGCAATTTGTTGAGCTAATAATAATGCCTGCCATGTAGTGAGTGTTTGCTCAGCATATAAATTACTTATATATATTGTTTTATATAATCATATCAACAGCCTTGTAAAGTCGATATTCTCATATCCAAATAGTATGCATACATTATTTTGGCTGTTTGCCTTTTTCAAATTTAATTTTGGTGATCCTATTTAATGCACTTATTCATATTAAATTGAATTCGTATTCAATTAATAAACTCACATAGTACATATCATACATACTATGAAAATCTCTGCTTATATGTATTGGGTTGGCCAAAAGTGTTTTTTGTTTTTTTCCGTAAGATGGCTCTAGTAGCACTTAGTTGTCTTTAACTTCATTCAAAATAATTTTGTTAGATTGTATGTGACAGCCATCATATCAGTGTGCATTTATAAAAGACCTCAAAATTGGTGAATTTTTGTGTAACCATTCTAATACTGAAGATGGAAGGAAAAAAGCAACATTTTCAGCATATTATGCTATATTATTTCAAGAAAGGTAAAAATACAACTGAAACGCAAAATAAAAGGTTTGTGCAGTGTATGGAGAAGGTGCTATGACTAATCGAACGTGTGAAAAGTGGTTTGTGAAGTTTTGTGCTGGAGGTTTTTCACTGAATGATCTCCACGGTTGAGTAGACCAGTTGAGGTTGATAACGATCAAATCGAGACATAATTGAGAACAATCAACATTACCATGCAGGAGATAGCCAGCATACTCAAAGTAGCCAAGTCAAGCATTGAAAATCATTTGTACCAGCTTGGTTATATTCATCACTTTGATGTTTGGGTTCCACATAAGTTATGCCAAAAAAACCTTCTTGACCATACTTCCTCATGTGATTCTCTACTGAAACATAATGAAAATGTTCCGTTTCTAAAACAAACTGATGGGCGATGAAAAGTGGATACTGTACAACAATGTGGAATGGAAGAGATCATGGGGCAAGCAAAAGGAACCACCACCAAGCACACCAAAGGCCAGTCTTCATCCAGAGAAGGTGATGTGTATATGGTGGCATTGGAAGGGAGTCCTCTATTATGAGCTCCTTCCAGAAAAACAAACGATTAATTCCAATAAATACTGCTCTCAAGTAGACCAACTGAAAGCAGTAGTCGACGAAAAGCATCCAGAGTTAGTCAACAGAAAACGCATACTCTTCCATCAGGATAATGCAAGACTGCATGTTTCTTTGATGACCAGGCAAAAACTGTTACAGCTTGGCTGGAAAGTTATGATTCATCCGCCGCATTCACCAGACATTGCAACTTCAGATTTCCATTTATTTTGGTCTTTACAAAATTCTCTTAATGGAAAAAAATTCAATTCCTTGGAAGACTGTAAAAGGCACCTGGAACAGTTCTTTGCTTAAAAAGATAAATTTTGGGAAATGGAATTATGAAGTTGCCTGAAAACTGGCAGAAGGTAGTGGAACAAAAGGGTGAACGTTGTTCGATAAAGTTCTTGGTGAAAATGAAAAATGTGTCTTTTATTTTTACTTAAAAACTGAAGGCACTTTTGGCCAACACAATACATTTAGGGATTCCAATTATTTGCTCTCAGTTTTTCTCCTCTGAAGAGTTTATATAAGGTATCTCTCTCAAAGTAACATTTAATGACAGAATAGCTCTCCTTTCTATTCACGACTTATGCATAGGATATATATTCACTACATGAACCTATATATTTTTGGTCAACCCTTTTGGAATACTTTTTTTCCAGTTTAGTTTCTACCCTACCACATCCGTAAGACCTGTCTTCACTGTATTTTCAAGTCTAATAACTAATATAGTACTTTGAGTCTTATATTTTAAAATTGTGAATATGCTTGATAATTCTCCTTTTTTGTTGTTCTTCTAACTAACTCTTTATCCTGTTTTTAAACCTTACATCATCAGGAAATTCTTTCCAGACCTCCTTTTAATGTAGACTAAGATTTCTCAATTATATACTTTCATTTTAGCCTATATGTTTCCTTTATCCCAATTACTACATTATAATTAATATTCTGTAGTCATTTCTTTCCTTGGTTAACATCAAGTTATGAACTCTATGAAGGAAGGGCCATGTCTATCAGTTGCAAAACTATATCCCCAAAATATTGCCCATGATAGCTGTTAATAAACATTTGTGGAATGAATATCTACTTTTCATGTGTAACAGCATGCAATTTTGAAATGATCTAAGACTTTTAAGTTAGAGACACAGGCTTGAACCACAAGTCTACAATTCATTAGTTGGGTGGCCATGGGAAAGTTTCTTAAGCTGATTCCCAGTTTCCCTTTCTGTACAATGAGGGAAATCATATATGGTGTTGGGTATATTGTGAGATGTAAGGTGGGAAAATGAATGTTTAAAACAAAGTGTGGCTCAGAGCTGATTTCAACAATTAAGGCTATTAGCATTCTCAAATTGTAAATTTTTAGAAAGCAAGGAAGGTGGTGTTGCTCTACCTGTTACACATCACAGAGCAATGTTAATGGCAATCCTCAAGAGCCTCTGATGAATAAATTGTGTCATTTACCAAGTAATTTATTGTTCTGTTTCCTTTTAACTAATATAGATGAATGTCACTAAACTCTAACCTCTATAACTCAATTAGATTTTTGTTTATCTTGGATCTCTCCCAAGTAATTGTTTGCTGTATCAACAATCCTTTACACTTTAGAATAGTTTATGTTACCAAATTCCTTCATGTTGCTGATAATTTCAATATCTGTGAGAAGAGAGAAGATAAATAAAATATACATCTTTCCAACAAATGCACAATAATTTATTGTGGATAGAGCAGTAAATTTAAATAAAGGGTCTCTGACATTTTTAGAGACGTATTTTGAGTGTAAAGTCTTCAGACATGTTTTCCAGTTTTCTTTTCAATTCACTAAACTGTCCACCCTAAGTATTTCAGTTTTGTCTTACAAACATGATCTCGTGGCATAATTCCAAGAGTAAATTCAAATAAATCTTTAGTACATAGGGAGTTTCTTTTTTTTTTTTTGCGGTACGCGGGCCTCTCACTCTTGTGGCCTCTCCCATTGCGGAGCACAGGCTCCGGACGCGCAGGCTCAGCGGCCATGGCTCACGGGCCCAGCCGCTCCGTGGCATGTGGGATCTTTCCAGACTGGGGCACGAACCTGTGTCCCCTGCATCGGCAGGCGGACTCTCAGCCACTGCGCCACCAGGGAAGCCCTGGGAGTTTCTTTTATTTAGTAATCTTTGCATTAAAAAATTTGATCAATTCTCAACCAACAGTATGGTGACTATAACTTGATAGTACCCCACCAACACACTCCAGTCCCATTTTAAACTTTGCATTATGGAATATCAAATGAGATTTATCAGGTTCTGTAGTTTTATTTTAATCACCTAAACCTTTTGATTGATATATGTGTCATCTGTTGGTGAAGAAAGATAGCTGTAGTCTGTTCAGCAATTCTGCTTTTAGATGTAATCATCTGCTTCAGAAACACATTGAAGTGACAAGCACGATGTGGTTATCTTGCATGTACATTTAATGAATTACATGAAAATTCTTATTTTATGCTTAAATCTCTATTTTCTTTAAGAATGATTTCATAATAAACAATATTACTTTGTAAATACCATGTGTATTAATGATTAGTTTGTAATCTGTATTACTGAACGTGACCTACCACGTATATCTTCATTTTTTTCCGAAATTCAAACTCTTGATAGCTGGTAGAAACAGTGTTTAAAAAATTAATCTAAAGCTAGTTCCAAAATTCTTATAGTAATGAAAAAGCTAATTTTATTTAAAAGTTCAAATGTGCAGCACTATTTATTTAAAAAAATCAAGAATAAAAAGTGAATGTTCGGGCTTCCCTGGTGGTGCAGTGGTTGAGAGTCCGCCTGCCGATGCAGGGGACACGGGTTCGTGCCCTGGTCCGGGAAGATCCCACATGCAGCGGAGCGGCTGGGCCCGTGAGCCATGGCCGCTGAGCCTGCGCGTCCGGAGCCCATGCTCTGCAACGGGAGAGGCCACAACGGTGAGAGGCCCGTGTACCGCAAAGAAAAAAAAAAATTAAAAAAAGTGAATGTTCAATCAGAATATAGCAGGTTTTTTAATGGTGGGTTATATAATTCTTCCAGTTAATAAAACATCTTTCTTGGCTCTGCGTTTTAAAATGGATATAAACAGCTTAGAGAGAAGTCCCAAATTAAAGAGTTGGGAGGGCACAAAAAATAGAATCCATGATCAATGACTATAGAATTGGGACCTATTAAACCTGAATGTGAAGCATCCTAATAATTGTCTTCTTGGGTTACTCAATGTACAGAGAATGATGGGTAGGTGGTTGTTTTTGAAGGTTAAAGAACAAGGGCAAATGAAAGCAGGAATTTCTGAAGGTGAGAACCAGATATATTTTGGAATTATCTTCTTTGAGTTTCATTTCAAAACAGGCTAAATTCTTATCTGTTTTCTGGTTTAGAAATAATTCAGCCACAAGGCAAGGGCTAGATTAGGTAATCTATTAAAATTCCAACCAGTGTTATTATTAATTCACTGATTGACTTCATGTTTTCCTTTTGCTTTAGGTACTTTTTTCTGGCTAATGCATGTTTGTTCATTTAAATAAAAGTTAAGTTTGAGTATAGCAACTATTTAGAGCTTGCTTCTTTCTTCCTTTCATTCCTACACCTAACCACTTCTTGTAAAATAATTTGGAAACTGCTTTTTCCCCTAGATATATAACTTCATGATAATTGAAGTCCTGACCTTAATTATTTCTTAGGGGTGAGAGGGAAAGGAGTGGATTGAAGCTAAGGACACAAGTGGTAGTTTCATTAAAAGTATTTCCTTTTTTATTACTATATTCAAGGGATTGAATTCTTACTCATTTCATCAAAACTTATTAACCTTACCATCTCTTACAGCAAACATCTCATCTATTAATCACCATCTCTTACAGCAAACATCTCATCTATTAATCAATTGAATTTTCTAAAAAATTAACTATCTCAAAATAAACTGTTCATTTCAAAAGTATTTTGTAAAGAATGGCTGAAAATTTATAGACAATAAATATGTTTTAAATTTTACTGAAAATGAATCTATAAAATATGCCTTTGAGAAATAGTAAAGTGAGATATTAGAAATCATTAATCTTGGTTACAGATATTTTAAAATATTTTACAGATATCAGTTTATAATGTATAATTAAATGGTGAGGAAGCTTAAGGAAATTGCCTGTTATTTATAGAAACCATTGATATTTAATTAATATTCGTCAAGTTCTTTTCTAGGATTGAGAACCTAAAATAATTGCTTTAAACTAAAAGTATATACTTCATTTCTAATGTATATAGAGCAAGTTCTATGAATCCTCAATACACTTCTCACTGATCTCATTGGAAATTCATCATTGATTTTTTTCTTTTCAATACTCTTGAAAAATTAAACAGAAAAAAAAATTCACGTAAGAAACACTCTCAAAAGTACTATAAGCATATTATGGGTAAAAATATAAAATTTCAGCTTTGTTTACTGTACCAATTATCAATAAATTATGATTGCTTTTGTACAGTTATATCTACATTTTATGAAGTGTGTTTTATTTTGGTATTGTATTTTTACTTACTATTGTTATTGATATTTTCAATATTAGTAGTTTATAATTATTTGATTTAATGTAAAATGATATTGCATGGAATACTAACTGAAATAGGATGAATATCAAGACTAATTGGAAACATACTTTTTTTTTGCATTGCGATGTCTTTTTTACCTTTTTATTTTGCAGTAATTTCAGACTTTTAGGTAAATTGTGAAAATAGTACAGAGTTCCCATATACATATTCTTATCCAGCTTTCCTTAATATTAACTGCTTATGTAACCATAGCACAGTTATCAAAACTAGGAAATTAACATTTGTATAATACTATTAAGTAAGCCATAGACTTTACTCAAACTGGAATACCTTTTAGTCCATTCATTCCTTACTGTTTGTATTTCTATTGATTATTATTTGTAGTATAAAAGTAATATAATGTAAAGGTAATATAACAGAAAATTTAGAATATACTATAAGAAAAAAATAATTCTCCCCAACTTCTGCTATTTCTTTATATTTTTTCTATTTTTTTCACTTAAAGTGAAAATGTATTTTTCTCTGAGATGACTATTATTTAAAAAATCTCTTATGTTTGTATACTTGTATACTTTTAAGCATCAACTAATAAAATAACAGGGCAATAGGTGAATATCAGACAATTTCCAGATATTTTGCGTATTGATCTAATTAAAACTTCACAAATGTATGCACTTACTATGATAATTCTCATTGTATTCTCCAGGTTAAACACATATTAGAGCTGGAATTCTATTCCAATCTCTCCAGCTTCAAAAATATGTCCATTTTTTGCTGCACTATATTTTTCTTATTTAAGTGAAAAAAAGTTTCCACCCAGACTATATTTTTTTTCAGATAAATATTCATGGTTGAGGGTTAAGTAGAAGCATCAGAGTAATGGAGAGCATACTGATGAAACTTGATTTGCATATTATTATGTTAGTAGAATGTAACTTTGAAGAAGCCACATAAATGGTATTGATCTTTTCATCTGTAAAATATGAGTAATAAATACTAATTTAAAAAATAGCCACAAACTTAAACAATATAAAGTATCTAAATTTTGCTGGCATGAAGAATGACACCTAATATCTATTCAGTAAAATTTCATTCCTTTCCCATACTTCTCTGTTTATGTAATTGAAATAGCAGACATTTCCATTTCTCTGTAAATCTTCTTAAAAGGAAAAAAAAAGACACCTGTATCTACATATAATTTTATAAATATAAAATGTTAAAATATATATTAAAATAACTGTAAACTCTTCTTTTCCCTCCCTTCTATAGAATTGCAGAGTAGCTCTTGTGGAAACCCAGGAATTCCACCCAAAGGTGTGCTATATGGTACAAGGTTCGATGTTGGGGACAAGATCCGCTACAGCTGTGTAACTGGATATATCCTTGACGGCCACCCTCAACTCACCTGTATAGCCAGTTCAGTTAATACAGCCTCATGGGATTTTCCTGTTCCCATCTGTAGAGGTAAAGAAAAAAATAATGTTTATGTTGACTGAATATTGGTTTGACATAATGAAAATATTTTAAAAATAAGAGTGATAATCAGACAGTATATTTGCAAAACATATTTGGTGCTTGTTTCTTTTATAAAATCTGAAGCTTAGAAAAAGCACATACAGTACATGAAAGATTAAGAAAAATACTTAGGACAACATTACTTGTGAAATGAGACAATGGATTATATTTTTATATTTCTATACATATTTATACATACATTGTGTATATATGTGTCTTGATGTTTGTGAGTTTAGCATGGGAATTCGTGAAATTAAGAATGCTGTATAATTTATTATTGATACTAATAAGGATCACTTGTATTATGGAGAAAACATAGTAATATACTAATGTAGACAAAGTACATAGCCTGGAAGACAGAACATGTTCAACATTAGCTGAATTCATGCATGAATCTTGCCCACAAAAATTCTCTGGAGAAATCATGATCTCAAGTCATCTGCCCATTTTTTGATCAGGTTTTGTTGTTGTTGTTGAGTTTTATGAGTTCTTTTTCTATTTTGGTTATTAACCCCTTATTTATTATAGGATTTGCAGATATTTTCTCCCATTCATTAGATTGTGTTTTCATTTTGTTGGTCCTTTGCTTTGCCGTTCAGAAGCTTTTTAGTTCGATGTAGCCCCATTTGTTTATTTTTGCTTTTGTTTCCTTTTCCTTAGGAGACATATCCAGAAAGATATTGCTAAGATCGATGACAAACAATGTACTGTCTATGCTTTCTTCTAGGAGTTTTATGGTTTTGGGTCTTAAATTCAAGTCTTTAATCCATTTTGAGCTGATTTTTGTATATGGCATAAAATAGCGGTCTAATTTCATTCTTTTGCACGTGGCTGTCCAGTTTTCACAGTACCTTTCACCGCAGAGACTATCCTTTGTCAATTGTGTGTTCTTTGCTGCTTTGTCATAAATTAATTTTCCATATATATGTAGTTTTATTTCTGGGCTCTCAATTCTACTCCATTTGAGCTCTATGTATGTTTTTCTGCCAATATCATGCTGTTTTGATTATTATAGCTTTGTAATGTAATTTGAAATCAGTGTGATATCTCCAGTTTTGTCCTTTTTCCTTGGAATTGCTTCAGCCACTTGGTGTCTTTTGTGGTTCCATATAATTTTTAGGGCTTTTTGTTCAGTTTCTGTGAAAAATGTTGCCGGAATTTTGATAGGGATTTCATTGAATCTGTAGATTGCTCTAGGTAGTATGGATGCTTCAACAGTGTTAATTCTTCCAATGTTAATTCTTCTAACATTTTAACAGTGTTAATCCATGAGCTGAGCATGGAATATCTTTCCATTTCTTTGTGTCTTCTAGGCATTTATTACATTGAAATACTCTTTTCTATACCTATTTTATTGAGAGTTGTCATAAACGTGTGTTGAATCTTGTCAGATGCTTTGTCTGTATCTATTGAGTGGAACATATATTTATTTTTCATTTTGTTAATGTGATATATGTGTGTGTGTGTACGTATATATACACACACAGATACGTGTGTGTGTGTGTGTGTATATATATATATATATATATCTCACATTGCTTGATTTGCAGATGTTGAACCATCCTTTAATTCTAGGAATAAATCCCACTTGATCATGATGTATGCTTTCTTAAAATGCATTGTTGTTATTCAGTTTAGTAATATTTGTTGTAACATAATTTTAATAGTAACATAAATAGTAACATTAATAGTAACATAATTTTTGCATATATGTTCATCAGATGTTGGCCTGTAATTTTCTTTTCTTGTGTGTACTTGTCTGGTTTTAGTATCAAGGTAATGTTGGCCTCATAAAATGAGTTAGGAAGCATTCCTCCTTTTCAATTTTTTGGAAAAATTTGAGAAGAATGGGTGTTAAATATTCTTTGAATATTTGGTAGAATTCACCTGAAAAGCTGTTTTGGATCTGGAATTTTGTCTTTTGTGAGGTTTTTGATCATTGTTTTAATTACCTTATCAGTTGTCTGTCTATTCAAATTTTTTATTTCTTTATGATTTAGTCTTGGAACATTGTATGACTCGAAGAATATCCGTTTCTTCTTGATTGTCCAATTTGTTAGTGTATAGCTGTTTGTAGTATTCTTTTATAATCCTTTGTACTTCTGTGATATCTTTTGTTGCTTCTTCCCTTTCTTTTCAGATTTTATTTATATGCACCTTCTTTCTTCTTTTTTTTTCCTTAGTGATTGTAGCTAAAGGTTTATCTTTTCAAAGAACCAGCTCTTAATTTCATTGATCTTTTCTATTGTCTATTTAGTCTCTTTTCATTTATTTCTACTCTGATCTGTATGACTTCCCTTCTTCTACTCAGTTTGGGATTTGTTCTTTTTTTCCCTAGTTCTTTTAGGTTAGATTGTATATTTGATATTTTTCTTATTTCTTGAGGTAGGGCTGTTTGGCTATAAACTGCCCTCTTGGTACCATGTTTGCTGCATCTGATAAGTTTTGGTATGTTGTATTTTCATTTTCATTTGTCTTCAGGTGTATTTTTTAATCTTCCTTTGATTTCATCATTGATCCAATAGTTGTTCAGTAGCATGCTGTTTACGTTTCACATATTTGTGAATTTTTTAGCTTTCTTCTTGTAATTGATATCTAGTTTCATACTATTGTGATCAGAAAAGTTGTTTGATATGATTTCAGTCTTCTTAAATTACTGAGACTTTTTTTTGTATGTTCCAAGAAATGCTCTATCCTTGAGATGTTCCATGTGCACTTGAAAAGGTTGTGTGTTCCACATTTGGATGTAATGTTCTATAAATTTATTAAGTCCATTTTATCTAGTGTTTCATTTAAGGCCACTGTTTCCTTGTTGACTTTCTCTATGGATCATCATTCACTGATGTAAGTGGGATGTTAAAATCCCCTACTATTATTGTGTTGCTCTCAGTTTCTCACTTAGTTCTGTTAATAATTATTTTATATATGTTGGTGCTCCTATTTTAGGGGCATATGTATTAATAACTGTTGTGTCTTCTTGATGAATTGTACCTTTTATCATTATAGTATTTCCATATCTGTCTCCTTATCATTTTTTGGTTTGAATTCTCTTTTGTCTCATATGAATATGGCTACATCCACTTTCGTTTGGCTGCCATTTGCTTAGAGTGTCATCTTCCATCCCTTCCCTTTGAGTCTGTCCTTGTCTTTAGAGCTGAGCTGAGTCTCCTGGAGAGCATATAGTTGGCTGTTGTGTTGTATTCTGTCTACCCACTCTGTGTTTCAATTGGTGAATTCAATCCATTTACATTCGTACTTCCATTTTTTTTTCTGGTTGCTTTATATCTCTGTTATTTCTTTTTTTCTATTGTTTCTGCCATTTTATTTCGGTGATTTTCTATGATATAGTTCTCAGTTTCTTTTTTCTTTCCTTATTGTGTCTCTGCTCTAGATTTATGTATTATGGTTACCATGAGGTTTATATAAAACATCTCATAAATAAAATAGTCTTCTTTTATTGAAGTATAGTTGATTTACAGTGTTTCAGGTGTACAGCAAAGTGATTCAGTTATATCTTGTCTATTCTTTTTCATATTCTTTTCCATTATATGTTATTGCAAGATAGTGAATGTAGTTCCCTGTGTTATACGGTAGGTCCTTGGTGTTTATCTATTTTATATACCTGTTATTCACAATTTCCCAAGTTATCCCTCCCCCCCTTCCCCTTTGGTAATCATAAGTTTGTATTCTGTCTCTGAGTCTAATTCTGTTTTGTAAATAAGTTCATTTGTATGATTTTTAAAAAATTCCACGTATAAGTTATATCGTATGATATTTGTCTTTCTCTGTCTGACTTACTTCACTTAGTATGATAATTTCTAGGTCTATCCATGTTTCTGGAAATGGTATTATGTCATTCCTTTTTATGGCTGAGTAACATTCCATTATACGTGTAATGGAATATTTTATAAATATATGTGTGTGTATGTATATATATATATATGTGTGTGTGTGTATATATATGTATATATGTGTGCTGTGTCTGCTTTATCCATTCATCTGTTGATGGACATTAAGGTTGCTTTCATGTCTTGGCTCTTGTAAATAGTGCTGCTATGAACATTAGGGTGCATATATCTTTTCAAATTAGAGTTTTAATCTTTTCTGGATATATGCCCAGGAGTGGGATTGATGGATCATATGGTAGATCCATTTTCAGTTTCTTATGGAACCTCCATACTGTTCTCCACAGTGGCTGCACTAATTTACATTCCCACCAACAGTGTGGGAGGATACCCTTTTCTCCACATCCTCTCCAGCGTTTATTATTTGTTGACTTTTTGATGATGGCCATTTTGACTGGTGTGAGGTGGTACCTCATTGTAGTTTTGACATGTATTTCTCTAATAATTAGTGAGGTAGAGCACCTTTTCATGTGCCTGTTGGCCATCTGTATGTCTTCTTTGGAGAAATGTCTATTTAAGTCTTCTGTGCATTTTTTGACTGGGTTGTTTGTTTTTTTGATATTGAGTTGTATAAGCTGTTTGTATATTTTAGAAATTAACCCCTTGTTGGTTGCATTGTTTGCAAATATTCTCTCCCAGTCCATAGGTTGTCTTTTTATTTTGTTTATAGTTTCCTTTGCTGTGTAAAGGCTTTTAAGTTTAACTAGATACTATTTGTTTAGTTTTGCATTTGTTTCCATTATCCTTGGGGACAGATCCAATAAAATATTGCTGTGTTTTATGTCAAAGAGTGTTTTGCCTATGTTTTTCTCTAGGAGTTTTATAGTATCCAGTCTTACATTTGGGTCTTTAATCAATTTTGAGTTTATTTCTCTATGTGGTATTAGAGAATGTTCTAATTTCATTCATTTACATGTAGCTGTCCAGTTTTCCCAGCACCACTTACTGAAGAGAGTGTCTTTTCTCCATTGTGTATTCTTGCCTCCTTTGTTGTAGATTGACTATAAATGTGTGGGAATATTTCTGGACTTTCTGTCATTTTTATGTGTCTGTTTTTGTGCATGTGCCATACTATTTTGATAACTGTGGTTTGCAGTATAGTCTGAAGTCAGGGAGCATGATTCCTACAGCTCCATTCTTCTTTCTCACGATTGTTTTGGCTATTTGGGGTCTTTCGTGTTTCCATACAGATTTTAAAATATTTTGTTCCAGTTCTGTGACACATGCCATTGGTAATTTGATAGGTATTGCATTTAATCTGTAGATTGCCTTGGGTAATATGATCATTTTAACTATATTGATTCTTCCAATCCAAGAACATGGTATATCTTTCCATCTGCTTGTGTGGTCTTCAGTTTCTTTCATCAGCATCTTATGGTTTTTGGAGTACAGGTCTTTTGCCTCCTTATGTAGGTTTATTTGTAGGTGTTTTATTCTTCTTGATGTGATGGTAAATGGGATTCTTTTCTTAATTTCTCTTTCTGCTATTTTGTTGTTAGCGTATAGAAATGCAACAGATTTCTGTATATTGATTTTGTATCCTGCAACTTTACTGAATTCATTGATCTCTAGTAGTTATCTGGTAGCATCTTTAGGATTTTCTATGTATAGTATTATGTTATTTGCAAACAGTGACAGTTTTACAGCTTCCTTTCCAATTTGGATTCCTTTTCTTTCTTTTCTTCTCTGATTGCTGTGGCTAGGACTTCCAAAATTATGTGGAATAAAAGTGGCAAGAGTGGGCATTCTTGTCTTGTTCCTGATCTTAGCGGGAATGTATTCAGCTTTTCACCATTGAGTATGATGTTAGCTGTGTGTTTGTCATATATGGCCTTTATTATGTTGAGGGTTTTTCCCTGTATGTTCACTTTCTGGATAGTTCTTATAAATGTATGTTGAATTTTATCAAAAGTTTTTGCTGCATCTATTGAGATGATCATATGGTTTTTATTCAGTTTGTTAATGAGGTATATCAAACTGATTGATTTGTGGATATTGAAAACTCCTTGCATCCCTGGGATAAATCCCACTTGATCATGTTGTATGATCCTTTTAGTGTGCTGTTGGATTCTGGATAATTCTCCATAAGTGTGACTTTAAGTTTGGTTTCTGGAGAATTTTCTTTTTTGTGATGCTGTGTTACCATGGTTTTTCATGGGGCTTGATGAGCTGTTCTTATGCCGGCACATTTGAAGTAGTGGATACATTTCTTCTTTAGATAAATGTTCTTTATTTCCTTGATTCTAATGATTTAACAGATTAGTAGTCAGTGGCCTTTCTTTTGTTTTTCAGCAGCTTGTGCTATAGCACTGTTTTTGGTTTCTCTTACTTGAGCTGCCTGTAGTTATATTTGAGAATCAGCAGTTTCCATCCTCTACCACCTTTGCTAGAGGTATTGCCTTGTACCATCATTGTAGCTGCTTGTGCCTCGCTGCTGCTAATGATGCTGTTGTAGCTGGCATCATTACCTGGGGCACTGGGATGGCAAGAACCTACTCTGTGCCCAGGATCTCCTGAGTCTCAGGCTCTGCTACAGTGGAGGGAGTAGGAGAGTAGGGAGTCAGCTGGAGTCTCGGTTGCCTCTACTGCATCTGGGGTTATTAGGTTTGCATGTGCTACTGCTGTGGATGGGCAGGGCTGCAGTGGTAGGCACCTTCATGGATGGAGAGACCAGTTGCAGGCTCAACTGCCACTGCTGCCTGGTTCCCTGTGAGCCACTGTGGCTGGGAGGCTGGAGTTATGTATGCCTCCTTCCCTGCTGCTACCAGGTTCTCTGGGACTGTGCGCTCAGCTGCTGTGGTTGGGGGTTCAGGATCTCAGGCACTGTCTCTGCTTTTCTTCTGATTCTGCCTTCTCTATGTATTCCAGTCCACCCACCTTTACATGTACAAATGTGTGGAATTCTCCAGCACCCTGGTGTGCTGGGCCAAGTCATATTTGTTGAGTTACGGATTTTTACTGGTTGTAGTTTGAAGAGGAGAGACAGAGAGCATCTCTCGTTCCACAGTGATGCTGATGGCACCCCTATCTACTTCTATGACTGCTAATTAAGTATCGTTTGCTTAAGTATTTATAGCATATTAGGAAATTTATAAGCATGCTCACTTTTAAATTTCACAGTATGAAACTGAAACTAAAGAAATGAAAAAAATTGTTCAAGGTTACTCAATAAATGTCAAGAACCATGAAGAGTTTGAGATTTTACTTGACTTGGAATTAATGATTTCTCTGCCATAGTTTCTTGGATGGTGATAGAAGACACAAGACTCTTGGGTCAGAAACAAAGGAGAGTTTATTATTCACAGAAGTGTCAGGAGACAGAGCATCAGCGTTTGTGCCAGTTCTCCAAGCCCAGTTCCCATAGAATGTATGAAGAGTATGAGATATCTGCATATGTAGTATGTGTTGTTACAGGAGAGGAATCATGAGCTTCAGGACAAATACCTTTGAAAAGATAGTTTGGTACAAAGAGAAGAAGGACAGTTGGAATCTCTGCTTGCAAGATGTACAGAAACATTAGAGTCTGATGAAGAAATTTTTCCTGATTTGGGGTGTGGTGGGGGGGATGCCAGATTTGAACCCATTCTGTCAGGTTCCAGAGCCTTAGCTCGTTATCCCTTTGATACTTCACCAAAATTATTTGCATCTCTCTTCAAAAATGTTTAATAACAAGAGAGTAAATGGGGTTTTATATGTGAATCAGTCCAAAAATGTTTAGTCAATTTTTTAAATGCATAAAACTCCCTTAATCAAAAGGACTTTTTAAGGTACTTAAAACCAAGAAGTGTTTTAAGAGGTTTCAGTGGAGTATTCCCAACACTATCCTAGAGTTAATTTCCTTTGTGGGGCTCCTTTTTTCCCTTCAGCTAAGAGCCTATGGGGTCAGGAAGATCTGAATCTAAATACTCATTCTTCCACTTACCTACTAGGGCCTTTGAGCAAAAATTACATTATTTTAGAAACTATTTCTTTAGCTATAATAGAATTAATAGATAGAAATACCAAAATCACAGTACTGTTGGAGTTTAATATGATAGCATATGTAAAGTGTCAGTTACATACAAAGTTATTTATGTAGCTCTATCTTTCCACTTTTCCTTAGCACTTGTTACCATCTTCTCTTTAAAAAAAATAATTACAGTCAATAAAATCTTGATGGATAATATCATTTATACTTATATCCAAGTCTAAACTTCCAACCAGCACTTCTGTTTTTGTTGTAGATTTTGTTGCCATTTTGTTTGTTTTTGCCAGGGCATATACTCTACTTCCCTACTCGTCGTCTTCAAGTCCCTTCAGGCATATTTTCTTTGACTCCTATTCTAACCTCTATGGCTTTTATCTATCAAAAAATGGCGCCCAATTTTTTTTTGAAATTCTGTCTCCTCAATTTCATTTTTCCAAGCTCACCTTTTTTTCTCTTTATCAATAATACTGATGAATACATTTACTCATTCAAATATATTTATTAAGGGCCTGCTCTGTGCAAAGCATTATTTCATGTGATGAGGATCAAAATATGATTAAGAAACACATCTTGCCTTTAAGAACCCAGTTCTAGTGGGACTGATCGTAATGTAATCAAGTAGTTACAGTAATGTGTGATAATTGCTTTAATAACAGAATGTATGGAATTTTAGGCACCTTGATAAGGAAGACGTTAATTTCTCCCAGTTGAGTGGAAGGGAGTTGAGGTTGGAACAGTGCTTTAAGAGAAAATTTCACAGAGGACTTGCTAAAAATACAAACTGTATAGAGCAAGAACTTTTTCAATGAGGCAATAATTTTCCTTTCTAGCCTCAAAAGTAGTTCTCATGTATTACTAATATTCACTGGCTAAAGGTGGAGTCTATGAAGTCATACTTCATAGAGTGTATGATCTAGTTTTCTAAGGAGCAATTTACCACTAGCCATTTTTTTTTAATTAAAACTTAAAAGAGTAGAGGGATAGTGAGTTTGGATTTTGTGTTTGCCATTTTTGAAAAAAAAAAAAAAAAAGACTATTCAGTCCATGGCTTCCCTCCTCTACTCTTTGCCACTTGATAGCACACTGATTCTTTAATTTATAACTTTGCAGGGGGCTGATAACATTGTAATGATCTGCTTATTGCTTTCCCTGGAGTTTACATATTCTCTCCTTGATGAAACCTTTGCTTTTAGAGAGTTGTTTTGGTGATCCCTAACCATGATAGTTTAAGAAAAAATGAATGCCTCATCAACCTAGAGAGTATGGTGCAAGGGTTTTTGTGTTCACAAGCACGATGAATTTTATCAACACCATCTCCTAGTATTTGTAAAGGCATTTAACTGCTTGATGCTGGGCTAAACAATATTCCATAAAAAGTGAAACCAAATTCCTGTGCACTAAGTCTGGAATGAAAATACCTGGCATACATACCTGTTCTGCACTTCTCCCTTTGATAGACATTCCATGCCATTTATTTCACTGAGCTTTAATGTGGCCTCAGAGTCCTCAACTCTGTGCTCCCAACACTTCTTACAAATTAAGAGCAGTTGGCAGACAAGGTGAAATGGATTTGCTAGTCCTAGATTAACCATTCTAAAATTCATAATGATATTCTATATTCAGAATGGCATTTTGGTATATACAACCTGGGGCAAACTAATAAAAGTGCATGTGAAAGTTACACATAAATTAAGTGTAACTTTGAATTTTTCTACCACACTTTCCATTACTATCTTGACAACGTTATCTGGGCACAAAATCATTCATTAGCCTTATCGTTTCACATAAAGGGATCTGGTCTCTTTATGTGAACGGCTGTATTTAATAGTAATGAGGAAAACATTTTCTGCATGCCTTTTAATAAACATGCAAGAGAAGCGTAAATCATTTGATAATGGGGTTATTTTATCACCTCAAAGACTACCAAAATCCTAGTGATGTCAGGCTACAAGGAAAAATTGACAAGTGTCTCAGGTCACTTGCTGTTTCTTCATCTCTCCCAGGAAAATGTAGGCTGTTCTATCAACAATCAGGCCAACACTCAACCACCTTCTCATGTACCCTAACCTTGTTCTGAAAAGTTCATTTGTGTGATTAAAAGGATGAAAATGTCCTGATTAAGTTGTCTTAGTAGTGTCCAGTATGATGGAGCAAAGATTGCAAGACTTGTCTTTAAGGGTATAAGATCCATGAGCTGATTTGCCTTCCTGCCACATATTACTGGAATGTTGTTTCTTTTGTCAAAAATTGAATATTTTTACTTATCTCAGGAGATTGTAAATTTAGAGAGACTGGATTAAATGAGATAACATTTTAAAAATGTTTCTATAATGCTTAGCACATAGAAGGTACTCAAAAATTACAAATAGTTTCAAATACATGAAAAAATAATTAAAAAAATAATATAGAAGTAATAGCTATCACTTGTGTTATATATGTGTTTAGAATATTTTAAAATATCCATTGCCAGTTAAACATATGCCTATAGCTCCAAGATATTTTCTTTAAAACAAGAGAGTAAAAAAGTCTGCGAAGAGTGGACTTTGGTCTAATAAAAGCTTTGGTTTCCTTTACATGTCTGCCACTCAGAAGATATAGAATCTTTATGTGGATATTTAGTGTTTCAGGTCTCAGTTTTCTCATCTGTATGATAGGGGAGTCCTTACTACTTGATAGTTACTATAATGAGGATTATATTAGTTAATATATATAAAATACAGACTCCATAATATTCAACAAGTAGTGATTACTGCCTTACTTCTTACTTGATGGTAGTCATCATCAAAACAGGTATTTGAAAACTGGTCTAGATATATCCATTCTATGACCATACAGGCAGAGGAATGAATTTTTCTCAGACTTGTAGTAGTTAAGGGGAACTTTAAACCCCACATTAGCCTAACACATTAGGTTGGGATCATCAAGTAATAAACATCAGTGGTGAAAATATGTTTCCCATGGGTAACAGCATTTCTGAGTCATTAATTTCTGGAAGTTCTCACATTTGAAATATATTCAGTAATTAAACTGGTATCTACTAAGAAGTCACTATGCACATGCCATACAGCTAAGAGCCATGGTAATTGAAACAGCCCCAGGCCTCATGAAACTCATAGTCTACTGAATATGGGAACTTTTATTTGGAAGATGATCTATTTGGTGACCTGGGTTATTGTCCAAATGTGTGTACTTTAATTCCATGCAAAAAGATAGAGTGGCATTCTTGTATAAGAAATAGGTGCTGGCCTTCTGTGTATTTCTGATATTTAGAAAAGAAAGTCGGATTTCTATATTTTTACCATATAATTGTCTGCTGCTGCAATTAGCAGTCAGCATTCTCTTTAACATTCAACTCACACATTATTTTCCCCACTAGGTGTTTGTGAGTTACATCTTCCTCCGCTCAGGAAGCTGTTTATTATTTTTTCCTTTTCCATCCTGTATATAAAAACTCAAACGTTTCTGTTGCCTTACTCTATTGTCCAAGTTTTTTGTTCCTTCATATGTCATTCTCATTTTGAATTAATCCATTTTGTTTGACAATAAAGAAATGGTCATTAAGTCTGTATTTTTTTGGTATTATATGTTATTATAATGTATTGTTAATTTATAGATGTTTGTGTTTTTTTTCCTTAATGGAATGATTTCCACTTCTTTCTCTTTCTCTACAATTCCTAGAAAGATGCTGACAAATGTGTATTTTGAAAATCAAACACAAAAATCAGTTTCTTTTTGAGGCAACTGAGTCTTCAATTGTTTATGCCTATTCTGTGTAACTTTAAGCCATGTATTTCTGTGGAGACTTTTGTTTATTTGGAGTTTTTTGTTTATTTGTTTTGATGTGTAAGAATTTAAAGTATTTGTTCTAAATGAAAGATTCATATTGCTTGAGGAAAGTTTATATTTTTGAAGAATAACAAAATAGTTTGATAATGTTATACCCAAAATAAAAACAGAATTTTATAAATATTAAGCAATACTCATTTCTAACACTTACCTACATTTCAAATCTTGTAAAAAGAAAGAAAAATTATACTGTCTCAGTGCTCACAAAGAATTCACATGATTATTTGGGACCATGACTTACAGAAAAGATGATGGAACATGCTTAGCCAAAAATATATTGACAGCTTCAGAATTCCCTGTGGTGAAATAGATTGTTTAATGCATGATAAGAACCTTGAAGAGCAATCACCTAACTTCCTACTAGGATATAAACTCAGTGAACCACACCAATGACCATCTGGTATTCTATTGCTCTTTGTAAAGCCATCACTCCAAAGATAAGGCAAAATAATTTAGGAAAATGACATTGAGTAATGTCATGTGACACATGGCTAGCTATGTGGACTAGCTTCATGTGAAAAGTCCTTTTTTTGTGTGCTAAGAAAGCACAGTAAACAAAATTTTTATAGGAATCATTCTAGAAAGACACTTCATACATTTTTGGCTTGGGCTCTTTCTCTCCTATGCAGTATTATTGGTCATCTTAGTAAGTTATGTTAAGTGTGTGTGTGTGTTTGAGCCATTCAGTGATGAAAGATCTTTCGTGCAGTTAATACTAGAAGACAAAATTTAAATGTTGAAATTTGAATGCCTTCAGAAATTCTACTTTTTTGGTCTATTGCTCAGTGTGCTTGAAGTCTAAAATCTTTCTACAGTCACTTTTCTTAGGATTTTCCCAAGTGCAGATCTGACTCAACAAAACAAATAATTTGCTTTTTTACTATATAATTGTTATGTATGTAAAACTGGTGCTAAGTATCTTAAATATTGAAGGAGTCTTGAAAAATAAGTATTTTATCTATAGTTTTTAATGGTTCCATATTTATGTCACTAATTCCTTGTACTTTTGAGTAAGACAGTTTTCCCTTCATTTATTGCTCCTTATGTTTGAGGTTACCATAGCATTCAAACTAAGTTACAATTTTAAGGTCACTTATTACATATTTGTATTTGACTTATAGCTAATGTAAAAAAGGCAGATGATGTAGCATAAAAACATGATTTACACAGTAAATAAAATAAATGAGAATAAGGATAACTGTGTTAAGAGAAAATAATGGAAGAGCAAGTTGAAACCAAGAGCAAAGTTAATATACAAAAGTCATGTTCTGTATTCTTATATACTTGTTAAAATCAACATTAAATTTGGCTTTAATCCACCTGGGAACCTAAACAAATCTGGAGAGCATTATTCATAGTCTCACAAAGCAAACAATTTGTGAGGGAAGACCACACTTACTAAGCAGAGTGCAAAATTTCTTATGCAATACAACATGAAGAAGGCACAGTATACTCTAATGTCTATGTCCTATATTAGTAAATATGAACTCAGAGAATGAGCTTCCCAGGGTTGCATCACATCTTCTTACTGATGTGTAAATGAGGCCTTGTTATTGAAAAGATGGAGGATCGTATTCATAGAATCAATATAATCAAACCACACATGCCTAATGTCATTGGCTGTTATCAGTGACATACAAACCCAACTATCTAGATTTAGTTCTGACCCAATTTTTGTATATTTTCGAAATATGAATCTCTTTGTTAGTTTGTACATGTGAAATTCGATGTGAAAATTCATCATCTGAGAACAGAACCAAGGGCATAATGTTTCTGCATTAATATGATCTTAATTGTCTTTTACATTTTGTCATTTAAGATGTGTAATTAATTTCAAAAATAAGTTAGTTTTTTTATATTTAGACATCTTATACAGGAAATTCAGTGTGAATATAGTTAACAAAACTTTATATTTAGCATGAATCTTTAACTGCTTATTGTAAATATATTAATGATTATTCCAAATTTTTTGAAAATGTTATATGATTGCATTTATCATAGCTCTTTCTTAAATGGCTGTTGTTCCTGAATCTTTATATCTACAATGAAGAAAATGATTCTAAACAACTAAGATGAGGTCATTGTCAATGCCACTGCATATTTAGAAAATCATCACAGTACAAAGTATAATGAGTCAGTAAAAATATCGGGCATTTTATTGCTCTAATTTTTATTCAAAAAACAGAATTTGATGGTTGAAGTGCTAATAATAAATATGTGAAAATTACAAAAAATATTTTCAAATAAAGGAGGGATAATATTTTTGTATTTATATTCAATTAAATATCTGTTGAGGGCTTCCCTGGTGGTGCGGTGGTTGGGAGCCTGCCTGCCGATGCAGGGGACAGGGGTTCGTGCCCCGATCTGGGAGGATCCCACATGCCGCGGAGCGGCTGGGCCCGTGAGCCATGGCCGCTGGGCCTGCGCGTCCGGAGCCTGTGCTCCACAATGGGAGAGGCCACAGCAGTGAGAGGCCCGCGTACTGCAAAAATAAATAAATAAATAAATATCTGTTGATTGACAATGATGGAGAAGAGATGCACAACAGTTGCTGATTTTAAGGAGCCTATGACATATGGAAAACACATACATAAATATATACTGTAGTAAAGTATAAACAGCCCCTTCTACTGCATCCCTCAAGAAAGGTACAAATAAAATGTCATGGAAAATCAGAGGCAGCTGTGAATCTTGTCTTGGTGAGAGGGAGATTAATCTTGATGGAGATTTGAAAAATAACTCAGATGTTCATATTGTATTGCCTTCTTTTTATCTCATATCATTTATTGAGCATTTTCTTTGGGTCAGAGACAGTTTGCAATTACCCATTTAATCTTCATACTCATGCTATACGGAGTAGATAATATCTCGATCCCCATTTTATAGATGGGGAAACTGAAGCACAATGAGGTTAATATTTCCCAAGGTCACATAGCTAGTGAAAGGTAGTGTGAGGATTTGGATTTAAGCAGTCTGGCTCCAATACCACATTCTTAACCTTCGTGTTATACTCTCTTTCCCATTGTCTTGATTATAAAACTTACTCTTTCCATTTTTCCTTTAGTCTTAGTCTTTGAAAATGCTTAACATTTTCTCTTAAATTAAATCCAACCAACCTTGTAAACAAAAGGTTTTAAGATTATAACAACCTGCTGTCTTGAGTTACTGTCTTGTTCTTCCAGTTTATTTCAACTCAAAATTGATTAATAATCAATTATTAATCTTTTAATAATTAAAAGATTTTAATTTTAATAATCAATTATTAGTCTTTCGTTGTTTCTTTGCTCTTCACCAAACCCTTTTTCAAACTCTCAAGATGTTTCAACCTTTCTAGGGTTAGGGAACAAATGTATTTAGTAATATATAATGTGTACAGTTGTAAATGTTTATAGCTGTGGTACTGTAACACATCACCTGGGGAAACTAAAAGTGAATTGACTTTTGCTGGTGGAGACAAATGTAGAGAGGAAAGGTTATAATTTCAACTGAGAAGATCATTTGAAATCATCTTTAGGAGAGTTTTAAAGCTCAGATTTATCCTCTAGGCGGGTGTAAGCCATTAAGTAAGTGTATTTGAACATTTTTGAGATGGTAAGCTTGTTTTTTTGGCAATATGGCATTTATGTAAATGTATCCATTGTAAATGAGAGAGCATCGGCAATAGGCAGAAGGTTTGTGTCCTCCATTTTGCACTTGCGTGCACACACGCACATACAGTTTGCACAGAGTTGGATGATAGTCGAAGGATGTTTCTATTTATCATCCAGCTTATCTATTCAGGTTTCTGTAACAAAATAACATAGACTGGGTGACTTATAAACAACAGAAATTTATTTCTCACAGTTCTGGTGGTGGGGAAGTCTAAGATTAAGGCACTGGTAAGTTTCAAACATGAATTTTGTGGAAACCCATACATTTAGTCTATAGCACCATCTCAACAATAATAATAACACACCTAATATTTTTTAAGTCCTTATCATGTTCTAAGGATAGTTCTAAGAATTCTCATTTTACCTTTATAAAAACTTACCAATAAGGTATTATGATTTTCTCACTACAAGTATCCACTGAGGCAGGTAGAGGTTAAAACCCTGCCAAAGTTCACACTGGAATAGGAGTTAGAACCAAGTAAACTAAAAACCATTATCTGTAAAATCTTAGTAAGATTTTAGAACCTGTAACTTTCCAATGATGATAATTCTTCCTATGTGCATTACTCTGAATTCATTGAAAGCAAGACTACCCCAATCACTTGTCAGTGGGGGATGAATTCCCCATCAACTGATTTAGACAAATCAAGGTTCATCCCCCAGGACATCTGTAAATGCACAGAAGATAGACTAAAATTTTCATTAGCAATGAAAAATTTGAGTGGCTGTTGATATCTACCTTAGTGTAACTAGTTAAAGCTTAGTTAGGAACATGCTGCTGTTAGCCCTGTAACATTTTCAGAAAGGTCATATTTAAATTCCTTGTAGGACTATCTCTCCTACATGTTTTAGCATATTTAGTGCATGATCTGTTTTGATTTAACATCTGTCCCCTGAACAAAAGATATTGTTCCTGGATCATATTGCTGGTGATTTCTTTGAGGATAAGGAGAGAATTTCTAGGTAATGGTCAGAGATTAAAGGATGTTATGTGGCATGTGGAAGTAGATTATTCAATGAGGGCATTTTAATGATTTTCTTCCTTAGCAATCCCCAGTAATCTCAACAGGAAAGTGTCTAGTTGTATGAGAATAATTTGTCTCTGTGAAACCTTCTAAAGTTTAACTAAATTTAATTTAAATTAACAAAGTAAATATTACAAGTTATGGTCCATTTTTCTTTATATGCTATGAATACACAAGGTCTTGGGAAAATTAGTTTGTTTCATATCATAGCATTTTTACAACTGACACTCAAAATTTAGAATTCTTACTATTTTGAGTTACTTTCAACATATAATCCAGAGTTAAAAATAAAATTAAAGATAGAAAAGGAATAAAGAAAAAGTAGAAAAGAGAGAATGTGAAAATGTTTAAAATATTGCTATATGACCAAATATTTTGTGTACCTTAGCCATTGATATTTAGTGGATTCAATATTAAAAAAATATTATCATCATTTCCACACATTCACTTGAATCAGTGGAAATAGTCTAATATGCATCAATGAGCCTTCCATTTTAAGTAATTTATTATTGAGGAATATGTTAAACAACCTTGCAGAGTCTTTCCCAGATGATTATAGAAGGAAAATTTAGTAAGGTTATTTCTCATATTAGTATAAATTATGATTTTCCAAATTATTTCCCAGTAAAACTTGTTAACAAGTTATATAGATAAGCAATTGAAAGTACTTGACTCCATAAATTCAAAAAACATTTATTCTATCAACTTGTGTTTTCAGTAAAATCAAGATATCATTCTCACCTACAGTTATTTACCAAAGGGTCAATGACCATCATTTCTCTACTCTTTGGTATATGGCTTTTTTAGTGTTGTTTTTCCTGAGCACCAGTGTTTTGATTAGCTTATAAGAGATGAAGCTTTCATTCTATAATACTCTGACTTCAGTTAGCAGGAGTAGTGAGCAGAGGCCACTTTCATTATTTTCCGTCATTTGAACAATAATGCAATCAATTTATATCCCACAGTGTTAATCAAGTGAACTTTAAGTGTATTTTCTATTATTTTGTAGGAACAAATTATTAGTGAGGAGTAATTTAATCATTTAATGAGAACCTCAGTCAGTTTCATCGATTTTTCTTTTTTCTTCTTTTTTTTTTTTTTTTTTGTGGTACGCAGGCCTCTCACTGTTGTGGCCTCTCCTGCTGCAGAGCACAGGCTCCGGATGCTCAGGCTCAGTGGCAGTGGCTCACGGGCCTAGCTGCTCCGTGGCATGTAGGATCTTCCGGGACCGGGGCACGAACCCATGTCCCCTGCATCAGCAGGCGGACTCTCGACCACTGCGCCACCAGGGAAGCCCTCATCAATTTTTCTTAATTAAATTTAGGTTAATTCCTCTGCCCTCATGAGTAATTCAGCTCAAGAGAGATATTATAATGAACATCTGTGGAGATGTTTGAGATAAAGTGACTGCAGTTCAGGAAGAAAAAAAAGTAAGAAAAAAATGTCTTTTCATTTTATTTAATACATCAAAATTGACTAATGTGTGGCTTGTATCGGTTAGATTAGGCTAGGTCATGCGGCAACAACAAATAACCCTATAATCTCAGTACCTTCATATAATGAAAGTTAAATATTTTCTCAGTCTACCTATAGAATGCAAGCAGCAGAGGGGCTGTGCTTACCATAGTCATTGGCTAACTCAGGGTTATAGAGGCCCCATCTCAGGACATTTTCCCATAACTTCTAATGTAGGGGCAAAAAAGGACAAATGGCAACTAGATAGTGTTTCTTAAAACTTTGGTCAGGAGGTGAGACAGGATATATCTATTTTTTATTTCATTGGCTAAAACAAGCCACGTGACTCCAAATGGTATAGAATTGCATCCTACACAAGCATAGAAGTAGCAGAATATTTATAAATATTCATAATACTTCCAACATGGCTTTTAGGAACAGATATTACATCTGGAGTTTCTAACGAGGGCACCCCCTTTTCTTAGGTAAAAAACCATCAATAGTGGCTAACGGGCTAAGGGATCTCAAAGACACTTGAGTACTGGGACTCCTTAGAAGATTTTGCTGATTTTAAGATATCATCTGGCACCATCTTTATTTTCTTCCACCATTCTTTTCCCTCCTAAATGTGGTGAAAGAAAGATTATTACTTCAAATTTAAGAAACATTTTCCCTATCATTAGTTTCTTATTGTGTGCCCATTAAAAATTTTATACATATGCATACACATCTATATATGTTTATACATATTTATAACCCAAATGTTTTCTGATCATATATCTTTTCATAGTATAATATTTTATATGCTGTGTCCCAAGTGGATGGTTATAATGACTTTAAGCTTAGGTTTGCAGTTGTACTCAGGGATAGACTCTTTGACCTTTGAAAGGATAAAAGAAAATATCACTACCTGTTTCAGTTTGCTTCAAGGATGAAATTGGGTAACTTGCGCTTGAAAACTATGAGCTTAGAGTCAACTCAAGTGATGATATTCAACTTTATTTTATTATGTTCTCATTCATCATTTGATAAAAGTAAAATTAAAAAGCTGAAAATAATCTACGGGGGGACCTTCCTTGCCATACATGTGATTCACGAATATTTTTCTTGTTCCTACTCCTATGCTCGTAGAATCAGTGTTGTCAGCCTTTCTCTATGTTGACATCTCTTTTTTTTTTTTCCTCTTTTTCATTTTTTTGTCAGGAAGTGTTGGCATCTTGTAGGTTTAGTACATACCTGATTTATTCAATCATAATTTTCAGCACCCTTGGTTGTGGTTGCAGTATTCTTTTTCTGCCCAGATGTTTATGAACAAATACTTTCTGTGAGAAGTTCCACTCTACTTTTCCTTCTACTTATGTTTGGAAATTATTTCAAAATTCTTCATCATGAAAGGTGATTTATAAATATTTTCTAAAGATTACATTTTCCCAGGAACTGCACTAGAGGCGGAAATGTTATGGTTTAAAATTCAGAACAATGCTTTATTTAGCATTGTAACTTTTCAGAGAATAACAAATTTGATTTCTTTGCTTTTCTTTATGAGATAACCATTTTTACAGCTGTCACAAAATTAGATTTAAATTCAGCATAGGGCAGTTATGTATTCACAGAGAGCTATGCTTATAATACATATGGCATCCTCTGAAAATTCAACTCCCTCTGCATTTTGAGCATCTATTTCTGAAATGCTGAATGCAAACATAGAAAGTATATGAAATGCACCACTGTTTTCTTCAACTCCATCAATATCTAATTTAATGTAAATTTTTTTGAAGAAAATATATTTAAAGACCTTTAAATATTAATTATATATAAAGCTATTTAAAATTTTGCGGGGCTTAAGTAAACTGTATCAGATGAAAACACCAGTATTGTAGCATGCAGAAAGTTCCAAGATTTTATTTGCCTTTGAAGAAATTGGAAAACAAAACAAAATGCTACAGCTATGAAAGTTGTAACATTTTGCCTTACTCGGAAGCTAAGAAGTTAACTTGCCACAGTGTCATATATATTAGCAAAGACATGAGACTCCTGGGTCAGAGACAAAGGACTTTATTAATTAAAGCACAGTAAATACCATGAGCTTCATAGTTAAATCAGTTCTTATTGCAGAAGTTGCCCTCCACATACCACAAGACAAAGTAAAATGCCACTAGTGGATACTGTATATGCAGTGAGTTTGTGTCAGAGTTGAGGAGCCACAAACTTAGGAAACCCCAGTATTTCAAATGCAGACTTCTAGCAAACATGTTCAACATTTGCCCCAAAGGGAAACACTCTTTTTTATTATTTATGTAAGAAAATTTCCCCTCTGCTCCAGAGGGTGATACTGTCTTTGTCTTCCAATACTCTTTGTTATACAAACATCCTTATTATGATATTGTGCCCAGTCATATTGGAGTCAAAGGAGATAAAAGGGGGGTAAAAAAAAAGAGTATTGATCTTGTCTTTATTTAAGACTTTGATAACTTGCTCATTATAGAATTTTTGTATTAATTTTTATAAAAATTTTAATTATAATTTATCTTAATTACTGAATTTTTTGCACCTGAGATTAGTGCCTCACTTAACTTTACTTCTGGCCCTGTTAATGCTGATATAAAATTCAGAAGTGCCTTGTCATCTAATAAGCACAAACTAAATTTCTTGCTGTTTTTTTTGCTTCAAAATGCATCTAACAGATAATGTTAAATTCTGTACAAAAGGCTTCTTTGTACTAAGATCCAAATACATTCTTCCCAAGGTATACTATTTTCTTTTTCTTTTCAATATTGAAGTTAAATATTTTGGTGTTTGCCTAAATACTATAATCACGTATGTCCCCATAGAAATATAATATACTGTTTTATGCAGTAATTGTGTATTCTGTTACTTGTCATATTTAATAAGCTTATGATGCTGAAAAATACATCTTAAAATACTTCCAAAAGATCATTTTCTAGATATATCACATTATAAATCAAAATTCATATCAGGGATTCTAAGAAATATGATAAAATCTAGCTGATTTAGATGGTTCTCAGATGTTTCCAGTACTTTTAGTGGGTAAAATATAAGTGGGACACAAATACCTCACTCTTTTGAGAGAGTCTGGACTAAGCCTTTTGATGTACTTTAGGAATTATGAGCATTCTTTTGCCTCAGTAATACAGTTTGATATTTTCCCAAAGCCCTTTTAATAGTGGCCTAAGACGTCCTTACACTTGGGAGTTAAGTATATGCCTTTGAGTTTTAAATTATTTTAAAAGGTAAGCAGTAGACATGACAGAGCTGAACATTCTTAGTGAATTTTCTTGTTTTATAGTAACAAAATCTTTTTTCTCTTAGCCCTATTTCCTATTGTAGTAAATACACAAAGCAAAAAATTTACTGGCTAAACAACTTTAAGCATGCAGTTCAGTTTAAGTACATTCATTTTTTTGTGCAGTCGTTACCACCTTCCATCTTCAGAACTCTTTCGTCTTGCAAAACTGAAACTTTATAACTATTAAACAGTAACTCTACATTCTTTCCTCCCACCCAAGCTACTGGCAAGCACCATTCTTCCTTCCTCCCTTTGATTTTGACTGCTTTAGCTACCTCATGTGAATAGAATCATACAAGATTTGTTTCTTTTTGACAGGCTTATTTCACTTAGCATAATGTCCTCAAGATTCATCCATGTTGTAGCATATGTCAGAATTTCCTTCTTTTTTATGGTTGAATAATATCCCATTGTGTCTGTATAACACATTTTGTTTATCCATTCATCTACGGATGGACATGTGGGTTGCTTGTATGTTTTAGCTACTGTGAATATGGGTGTATAGATATGTCTTGAGACCCTGTTTTCAGTTCTTTTGGGTATATACCCAGAAGTTGAATTGTTGGATCATTTGGTAATTCTATGTTTAATTTTCTTAGGAGCCACCATACCCTCTTCCACAGCAGCTGTACCATTTGTCATTCCCACCGAGTACACAAGGGTTCCAGTATCTCTACATCATCACCAGCACTTGTTATTTTCTGTTTTTTATTTGTTTGTTTGTTTTGCTTTGTTTTTAATAGTAACTATTCTAATGAGTGTGAGGTGACCCCCAACCCTATTTTTAAAAGACCAAAATTCAATATAATCAAACCACTATTCTCTTTCTAACATTATTTAGAATATGGTAACCCTTTTTTAAGGCCAGATATTATGAAACTAAGGATTAGAGAAATGATTGATTGGAGCAGCTGACAATTTATTCATTTTTAAAAAATACACTAGACACTGGAGATACTACTGTATAAAAACAACAACAACAACAACAAAATCATAGTCCTACCATCATGAAGAGAATAGCCTAGTGAAGAAGATAGATATTTACAAATAATCACCACCAAATTATATAATTACATTCTGGGTGCTGTGGGTGGGTGCTGTAAAGGGAAAAGTCTATAAAAAAGGTGAGGTACCATTAAAAACTATCTGCTGTTTGGAATGGAAATTTTAAGTTGCTTCATATGATCATAGCTTACTCAGATATATTGAAATTATATCCAGTTTTACTTACAATATATTTCTATTTGGCACTCTGGGAACCTGAATGTGGAGATTATCAATACACTTAGATTTCTTATAAGGTTAATAAAGTAACTGAGTGCTCTAATGATTGTGAGCTCACAATCTTCAATGGCATATCTTTCCCTATCTGGACAACTCTAAATAGAAGCCACGTTATGTTGAAATGTGAAGTTCTTGTAACTTCCATCTAGTGATTCCCATTGTTCCATTTGATGCCAAACAAAATCAGTGTCATCTTTTTTGCATATGACAGATGAAGACCTTTCAAATATTAGAAAACATTTCTCATAGTCTCAGTGCCTATTACCAAGTCTTTCCTTCTGCAGAGCAATCATTGTTTGTTCTCTTAATTATTCCTCTTAAAATAATCATAAGTCTTGGCATATTCCTTTGTATCTGTTGGATTCTCAGTAGGTGAGACTCAGCCAAAGAAAAAGTGTCTCAAGCTGAAAAGGCAATGAGTGAGTAAAGAGAACTTTTCATCTTACTAGATGGAAATATACATTAAAAAGTACTCTCTGGAGGAAAAAAAGAAATGCACAGTATAAAATAGGTCTTTAAAGATTGTCTCATCCTGCAATTTTATGTTGTCATTGTTATTATTTATAGCTCAGTTACAGAGTAATGAGTTAATCACATTTCTTATTCCTGGAATGCTGTTATCAGAATTCTTTGTCAGACCTCTTTCCTGTCTGGATGCAGGTAGTTATGTGTGAATATGTGTATATTGAACTACCTTTTATCCTCATTCTGTACTCCCATGCATCTTCCCACGTAAGGAACTGCTCAAATGTGTCAGTTACATCTTTTATTTTTGTGTCCTTATAAAATATGGAGTGATATTTTGTGTTTATATGCTTTTACATAAGTGGTATTGACATAAATCGTATTGTGCTGTAGATTTCTTACTATTCCTTACCCTTTACTCAGCACCCTGATTTTAAGCTTTGTCCAAAATTTTCAACCTTGGCTGCACAACCTTCCATGAAACATCTAGTATCCCAGGCCATTGCAGACCAACTGGATACTCTGAGGGTAAGGCCAGAATATCAATATTTCTTTTTAGAAAGCTCTTCAGGTGGTTCTAATGCCGTATTGTATGGTTTCACATAGTGTTAAGCCATTCTAGTACCACTGAAGGATACCTGGATTGTCTCTGACACCCTGCTACCACAAATAACCCTGTGATGAACATTTCACCCATGTAACTTTAAGGTCTCCATGTACTCAGAAATGTGATGCTGGGTCATTGGTACACATGTATTCTTTGTTTGACCAATTATTTCTAACCTGTTCTCCAAAATAGACACACCTTGTTATAGTCCCACTAATAATGTATTGAAATTACTGTTATATTTTGCCAAATTATGGCATAATCAAAATTTCTAATATTTTCCAGAGAAGCTAAGCATTTCCCAAGATCATACAGTAAGATAATGGCAGAAATAAAATTTGAGTTTAAATATTCTTGACTGTAAACCACAGATTTTCTTTTACCATATCAAAGTATCTGTAAAATAATACAGTTTTTTTGGTTTGATTCTGTCGTTGAGCTTCTGTTGAAATAAAATGTCAGTTATAAAACTAACTAAATTCCCCTGAACTTATCAGAAATTTCTGTTAATAAAAATCAAGGAAATTTGTGGTATATTTCAAATTATATATTCTGTTATTTTATATTATTAATATATTACTGTGACTCTTTCATAGGATGCTTCATGTATCTATATATCTAAGTCCAGTAGTGATCATGAGGAACTAAATATGATCCTTCAATAGTTAAAGAGGTGAAAAGTACAAGACTTTCCCCCTCCATATTAGTTTTCTATTGCTGCATAACAAAACACCACAAACAATGGCTTAAAACAACAACAAAATTTTTTTCTCACAATGTCTGTGGGTCAGGAATCTGGACATGGCTTAGCTGTATCCTCTGCTCAGGGTCACATCATGCTGAAATAATTGCTGCTTAGGGCTGCAGTTTCATCTTCCAAGCTCACTGGTTGTTGTTATTATTCAGTTCCTTGTAGTTTAGGACTGAGGTTCTCAAATCCCAGGGGATTCTCACCATTCTCTGTCATGTGGCACTCTCCTTAACATGGCAGCTTGCTTCTTCATGGTCAGTAGGAGAGTACTTGCTGCACTTACACTCTTCATCTCTTCTAAGAGCTCAGCTAATTAGATAAGGCACACCAAGGATATGCTTCCTTGTGATTAGTTCAAAGTCAACTACCTGGGAACTGTAATCACATCTGCAAAGCCCTTTCTTTTTGCAACAGAACACAGAATAATCACAGAAGTGATATACTTTCATATTCACCGGCTCAGCCTTTGCTCAAGCAGAGGAGATTATACAGAAAGTGTACAACCCATGTAGAATATTCTTAGAGAGTGGGATACACTTTTCTATTTTGTTTGTTATTGTAGCCATAGGATCATGGCCTATCATGATACCATCACTGAATATTTTCCAGGTGAATGAATCAAAGAACCTGGGTAATTTTGCAACTACGTAGGAAAGTATTTGTTGCTCAAAAAATTTTCATCTTCACACGGTGCATTTAGAGTATTAAATGCAGAGTATTAAATTTGTTAGGAGGTAGCAGTGTTCTACTAATCTATTAATAAGTTCTGACAGAATCCTAACTTTTTGGCCTAAATTCTATATTGATGGCATTTGCTATTGATTCAGATCACAGATGGCACCACAGCTGATACACTTTGGAGACTCTAGGACCCTTTGAGGAATAGCATATGTGAAAGCTCATGTTATTTTCAAAGGAGTTTCCTCTTTCATAAATTGTTTAATTAGATCTTAGGGAAATATACCATTTCCATTCTTTAGCTAAAAGTAGAGCCTAGGATTACACCATGAATAGTCACAGGACTTGGGCTAGGTTGATGTTGCACAATGAAACTTTGGAAAACATTTAAATCTTTTCTCTGGGAAAATATATTTTTAGACTTTGGAGGTATAAGGAATTGCATAGAATTCAAGGAAGCAAAAAGTGCTCTTTAACTTAAATAAAGGAATAGAATTTGATTAGCACTAGCTTGAGCAGTGACTTTTGGATTTTTCTACAAGCAGTGTGATTTTAGAAGTGGAAAATAATTGATTATAAAAGAGCTGTCTTAATACATAGCAATGAAACAGTGTGGGAAGGCAGTGAAACTTGAAAGATGAGGATGCAGTCCACGTATCCTGTATTAGGAATTTGGCTGATGTGATAGTGAAGAAGCAAGCAACAGTTAGAGGATACAAAATTGTGGTAAGCATCTTTCAAGTTCCAGATATTGGGCATAATGTAAATGAAACTGTAAGAGATTATATTGAGCTTAAAATTTTAGACTTTAAGTTTCATCACTCAAACTCTGAAATGGCAACCTGCTCCTCAGAAGATTTTTTTTTCCCCCTCAGAAGATTTTGACTTCACAAAATACACATATTCAAGATTTGTACCATGCATCGCCAGACATGATTTATTTATTTTAAATATTATATACATGAAGCCATTGATAATACCTATATAAATCTTCAGAGAACTGTAATTAATGTAAAAGCTAATGCATCATATGAGAAATTAGTGTCTACTTAGCTTTAATTCTCTTTTAAAAAATGCTACTATTTGGATTGTTTTAATAAAGTTAAAGTTTGTTACTTTATAACATACATGAAGAAACCAGTAAAACGCTGACTTTTGGTTTGTTTTACACATCATTACTGAGGGGTAAAGAGGCAGATAAATATAAAATTAAAATAATTATACAGACGATACAGTTCCAATTGTTGTAAGGACTATGAGGAAATGATGTAGTGTTCTGTGTTCTATGAGAGGATATAAGTGATGCTTAGGGTTAGAGAAAGCAACCCAAGGGAATGACAATCAGGCTCAGTGTGAAGAATAAAGCAAGCCAGCATTGCAAAAGGCTGTGAGAAGCATAAGAACGGTGATAAAGAGAGTATTTTTAGCAGTTGGAACAACGTGGTCGAAGACAAGATGAATTTGGTACTTTTGAGGAACTAAATAAAAAATTCTGGTGCATTGGGAAAATAGTGAGAGAAAGTGGAGTGAAAAATGTGGATATGCAACAATTTAGAAATAAGACTTTGCTGTGGGACATTGTAAGTTATGTTAAAAGTTTTTAACTTTGTCCTATGAGCAATGGGAAGCAACTAAATAGTTTGAGAAAGAGACAGTGTGTTGGTGTTGTGTGACAGAATCAAACCTGCATTTTCAAAGATTCTAGTGACCAAGAATACATGGGAGTGGTGACTGAGAGGAAGTTATTGTAGTGGTCCAGGGAAGAGGTACTGGTGACTTAGCCAAGGGTGGTCAGAGAGGAGAGGTAGTGACATGATGCATCTGATATATATTTGGGAGGAGAATTAACAGAATTTAGAGATTTTTAAATCAGTGGATGTGTGGTTGAATGATGAAGAGTTATCAGTCAAGAGAACAGAGGTGAGGGAAAACACCCCATTCATTGAAATGAAGAATGATGGAAGAGAAATATATTTAAACCAGGAAATATTAGTTTTGTATATTTTAATATTGAGGTACTTTAAAGATATCTAAGTGACAAAGTTAAAAACAAAAACAAAACAAAGAGTAAGATATATGGATCTGGAGCTCAGAATAGAGAAGTGTGAGCTGGGGTTATAATCTTGGAGATCTTTGGAATGTAAATGTTGGAAAGTATGGAATGGGAAGAGAAGCACGTCCAAGAATATGTCCAGAGGCACTGAAGAGTATAAGACCTACGATGGTCGGGAGATCCAAGAAGTGAGAAATAGAAAAACCTCCCAGAGATGTAAGAGAAAGACTGGCGGAGTGTGATATCATGAAAATAAAAAGAAGTGAATGTTTTGAGAAAAAGTTGTGCCAACTGTCAATTGTTAAGGTTAAATTTTATAATTAGAAGAATGAGGCCAGGAAGAATTTCATGCAGTATACAGTTTTTGAGTGCAGAGTCTAAGTGTTATTTTTCTTTATTCCCATCACTTATTTTAGAGCTCGATAAATGGTTATTAGACTAAACTGTAAAAACAGTTTATAATCAGAAAGCTTCTCCTCAAATCATCTCTCTTTTATTTCTATGTAAGGAAAAGTACTAGCATATGCTACCTTTTAGTTTATTTATTTATTAGCGAGTGATGTCAATCATGCTAAAATATTCACAGTTAACAATCAGGCCATAAGATCTATAATGTTTAATGTTACATTTCTATTCTATGATGTAATTAAACACTCCAGTAGTACACAGTGAAAGTGCTCAATTATGCATATTATCTTTTAAATACAGTCAGCCCAGTTTAGTTCTCACTTAAATTCATAGTGATTCTGACCCTGGCCGGTTTTTATTATACATGAATTTCTTTTGCCGTCAAGCAGGGAACACTTTTGATTCCCTATAACTCAGTACTTCTGAAGAATTGCAAACTATATTTTAATAGCCTTTTGAATAATCATAACTAATGCTTTGTAAAATTTTTTATTTTTTATTTTTTGACTGCACCCTGCAGCATATGGGTCTTCCCTGACCAGGGAACAAACCCGCACCACCTGCAGTGGAAGCACAGAGTCTTAACCACTGGACCACCAGGGAAGTCCCGCTGTAACATTTTTAAAATGTCTAGATCTTCTTTTACAGCTACAATTATTATTACTATTATTATTATTATTTTGCCCACCCTAATTTGTTCATTCTGACGTGCATTCCTTCTCTGTAAGAGCTTCTATTTTCCCCTTTGCTAATCTGTATTCTTTGCCACCTTCTACATGTTGAATAAAATGTATCTGATCTTAGGAATTATTCAAATTAGGTCCTTAATCCTGACATTAATTCTTTCACTGTTTATGTACTCACGTTAGGTTTTTTAAAATTTTCTTTCTGATACATTGAGTTGTAAAGTAAATCAGATGACTTACTGGTAAATTAGAATGTATGTATTGATACTCTTACTTCTTCAGCACTGCTGAGATGCAAGGCTCCAGAGGGTACAATTCACATTATAATGTGAACAGGGTGTCCTAGTACTATACTACCTCCTATTGCCAATGTAACAAGTAGTTGTATTGAAGTTAGTAAATACTGTGTATACTCATTTTTATATTCTTGAATACTTGACTGTAAAAATAAAATCAACTTTCACGGTATTGATTTTTGGCCCTTCATTTTCTATGCATTAATATATTTTTGATTTATGTTAGTCAACTTTTATTTTACTTTGAATGAACCGAAGTATGAATACCATAATGTCTTTACATTCTATGCTATTTCTCAGATTCTTTCACTGAGAAATAAAAGCAGCATGTCTCCTTGTAGAATAATGTTATGGTATTAAGCACCTACCTTGTACTCAATAATTGCTGGTTGAAAGAATGACTAAATTAATTATTGTAGTAGAAAGACAGCATATTATAGATCTGGTGTAGCTGAATTCTGCCCTGCTAACTGTGCGTGTGTGACCAAAAGCAATTTACTTTATATTTTTTGGACTCAGCTTTATCATCAGTAAAATTAGGATATTCATTTACTCATTTAACAAATTTTTAAATACCTACTCTGGGCCATGAACTAGTCTAGAAACTGGACAACTAAAGTGAACAAAACAAGCTAAGTAGATGCTTTCCTGAGATTTACATTCTAGTCAGAAGAAAAACTGGCAGTTAATAAATCAAAATACAATATTTTGGACTTCCCTCATCCATTTCAAAAGGATTTATTAATCAACCATAAGTCCAATATTCCCATAGTAAATTCCCATAGTAAATTTTGTAAGGCCACCAGATCTTAAAACCCTCCGATTATATTCCACCACACTTGGTTAAGGCCCAAGTCTTTGCCTTGGGTCTTAAATTTGACCTTCAGATTTTCACATGGTCCTGTTATTTCTCTGGTCCATCTCCTACCACTTTCCCATCACCCATTCCATCCAGGCCATCCCAACCACTGTTTTGGGATTCTTCTACCCTGCCAGTATACTCTTGACTTCAGCACCTGGGTGCTTGCTATTCTGTCTGTCTGGAAGACCCTTCCTCGGACATATGATAGCTCACTCCCCCATTCCCATCTGGTCTCTTTTAAGTATCACTTCGTCAGATAGGCCTTGTCAGACCACCCTATATAAAACAGTACCCAGCATTATCACATACTCTCTTTCTGAATATTCAAATTAATTGTTTTTCATAGTCTTTATTATATTTTTAATAACAGTAATATACTTTCATTTGTTTCTTTTCCTTCTCACCCATTAGAATGTAACCTCTAAGATTAAGAGACTTGGTCTGTTTTATTGATTGTCCTCCTGGTTCTAGCATCTAGACCAGAGCCTTACGCATAATAGACCTCAGTTGGTATTTTCTAAGTATTTTATTCTATGGACATAGACAAAAGTATTCTAAAATTTATATGCAAAGGCAAGAGGACTAGAGTAGCTAAAATTATTTTGAAATACAGGTACCTAAAGACTAAAATATAGTCTTTTAGACAACCAAGTAAATTGGTCTTAGTGAATTTTTTGTTGCTTTTGGAGCCATGGGAGGGGCAGATAAGCAACAGAAAACAATTCTGAATAATTCAAATAAGAAAAAAAAATATTTGAAGGATGTTGGATCACAGTCATGTTAAGGGAAGAGCTAAGCATTCAACTCTTGGAAAGAGTGAGACTATCTCTGGGACTGTCAGAGACAAGATAGTTTGTGAATGACAAATTCATATTCAGTGCCTTTAAATCTGTGCATCTTTAGTCAAAATACAGGTTCTCAAGAGAGATAATTTGATTGAACAAAACTGAAATGCCTCTTGCCCTAAGGTCAAGGTGTAATGGGGATGAGAGTGGGAATACTGTGATTGGTTGGTCCCAGTGGAACTGCCTAGAATGATGAAAGGGCAAATCCTCAAAGGAAGCAAGCTGCTACCAGAAAGAATGGGATGGGTGGAGAATAGTGATCAGACAAAGTTACATATACTCACTGTAGTCTCTGAACTCAGAACATGTTTAGGTCTTCAATACTGTACAATAATATATATCTTTTCAGGTATTCATTTGCCATTTATATATCCTATTCAGTGAAATGTCTCTTCATGTCTTTTGCCCCTTTTCAAAATGGTTTAAACTGATTTTTTAGAGTTTTTTATGTATTTATGATACCAGTCTTTGTTGGGTATATGGTATGCAAATGTTATTTCCCAGTTTGTAACTTTTCTTTCATCCTCCTAATTGGTCTTTTGCAAAACATTCTTTAAAAATAAATTCATTAAATCCGATTTATCAAATTTTCATTTTATAAATCCTGCCTGTGGTGTCATGTCTAAGAAAATTTTACATAGTCCTAGATCCTAAAGGTTTTCTCCGACTTCATCTTGCTTTTCTGTAGGTTTCCAGTTGCTTCAGCATCATTTGTTGAAAGGGCTCTCTTTTTTCCATTGAACTGCTTTTGCACCTTTGTCAAAAATCAGTTGGGCATATTTGTGTGTGTCTATTTTTGGGTTCTTCACTCTGTTCCATTGATCTGTGTGTCTTCTCCCCAACAAAAGCATGCAGTCATGACTACTCTAGCTATGTAAGGCTTGAAATTAGATAGATAGACCAGTTCATTCCTTTTCATTCTACTTTTCCCAAATCATTTTAGCTCTTATAGTCCACTTACCTTTCCATATAAATTTTATAATATTTTTGTCTGGGTCTACAAAAAGTATGCTGAGATTTTGATAGGAATCACATTAAACATATAGATCAAATTAATAAAAAATAACATCTATACTATGTTGAATTTTTACTATATTGAACACAGAATGAGTCTCTGTTTTTTAGGTGTTCTTTCATCAACATTTTATAATTTTCAAGATACAGTACCTGAATATATTTTGTTAGATTTACACCTAAGTATTTTGATACTTTTTTTCAAAGACTTAATCAGTTAGGCTCTTTTTTTTTTTTTTCCCATTATGGTTCATTACAGGATATTGAATATAGTTCCCTGTGCTATACAGTAGGACCTTGTTGTTTATCTATTTTATATATAGTGCTTTGTATCTGCTACTGCCAAACTATCCCTCTCCTTCCCCCTTTCCTCTTTGGTAACCATAAATTTGTTTTCTATGTCTGTGAGTTTGTTTTGTAAATAAGTTCATTTGTATCATATTTTAGATTTCACATATAAATGATATCATATGATATTTGTCTTTGTCTGACTTACTTCACTTAGCATGATAATCTCTAGGTCCATCCAAGTTGCTGAAAATAGTATTATTTCATTCTTTGTTTATGGCTGAGTTGTATTCCACTGTATGTATATAGTACATCTTCTTTATCCATTCATCTGCCAATGGACATTTAGGTTGCTTTCATTTCTTGGCTATTATAACAAGTGCTGCTATGAACATTGGGTGCATGTATCTTTCTGAATAAGAGTTTTCTCCAGATATATGCCCAGGAGTAGGACTGCTGGATCATATGGCAACTCTATTTTTAGTGTTTTGAGGAACCTCCATACTGTCATCCATAGTGGCTGCACTAATTTACACTCCTATCAACAATGTAAGAGGATTCCCTTTTCTCCACATCCTCTCCAGTATTTATTATTTGTAGACTTTTTAACAATGACCATTCTAACTGATGTGAGGTGATACCTCATGGTAGTTTTGATATGCATTTCTCTAATAATTAGCAATGTTGAGCATCTTTTCGTGTGCCTGTTGGTCTTCTGTATGTCTTCTTTGGAGAAATGTCTATTTAGGTCTTCAACCCATTCTTTTTTTTTAAATTTTTAACATCTTTATTGGAGTATAATTGCTTTACAATGGTGTGTTAGTTTCTGCTATATAACAAAGTGAATCAGTTATACATATACATATATCCCCATATCTCTTCCCTCTTGTGTCTCCCTCCCTCCCACTCTCCCTATCCCACCCCTCTAGGTGGTCACAAAGCACCAAGCTGATCTCCCTGTGCTATGCAGCTGCTTCCCACTAGCTACCTGTTTTACATTTGGTAGTGTATATGTGTCCATGACACTCTCTCACTTTGTCCCAGCTTACCCTTCCCCCTCCCCATGTCCTCAAGTCCATTCTCTAGTAGGTCTGCATCTTTATTCCTGTCGTGCCCCTAGGTTCTTCATGGCCATTTTGTTGTTGTTGGTTTTTTTTAGATTCCATATATATGTGTTAGCATATGGTATTTGTTTTTCTCTTTCTGACTTACTTCACTCTGTATGACATACTCTAGGTCCAGCCACCTCACTACAAATAAGTCAATTTCGTTTCTTTTTATGGCTGGGTAATATTTCATTGTATATATGTGCCACATCTTCTTTATCCATTCATCTGTTGATGGACACTTGGGTTGCTTCCATGTCCTGGCTATTGTAAATAGAGCTGCAATGAACATTGTGGTACATGAGTCCTTTTGAATTATGGTTTTCTCAGGGTATATGCACAGTAGTGGGATTGCTAGGTCGTATGATAGTTCTAGTTTTAGTTTTTAAGGAACCTCCATACTGTTCTTCACAGTGTCTGTGACAATTGACATTCCCACCAACAGTACAAGAGGGTTCCCTTTTCTCCACACCCTCTCCAGCATTTATTGTTTACAGATTTTTTCATCATGGCCATTCTGACTGGTATGAGGTGATACCTCATACCATTGTGGTTTTGATTTGCATTTCTCTAATGATTAGTGATGTTGAGCATTCTTTCATGTGTTTGTTGGTAGTCTGTATATCTTCTTTGGAGAAATGTCTATTTAGATCTTCTGCCCAGTTTTGGATTGGGTTGTTTGTTTTTTTTGTTATTGAGCTTCATGAGCTGCTTCTATACTTTGGAGATTAATGCTTTGTCAGTTGCTTCATTTGCAAATGATTTCTCCCATTCTGTGGGTTGTCCTTTCATCTTGTTTATGGTTTCCTTTGCTGTGCAAAAGCTTTTAAGTTTCATTAGGTTCCATTTGTTTATTTTTGTTTTTATTTCCATTATTCTAGGAGGTGGGTCCAAAAGGATCTTGCTGTGATTTATGTCATAGAGTGTTCTGCCTATGTGTTCCTCTAAGAGTTTGATAGTGTGTGGCCTTACATTTATGTCTTTAATCCATTTTGAGTTTATTATTGTGTACGGTGTTATGGAGTGTTCTAATTTCATTCTTTTACGTGTAGCTGTCCAGTTTTCCCAGCACCACTTATTGAAGAGGCTGTCTTTTCTCCATTGTATATTCTTGCATCGTTTATCAGAGATAAGGTGACCATATGTGGGTGGGTTTATCTCTGAGCTTTCTATCCTGTTCCATTGATCTATATTTCTGTTTTTGTGGCAGTACCATACTGTCTTGATTACTGTAGCTTTGCAGTATAGTCTGAAGTCAGGGAGCCTGATTCCTCCAGCTCCATTTTTCTTTCTCAAGATTGCTTTGGCTACTCAGGGTCTTTTGATTTTCCATACAAATTGTGAAATTTTTTGTTCTAGTTCTGTGAAAAATGTCCTTGGTCGATTGATAGCAATTTCATTGAATCTGTAGATTGCTTCGGTAAGTAGGGTCATTTTCATAATGTTGATTCTTCCAATCCAAGAACATGGTATATCTCTCCATCTGTTTGTATCATCTTTGATTTCTTTCATCAGTGTCTTATAGTTTTCTGCATACAGGTCTTTTGTCTCCTTAGGTAGCTTTATTCCTAGATATATTATTCTTTTTGTTGCAGTGGTAAATGGGAGTGTTTCCTTAATTTCTCTTACAGATATTTTTTTGTTAGTGTATAGGAATGCAAGATATTTCTTTGCATTAATTTTGTATCCTGTTACTTCACTATATTCATCGATTAGCTATAGTTTTCTGGTAGCATCTTTAGGATTCTCTATGTAGTATCATGTCATCTGCAAGCAGTGAGAGTTTTACTTCTTCCGAGTTGGATTCCTTTTATTTCTTTTTCTTCTCTGATTGTCTTGTGTGGTCCTGTACAAATTTTGGGGTTGTTTACTCTATTTCTGTGAAAAATATCATTGGAATTTTGATATAGATTGCATTGAATTGTATATTGCTTTGGGTAATATGGACATTTTAACAATATTAGTTCTTGCAGTCTGTGAGCATGGAATATCTTTCCATTTATTTGTGTCTTCTTCAATTTCTTTCATTGATGTCGTATAGTTTTCAATATATAAGCCTTTTATCTCCTTGGTTAAATTTATTCCTAGGTATTTTTTGATACATTATAAATGGATTGTTTTCTTAATTTATATTTCTGATGATCCATTGTTAGTGTAAAGAAACCCAACGAATTTTTGTATATTGACTTTGTATCCTGCAGCTTTACTGAATTTATTAGTTCAAACTACTGTCTATAAAATGATCCGTATTTCTGACTTCCTCCACTACCTGTGAACATGCTCTAGTTTCCCAATTTACAATCCTTCCTTACACCCATGTTTTCTCAACCCCACCTTCCTGTAGATCTTTCTTTTTATACTCAACATATCTGAAAAATAATAAATTCTTACTGTTTTCACTTCCTCACTTCTCACTAACTTCTTTAATCCACTAAAACCAGCCTTCTGCTTCCAAAACTCCAAGAAAAACTACCTTTGCTTCTGTCACTTATGATCATTTAATAAACTTGATAGGGTCTTTTGTGTTGTCATCCTACTTATCTGACTTACCTGTGGCAAAGAAGGCTTTCTTAGTTCTTGCCTTTGTTTTTCTCTTCAGCTCCATCTATTACCATGATCTTTAAACGATATGATTTATGTCCCAGCCATACCAAATTATTCACAGTTTTGTAGAGATCTGCTGCCTAATATGGTAGCCACTTCCTGAAGATAACTATTTAAATTTAAATATTAATTAGCTATAATTAAAAATTCTCTTCATCAGTCATAGTAGTCTCATTTTAAATGCTCAGGAGCTTCAGATGTCTAGTGGTTATCATAGTGGGCAAAGCAGTTAGTAGCAAATACTTACTTGTCTCCTGTGTCTCAGAACACTTTTCTACATCTTTAAATATTCAGTTATCAGCACTGCTTCCCAATACCAGAGACACTTGACCATCCCCTCCTTCATTTTCTAGCTATTCTCATACTTAATTTGTTCTCACAGTACTTACGATAATTTATTTTATTATGGTCATGGGTCTTTCCCCCATACTTCTTGTAAGTTTCTCAAGGGCTACATTGTGCATGTTTGCATTCTCAGTATCTAACACAGTGCTTGATATATAATAGACATTCAAAATATTTTTACATGAAACAATTAATGAAATACTAATCAGACATATTAAGCATTTTTCAGCTAAATTCAGACATAAAATACATTTTTCATATTTTAAAATTTCTTCATATTTTAGGGCTTAATTCAAATTTATTAGCACATATTTCTGCAGAGGTCAACCCAGTAGTGGCCTGTGGGGGAAAGGATCAGTTTCCTTGGGTGGTTCTTTAAGAGTCATTGATTTGGATCATTTCAAATCAAGAAAACAATGATTGGCTTCTAAGAAAATAATGACTTGCCTGCAAAATACATAAATGAAAGTGAAATTAATTGCCCTCAGGACTTAAATATATTTTTTCTAAGCATTTGGGAATTCCTAATGTTTAAATAATACAGACTTTATGCAATAAGAAGCAACTCACATATTCTGATTAGAATATAGAATCCAACTCTCCTTAAACTGAGCTAAATTATATAGTGATTAGAAATACAGTCTACTCAAGTATTCTTTTGAGTTTCACAAAGCCATTTTTCATACAGAGTCACCTCCCCAGTAGGAACACAATACATATTACTTGATATCAAAAATCAAGAAAATTATTCAATCTAAAGAAACATAACAAGGGCCAAAGAACTGGATGTATGACTGAGCTTGTAGTCATTTAAATTATATTTTTACTATGTGCCTATATGCTGGAATTATCATTTTTATCACTCATTTAATTATTCATATTTATCAGTAATTTGAAAATGGTGTTTATATTGGGTTTCGGTCTACATATAGCCAAATTAGTGTGGAAGTGATCATCTATAGCCTAATATGTGTCAGGTATACATCAACATTCGCATTAAAAAACACAGCTGGAGTCCCTCTTTGAGTATATGTATATGTAAATATAAATGGCATGGCAGCACACACATCCCCTGCACTGAGATTATCTTAAAAAGTTATAAAGGCCTAAAAAATATATATAAATATATGTAGACACAAATGTATATGTATGTATGTGTGCATGTGTACAGGCATGTGTCATGCATAGGTAGGTATATGTATATGTATATGTATAGTGTAGATACAATACCCCTCTAATAAGATTACAGTTGTTACTTTTAGTTTACACCCTATAAATGGCTAGCCATGTTCTAACACCCTTTCTAAACCAAACCCTTTGATTTCTTTGACTGTTGTCCTGTAACAAGTGGACTGTCTGTGTCAACAACTGAATACTATGAGATAGAATAGTATTCTATGAATACTATTCATATGAATAGTATTCATGAATACTATGAGATAGAATGGAATGAGCACTGACCTCAACTGAAAGCATGCTATTGAAACTGAAATAAATGTACCTAGGACACATAGCACATAGAACACCAAAGAAGATTCTTCATTTTTTTTTTTTATCCTGATGAAGAAAAAGGATTAAACCTATATGAGGCATTCCTTCTAAGAGCTGAGGTTGTAATGAAAAAAGTAGTATAAGGAGGTAAAGTAGAAGAATGACAATAAGATAGAAAGACTTTACCTACTCTACAATTTAGCCCAGAACAAGAAAAGCATTTTGATATTTGATCATATATGAGTTTATTAACTCTGCAAACTGCTGCAGTCTTTAATTCTTAAATGCTGGTATTGCTTAACTCTGCAAACTGCTGCAGTCTGTAATTCTTAAATGCTGGTATTGCTCATTAGCTTTTTTGTGTGTGTGTGGTAAAAACCATGAAACTTAAAATTTATTATCTTCACCACTTCTAAGTGGTGTGAAGTTCAGTAGAGTGAAGTATATTCACATTGTTTTCATGTTGCAAATCCAAAACTATAAAACTATACCTATTAAACAACTACTCCCCTTTTTCTTCTTCCTCCCAGCCTCTGGTAACTACCATTCTATTTTGTTTCTATGAATTTGACTACAGTTGACTCTTGGACAACATGGAGGTTAGGGGCGCCTACCCTGTGCAGTTGAAAATCTGCATATAACTTTGCAGTCAGCCCTCTGTATAGACAGTTCTGCACCCACAGATCACAGATCATGTAGTACTGTAGTGAATATTTAGTGGAAGAAATCCGTGTATAAGTGGACGTGCACAGTTCAAACCTGTGCTGTTTGGGGGTCAGTTGTATTTTAGATAGCTTAGTGGAGCCATATAATATTCGTCTTTTAGTGACTGGGTTATTTGACTCGTACCATGTGACAGTATTTCCTTCTGTTTTTAGGCTGGATAATGTTCATTTGTATGTGTGTACAATATTTTGATTATCCATTCATCCACTCTGTAATTATTGTGAATAGTGCTACTATGAACATGGATGTGCAGATATCTGTTTAAGACCCTACTTTCAGTTCTTTTTGATTTATACTCAGAGTGGGATTCCTGGATCATATGGTAGTTCTATTATTAATTTTTGAGGAACCTCCATACTGATTTCTGTAGAGGTTGCATCATTCTACAATTCTCCCAACAGTATACAAGGGTTTCAGTTGCTCCACATCCTTGCCAACACTTGCTATTTTCTTGTTATTTTTTGACGGTAGTCATCTTGATGGGTGTGACGATCCCACAAGGTGATACCTTGTGGTTTTGATTTTCATTTCTCTGTTGATTAATGATGTTGAACAACTTTTCATATGCATGTAGATTATTTGTATATCATCTTTGGAGAAATGTTTATTCAAGCTTCTTGCCCATTTTTATTTGGGTTATTTGATTCTTTTGGTCAGTGAGTTGTAGGAGTTCTTTATATGTTCTGGGCATTAACCCCTTATCAGATATATGAGTTGCACATATTTCCTCCCATTCCGTAGGATGCCTTTTCACTCTGTTGATTGTGTCCTTTGATGCACAAAAGTTTTTAAGTTTGATGTAGTCCTGTTTTTGTCTATTTATTTTTTGCTTTTATTTTATTTTACAAGCCTGTGTCCTTGGCTTTATGTTTATTCCAAGAACATACTGGGGGAAACGTTATCTACTATCAAGATGCTGTCTTAAGCTAGAAACCTTGGACTGATCTTTATGTTTTCTTTATGGAATCCTGTTACTCACTAGCTGAAAAAAACAAAACAAAACTGGAAGCTACAAGATAAACTTCACACTTCTTAACTAAGGCAAATGACTTGCTAATTTGGACTCAGCATGAATTTTCAATTTCATTACACATAAGTCCCCTTCCCTACTCCCAATGCACAGCCGCACAAGGGTCTTTCTGTTTCCAGAATATGTCTTGAATATTCTTGTGAATTCTCATGTGTTGTCTCTTTGGAAAATGCTTTCTCCTTCTATTTGGAAAACTCTTACTCATCCTGTGGTGACTTCACTTCTTTTTCCTAACTACTTCTCTCTCTGATGATTGCTATTGGGTTGGCCAAAACATTCTTTCGGTTTTTAAGTAAAAATAAAAGACATATTTTTCATTTTCACCACGAAATTTATTGAACAACATATTCACTGTTTTGTTCCACTATCTTCTGCCATTTTTCAGGCATCTTGGTAATTCCTTCTTCCCAAAACGTTTTATGTTTTTGAACAAAGAACTGTTCCAGGTGCCTTCCAGGGAATTGAATTTTTTTCCATTAAGAGAATTTTGTAAAGACTGAAATAAATGGAAATCTGAAGGTGCAATGTCTGGTGATTACGGCAGATGAATCATAACTTTCCAGCCAAGCTGTAAGTTTTTGCCTGGTCATCAAAGAAACATGCGGTCTTGCGTTATCCTGATAGAAGAGTATGCGTTTTCTGTTGACTAATTACGGAAGCTTTTTGTCGAGTGCTGCTTTCAGTTGGTCTAATTGGGAGCAGTACTTATCGGAATTAATCGTTTGATTTTCCAGAGGGAGCTCATAAATAGAGGATTCCCTTCTGATCCCACCATATACACATCACCTTGTTTGGATGAAGATCGGCTTTTGTGTGGTTCGTGGTGGTTCATTTCGCTTGTCCCACAATCTCTTCTGTTCCACATTATTGTACAGTATGCACTTTTCATCACCCATCACAATTTGTTTTAAAAACGGAACGTTTTTATTATGTTTCAGTAGAGAATCACATGCAGAAATACGGTCAAGAAGGTTTTTTCACTTAACTTATGTGGAATCCAAACATTAAAGCGATTTAACATAACCAGGCTGGTGTAAATGATTTTCAAGGCTTGATTTGGATATTTTGAGTATATCGGCTATCTGCCATGTGGTATAACATTGATTGTTCTCAATTAATGTCTCAATTTTATAACTATCAACTTCAACTGGTCTACCCAACCGTGGAGCATAGTCCAGCGAGAAATTTCCAGCACGAAGCTTCACAAACCACTTTTGACATGTTTGATCAGTCACAGCACCTTCTCCATACACTTCACAAATCTTTCTCTTGTGTTTTGGTTGCGTTTTTAGCTTTCTTGAAATAATAAAGCATAATATGCTGAAAATGTTTCTTTTTTTCTTCCATTTCCAATATTAAAATGGCTACACAAAAATTCACCAATTTTGATAGTTTTTTTAAAATGCACGCTGATACGACAGCTGTCACAATACAAGCTAACAAAATTGTTTCAAAAGAAGTTAATGACAACTAAGTCCTGCTAGAGCCGTCGTACAGAAAAAACCGAACGAACTTTTTGGCCAACCCAATATCTTATGCAGATTAATCTTATTTTACTTCCCTTAAAGGATTATAATTATAATGCATGCAAAGCATTTAGTACAGTGCATGCCACAAAGTGCTCAATGACATATAAGATGCTATTATTTTTAACCTTAATGATTAATAATGCTGGTAATGATAGTATGATAATAGTATTAATTATATCCACATTACTGTTATAAATTTATTAATATGTCAGATTTTCAAAATATCATAAAGTCAAAACATGTATAAACTAAAAGTTCTCTGCAAAATTACTGGCTGCATCCATCTTCCTGTCTCTGAGAGAACAAATTCATGGCCAAGTACAAGATTCCAGGCTCCATCCATCATGTTGCCATAGTCACTCCTGAGACATCTTTTCATGTAGGAAAAGCAAGCCCAATGTGAAATTTTTATTTCTAACTATAGGTTGGATTTCCCCACTCAGATCCTTCTGTTTTCACTTCCTTTTCTTTGTTCTGGTTACCTTCTTAGCATGAAATGTCTTCCACTCTCCCTTCCTTCTTTTTTTTGGCTAATTTCATAGTCATGTTTTAATGACTATACAAGAAAATATACAATTGTGTATACTTTACCATGAAGCCTCTTTGGGGTAGCTGTTACTCCTCAGTATTTCCAAAATGCTTTTTTACATGTAATTTATAATTTCCTACTGGACGTGAAGTTTCTTGAGGCTATAATACTTCATCTTTCTATCCTTAATGCTTGGCACAGTGGTAGGTCTTAACAGGTTGTCAATAAATATTTGTTCAGTTAATGGGAATTTCATCACAAGCCTCTATCTAGTTGCCCATATTAATAAGATGGGATAGATTTCCTTTTTCATCCTTAACTCTGATCAGTTGGGGGCGCTGAGTGGCCTGCTGTTGAATCCTTTGGCTAGGTCTCTTCCTTATCATTGGAATGCTGAAAGAAAATAGAGAATATTTCTCTGAGGTCTGGAAAAAAATGGATGAAGCTTTCCTTTCCATGCCTTCTATGACCTGTTTCCCACTCTTTTGCCGCCTATATCTTCAAAAGGTGGGAGTACCCTGAGAAAATATGTGTCAGTGAATTGTAGTCATTGAGTTTCTGTGGGCCAAGTTTATGCTTACACTATGAAAAGACAAATATAAAAATGTGTGTAAAATTGAACTCTGTGTATGTGAAAATCCAGTCTTCATTATGCATTTTAATATTTTCTGTATGCAACAGTTCATATATGCAGTCATCATTGCTAAGAAAATATGAAAGTACTGATTACTTCCAATGGAAGACAGTTTATCAGTAAACAGAATATTTAAGCAGAAATGCATTTTTTAGGTTTTATAAAATATTGTATTATCCATTGACATAAAAAAATTATACCATAAAGTTGACATTTTCACTATGCCTGAGGAACTGTATTCACTTAGCACCACACATTGCTTGTAAGCATTCAATCTGTAGCTATAGATTAATTTGAAAGTAAGAAAGCATAGACGATGAAGAGCAATATTTTGAAATTGTTCTTGAAATGAGAAAAAGTGATTGGAATTGATTTATATATTAAATTATGTTTAGAATTTTAATAAGGCTCTGTGCATGTATTAACTGTATCTTTTATAGTTTTTAAACAAATTAACTTATTTTTTATATTTGGAAATGCATTTTAATTATATTTATGATTTATTATTTAAATCAATGCATCTAGGTCTTCCTCTTTAATACAGTTTTAACACATTTTTACTTAATATGATTTATATAATGGAGTATTTTTTAAAACTTTAAATTGACATAGTCATTGATTAATAGAATAAAAATTCTACATGCAAATTTTGTTTCCTAACTCTATTTTTTAAGTGTAAAATCTTTTCTACAGTGAGCTAGTCATTGAATTTTACCCATGGGGGGAAAAGACTGTTTTTACGGATTTTGTTTTAATAGATAAGCAACAAGTTATAATTCTGTATTGCTTCTTGTCTACCTACCTTCCTATCTTTTTTTTTCTTGTTCTCTTCATTCATCATTTTCAAATTTTATGAAGCGTGTAGTAAATGCCAAGCACTCTGCTAGGAACTAAATATTCAGTAGGAAACTCAGCATTCTTAGTTCCTTCATGGTACAGGACAGAAAAACAAAACAAAGCAAACCAAAGTAATTACAAAATTGTAAAATATAGTAATAGGTTATGAGAGAAAAAAACCAAGAGGCTGAAATGAAGAAACAGGGGGCAGAAATGAAGAATAATGGATAACTTTTTAAGGTAAAATGGTCAGAAAAGACCTCTCTCTGTGGGTGATATTTAATCTGAACTCTAAAAGCTGATAGAGATATTTTCCAGTGAGGAGTGGAGTAAAGAATATTCTAGGCAGAAGAAAGGTCATACAATGCCTTGAAGTTAGAACTTGGTTGGAGTATTCAGTGGAATGAAAGAAGACCTTAGTGGTTGCTTTGGAGCTGGCAACACAATAGGAAAGGCAAAATTGGGGGACCAGGTCATGCAGGTCCTTGGGACTTACAGGAAAGAATTCCGCTTTTGGTTTAAATGTAATCAAAACCACTGAAGCATTGTAGGAGGGGAGGAACATGTTCTGATTTACATTCTCAGAATATCAGTTGTGCTGCTGCATAGGAAATTAAAGGAGATTAGACTTTAAATGAGGAGACAAGTCAGGAGGAGGACGCAGATGACAGCTTGGATCAAAGGATTAAACCTAGAGATATGGAGAAGTTGGTATATTCAGTATTTATTGGAGATAGAATGAATAGGACTTGCTGGTGACTTAGATATGGGGGACTGGGATGAGGGAAAGGAGGAAATACATAGAGTTCCTGTGCGAGCCACAGAGTAGGTGGTGATGCTGATGGTCCCCAAAGCATTAAATACATTCTGGTACACAGTCAGTAATCAATAAATGTTGTATCATGCCTGAATGGCTGATTGAATATATGAAAACACAAGAAAAGGTGGTAAGTATGAAAGCAATTGTGACCTCATTTTATTGATGTAACGTTGAGATGCTTGCGAGATATCCAAGTGGACACTGACAGGTGATTGTTAACATGCGATTTTAGAACTCCAGTTTCTAATTTCTGAATCATTGTTCATTCAGTAATCTCCTTGCCACAAATGTTAAACACTTCCCAGAAGCAAGGAACTCTGCTAGACAAAAGGGAATTGAGAGGTAAGACACAGCCCTGACCTCAAAGAGTTTATGGTATCCTGAAGACACAAATAAATCATATTACTGTAATGTAGTGCTATATGGTGCTAATGTAAACACTTAGATGGAAACCATTGCCTGGCCTGGAAAAGTCAGAAAAGGATTAAGAGAAATAATAACTGAGATTATGCTGAAAGCAAAAGTTAAGAGTTATCTAGTTAGTGAAGGAGACGAGGGGAAGGGATTATCTAAGAGGAGAAGGGAAAAAAGTGGGACTCATGCTGGTGGTGGGAGCGCTTGCTTGTTAGTTGGGAGGAGAGGAAGCGTGGAGGGGAGGTGTGGAAAGAACTGAAGTCGGGAAAGTAAACGGAGTCTTCTGCTGTTTCTTATGAAAGATAAAAATGCCTAAATTTGTCAAACAGTCAACAACTATGTAAAAAGAGTTGTATATTCTCCTCCCTTTGCTCTTCTTCCTCCTTATTTATTCTTCTGCCAATCTGTGTTACCATTCCCTTAACAATCTGTCTCAAATCTCACTCTCATCAAAATTGCATTTATTAATTCCAACCAAATTATTAATTTTTAAAAGTTTTTTGGTATTAACCTTATATAATATTTATATTTATTAATATATTTTTTCAAATATAGTTATACTTTACATATTTTCAAATGTATAATTTTGCACACATTATTATATTTTCACACACATATGTATATACTTATAGTGTGTATGTGTGTATGAATTTAATCATTCTTTCAATTTGTCTCCTGCTGGGATAATTCAGGGTGATCTTGCCATCATTTCAAAGTCAGCGGATTAGCAACCTTAATTGCATCTGCAACATTTAATTATTTTTGGCCATGTAAAGTAACATAGTCATAGGTTACCAGGGATGACATCTATGAGGGGAGGTATTACTTTGCCTAGCACACAGTGTTCACACAATTTTTCTAAATCCACATGCTTAGTAGCTGTGTAATGGAGGATAAAGTCATTACCCTCTCTGAGCTTATTTCCTCATCTTTAAAATAAGCCTGTGAATAAGGCTTAATTAACAACACAAGTAAAGTGTAAACCAGAGGATTTGCATAATATATATGCTTAATCAATGAAGCCACCGAATCCAGTGTACCTCACAATTCGCTATGTCCCTGTAGATTTCAGGTAGAAAGAAAGATGATGTCTCAAGAAGTAACCACCGGGCTTCCCTGGTGGCGCAGTGGTTGAGAGTCCGCCTGCCGATGCAGGGGATACGGGTTCGTGCCCCAGTCCGGGAAGATTCCACATGCTGCGGAGCGGCTAGGCCCATGAGCCATGGCTGCTGAGCCTGTGCATTCGGAGCCTGTGCTCCGCAACGGGAGAGGCCACAACAATGAGAGGCCCGCGTACTGGAAAAAAAAAAAAAAAAAGAAGTAACCACCTAATTGGCTAAAGCACTTCTGCTAAAATGATTTATTTTCTTGATGTGGACCTAAGAAGGGAAAGAGATGGACTGAACATATAAGAACTAAAGTATAGAATATCTCTTTTTATGCATCATTTACTTTTCTATTCTCTGGTTTATTTCTTAATAGTAACAATAAAATAATCCTCCCAAATAATCCAGATTTTAAATATTATTAGATGGTATGAGAGGTATTTGAATAAATATTTTTTTTAAAAATCATCCTATTTTAGTTATAATTCTTTGAGATCTTAAAATTTAGCATATTAAAAAACAAAGAAAAACTGCACAAATCCCCAGTTTTCCCAGAAATTGAGCTTGAATGATTTTTAGCTATTTGGTAGGATTTTCTTCCTTTGTTTTAATCAGCAATTTTAGATAATAAGCCCTTTAGGGAAAGGACTTGCTTGAATATTTTTGTTTGTTGGTTTGTTGGTTTGGAAAATTTCAGCCATTGTACAGCATTTTTGAAGATAGAGCCCAAACCTATTCATTTCCAGATTGAGAAAGAGACTTAATTGTTGTATTCCTTAGGGAGGTCTCTGGGTCTAGTTAGGTCTGGGAATTAAATAGTACAGGGCATGGAAGCTTTTACTTGCCTTCCTCATTAGTAGCATTTAAAGTAGCTGTGGTAGTTGGTTCTAACAAATCCATCTTTGTAAAACAATGGCACACTCAGAAGCACGTAAAAATATACGCCAGAAGCATTAACACTCTACCCTGATGGCCTTTTCCTGAAGGACAAGAGAAGCAGATGTTTTTTCCCCAAGTATTTAACACAGTTGATTATGCATGACTAATTCTTTTGCTAATCTTGTCTGGTGTCAATCTTTTGGTTTTTAGTGAAGGTTTCCTTTGGGGATTTAGCAACACACATGGCTGACCTGCATGCTTCTTTATCTCCAGGGCTGTAGTAAAATATTAGCACACAAAGCTAAATTGATTTGGAAACATAAGGCACAAAAAAGCTGGTTTTATGCAAATATTAAATAACACTGTATAAAAAAAACACTTGGACATCATTTAAAGTGCAGCTTCACCTCACTAACTGGCTCACTGACACTTTGGATGGATGGTAAAATTAACCATTTAGAAACAGATAAGCTTTGCTGTTCCTGGGGCCCTGCATGAAAATGTGCATGTTCTATACCTCTGTTCACCCTTGGTATGACTGTGCAGCCAAGTTTTCATTTATTGTGCCAAGAGATAAATTATTCAAAAGAGCAGAGTATCCAAAACTCATTTACATTTGGCTTTGGACTTACCTTCCCAGTTATAATTGGTTTTGGACTCTATAAAAATTATTTTGTTTTTTCTAACCACATGGCAACTGACATCCCGAAAAGGTGACCCAGATAAGTAGTAGGTGGCAAGATTTTGGATGAACAGCACACAGCTAAAAATTTACACTTGAACTGTGGATCACCTATAATTTTTGATCAGTGCATGTTTGCTGTAGCAACTTCTGTTGTAGTAGAATCTGATACATATTTCTTATAGTAATGCCTTGCACAAAATTGGTGCTCAGATTATCAATTGAATAAATGAAAACACTGTTTACTTTTACATGTAAAAGTAAATGCTACTATTGTAAATACTTATTAACTAAGAGGTATTAAGGTTTTCATTTTATTCATTCTTAACTTTGAATTTTAAAATTGATCAGATGAAAATCTAATTTTGATCAACACATTCACATGTATATAAAAAACACTTTGTTTTGAAATAGGAAGTTGTATTACAGCTAAAGAACAGTCATCAACAAAAAAATATACAATAATGATCTGCATAATTTTCCATTTCATTCCATCTCATGTCACCAGATAGTTGTAGACTACACCATTCCGCCCCTCCCAAAAAGAAAAGGAAAAGAATAAAAAAGAAAAGGAAGCAACAATCATATTAAACCAACCTGAAAATACATCCTGAGCATTATTGCTAAGAATGTACATTTGAGATACAAAAAATATGAATACTCATTTAGTTTAGAATAAATAATAAAAAAAGAAAAATATCATTAAGGGATCAGATTTGTTCAGTTAATTTAAATAAGAATGAATTTCTTGATGCACATAAAAGGCCTGTGATTGTTAATTAAGTGGAAATATTTCAATGTGTTGTAAATTTTGTCAGCATTGCTATAATATACAGCTGACCCTTGAACAATGTGGGGGTTAGGGGCATGGACCCCAGCACAGTTGATATTTGCATATAACTTTATAGTGAGCCATCCATAGCTTAGTTGAATTCTGCAACCATGGATTCAACCAAACATAGGTAATATAGTACTGTAGTAGATATTTATTGAAAAAAATCCACGTATAAGTGGACCTGCCCAGTTCCAACCCATGTTGTTCAGGGGTCAACTGTAATCATGACTTTGCACAAGAGCGTTATGTCAATATTGCCTAATCCCATTAAAAACACTATTTTAAAAGCTTAGAACAGTACCTTCATGTACACAATGAATATTAGCCATTATTAACTGAAATTAACTGTTTCATTAAATATCTACTTTCTTCTGAATATCATTGGTTAGAAATAGATTTCAAAGCAAACATATTTAAAATATAGTAAATTCAGGAGCAGATTGAGAGAGAGCCAGTTTTTAAGCAATCAGGTTCTGTGGAACTCTTCAAATTACAGTAAAATACTTCAATTAATTGCGTTTTTTCAGGGCTCCTCATGGACAAGGATTTGCTACTTTTTTTCTCACTTTCTTTTCTTTTCTTTTCTTACTACTCTATTTTGTAGCAGAAAATGAGAAACAAGGAGCAGCACTCACTTAATCAGTAGAGATGGCAAGAGTGAAATGAACTATATGGGACTGAGAGTGCCTTCTTGTCTCCCTGCTGTGGCAATTTTGCCAGAGGGAGTAACAAGTCAATTGTGCCATCACCTTGTAGGAAGCTTCCTACCTACAAAAATAAAGCTTCCAGGACACTGATAAGGAATATAGAAAATATGTAACTGAGAGATTGTTGGCAACATTTAAATCAATAAATGTGCACTCTCAAAATAATGATAATTTTACAAATAAGAATCTAGCTTAGAAGAAATTTAAGTAAATTGATTTAGGTCACCCAATTTATTAGTGTTGCATTTGTGCCTGGGTCTCTGTGATTTTAGAGCCCCCATTTCTAAGCTCACCATAAAACTGTCAAATAATTGTCCAAGAAATTTCATGGACATACTGGGGAGCAAAAAATATATTTAACCAGATAAAGTATTATTTAGGTACCTACTATAAGCCAGCCCCATTCTGAGTACTTGGGATAATTCTGTGACTAGTGTATTAGTAATGCAGTCAAGATTGCACGACATTTATATTCTAGAGATAAATAAGAAAACAACAAAAACTACTGGATAGTGATAAGTTGAATGAAGAGACTGTAGCAGATGTTGTGACAGAGACTGATGGGGGACTGTTTTACCTAGAATCATTAGTGAAGCAAGACCTCACTAGTTTGAATGGCATCATTGAGACGCCTTGGGAAGATCTTGAGGAAGAAGCCACCAGCTTAGATAATAGTTTAGAACAAAGGTCCTAAAGGTGGAGGGAGCTTTGTTAAATTTAAGGAAATGGAAAATGAGCACTGTGGATTGAGTTTACTGAGAAGTCTGTGGTTGCAATCATTAAGGTCATGGTAAGGACACTGGTTTTATTCTAAATTCAAGAAAAGCTAGTAGAATGTTACAAATAGGAAAGTATGATTGACATCATTTCATTTCCACTTTAAAAAGGCACTCTTTACTTCCTTGTAGCAAATAAATTTTAATGGCAGAAGAGAGGAAAGAGGAATTGATGTTGGTAGGATATTTAAAAAAAATTTTGTTGGAGTATAGTTGCTTTATGATATTCTGTTAGTTCATACTGTACAGCAAAGTGAATCAACTATACGTGTAAAAATATCCCCTCTTTTTTGGATTTCCTTCTCACTTAGGTCACCACAGAGCACTGAGTAGAGTTCCCTGTGCTATACAGTAGGCTCTCATTAGAAGGATATTAATTTGGTCACACTGAGAAATGGTAGAACATGGATAAGTAAATCAACCAAAAATATATAGGGAAATAGATAAATATTTATATATATTTAAAATTGATAGCACAGAGACTGGCATAAAATTAATACTCAAATATATAACTACTATTAGTTGTATTAAACATGATTCCTATCTTCAAAGAACTCAGTACCTATCTGGAAAGATTTGAGAAATAAACATACTCCTAAGTTCAGCAAGCTTGAATTGGATGAGGGAAATACTCTAATTTTATGAAAAAAATCATTCAAAGTTCATATAAAAGTCAGTAATATATCCTCCAAAGCCGTTCTATTCAATGTCATTTAAGATAGATATTTTGGTTCCCCATTAAGTGTCAGGCATATTTCTAAGCACTGAAAATACAGGGATGAAAAAGACATAAATTGTTTCTGTCCCTGCAGGGTTAAATTCTTGCTGTTTAAATAAGCCTTGTCTTTTTTAAACTAAATTAACAGATTCACTCAAATTTTAAAATTTCCATTTTCAAGTAAATGGGGCTCAAGTTCTATAATTTTAGATATGGTGAAGTACTCCAAGTTATTTATAAAACTAAACACAAGACATAAATGACTGTTCAGTGATCTGGTCTATGAAGTAGAACAGGGAGAAGAATCCTCAAAAATACATCAGATTTAAATATGAATTTGAGAATTCCTTAATTAAAGTAAATTATTTGACAAAATGAGTTCCAGTGGAATGGATTTTTATTGTCTATATAACTAATAGTCCATGTTGCAAAAGTAAACAGATCTTGACATTACAATTGTCTAATTCAGCAAATATTTATTTCTCACCCATGCAATATCTAATGTAGCTTTGGTGACCCATCTTGATCTTGTAGTTTTTGCCATCTGTGATAGCTGTTATCTTGAGAAGTCTGTGAATTAAGATCAGTTAAGGCCAAAGTAAGGACAGTGGTCTTACTCTAAATTCAAGGAAAGCCATTAAAATGTTACAAACAGGAGAGTGTGCATAAAATGATCTGATTTCCACTTTCAAAAGATATTCTAGGCTCCCCTTTAGAAAATAAATTATAAAGGTACAAGAGAAGGAGATGGGATTGAAGTCATGGTCTGTATCATTCCTAAGCAGAAAGGATGTCAAAGAATATTCTTAAGAACTAGGCTTGGATGTGACTTAAGTCGCTTTTGCCCAATTCCCATCTGACAGCCCTTAGCTTCAGGGCACCATTCTAGCTTCCTGGGTGGTGGTGATATGCAGTCTTACTGAGAAAATGGAGCAGTAAACACATAATATTGTTTCTGCTTCACAACATTTGCTATCAGAATCTTGGAAGCAAAAGTTCCTCATGTCTAAATGATAATTATTTCTTCTCTTTTACTTATTCCCAGCTACTGCTTCAAACTCCTACAGTGTTTGAGAGTTCTGTCTCCAGGTGAGAATTAGTAACCCTTCCTACTGAAATTTATGCAGTCCATCACTATGAAATGGACAAAGATTTTGGAAAGGCTAATCGCTACCCAAACTGGTTAATATGTTTTATTAACATTGAAGATTCCCCCTAGACAATTGAATGGACAGTGAAAAAGACTGAGCTAAATGACATAGATAACAGAATTGTCAGTTTACCTGGAGGATAGTTGAATTAAAGAGAGTGGATAATATCACCTTGGGAGAAAGTATATTAAAAGAAGAGTAGAAGCCTAGGGAGCTCTGATATTAAAGTAACTGGTAGAGAAAGAGGAGGCAGTGAGGTAGATGGATAAGAAGCGTTAGACAGCTACAAGGGTAACCAGTAAAATATTTCACATGGAAGCCGAAGAATAGGAGAGTAATGAGTTAATAACAATGCCAGCTGTCACTGAGAGACCCATTTAAAAAATACTAACAAGTATGTGTCCGTTAGGAAGTCAATGTTGAGCTTAGGAGAAGGGGTTCAATAGAAAGTATGAAGAGAAACAAGAATGCAGTTAATTGAGGGATCACTAGGAGGTAAATAAGTAGAAACATTAAGCAAAGGTACATTTTCAGAGGAATTTTGAAAGGGAAGAGGAAAAGGAGGTTAATAGACCAAGATAAATTTAGTTTGTCTTGCTATTTGGAGGTGGATGGGGTTGGCTTCCATCTTATATGGACTTTTAGGATGGTATTAGAGAGGTACTTATCAGCTTAAGTGATCCCAAGTAAAGACCTGGAGTTAGGTAGAAGATAGGGTCAAGTACCCAAATGAATGGATTAGCTATTTTACATGAGTTACTACAGTGATTGTTGATTCTAACTATGCAGTAGAATCACCTAGGGAATGTAAAAAAAGATTGCCCTACTATTGACCCCACTATCAAGCAAGTAAATAAGAATCTTGGGGTTGGGGTTGATGTATAGGTGTTTTAAAATGCTCTACACAGATTTCTGATAGTTCAGTCTGTGTTGAAACAGAAGTGATAAGACTTTGGAAATTCTGAGAGAAATCATACCCTGAACATTCTTTTTTAAATGAAGTAGCATTAAAGTTTGCCTTCTGAGAGTAGTAATCAGCACATGGAGTGGGGCCTCAAGGAGAGCAATGGAGGTTAAAAATAAGGTATAAACAAGGACAGGGCTTTTATAAAATAGAAAGAACTGAGCTGGTAGCTACTATCTTTACTGAAACCATAGTTTCAAATTGCAAATTTCTGGGCTTGTCTCTAGATTAATCTGGGGAGAACTGACATTTTTAGATTACGTGGAATATCTATTTATTTACATAGATCTATTTAGTTACATAGGTCTATATTTTCTCTCAAAAATATAATTAGAGCTTTACTCAGGCTTTCCTTCTCTATTTTTATTCCTAAATTTTTGAAATTTTATCCTATTAGCAATAATATTTAAAAAAATTTCAGTTTGTAATTGTTCAGTGCTGATATATTTTTGTATATTGCCCTTGTATTCAGTAACCTTGCTTAATTCACAGATTAAGTCATGTATTTTATCTGGTGAGTCTCTTGAATACTCCCCATACATAATTCTGCTATCTGTAATTAAAGAAGTTGTACTTTATTGAAGTTAAATATGGAGAAAAATCTAAAAATTAGTTAACTCCCACTTGCTTGGTACTGAATAGCAATAATCAGTTTCTGTTTATGCTCACCTTTTTATTATACAGCTTTTGACCTGCAACATACATTTTGTTCTTAAAATTTATTTGGCAGTCCTTCTCATTCTTCTATTTTGTTTTGACATTTTGTTCCAACTATCAATTAATCTCTTTTGTAATAGTGACATATTACTTGTGTTTTCTTTTTATTCTACCCCATAGATGGCTCAGACATCAGAATTTAATTTGATGATGAGCTTAAATGGTTATATTTACTCATTTGTTTATTTCATATTTAATTCAGTAAATTCCTATAAACCTCTACTATATGTCAGTCTTTCTTTTAATAAAACAGATATGATGTGAACAAAAATAGATGCATGATCTGTCCATTGTTGAAAGTGGGGTGTTAAGGTCCCCCACTATTATTGTGTTACTGTTGGTTTCTCCTTTTATGACTGTTAGTATTTGCCTTGTATATTGCAGTGTTCCTATGTTGGGTGCCTGTATGTTTCCAAGTGTTATATCTTCTTCTTGGATTGATCCCTTGATCATTATGTAGTGTCCTTCTTTGTCTCTTGTAACAGTCTTTATTTTAAAGTCTATTTTGTCTGATATGAGTATTGCTACTCCATTTGATTTCCATTTGCATGGAATACCTTTTTCCATCTGCTCACTTTCAGTCTGTATGTGTCCCTAGGTCTGAAGTGGGTCTCTTGTAGATAGCATATATGTGGGTTTTGTTTTTGTATCCATTCAGACAGTCTGTGTCTTTTGGTGGGATCATTTAATCCATTTATATTTAAAGTAATTATCGATATGTATAAGGAAACACAGGCCTTAAATGACACATTAGACCAGGTAGACTTAATTGATATTTATAGAGCATTTCATCCAAAAGCAACAGAATACACATCTTTCCCTCATACACATGGATCATTCTCCAGGACTGACCACATGCTGGGCCACAAAGAGAGCGTCAGTAAATTTAAGAAGACTGAAATCATATCAAGCCTTTTTTCTGACCACAACACTATGAGATTAGAAATAAATGACAAGAAAGAGAAAACTGTATAAAACACAAACATATGGAGGCTAAACAATATGCTACTAAACAGCCAGTGGATCACTGAAGAAATCAAAGAGGAAATTAAAAAATACAGAGACAAATGAAAATGGAAGCACAATGATCCAGAACCTATGGGATGCAGCAAAAACAATCCTACGAGGGAATTTTATAGCAATACAGTATTACCTCAGGAAACAAGAAAAATCTCAAATAAACAACCTAGCTTTACACCTAAAGCAACTAGAGAAAGAAAAAGAAGCAAAACCTAAAGTTAGTGGAAGGAAAGAAATCATAAAGATTAGAGCAGAAATAAATGAAATAGAAATGAAGAAATAAGTGAAATAGAGATGAAAACAATAGCAAAGATCAACAAAACTAAAAGTTCTTTGAAAAGATAAACAAAATTGAGAAACCTTTAGCCAGACTCATCAAGAAAGAAAGGGAGAGGACTCAAATCAATAAAATTAGAAATGAAAAAGGAGAAGTTACAACTGACACCACAGAAATACAAAGGATCATAAGAAACTACTGCAAGCAACTGTATGGCAATAAATGGACAACCTGGAAGAAATTGACAAATTCTTAGAAAGGTGCAACCTCCTAAGACTGAACCAGGAAGAAACAGAAAATACGAACAGACCAATCATAAGTACTGAAATTGGAACTGTTATTAAAAAATCCCAACAGACAGAAGTCCAGGACTAGATGGCTTTATACGCGAATTCTATCAAACACTTAGAGAAGAGATAACACCTATCCTCCTCAAACTTTTCCAAAATATAGCAGAGAGAGGAACACTCCCAAACTCATTCTGTGAGGCCACCATCACCCTGATACCAAAACCAGACAAAGATACCACAAAAAAAGAAAATTACAGGCCAATATCACTGATGAATATAGACACAAAAACCCTCAACAAAATACTAGCAATATGAATCCAACAATATATTAAAAGGATCATACAACATAATCAAGTGGGATTTATCCCAGTGATGCAAAGAATTTTCAATATCCACAGATCAAACAACACACCAACAGATTGATACACCACATCAACAAATTGAAGAATAAAAACCATATTATCATCTCAATACATGCAGAAAAAGCTTTGGACAAAATTCAACACCCATTTATAATAAAAACTCTCCACAAAGTGGGCATAAAGGGAACATACCTCAATATAATAAAGGCCATATATGACAGACCTATAGCTAACATCATACTCAGTGGTGAAAAGCTGAAAGCATTTCCTCTAAGATCAGGATGTCCTCTAAGACAAGGATGTCAACTCTTGCCACTTTTATTCAACATAGTTTTGGAAGTCCTAGCTATGGCAGTCAGAGAAGAAAAAGAAATAAAAGGAATACAAATTGGAAAAGAAGTTAAGCTGCCATTGTTTGGAGGTGACATGATACAATACATAAAAAATCCTGAAGACGCTACCAGAGAACTACTAGAGCTCATTAATGAGGTTCGGTAAAATTGCAGGAAACAAAATTAATACACAGAAATCTGTTGCATTTCTATACACTAACAATGAAATATCAGAAAGAGAAATTCAAGACACAATACCATTTACCATTGCACCAAAAAGAATAAAATACCTAAGAATAAACCTGCCTAAGGAGACAAAAGACCTGTACTATGTAAACTATAAGATGCTGATGAAAGGAATCGAAGACAGCACAAACAGATGGAAAGATATATTGTGTTCTTGGATTGGAAGAATCAATATTGTCAAAATGACTATACTGTCCAAGGCAATCAACAGATTCAATGCAATCCCTATCAAATTACCAATGGAATTTTTTGCAGAACTAGAACAAAATACCTTAAAATTTGTATGGAGACACAAAAGACCCTGAATACCAAAGCAGTCTTGAGAAAGAAAAACGAAGCTGGAGGAATCAAGATCCCTGACTTCAGACTATACTACAAAGTTATAGTCATCAAAACAGTATGGTACTGGCACAAAAATAGAAATACAGAGCAATGGAACAAGATAGAAATCCCAGAAATAAACCCATGCACCTATGGTCAATTGATCTATGACAACGGAGGCAAGAGTATACAATGGAGGAAAGACAGTCTCTTCAGTAAAGTGCTGGGAAAACTGGACAGCTGCATGTAAAAAAAATGAAATTAGAACATTCTTTAACACCGTACAGAAAAACTCAAAATGGATTAAAGACTTAAATGTGAGCTTGGACACTATAAAACTCTCAGAGGGAAGCATAGGCAGAACACTCTCTGACATAAATCAAAGCAATATATTTTTTGATCTGTCTTCCAGAGTAATGGAAATAAAAACAAAGATAAACAAATGGGATAAATTTTACAAATGGGATAAACAAGTACAAATAATTTTGATTTTATTTTGTCACTTTTTTCCCTGCTCTATATGTTGTAAGAGATTAAAGGACATTGTTTATCAAGTTTGTATAAATTTAGTTATTTTAAAGTGTAGAAATAGGAGTATTCGATGATAGATTTATAATATTATAAACAAAATTAGGTTTAATATTTTAAATTTAATAGCTATATTTTTTTATCAGTAGATTTGAGTACACTAAGAATTTAAGAGGGAGTTGTTAGTATTTCCTCCAGGTGATTGGAATAAATCCCAAATCAAATGATCACGTTTTAAAAAATTCTTATTCTCAAAAGACTACATTGCCTTCATTGATTCTATTGGCTGAACTGGTTGTTTCCTTCATGTTTTACAACAGACTGAGTCTTCAAACTTCTTAACATGCAACTTGCCATCATTCAGCCTATGTATTGCATTAAAAAAAAAAAAGCACACCTAAAATCTTACAACCTATACAGATTTTAGGACAAGAGTAGAGAAACTACCAACCTTTTTTATATTCCCTGTATGTTAAATAACTACATTTTGAAGCAATCATAACTTCTAGTTAACCTCAAGAGAAGTGTAAGATATTTAATCACGTTGCTTTACTCTTTAGGTGAAAAAATACTGTTCTTAAAAATGGGCCTAAGAGAATTATTCTGATTTATTGTGCAGTGATACTATTTATTCCAAAGTGCCTACAAAGACCAAATTAATCTTTTGAAGATATTGAGATAATAATATGCTAAACTACTGAATAAACGAGAGGTGGTTTATCTTTAGGAAACAATAAAGCATGCCAAAAATTGCTTGGATTCTTGATTCAGCCCCCTAATCTGTATCCTCCATTATCTTCTTTCCCTCTCCTCTTCATAGAGCAGCCAGAATGTTTTCAAAACTCAAAACTAATCATGTCATCTCTTTGCTGAAAACCCATCAGTAACTTTCCACTGCTCTGAATAGTTTTGTCAGAAAGATCCTGCAAGGTCTAGCACCTAGTTGCCTTTCCACCTCATTTGGTACCACTTGGCAGTTGCACACAGATTTTCTTTCAGTTTGGAAAATTTTGGAGAATGCCCATTTCCTCTGGTGAAAGCATAAGTGTACCTACTCAGAACAATTTTCCTTTTCCTCATTAACTATTCACCCTTCAGGTTTCTAGTCCATCATTGCTTCCTCAAAGAATCCTTGTTTCTGAATTCTCTAACTACTGCAAAGCCCCAAACATACAATGTCGGTACTAAATGCTCCTTCTGCAAAGTACCTGACAGAAATGTAATTTTATATGTTTATCTTGTCATTTGTTTAGAGCCTTACTCTCTTCTAGACAGGATACTTAATGAGGGCAGGTATTGTGCTGACTTTTGATACCACTGTAGCATGAGAGACTAACGCAGTTCCTCCTGGTACTTAGTAGATCTCAATGAATATTTTTTTGAATAGATAACCAAATTAATAAACTTTAAAATTCACAGAAAGTGTATACAAGTAACCAACATGACCCCATGTGTATCTTGAGTATGTTAAAAAATGGTTCTATTTAATAGCCTGTGAACCCTGCCCTTTCTGTGACATGTGGGACAGAAGATACTACAGACAACACTAATCAAACGGGCAAGCCTGGTGGCCAGGACAGAGTGATGCTGAAAGAATAAAAGTTCTATCATTGACAGGATTTGTACCAACTCACTTTGCCCAGAGACCAGGCAATATTACTTAGCAGAGAGAGCACAGCACTAGATTTAAGGGTTTCATGGTTTGTCCTAATTCTGCCTTTCACTTGTTCTAACTCTGGTATAAAGTAAAAATTTTAATTTAGATAATACATTTTACTATAAGAGTCTATGATTACAGAAAATGTATTGTTTTTTTATAAATATTATAGTAAATCCAGTCTGAATTGCAATACAAAGGTTCTAGCATTCAGGTAGATTACCTAGCCAAAATGTTGTATATCTAACGTGTACTAAAAGCAAACTTTATTTATTTCACAATTTTGTCAGATACTGATTCTATGATAGTCTCTGTAGTAATAAAGAGATCAAACAGGAGTGCTGAACAAAGAACTTGATACAGGAATTGGCAAGAGCATTGGTTTGAATGCTGGAAGATCTCAGTTCCCATCCTGTTTTCAACTGCAAGTCAGTCATGCTTTTGGGTTGAAGACTTTCCCTCGAGTGAACTATGCTGTTAGTTGCTCTCCATCTCATGTGTCAGGAGTTTGGGGTGATTTCTCTCTTTTGTGAGCCTAGATTACTTCTTAAAGGAGACCATGCAGAGAAATTGATTTGTTTGCCCTGGAGCTTGGGGGACACAGTGTATTATCATTAAGACCATGGCTGAAATATTTAAATGTCTGCTGTTGTAAACCCAGAAGGCTACATTTGGGAAGAAATTGCATGTCCACAGAGGATAAATAAATGGGGCATGTTTTCTTAACCATATGCAGGACTTTTGTGAGGGAGTTCTGGCCTGGAATTGTCCTAGATCCTGCCCAAGAGGCCCACCTAGAAGGATAAGGAGACATAGTTGGAAAGAGGGTGGAAGGATACCATTCTATACCCATGGTATGAGGGAGAAAATAAGCAGCCAGCTAGAGAAACACATTCACCCACAACAAGGGAACTGATTGGGTTACTTCTGAGGGTCCCATGAAAAGGTTCATGAACAAAATGAACCATCTTTCTTTAATCATCTGCCAAAGCCCTTGGAAACCAGTACCAAATCAGTGCCAAGCAAATAAGATTCATCTCCCCTGATCCTTTCTACTTCCAAATCTAGGATGAATCATAGAGAGCTCAGTGAGCAGGGGTGGATGAAAAGAAATTCTAGGAGGGGAAACAGGGAAGAAGAGCCCACTTCACTGCCTCACCTCTGCCCCATCTGCCACAAGCCCAGGGGAGCAAAGAACCTTAACCTAAATGAAGTCACAATTTTTTGTGAGTATCCAGGACTAGACAAATTAATTGATAAATTGATATTTTTGAATTAAAAAAAGTGGAGGAATTTTTTCTTAATCTGAGTGTGAACTGAAATGTTTCTGCCTGAGATTTTATCTAGAGACAGGGAAGTAAATAGCTCACAGAGCTGGTTTGAATATGTTGTATGCCAGCTACACTACAAATATATAATAATGTAACGTTTTATTTCTGAAGCAGTACTCAGCGTTGGTGTTAGTACTGAGAAGACAAAAAGTAGAAATAATTTGTGGTTGGGGATTGGGGGCAGCAGGACATTTTCACCAGAGGTTAAAGTTAAGGTATTGAGGGAAGGCATTGTATGTTCTGATGAGAAAATTGTAGTAATATATCTCATAGTCTAGACTGGACCACTACTAGTTCATTCTAATTACTCAACAGACTTAAAAAAATAGAGAGGGCATCATGAAAATAAATATCATATACACAGTAGTGTATGATGAAAATTAAGTATCTTTTAAGAACAATATTATTTATGCTTTCAATTTATGAATTATGGAGCTAGGTGGGTAAAGAGTGGGACAGAAAGAAGCTAATGTTATTTAATGCATACAATATGGTAAGAAAGTTGTTCCCAGTACCAAAGCATGTTGCCATTCCATGCCCATTGTGGAGTTAAACAGGATGCTGCCATCTCTATTTATTAAAGTTACAGATTGTTAACTATTACATCAAATAATAATTGGTCTTTATAGAGCTAGATATTTCCTCAGACATTTGATTTGAATGGAAGGAATTCCCTGAGTAGCTCAAGATAACAGCATAAATCTTGAGAAATTTGATTGCACAAATAATCTAGTAGCCTATTGACTGGCCTAAACAGTGTTATGACAAGACAAATTTTATAGCTTCAGTTTCTTTATAAAGCAAGGAGCTTTATCTTATGTTTTAACACTAAACACAGGTGGTCATGTAACCCCTCTGTTGGGGTTACATACAACATTGGCCAAAAGTAGACTCATGGATAATCTATGACCCTTATTTGGGAAATGAGAACCACAGGTCCAAATGTAAAATTAGTAGAAACTTTCCAAATGGAAGAAAAGTATGATTACTTAGAAATAGAAGGTTCTGAGCCACCTACAATATCATAAGTAGATAGTTTCTATTTAACCTAGCATTGATGCCATTGCATTTATAATGTTGTGTATACATAATCGTATGAATACCTAGCAAAATATGTTTACATTGTTTGATAGAGTCATAGGAATGTGTTACTAAAGATATGTTACTGAATATATTATTGAAGTTACTATATTATTTCTTTCTAATTAAAGTTTTGTAGATATGTGATGATGTATTCTATTTAAACTGCATTTCCACAAATGTTTTCAGTAGCTTTTGAAAAATGCCAATGACAGAAACTATATTATATTCTCTCTTACATCATTTATTTGGTATATACCTACATTAAGGAAATAAAAACAAAGCTCAGACCTACCATGAACATGCACAAAGTGACTAAAGATTTCCTATTATAGACCTTAAGAATGATGTTTCATTTGTTTTACTTGCTTCATCACCTAATCAATGAAAAGGAAATCTTAATTCTGTTATCCTGAGATCTAATTGGAGTATAGATTTTTACTTACTTTCATTGCTGTTTCAATCAATGGTTATAAAATAGTCAAGATAGCATTTGTATTTATATATGTGCTTAAATTTTTCATGGACTTCTCATTTAATCTCTATTATTATAATATGCACTTGGTATCACAACATTTGTCCTGTTATTTTTATCCAATAATGTTAACAGAGTTGATTTAATCGCATTTCTCTTAATGATTTATATCTGAACATCTCATCTTTGTTTTCAACAGCTGAAGATGCATGTGGAGGAACAATGAGAGGATCTAGTGGCGTCATATCAAGCCCTAGTTTTCCTAATGAGTATCATAATAATGCTGATTGCACTTGGACCATTGTAGCAGAGCCTGGGGACACAATTTCACTCATATTTACTGATTTCCAAATGGAAGAAAAGTATGATTACTTAGAAATAGAAGGTTCTGAGCCACCTACAATATGGTAAGTAGTTTCTATCAATCTAGCTTTGATGTCATTGCCTGAGGCCAGTTGGGAATCAGAGAAAAACTGTATGTGGGCCTTTAAAGGATTAAATATTTAAAAGAACTAACAGTTACAGGAAAATTGTAAGGCGTAGCTGTCAGAGCTGAGGAAGATTTTGGAGATTGGGTACTAATATATAGAATGGAATTTTGAAAGATGAAGCTTTCCATCAGTATTTCTTTATCACTCAATCAATGAAAAATAATGTGATTTTTATCAAAACTTGTATAAGGAAATAAGAGTTGTTCCTACAATTGTGTTCCTTAGTGTGCCAGTTCATACTCTGGTTCATAATCTGGTTCCTTTCAGATTAATTGAATAGTCTTGGAAGTAATTTGCCTTTGTTTTTGTAGATAGCTCTTTTATGTATCCTGTTATCTGAAGGCAAAAATTAAACACTGTGATCTGGGTGAATGTGGTCTGTTTCTTTAGAGACTCAAGGCATGGTCTCATGAAAATTAGAGTTTTCAGAACATACTTTTAGGATATAGTATTTGTAAAAAGAAAATATTTCTTTATGCTGTTTTAAAAATTTAAATGCACTGATATCATTGAAGTGTAATGTAGACTTAGTAATTGAAGAATGGTGGGATTAGTGAAATGAAGACATAGGTAAACTCTAGAGTAAAAGGGCCTTTTAAACCAGGTAAAATATTTCATAAGAATAGCAGGAACTTATTAAAGGATTTTTATCAAAAGCAATTACACGAAGAGGTTTGTGTTTTCAAATGATGATTCTTGCTGAAGTATAGAGATTGATTTGAAGTGGGGCTCGATTAGCTGTAAGAAAATTTCTTAAGAGATGTCTGCTGTAATCCAAGAAAAAAAATCATGGTAGCTTGTATTAAGATGGTACTGATGGAGATAAAGAAGTAGAATGAGTTGAGAGATTTTTAGGAGGTATAATGATAAAGACCTCTGTAGTGAATTGAAGAGTGATAAAGAAGGTGGTGTTCAAATAAAACATCATTTCTGGCTTGCGTAAATGGGTAAAGGCAGGAGAGATACTCACTGAATTGGAAAATGTTGAAGGAAGGTCACGTTTGGGATGGGAATGCTATGGTTATTGAGAGATGTTTTACATATATTTAGTTTGAAGTCTCTTTGAGACATGCTGTTAAAGCCATCTAATAGACAATAATATCTATCTATATGATTCAGGAGCTGTGAGGAGAAGCATCACTGATAGTGTAGTTGATATTGATGGTAATAGAACCAAAAGGCATCAATAACATTGGCTAGACAGAGACAGGATGGAATGAGAAGATAAGAGGGCACTAGGATTGAGTTGGAGCATCAACAGCATATAAGGCCCAGGCTTAGGAGGATGATCCAGCAAAGGAGACTAAGACAGAGAGACAGGAGGAAATCTAGGGGAATAAGCTGTCACACAGGCAAGACAAATGTGAAGAAGAAAGAATAAGACAACATTGCAGATTGCTGTTGAAAGGACATTAGGTAAATGTGTGTGTTTGTGTGTGTGTGTGTATGTGTTTTAATACATTCATAGTTGGCTAGACGTCAGCAAAAGTACCGTGTTTCTATCAGCTTAGTCATACCTTTTTAGGTAAGATGAAAATAACACACTTAGCTCTACCAACTTTGTTTTTTTGTTTCTTTGTGTTTTCCTCTATCTTTCAGTCCCTCGATACCCAAGTTTATATAACTTTAACTCTTCCCATGATAATTTTGTGCCTGGGTACAATGAAACTCAGCAGAATCCTGGTTTAAAAATGTTAGAGAATTCAAAAACTATTGTTTCATAAATTGCTACTTCTACAGTGTTACATATTTGAGTCATATCAAGGTAGATGATAATGCCTTGGATTTTCCAATAATTTTATCTCTTGGTGTAGAAGAGGTCCCATTAAAAATGAAAAATTTTAAACTTGCAACATATTTGATTACTAGAAGGAAATTAGAAAACACTGTTTCTTGGCACCTGTTCCTTTGTTACCACTGCATTCTAGAAACCAAATCTAACACATTTACTTTAGGGATCATAACATACCCATTTATGTTCATAATAGTTACTTTCTCTTTTCAGATTAAGCATTCTTAGTAATAATTTGTTTATCATCTAAATGAACACCCTTCGTATGTTTCCAAGTTTCTGGAATAAATACAGCTTATTCAATAATAGTATCAGATCTACAAATTTCTTTTCTCTCCATTTTCTCATTAAATGACACTGGACCACTTTATTTATTTCCCCCTTCCTCAGGAAGAAAATAGCAAGAAATTAATTGTTTTACTGTCCTTTTAAATTAATGTTACCATGAATATTTAGATAGACTTGTTAAATTCCTTGTTGTAAAATATAAACACCAAGGTCATTTGGCACTTTTCAAGAAAATGATACAAATACCAAAACTATGTTATATTTTTATAAATGGCAATTGAAAGATACAGTATCAGTAAATAATATTGTCTGTAGTCACTTAAATGTAATAAAACAACATTCCTTTTAATTGTATTAGTTACAGAATTGATGTATAAAATGATCTGTGAATAATTAAAACTTTAAATCTAATCCTGGCCCTCTAATCCCTTTACATTTTTTAATGTTCTCATATCTTTTTAAACATATAGTCATCAGAATGAGACATTTTATTTCAGGTGGCATTACATTGGTTCTTTCTTATGAGTATGCATTGCTCATATAATATTTTCAATCCTTAATAGAACTGAAAAGATAAATGAGAACAGGGGACCCATTTACATTATTTTGATTAAAATTACAGATGATTCCTTGATTACAGGCCCTTCATTGAGGAACTGGGAACTTGCCACTGGCCACTATGCATTTTATTCTGTTCTGGAAGTTCAGGCAGTGAAGCAGGGCTTACTGTAACCTGCCTTTGACTTTGGCAACAGGGAATAAATCAGCCCAGTAATTGTGCTGCACGGAGAATATTAAGTTAGCCAATGCCTCTCTTATAAGCTATATATGCTAACTCATTAAGTTCTTGTTTATTAAACAACAGTCAGCAGCACCGTTGCATGATCCAACAGGGATGGAAGATCTACTCAGTCATTACTGGATGGCAGAATTTTATGAGGCCTGTTGAATATTAGCTAATTCCATTGCAGTGAAATGAAAAATAACATAGCATAAAGAAGCTCGAGTTCTAGTTTTAGCTTTGACTCTTTGTGGATAGATGAAACTGGGTAAGTTATGTCACCTCCCTAGATCTCAGGTTCTTTGTCTGTAATATCTAAGGCTTCTCTCAACTCTAATATTGTTTGGCATTATCTGCTTAGGTGCTATGGCAGGGTCAAGGAGGTAGAAAGTAACTAGGTGCTGCCTTATTTACAAAGCATTGGATGGAGAGTTAGATTAGATACCCTTTAAAATTGTTTCCAAACTTAATCTTTTCGGGTTGTTACTAGAATTCTATTCATTCAGTGTTCATTCAGCAATTAGTTATTAGATACCTACTACATGGCAGCTATTGTCCTAAATGCATCAGTGACCAAAGTGGCAGAGAGGCTTGCTCCTGTAGAACTTATGCCCTATGACGGGAAAAAGGCTCTAAAAAGCAATCAATATAAATAAAGTAATAACACACTCTGTTCAGAGAGTGATAAGAAAGAACAGGTGGAGTAGGGTAAGAGAGGTCAGGAGAGCAGTAGTAGGGTGATGGGTGTGTAGGTTACTTAATTGATAAGTTGAGATTTGAGCAAAGTCTGGACACAAGTAAGATAGCTAAACAATGAGCATTCCAGGCAGAAATGATGTCTAGAACAAAATATATAATCTTGAGTGTGCCTCATTGTGTTTAAGGAACATCTAGGAGGTGATTGTGACTACAAAAGTATTGACATGGGTGAAAATAGTAGAAGCAAAAGAGAATTAATGGAGCCCAGATAAAGACCTATATTTGGCTTTTAGGTGAAATATGAAGTCATTAAAGTGATTGGACTTAGTATTTTTTTATTTTATTTTATTTTTAATTATTATTATTATTATTTTTTGCGGTACACGGGCCTCTCACTGTTTTGGCCTGTCCCGTTGCGGAGCACAGGCTCCAGACGCTCAGGCTCAGTGGCCATGGCTCACAGGCCCAGCCGCTCTGCGGCATGTGGGATCTTCCCGGACCGGGGCACGAACCCATGTCCCCTGCATCGGCAGGCGGACCCTCAACCACTGCGCGGCCAGGGAAGCCCTGGTCTTAGTTTTTAAAGAATCACTCTGTGGAAGAAACTATAGAGAGGAAAGGTAGAAAAATGGATATTACTTGCAGTAATCTAGGTAAGATGTTATAATTATTAGGATGAGGAAATAACAGTGGAGGTGATGAGAAATTGTTAGGTTTTCAAGATAAAGTTAAGAGAATTTCCTAACTGATGGTGAAGCTCAAGGAAAAGAAGGAGCAAGGACAGCTCTAAGGCTTTTGGCCTGAAGAACTGAGGACATGAAATAGCCATTAATTAATATTGAGAAGGCTGTTGATGAAACATTTTTGGAGAGATGCTCCAGAGCTTAATTTTGGACATGTGCAGTTTGAGATGGCTAATAAACATTCTGATGAAGATTTCAAGGAGGCAGTTGGCTATACAAGTCTTAGTGCAGAATTAAAGTTGTGGGATAAAGATCTAAATTTGGAAGTCTAGAAGGGGAAGTGATTATTAAATTAAAAAAAAGAGAGAGAGAAAAAGACTAAGAACTGAATCCTGGACACTCCAACACTAAAAACACAACAAAGCTAGGAGGAACTGGTAAGAGTTTCAAAAGGATAATTAATAAGATAGGAGGAAAACCAAGAGTGTGGTTTCCTAAAAGCCAAATGAAAGTATATCAAGGAGAAGGAACTGATGAACTATGTCAAATACTGATGATAAGCCAGTAAGATGAACTCTGAAATTGATCATTGGATTTAGTAATATGGAGGTTATTGATTACTGTGATGAAAGGAGTTTTGTCGGTGACAGTCTTACTGGAGTGGTTTTAAGAGAGAATTGGAAAGTAAAAATTGTAGGCCATTAGTATACATAAGCCTTTCAGGGACATTTGTAACCAAAGGTGAACAAAGAAATAGGGCAATTGCTGAAGGAAGAAGTAGAGTCAAGAGGGTTTTTTTTTTTTTTTTTAATTTTTGGTTTGTTTGTTAAACTAGGATAGGTAAAACCCTGTGTTCACACTGGTGGGAATGATCTGCTAAAGTGCAAAAAATTGGTGATGGAGAGAGTGGGGAGACTTGCTGTAATAAAGTGAAGAAGTGGAGATAGTGAAACTAATCTTTCCTTTTAAAAATCTGTTTGTGAAAGGAAGGAAGGAGGAAAAAGCAGCAGTAACTAGAGAGTGAGGTAGACCATGAAAATGAAGATTAAAAGGTCAAGTGAGGGATGATTCCATGGCAGAGGTTATAAGGAATTTAACCAATTTGGAAGCCCTGTACATAGAAATAAAAGACCAAAGGCTTGCAATCAAAGACCACAAGGAATGAGTTATTATCACAGACAGTAATAAAGAATTGTATAATAATTGTAATTTTTCAGGTTGGATGACAGTACACATGTGAACAATAATAGAAAGATCAGGAAGACCCATTAATATATTTTAAACAGAAGGGAAATGAGTTCATTTTGTAAGGTATAAGGTTGAGGCTTCAGCAGAATTTCCACAGAGCATGTTCCCCCCAGAAACTGGTAATATGTAACATAATTCTGACAGAGATTGAGGTAGGAATAATTATTTGGCATAGTTATTCCTACTCTCCTATAGTTAAAAATCTCTACAGTATCTAAAAAAATGGAGTATTGGATAAAATCAAGGGAATTAACACAGTTATCAAAATCAGAATATTAGCAAAAACATACTCAGATCATATAACATAGGAAGACCTGTTTAAATTAATTGTATTCAAATTAAGAATAAAAGAAAGTATATAGTGTATTTTATTTAAACTATATATGCACATTTATTTATATTTATTAGGTAGTTTAAATAATGCTAACTACCTAATATTTAGATTTGAGCTGATAAATTTTTCCATCATAGGCTAACTCCCATTGAAAGCTAGTTCCTCCATGTGTACACTAGAACCTATCCTTTCTCACTGAGGAGTGTTATGCCCACAATTTTAATTCTCTTCTACACCATCAATTTTTGCTCCCTGATTAATCACTCTTTAACTAGATGTAACTTGGTTTGTCCCATCATTTCTTTAGAACTGCCTTTTCCAAAATGACCAATGATATCTGAATTCCTACTTTAATACTTATCTTACTTGATTTATTTGCAACATTTGAATGATCATTTCTTCAAGAACATCCATCTCCCTTGTTACTATGAAGTCCTGTCTTTTACCCTTTCTTATTCCTTACTGACTGTATCTTCCAGAATCTTTTTGAGTGGATTTTCTTTCTTTATCCTTTCTGTGTGTTCCCGCATTTGTCCAACGTTTGTCTGTTTCTCTCTCTCTCTCTCTCTCTTTTTTTTTTTTTTTCTGTTCACTCTACTTTGTAATTTGCATAAATCTCCATGGCTTCAGTGATCTTAAGAACTTGCAGTTCTCCTGATGTTCATGATTATTGGTTGTCGTACTTTGTTTCTAGTTGTATACATACTGTTACAAAAATAACAGAATCTTAAGGACAGCTTGGATCTCAAGTTATACATAATATCTAGAACTTTACATTGTACACCTTAGGTATTTCGAATATATTCGTGAAATGAATAAATGATTTTTGCCCTTTATAAAAAGGACATCAGTTGACCATCTGTTTTTACCTCTTTTACCCAGTGATTACACTTGATTTAAGAAAGCCATATGCATTAGTTTGGATTAGGTTCAACTGTAAAAGAAAATTAAAGTAAAAAAACACCAACAGGCTTGAATGAGATGCAAGTTTTTGTTTTGTTTTTTAAATTTAAAGTCTGGATGTAGGTGTACAAGACAGTTGTGGAAACCCCTGATATCAAATACTCAGGATCCTTTTATATTACTATTCTATTTGTAGGTGGCCTTCATTCCAAAGATCATATCATGTCCAGACTACATCCATTTAGTTTACAGTCTAGACAGTAGGAAGAAGGAAAGGGGAGGGGAAGGGCCAAAGGGTATTCATCATTCAACTGTCTCTTAAACAAGGTTCTAGTTGCTACCCTGCATTTTCTACTATTTCTGCTTGTACTCATTGGCCAAAATTTTCTTACATGGCCACTTGGCTGAAAGAGACACAAGGAAGTATGACTCTTCTTCTAGGTGGCCTTTGCTCAGCTAAAAACCTGTTAATGAAAGAAAAGGAGAAATATTAGGATATAACTAAAAAACTTCCACATTGTTTTTACTGATGCAGTCCCTCCAGAGAAAATATATATTCATTAGTATTTTACATATAATACAACTATGTGTGGGTCCGTATTGATATGTATTGATACAGATAGGTACGTATATGTTATATACAAATACATAAATCAGATATACATATATGTGGTATATTATCATTCATATATATGGAATATATATATTATTATATATGCTAATAGTTCCAAATTTAGCAGTATTTCTCAAATGGTGTTCTTGTAATATCTACATCAGAATTGCCTGTAGCATTTCTTAAAGTGTGGATTTCTGAGCTCCCACACAAATGTATTCATTTACATTCTATAGGCATGAAATTAGTAACTCTGCAAACTAGATGATTCCAGTCCATTGCTATAGCAAATAAAGCAGTAAGTTTGGTTTTATCAGTATTGCAACTCTGTCATATAACTGTCCTCTAAGCTATCCCACAAGAGCTGAAATATTTCTTAGTACTCAAAAAGCTGAAGGTCTAATTAACATGATATATCAAGCTAATTAAACTAATTCTATGATGCATACACATATGTATATGGTATGGATTTATGTAATGGATAGCACAAAGACTGTGCTAGTGAATCAACAATTGTCCAACTAAATAAGATAAATTAATTAGAGGTAACTGGCTATAATATTCATTCTACAAAGTAAATATTGTAGATACTAATCCTATCAAACAGGTGTTCCTGTTTACTACCTTATTTCTGACAGTTATTAGACTAAAACATGCAATGAAGCTATGGTTCATGCATATTATTGCTTATGCATAACAGTAATTTGGTTAAATATCTATTACGATTCCATAATTTTGAATTAACCTTCTTGTTGTTGTGATGAGAGCACTTAACATGAGATCTACCTTCTTAACAAAATTTTAAGTGTACAATACATTGTTGTTAGCTATAGGCACAATATGGTTACAGCAGATCTCTAGAGCTTATCCATCTTGTATAACTGAAACTTTAAATAGCAACTCCCCATTTCCCCTTCGTCCATCCACTGGCAAATACCATTACGCTTTCTGTTTCTATGAGTTTAACTGTTTTAGCTATCTCATGTAAGTGTAATCATGAAGTATTTGTCCTTCTGTGGCTGGCTTATTTCACTTAGCGTAATGTTCTCAAGGTTCATCCATGTTGTTGAATATGGCAGGATTTCCTTCTTTTCTAAGGCTGAATATTATTTCTTTATAGGTATATGCTACATTTTCTTTATCCATGGTTGCCTCTCTTTAGACAAACAGAGTAGTCATAAAATGATGAGAGCCAGAGGAATTTTAAGGATCCGACTGCTCAGTGTTCCCCTTTGAGGGAAATGAATCTTGAGGCTCATTGTGTCTGTTGAAAATTCAAGATGAAAATTAAGATCTCCTAATGCTTGCTGCAGTGTACTTTTTTACAAAAGTACTCCTTAGGCATACAGCCAGGGTTTTCTTAAAACTATGTATGTATATCAGCAAAACATTTTGAAAACCTGAAACTTTGACATATAAATACCACAGTATGGATTAATGTTTTTAAATATAGCCTGAAGTTGACATTATATATTGGGTTGATACTTAAATATAAGTTTGCTTCAAAGAGTTAGAAATTCTTGTAGATATCTGAGAATCCCGAGTATGGTTAATTTACCATTTTTAGTACAATTAAATATATTTTTTCTGCCTTAAGGACAACCTGTTTGACAGTGCAGCAAGAAGCGTTAAGAATGTACGTAAGGCTTGCTCATCCATTAAAAAAAGAATTACATAATAGATGAAACCAGAATTAACACAAATAACAGCTCACTACTGAGAGAAGCATTTTGAAAGGTTTCTAACCAGACCACTTCCATGTAAATGCAAAATATTTCCTCTCTGACTTCTTAGGTTGAAAAAAGTTAGTTGTTAGATGTGAGATAAAACATCATTGTTTGATGTAAAACCAATTATATATATAAAAAATAAAAAAATACAAATTTCATGTATATATATTATATATAATTATTTATGACAAATTTGAAGTTATCCTTCTAATTATTAGTGTGTACACTAATTATTATTAGTGATGTTTTTATACCTTTAAGAAACAGACCTTGCATTCATTGTTCCATCTTAATTAAACAAATTGCATTTTTTTTTTTTTTTTTTTTTTGCGGTACGCGGGCCTCTCACTGTTGTGGCCTCTCCCGTTGCGGAGCATAGGCTCCGGATGCACAGGCTCAGCGGCCATGGCTCACGGGCCCAGCCGCGCCGCGGCATGTGGGATCTTCCCGGACCGGGGCACGAACCCGCGTCCCCTGCATTGGCAGGCGGACTCTCAACCACTGTGCCACCAGTGAAGCCCAATAAATTGCATTTTTAATGCAAGTGCAGAAGTAAACGAATACTACTTCTGTTTTTAAATTTAAGAAACTCATTTACTTATACATAATATTTTAATTAAGGAATGCACTCATCAAAAATATGTTTCAACATCAAAGGGAAAAATGTCATGTCTGATTCCACTTTTTTTTTAATCTTGTGTGATCTTTCATAAAGACTGGAAACCTGTACAGATCTCTAAGGTTAAACCAAAGCTCTAGTATGTGAAATACATGACTAATTTTATCATCTTATTTAATCCATAAAAATCAAACACCACTTGTTTGTCACTATTATTCATAAGGAAGTCCCAATATGCCCTTTTCATAATTCCTTGCTCTTTTTGTCTCCTCTCTAATAAAGTATTCCCTATAGTATTACCTAGATAAGTATTACTTAGAGCCACTACAACTCTGAAACTCCACTGTTCTTCTTGCTTACTCCCTTCATCTGTGTATTTGTTTTTAATTTCATCAGAAACTCTAGTGCTTGTCATATTCATTTGATTCATTTTTCTGCAATTTATTAACTTGTACGTTAGCCTTAGTCAGGGACACCACTCCATTTAGAAAGGAGAAAAGTGTGAAAGAACAGGTGTGTCTGCATTAAAGTTTCTGACTGTAGTGACCAGAAATCGAGATACATTCTTTCTGTGATTTCTATTTTTTCCCTGACGAAAGATTCAAGGTCATCTCCTGAAACTGAGGGGAGGTGATAAATTAGGATATTTAAGGAGAGTGGGATTATTTGAAATATCTTCTTTAGAGAATGGAAAAACAAACAACTAAGGAAATCGAAGGATTGTTGGGCAGTGTTTTGAATCCAGTTGAGATTTTAAAACATGAGTTTTTAGTGGCAATAATTGATGCACTTCAATATTTCTACAAAACTACTTAGCAACAATATAAGTACAATGAGGCAGGCACCAACATTACTGCTACATTAGGTCAAACTACATTAGGACAATGGAGGAGATTGAAGGTATTGGTAGAGCATGGCCTGGAGAGGGAAAGAGTGATTTCCAATGGAGTTTGCCTCTTCTAAGCACACTTTTTTTTTGGTTTGTTTCTTTTGTTTTTTCTGGGTTGGATTTTTTTTTTTTTAACATCTTTATTGGAGTATATTTGCTTTACAATGGTGTGTTAATTTCTGCTTTATAACACAGTGAATCAGCTATACATATACATATATCCCCACATCTCCTCCCTCTTGCATCTCCCTCCCACACTCCCTATCCCACCCCTCTAGGTGGTCACAAAGCACTGAGCTGATCTCCCTGTGCTATGCAGCTGCTTCCCACTATCTATTTTACATTTGGTAGTGTATATATGTCCATGCCACTCTCTCACTTCGTCCCAGCTTACCCTTCCCCCCCCCCATATCCTCAAGTACATTCTATATGTCTGTGTCTTTATTCCTGTCCTGCCCCGAGGTTCTTCAGAACCATTTTTTTGTTTTGTTTTGTTTTTTTAGATTCCATATATATGTGTTGGCATACAGTATTTTTCTCTTTCTGACTTACTTCACTCTGTATGACATACTCTAGGTCCAGCCACCTCACTGCTCATAACTCAATTTTGTTTCTTTTTATGGCTGAGTAATAGTCCATTGTATATATGTGCCATATCTTCTTTATCCATTCATCTGTTGATGGTCACTTAGGTTGCTTCCATGTCCTGGCTATTGTAAATAGTGCTGCAATGAACATTGTGGTACATGTCTCTTTTTGAATTATGGTTTTCTCAGTGTAAATGCCCAGTAGTGGGATTGCTGGGTCGTATGGTAGTTCTATTTTTAGTTTTCTAAGGAACCTCCATACTGTTCTCCATAGTGGCTGTATGAATTTACATTCCCACCAACAGTGCAAGAGGGTTCCCTTTTCTCCATACCCTCTCCACCATTTATTGTTTTTAGACTTTTTGATGATGGCCATTCTGACTGGCATGAGGTGATGCCTCATTGTAGTTTTGAGTTGCATTGCTCTAATGATTAGTGATGTTGAGCATCCTTTAATGTGTTTGTTGACCATCTGTATATATTCTCTGGAGAAATTTCTATTTAGGTCTTCTGCCCATGTTTGGATTGGGTTGTTTGTTTTTTTGGTATTGAGCTGCATGAGCTGCTTGTAAATTTTGGAGATTAATCCTTTGTCAGTTGCTTCGTTTGCAAATATTTTCTCCCATTCTGAGGGTTGTCTTTTCATCTTGTTTATGTTTTCCTTTGCTATGCAAAAGCTTTTAGGTTTAATTAGGTCCCATTTGTTTATTTTTGTTTTCATTTCCATTATTCTAGGAGGTGGGTCAAAAAGGATCTTGCTGTGATTTATATCATAGAGTGTTCTGCCTATGTTTTCCTCTAAGAGTTTGATAGTGTCTGGCCTTACATTTAGGTCTTTAATCCATTTTGAGTTTATTTTTATGTATGGTGTTAGGGAGTGTTCTAATTTCCTTCTTTTACATGTAGCTGTCCAGTTTTCCCAGCACCATTTATTAAAGAGGCTGTCTTTTCTCCATTTTATATTCTTGCCTCCTTTATCAAAGATAAGGTGACCATATGTGCATGGGTCTATCTCTGGGCTTTCTATCCGTTCCATTGATCTGTATTTCTGTTTTTGTGCCAGTACCATACTGTCTTGATTACTGTAGCTTTGCAGTATAGTCTGAAGTCCAGGAGCCTGATTCCTCCAGCTCCAGTTTTCTTTCTCAATATTGCTTTGGCTATTCGGGGTCTTTTGTGTTTCTATACGAATTGTGAAATTTTTTGTTCTAGTTCTGTGAAAAATGCCATTGGTAGTTTGATAGGGATTGCATTGAATCTATAGATTGCTTTGGGTAGTATAGTCATTTTCACAGTGTTGAAGCACACTGTTTTTTAATCCATGAATTTTAGCTGTAAGTTAGTATAAACCATTTATTCTTGAGAGCTTGCAAAAAAAGGTAAATGCTAATTAAGAGTCTAGAAATCTGTATAATATGGTATATAAAGTTTTAATGTTATATAGGTTTTTATGTATTGGTATGTTTGTAATACACAAATATCTTAGATTATTTTATGAACTTTGAAATATATCGTATTTGTTCATTTTAACAGTATATTTTTCTTTTTTCTTTTTTTTTTTTTAACATCTTTATTGGGGTATAATTGCTTTACAATGGTGTGTTAGTTTCTGCTTTATAACAAAGTGAATCAGTCATACATAAACATATGTTCCCATATGTCTTCCCTGTTGCGTCTCCCTCCCTCCCACCCTCCCCATCCCACCCCTCCAGGCTGTCACAAAGCACCGAGCCAATATCCCTGTGCCATGCGGCTGCTTCCCACTAGCTATCTACCTTACTGCGTTTGTTAGTGTGTATATGCCCATGACTCTCTCTCGCCCTGTCACAGCTCACCCTTCCCCCTCCCCATAACCTCAAGTCCGTTCTCTAAGAGGTCTGCGTCTTTATTCCTGCTTTACCCCTAGGTTCTTCATGACATTTTTTTCTTAAATTCCATATATATGTGTTAGCATACGGTATTTGTCTTTTTCTTTCTGACTTACTTCACTCTGTATGACAGACTCTAGGTCTATCCACCTCTATTTTAACAGTATATTTTTCTTAGTGATTTCATTCTAGTTAAAGTGGAACTGTAATTCCTGACTTACCATTGCTTTTGTAAGTTACCTTCCATAGTTCTTTCCTCTTTTAACATAATAATTTCCATAAAACTAGCCTATGCCTAACTTGATTAAATCCACTTATACAGAAAATGGTGTTGTGACCCTCAAAAACTCTTACAGGCAAATTTTTATACCAAAATTGCTTTTATAGCATAGATTCCAAAGTTATAATTAGTAAACTCATATAGAATTACTTACATACAAACTACAACATAAAAGTTAAATGTTAAAACCTATTTTAAACTCACTTCTGATTGAGCAGTGAAAGATTTTGTTTATAAATCATATTATTATGCAGTGCCCCTCTCTTCTTCAATGACTGTAATCTTTTTGCTGAACACTCATTTTCTGTTCAACATAACTTTATTTAACATATTTTAAATATACTCAACAGTCATAGTGATTAGAAAATATAGATATTTTCTTTTTTTCTTTTTTCTTTTGCTTTGTTTTGTTTTGTTTCCTGGATGAAGCACAGAACAGTAGAGACAATGAATCTTACAAACTGATATGGATTTTTCAATTCAAGAGAAGGCAGATGGCAGACTCTTGGGAGAAGCTGCACAGTCAAATTACAAAGGGTATAATAAAGGAAGGTATGGAGACTTTAGACATATTTGTACTATTCTCCATAAGAATGATAATTTTAATAATATTCAGTATCTCCTATGTTTGAAAATAATAGGTACTTAAATTTTTTTTATTGAAGTATAGTTTATTTGCAATGTTGTATTAGTTTCAGGTGTACAGCAAAGTGATTCAGATATATACATGTGTATATATATGTGTGTATATATATACATATATATTCTTTTTCAGATTCTTTTCCATTATAGGTTATTACAAGATTTTGAATATAGTTCCCTGTACTATACAGTAAGTCCTCGTTTTTTTATCTGTTTTATATATAGTAGTGTGTAACTCTTATCTCAGACTCGTAATTTATCCCTTCCCCGTTGGTAACCATAAGATTGTTTTCTATGTTTGTGAGTCTGTTTCTGTTTTGTAAATAAGTTCATTGTATTATATTTTTTTAGATTCCACTTATAAGTGATATCTTATGATATTTGCCTTTTCTGACTTATTTCACTTAGTATGATAATCTCTAGGTTCATCCATGTTGCTGCAAATGGTATTATTTCATTCCTTTTTATGGCTGAGTAATATTCCATTGCATGTATATGTGTGTGTGTGTGTGTGTGTGTGTGTGTGTGTGTGTGTGTACCACATCTTTATCCATTCATCTGTTGATGGACACTTACACTGCTTCCATTTCTTGACTATTTCTTGGTATCTTTTCAAATTCGAGTTTTCATCTCTTCTAGGTATGTGCCCAAAAGTGGGATTGCTGGCTCATATGGCAACTGTGTTCTTAGTCTTTTGAGAAGCTTCCATACTGTTTTCCATAGTGGCTGCACCAACTTACATTCCCACCAGCAATGGATTCCCTTTTCTCCACACCCTCTCCAACATTTATTGTTTGTAGATTTTTTGATGAAGGCCATTCTGACTGGTGTGAGGTGATGCCTCATTGTAGTTTTGATTTGCATTTCTCCAGTAATCAGCACTGTTGAACATCTTTTTGTGTGCCTGTTGTTCCTCTGTATGTCTTCTTTGGAGAAATGTCTATTTAGGTCTTCAGCCCATTCTTTGATTGGGCTGTTTGTTTTCTGTTATTGAGTTTTATGAGCTGTTTGTATATTATGGAAATTAAGCCTTGTCAGTCGAATTGTTTGCAAATAATTTATCCCATCGTTAGGTTGTCTTTAAGTTTTGTTTATGGTTTCCTTTGCTATGGAGAAGCTTTGATTAGGTCCTATTTTTGCTTTTATTTTTATTGCCTTCAGAGACTGACCTAAGAAATCATTGATATAATTTATGTCGGAGGATGTTTTGCCTATGTTCTCTTCTAGGAGTTTTATGGGGTCATGTCTTATATTCTAGGAGTTTTATGGGGTCATGTCTTATATTTAAGTCTTTAAGCCATTTTGAGTTTATTTCTGTGTATGGTGTGAGGATGTGTTCCATCTTGCACATCCAGCTACATTGATGTGCATCCCAGGGTCACAAAGATGGTTCAACTTGCACATCTAACATTGATTTACATGCAGCAATCCTGCTTTCCCAGTGCCACTTGCTAAAGAGACTGTCTTTTCTCCATTGTACATTCTTGCCTCCTTTGTCCAAATTTAATTGACTGTAGGTGTGTGGGTTTTATGTGGGAGCTCTCTATTCTATTCCATTGATCCATATGTCTATTTTGTGCCAATATCCCATTGTTTAGATTGCCGTAGCTTTGTGGTATTATCTGAACTCTGGAATGGTTATGCCTCCAGCTTTGTTCTTTTTCCTCAGGATTGATTTTAGTAATTCTGATAAGTCTTTTATGGTTCCATATAATTTTAGGATTATTTGCTCTATTTCTGTGAAAAATGTCATGGGTAATTTGATAGGGATTGCATTAATTCTGTAGATTGCTTTGGGTAGTATGACCATTTTATCAAGACTAATTCTTCCAATCCAAGAGCATGGGCTACCTTTCCATTTCTTTGAATCATCTTCAGTGTCCTTTATCAATGTTTTATAGTTCTCAGCATATAAGTCTTTTGCCTCCTTGGTCAGGTTTATTCATAGTTTTTTTTTTTTGGGTGTGATTATAAACAAATTTTTTTTTTTTTACTTATATTTCACTGTTAGTGTAAAGAAATGGAAAAGATTTCTGTATGTTAATCTTGTATTGTGCTACCTTGATGAATTCTTTTATCAGTTTCAATAGTATTTGTGCAGAATCTTTAAGGTTTTCTATATAACGTATGTCATTTGCATATAACCCAATTTTACCTCTTCCCTTCCTATTTGAATACCTTTTATTTATTTTTCTTGTTTGGTGGCTGTGGCTAAGACTTGCAATACAATGTTGAGTAGAAGTGGTGAGAGTGTGCATCCTTATCTAGTTCCAGATTTTAGCAGGAAGGCTTTCAACTTTTCAGGATTGAGTATTATGTTGGCTGTGGGTTTGTCATAAATAGCTTTTATCATGTTGAGGTATGTTCCCTCTATACCCACTTTCATGAGAGTTTTTATCGTGAATAGATGTTAAATTTTATCAAATGCTTTTTCTGTGTCTATTGAGATGATCATGGGTTTTTTGTCTTTCCTTTTGTTGATATGGTGTATGACATTGATTGATTTGTATATGTTGAAACATCCTTGTGACCCCGGGATGAATCCACCCTGGTCATAGTGTATGATACCTTTTATATATTGTTGCATTCTGTTTGCTAATACTTTGTTGAGGATTTTTGCATCTGTATTCATCAAAGATATTGGCCTGTAATTTTCTTTTTGGTAGTGTCTTTGTCTGATTTTGGTATCAGGGTGATGGTGGCTTTGTAGAATGACTTTGGGAATGCTCCCTCCTTTTCAGTCTTTTGGAAGAATTTGAGAAGGATTGGTATAAGTTCTTTTTTGTATGTCTGGTAACATTCCCCAGTGAAGCTACCCAGTCCTGGACTTTCGTTTGCAAGGAGTTATTTATTTATTTATTTTATTACAGATTCTATTTCACTTGTAGTGATAGTTCTGTTCAAATTATCTTTTTCTTTTTGATCCAGTTTCAGTGGACTGTATGTTTCTAGATATGTGTCCATTTCATTTAGGTTGTCCAATTTGTTGGCATATAATTGTTCATAGTATTTTTTTTTTTTTTGTATTCCTGTGGTGTAGGTTGTTATTTCTCCTCTTTCATTTCTTATTTTTGTTATTCAGTCCTCTCTCTTTCTTGTTCTTGGTGAGCCTGGCCAGAGAACCATCTCTTGGTTTTACTGTTTTTTTCTGTTGTTTTTTTAATCTCTATTTTATGTATTTCCTCTCTGATCTTTATTACTTTTTTCCTTCTACCAACTTTAGGTTTTGTTTGTTCTTCTTTTTCTGATTCTTTTAGGTGGTAGGTTAGGTTGAGATTTTTCTTGTTTTTTGAGGAAGGCCTGTGTCACATGAGCTTCCTTCTAAAAACTGCTTTTGTTGCACCCCATAGATTTGTATGGTTGTGCTTTCATTGTCACTTTTCTCAAGGCATTTTTTAATTTCCCCTTTGATTTCACCATTGACTCATCAGCTTTTTAGTAGCATGTTGTTTATTTGCTGTGTAAATGTTTTGTTTGTTTGTTTGTGTCTGTTTCTATGGTTGATTCTAGTTTCATGCTGTTGTGGACAGAAAAGATGCTTGAAATAATTTCTATCCTCTTAAATTTGTTGAGGCTTGTTCTCTGTCCCAGTAGGTGGTCTGTCCTAGAGAATGTTCCATGTGCACTTGAAAATAATGTATATTCTGATTTTTTTGAATGTAGTTTCTTGAAAATATCAATTAAGTCTAACTGTAAGGATCTGCGTTGCCTTATTGATTTTCTGTCTGGAAGATATGTCCATAGATGTGAGTGGGATGTTAAAGTCTCCTACTATCATTGTATTCCTGTCAGTTTCTCCCTTTATGTCTGTTAGTATTTGTTTTATGTATTTAGGTGCTCCCATATTGGGTGCATGTATGTTAATGAGTGTAATATCCTCTTCTTTTGTTGATCCTTTTGTCATTATATAGTATCCTTCTTTATCTTTCTTTAAGACTTTTGTTTTAAAGTCTGTCTTGTATGATATGAATATTGCTACCCCCACTTTCTTGTCATTTCCATTTGCATGAAATATCTTTTTCCATCCCCTCACTTTCAATCTATGTGTGTCCTTTGCCCTAAAGTGGGTCTTCTATAGGCAGTATATTGTCAGTAGCATCATTTGCAAATATTTTTTCCCATTCAGTAGGTTGTCTTTTTGTCTTGTTTTTGGTTTCCTTTGCTGAACAAAATTCCTTTTTGTCCCACATTTAACTGTCTGTACACACAATGTTATGGTGTTAAGCCATTGTTTTATTACTTTCTGTTATGTAATCATGTACAAATTCATCATTCTAAATAAAATATAATGGAACATTTAGAATTTAAATAATTATCTTTAAGTAGTTATTACATGTAAGAGTATTCTTGGAGTTTAGAGTATCCTATAAAGAAAGAAATGTAAGAATAAGCATCCTAGTTTTGTTTTTGTATTATATATTTGAAGAACTGTTATAGAAGCCCCAAATACAAGGTACAGGGTAGAAGTATTTATGAGTTCAGAAAATGGAGAAGCATTCAGATTGTGGTTGTCAGGGAAACTTCCACAGAACTTGTAGACCCTGAACTGGATGTTGAAGGATAGTAGCCTTTTGGCCAGTTCCCTAAAATTCCTGCTCATGCTATTTCCATTATGCCAAACTACCACTTCTTTGTTACCACGTTAAGTGGGTGGAATCGTGTCCCCCTTAAAAATATATTCAGACCTAAATCCCTTTACCTATAAATGTGACCTTATTTGGAAATAGGGTCTTTGCAGATATATTCAAGTATAAATAAGGTCAGATTAGATTAGTGTGGGCCCTAATCCATTGACTGTTGTCCTTATTAGAAGAGGAAAATTTGGATATAGACACACAGGAAAGAAGGATATGTGGTACTGAGGCAGAGATTGGAATTATGTGTCTATAAGCCAAGGAATGACAAGGATTACCAGCAACCATACGAAAGCAAGGAAGAGGCAAGGAAGGATCCTGTGGTAGGGACTTCAGATAGAACATACATAGTGCTGCTGACCCTTGACCTCAAACTTCTAGTGTCTAGAACTGTGAGACAATAATAACTATCTGTTTTTTTAAGACACCTAGTTTATGGTACTTTTTAATAGAATTCCTTGGAAATTAATGAACTAACAGTGATTTTCAGTAACTTGTTTGATTTTCAGTAATTTGTTTGATTTTCAGAGCACATTTAAAGGAATAGATAAGCTCTTTCGTATAGTGTACAAAATTTATTCAAGGGTTCAAGGACAAATAACAACATGAAATAAAAGTATGGTGCTAATTAATGTTTCCATACTTCCATTACATAAGTTCAGTGTGGGAGAAATGCCATTAAAGTTTCCCAGTTCTTACAACAGAGAACTGGAAAGTAGAAAAGTAGGTTTTACTCATTTTCTTTCATTGCTTAAAAAGTAACAGAAATAATGATATAGATGGAAATAATTTATATTTAGAATGTGAAATATGATCATGAGTTTTTGTTATGTTAAATCTTACTTAGAACTGAAGGAAATACATTTACATCATTTGTATTTTCTCTGTCAATCAAATTTGTCTTGTTTTTTGATTGGCTTGGTTTTGAAAAACCAAGAAACCTGGTTTTTCTTAATGAAACCTGTTAAACTTGATGAAAAACATGTAATTTTTTTCCTGTTTTTTCCTGACCATGTTTTTTTATAATGAAAGTATTTATAGTAGTAGAGACTCATTTTGTACCTACAGAGTTAATAACTTACTTATGTGGGTTTTATTATATTTGTTAAGTAATATTTGTAGTGCTCATCACAGTGTATTGTGGAGTGTTTTTTCTTTCTCTTCTGTTAGATAGTGAGCTCCTCAAAGACAAATTAAGTTATTCACTCATATGTGTATGGCTTGTGCCTAGCCTAGTTAATATATTGTAGATGCATGATAAACGTTTGTTAGTTAAAATAATTATGATATTCACAACTTTGAATAGCCATGACCATTCCAGGTGTCGTTTATTTTATTGTAATCTTCAAATAATCAAAAGCTTCAAAACTGTTCTTTGACATTACTCCATTAAGGAGGGCAGATATAGTATAATTTAATTAGGCATTCTGTCATTAAGCATTTAGTTTAGATTCTTTCCTGTGTACGCTTGAGTTGGTTGACAAAGTTTTTTGTTTCATTTAAGAAGTGCTGAAGTCCATCTATTCGGCAGACATCACCCAATATATATGTTGAGAACTAAAGGAAAAGAATAAAATAAGACCCTGCTCTTGCCCACAGGAGAGAGAACAGTGACAGTTCCAAAGAATGAGGCAAAAGGTTCTATGCAAGCCCAGAAAAAGAGTGTGTTTACCTGAAAGTGGTAGAATGTAGAGAAAGAAAAATATATTAAAATACCAAGGCAGTTTATTATAAATTTAAAACACTTTAAGATCTTATCAGTATGGTTTAGAAGATAACCACTCCAGGTTTCTTTGCAACAATGCACTTAAACTAGGGTGTCTTATTGTAAGTGATCAAGAAGTCAGAATATTATAATAGAGAACTGAAGCAGTGGTTTCAGTGACTCCTCAAAGAACTCCAAAAATAATGTTGAATGGGAAAGTACTACTTAATTTTTACTTCAACAAAGATTTGGAGTATGTTCTTCTAGTGTGCAGGTCTTCAGCTCTATCCTATCTGTATGATTTGTCTTCATCTAAGTTTGTACAAAAGATTGGTGTTCCATTTCTAACACTCAAAGAATCTTCATTTTCCTTTAGCCAATATATAAAATCCTATAAACTTACTGTGTTACTTCAATCTTTGTATAAATGTAAATTTTGGCAGCCTATATATATAACATTCTCTCTACTTAGGAAGAAAAAAATGAAACTAAGTTGAACTGAAGAAAAATCAAAGTTTAATACTAGGGAAAATTGTTCTGGTCATTTTTTCACTACTTCTAGCAAGTTCATTGAGAATAAGATTACCTGTGGTGAAAATATAAATGTAGGTTTTATATTAATTCAGTAATTTAAATTTTGCTAATTTTATAATTTATTAAGAATATATTTGCCAAAGTATGTTATCTAATATATATTGAATAATATTTATTTTGAGAAATTCCAAATTATTTTTACCGTCTCAATCATTTGTTTAATTTTAATATTTGATTTTAAGGGACAGTTTAGGATAGTAAATGTTTTTTGAAAAGGTAAATGACAGACAAATACTTTCAAATATACTTTTCTTCCTGCATCAGGGTTGCTAAAAAGTTGCCATAATCCTTGCACAAAGCAGCATTTCCATTCATCTAAAATATATACTGCTTGTGAGACAAAAGATGTTCTCACAGGCTTTGTGTCCATAATCTTGCATGTTTCAGAGAGTAACAGGTACAAATTGTCTAGTATTCAAATTTTTTTTTTGTCCTTTGCCTCAGGAGCCCTGGCTTGGTTTCCTACATGGTCTGGTTCTGAAGGTGTTCGGTGAACACTTCCTGTCTGTGGCATTTACATATAGATGGGATTCTTAGGAGGAGTTTGTCCATCTCTTACTCTTCAAATAGAATAAGAAAGTGATACAGCGGTTTTAGCTAACTCACAGTATTTTCAAAATAGTTTTCCTCAAAGAGAAACAAAATGAAATAAAATACAGACTTTATAATGAAGATTTTCACTTTCATTAAAGCCAACATGGGTATCCAAAAATTAACCACAAGTGAGGCTTTTAAACACCCCAAATTTATACAAAAGCAGAATGACTAAGATAAGGCTAATAAAAATCATGATATAATTTGTTTTATGTTCATATATTTTAATGAAAGGTAGGCTGAACTTTCATGATAGCTTATTTTTTTTAATTTAAGAATATTTTAAGGCAAAGAACATATTTCATGTTTAATTTACTAAATTGGAGTTATTTACACAATGAAAACTATGTACCAGGCAATGGATGTTCAAAAGAATTGATGCCATAAAAGCATACTTACGTTTCTATTTTATCTCTGATTTGTCTTAAGGGGATCTGTGTGGCATGGGGAAAAAAAGAGTATATACCGTACTCCCCATCCAACAAGTAGAGCTGGGCAGGTGATACACATAGAACTCCAGGAGACTCCAGTTATATCATAGTCTATGTAAATGACACATCTTTGTGTTGTACAGTGCACAGCCCATGTGACTGTAAATGGTCTCCTCTTTGCATTGAGTGTAATTTCTTGCCAGGATTGTCTTCCCCTACCCAGGCTGTACTAATGTGAACAAAAAGCTTTTAAAATCAGTTATTTTTGATGAGTGAGAGAACGTCCTTTCCTAACTTCAAACTCCCCTTCTTTATTTTTGTTCCAGATTTTACTTAGACATTTCACTCTAGAAACTCCAATTAGGCATCTCAGAAAACAAAGACATAATCTTGTGCCGGAGACATACATTCTCACTGGTTTCTCCCATATCAAAAATGCTATAATTCTTAAATTCAGTCTCAAATATTAGTAATTTCTGACTTCTTTTGTTGTCCACTCCAAGTAGTTCAATTACTAGTTGACACATTCCTTGCTATTTCTCTCATATCACTTCTTTTCTTTGTATTCCTGGTGACATTAAACTATCCTCGCTTCACCTCTAGCCTTTCTTGTGCATTGGAGACATTTTAAACTAGTTTTTCTGACTCTACTCTCTCACCTCCTTCTTGTCATATTGTCTCCCTAGACTTTCCCAAGACATTGGCTGTGTCATTATAACCATAGTTTATAGTTCTATTACCAACCTTTCATTTGGAATCCACTGTATATCCTTGTAAGGATATGCTTTAATGAGATAAAATTTGCTCAAATTTTATTTATAAATGTTCTATTAAGAAAGACCATTGAATATTTTAAAAATATAAAGCATTATTATATACAGCATGTGCTAGCTCTACCACTAAATTTTGGGGTAAGCATAGGCAACAGATTTACTCTTTCTGGGTTTTACACTTTTCTAAAGCTTTTGAAGATCAAAAGAAGGTTTATATTTTATGATTGTAAAACTGCCTCAAACTGAAAAACTATTTAATGTTGGTCTTCTAGGTATTATAACATTGCCCTCTAGCTTTAATTTATTATTTACATTAACTCAAACTCTAAATTATAAAGGATTAGGCCAATGTTACAGTCGGTTCACAAATTTATCCTTGACAGTAGCAGCAAAGGATTTATTGTAGACAACTTTGATAACTAGGCATCAAGTTCAAAAGGTTAATTTTGTCCACAAGAATTCTTAATTTACATATCTACACAGATAACTTGCTGTATATCTAGCGTCCATGAATTTATTCTAGATTCTAGTTGAATAAGTTTTTTATTTCCATGTTCTTACTGCCATGTATAAAGACCGAGATGCATGAGTTTACGCTTTACTTTATAAGGTAACATCTTTTGTTGTGTTTGTTTTCTTAAACTCCTTCAAGTTTGGTTTCTAGTGATAGTGCTCAGTGGGAATACAGTAGTTGTAGAGACCAGAAGAAATGATGACTGCTTGATGCTGTTTTTTATATCTACTATTTCCCCATGTCAAATCATCTTTGATTAAACAGCAGAATTTACAGAGTATTCAGCTTTTATGTTACTAATAGAAAATTTTGATCTTTTCAGGAAATCACTGGTACATTGCATTTATCATTTTTACGTGTAACAGTAAATCATTTGTAACAGTGACAAACTCTGAAAATATTTTTTAACCTGTTATTTGTTTTCATGTGAGGGTCAATATCAGCATGTATCCATCTTAACTATCTTAATAATATTGGGTGCCACTTAAATAAGTTGAGATAGATGAGTTACTCTGAATACTATAAGCATATTTCATGACCATTATCTTCAATAAGTCTCTTTCAAATATTAAATTATTTGTCTTTCTGTTGATAAGAATGAATTAGCCCAAGGCCCTATTAGATCTGGTTTACCAGCTAAATATATATTTTGAGGCTATTTCATGGTAATCTTAAGCATGAAATATTTAACACTTAGGATGGTCACATGAGATCATTTCAGATGTTTAAAATATTGATAATGCAGGAGAGATTATACTTAGCCAGTTCGAATAAATGGAAAAACTAAGGCTAACAGTTATAAATTATAAAGGGAGAGAATTTGGCTCAAAATAAGTAAACGTTTTAAGTGACTAATGCTTTCGCCCCAAATAGATGATTGTTTGTAGGTAGTAAGACCTTTTCTTTGAAAAGACTTATACAGAGGTAAGCAATTTATTATTGGCAGTAAAGGATTCATGAAATCAATAATGATACCTTTTTAATGTGAGGCTTCTGTTTTCGTTGACAGTCTCATCAGTGTTTCCCAAGTGTTATTAATATTAAATGGTGTGTTCATCAAATAAAACTTCATCTAGCCTGAATTTTGCTTAGACAGTGCTTGCTATGATACCAGTCATTTAGCCATTCATTGATCATCTCAGGCCTAAAGATGTAGACCATTATCAAAAGCAAAATGTAATAAATAAGATGAAGTAATGTTTGAAAACACTGTTTTAACTTAGTATTTGAACTGTTTAAACATAATATTAAACCATATTTAATTTTCATTCCCCCTAAAGTAATTGCCAATTATAAAATCATTCTGTTGTCATATATGAAGGCATAATCTATAGAAAAATATGTATGCCCTTGGAATAGAATTTTCTAGAGAGATGAGCAATTTATAACGGCTTTCTTTTTGCATTAAGTTTGTAACTTAAGAAACAGTTGTGAGGGCTTCCCTGGTGGCGCAGTGGTTGAGAGTCTGCCTGCTGATGCAGGGGACACAGGTTCGTGCCCTGGTCTGGGAGGATCCCACATGCCGCGGAGCGGCTGGGCCCGTGATCCATGGCTGCTGAGCCTGCGCGTCCGGAACCTGTGCTCTGCAGCGGGAGAGGCCACAGCAGTGAGAGGCCCGCGTACCGCAAAAAACAAAACAACAACAAAAAAAAACAGTTGTGCAATATTTTTTGTGGGTTATGGGGAAACTCCATGGCCATAAAACAAAGTAAATAAAGCTATAATGAATGTCACAAAAGTAGTGAACACATGGCCTTAACTGCCTCAGCTCCGTGGTCTACCAAGTGTTCTAACTATAGCGTGTAAGATTATATGATATATAATTCCACTTATTAAGACTCTGATTGGAGTAGGCAAAAAATTTACATTCTAATTTTGTACTTATCTAGGTTTCTGCAAATGACATACTATTAAAAACCTGGTGGAAAGGTCTACCTTAAGGTTAGCATCCCATAGCTCTTGATAATATTCAGTCTCCAAATTGAAATAACTTAATTACATTCTCCAAGGGTCCATTTTCAGAGTAGGTGCAGCTGTTGCATTTTCTTTTTTAGAAAGACAATTATAATTACAGGCAACTTGCTTAAGAAGATGGAATTAATAATGCATTACAATTTCAGAAGAACAGTGAGATTAAACTGTTAGTTCTTGTAGGAAAAAGAGACTGGTGATGATAGATCAGTAGAAACCAATGTATTCTTTGTGTGTATATGTGTGTCTTTGCACTTTAAGTAACATTTTAGAGACAGCATATGTAAGATAACCTACCAATAAATTTTCTTTTTAAAGGGAGAGTCATCTAGTATTTACTACATACCAGGCCATGTACAGAATATACAGTCAAAAAAGGTATAATATTTAGTAAGAAGATCACAGGCTCATAAGGAAAACATCTATAAATCAACAATTCCCTGAGAGATTCTTATAGATATGCATAAAGCATATCTGGAGTAATATAGGAGGAAGAGACTGGCTCAAGAACTTAAGGGAAACTTCATGTAGGGAGTACATTTCAGCAAAGTCTTAAAGCAAGGCTTTTGCTTAATTAGGATGACAAGACTGAGTTCCATAGGATACAAAATTAGGCAACATTCCCTAGGGAGAAAACTGTCAACTGTGAAGGTTCATAAATTGTATTCTACTTGTCAACTAATAGGTTAGCCTGACATATTTTCAAATATGCAGGAGAAGACACAAGACATCTAGGTCAGATCCAAAGGACTTTATTAACCATGGCACAGCAACAGGGTGAACTTCAGGTTTTTGTCAGTTTCTCCTACCCCATTTCCCACAGGGTGACATGAAGAGGACCAAGTGATAGCTGCATATGTGGTAGGTCCCTTTAAGACAGAAACCCTGAATTGAGGAAACCTGAATCTTTTATACTGAACAGTAAGAATTGCCTATCCATTCCTCTGGAGTAAGATGCTATCTGTGTCTTTCAAGGGCTGTGTGATGAAACCTACCCTTTGCTCCACTTAACTGAATTGTGAGGCTGTTTGTGATTAAAAACTCCTTGAAAAGATAGATTGGGAAGAAGGAAGTCAATGATCTACTTATAAGGTGTGAAGAAATGAGAGAGACTCATGAATTGGCTCTCAACAGAAGCAACCAAATGTAAATCTCTAAGAGATTAGATAGTATGTTGTGTTTTTTATCTTGCTTTTTATACACATGTGAGTAGAAAGTGAGAAACAATTCTATGTTTACCATTAGAAATATTGTTAAAAATTAAAAAAGTTTATAGAGGATGTACAAAATAAATGAAACATTTAATGAGAAAAAAAAAAACAACCCTAAGAAGTCTCATGTAGATAAATGATAGTATGTTCTTTGGTCCATGAAAAGTGAAAATTCCAGGGAGGTTACCTGATTATGAAGATCTTGCCATATCTTACTAATATATTTGGCTTTTATTCTGAAGGTTAATTGGGGGGGAACAGGGACACATAATGATTCTAAACAGGTGAGTTACATAATCAGATTTGGAATATGAATTATCATTAAGGCTGTTGTGTGAGAATGGAGTGAATATTTGTAGACAAGTGTACCAGCTCAGAAGCTTTGAGAATTGGCCCCTGTGAGTGATGAAAAGAACAAGAACCAATCAAGTTATACTCAGGTTGAGGATCGGGAGAATGATTTAAACTTAACTTAGTCTTTAGTATTTGAAAATCAGTTGGAAGTAAGATGGGATAAAAGAGATAGAGGAATTGGTCATGTCTCAAAATTTTCTGATTCTAAATGAAATGAGGAATATAGGAAAGGAGGAGATTGATGGGAAGAAAAGCATTTAATTATTTAAATATTGACTGTCCAAATGATGACTTCGTAGGTAGAAGAGATTTAGAATATGAGTGAGAATAATTTTAGGGAATCATAGATAAAGCTATTGGAATACATGAGCTCAAAGGGAATGAGTGGAATAATAAAAACAGAGAAGGAGCAACCTTGGTAGATGGGCAGGAAGAGAAATTAGGAACCAAAGAGAAAGTTGTAAGAGAGGAAGGAGGAGAATGCAGAAAGAGAGTTTTTATGGAAGCAAGAGGAGACATCTTCAGGGAGGATAGTAGCCGAGAGTGTTGAAAGTTGAGAAAGATCAAGGAAGAAATACTTAGAAGAATTTGAAAGTTAGAAGGTCCCAGAAAAATTTGGAAATAGCTCTTTTCTAGAAGAACTCCACTGATTGAGACACATATTACTGGATGACTGCTTTATGCCAATTTTCTCTTTTTTCTTACTTGTTTGGGGGATGTCAGAGTATTCAGTTAAATATATTCACCTTCCAACATTCCCAGGCAACTGTAATGGCTATGTCAAAGAATTTTGGCCAGTGGAATTCATGTACAGGTCACTGAGATTGCCTTTTAGGAGAGCAGTTTGAAAAAGCATACTTGGCTAGAATTACCTTTGGCAATTTCCCTTTCACCTTCCCCCCCCCCCCAACTTCTTGCCTGAAATGTGGTAGTGATGGCTAAAAGGTTGGCAGTTACCTTACTGCAAGCATGAGGATGAAAGCCATCATCATGTATCAGTCAGGGTCTAGGATATGGAATGAAACAAATCAACCCTGACATCTCAATTGCTTAATAAACAAAAGTTTATTTTTGACTCAAACATAGTCAGTTGTAGTATCAGGTCCTCTCTAGGGCAGCTGCCTTTTAAACAGTGGCTAGGGGATCTAGTCTGCTGCTCTCCTATTAGTGCAATTACAGCGTAAGCCTTCTAAATCAGGGAGGGAAGAGGAGAGATCAAGAGGTCATGAAGGGACTTTTCACTACCTTAGTTTGAAAGTGACACAAGACTTCTGCTGTTAGTCTATTGGCCTGAACTAGTCACATGACCTTGCCTTGCTGCAATAGGGCAAGAAAGTGGTACAGTCTTCATTGAGCTCAGGAAGAGCAGGGGTACCAGAGACAAGGGAGCATTAGTGAGTGCAATACTCTTAGTCACCTTAAGCAATTATACTAGCCCTGTACTGCCCACCCCTGGACATCTTACTAAATAAGAACAATGTATTTCTATTCATTAAGGCTACCATAAGTCAGAGTTTTATCCCCTGAAGCCAAACATGATCGTAACAGATTCAAGAAAAAATACGTTTAATTTACTTTAGATTAGCTTTCAAAATAAATACTGTTTTACATTCATGGAATTTAAAAATAGTTAGATATTTTTAGTTCAAATTCCATATTTCTGTTATAAAACTAAGCAGACAGGGCTAGCACCAGAACTGAGTGGGCACTGAAATGGAGAAGCACGTGGTATTCCAAGCTTGCAGACAGTGAAACCCAGAGGTTTCCTATGCTCTGCTGTTTTCTTCACTGTTAGATAACAGGACTTCCCTGGAATAGATTAGGGTTATATTTATTTTCTAAACTGCTAGGTGTCATTGTGAGTATATGTGAAGTTTAAAATAGCCTGTTCTAATATACAAAATTAAAGCCCGTTGTGAAATAAATTAAGGAACTTAAATAAAATTTATTTTATTTGGTCCTTTTGACAGGGAGGAAGGGCATAAATATCAGAAAAGTCTTTTGTCTTCTCTACTCTTCCTTCTATTTGTTTGTTCATTTGTTTGCTTGAGACCTTTGTACTGTTTGCTTATCTGTAAAATAGCATTAACAGTGAGACCCAAATCATACCTGTCAAGGTTTAAGGGTGGGTTTTTCTTGCTAGAATTTTTCAGTTCACACTTTTTCAACTCTGGATTTGACAGCCACAAAGCCATCAATAGCAGGATCAACAGTTTCAAACAGAAAATAAATTATGCTATTTTTGTTTAACATTTAAGAAAGACCCAGCTGTTTGCAGGTGTAACAGGGAACTTTCTGGCATAGGAGGCTTAGTTCTAAAAGTCTAACATGATTCTTAATTTGTATTTCTACAAAACAAAATTGCTTTTGTGGAGAAGAATGTCAGTTGACTTTTCTAATCACGCACACAAAGATGATGGCTGGCCCAGTCCTAAGGGCTAGGTGTGTTTACCACATGGAAAGAAACAGGGAGTGTATGAAGACTGGTTGTAGACCTTTAAGTCAATTATCCTGCCCATTGTTGAGAAATGATGTAAAAATGGCTCTGGGTCTCATCACTCATATTAGTAGCATTTATCTTTTTTTCAGGAGAACTGAAAATAAGTGGTAGGGAGTACAGGACCTGTGTTATGGGTTGAACTGTATCCCAGCGAAATTTTTTTGTTGAAATCCTAAGCCCTAGAGCCTGTGAATGTAAACTTTTTTGGATGGAAATAGTGTCTTTGCAGATGATCATGTTAAAGTGAGGTCATTAGGTAGACCGTAATCCCATATGACTGTGTCCTTATAAAACAGGGAAATTTGGGCAGAGACACACACAGGCAGAATGCCTTGTGAACATGAAGGCAAAGATTGTGGTGACGCCTTTACATGCCAAGGAACACCAAGGGTTTCTAGGAAATCACCAGAAGCTAGGGGAGAGGCATGCAGCAAATTCTTTCTGACATCACACAGAAGGAACCAGTACTGCTGATATCTTGATCTTAGACTTCTATCCTACAGAACTGTGAAAAAAAAATATTTTTTGTCATTTAAATCATTCAGTGTGTGGTACATTGTGATGGTACCCTAGCAAACTCTAATCCAAAGTGTCAGGGGACGTGATTCCTCTCCTGTGCACCAAGTAAAAATGTGGAGAGAAGAAGGTTTATTATGTGGATAAGATAATGTATAAAACATTTATCAGTTATTATAAAACTATATGTGTCACACATAGTAAGCAGGAAATGGTGTTGCCATTGCAGTTACTGATATTTTAGTCTTGATTTTGTTTATAATGTAATGGTCAAAATCACTGGCACCAAAGAACTTTGCTTTGAATCCCAGCTCCACTGCTTTCCAGCTGTCTGGCCTCGAACAACATACTTAAATTTTCTATACTTAATTCTCCTTATCTCTAAAATGAACATAATGTGAATGCCCACCTAGTGGGAGTATGAAATTGTACCCAGGAGACCTCAGTATGGGCCTACTTTGCTCAATACAGTTTAGCTATTATTATTATTTTCAGTTTTCCAAATACTCACATTTGTTGTTTGACAATGAGAATCACATTCACTAAATAAGCCTTATCAATAAAGATTATTTTACTGAAATTCACCCAAAATTTTTCACTTTATCTTCTGTAAAGCTGGAATTTTATTTAAAAAAAAACAAATTTACTTCAGATAGCATTTTTTTTTCTTTTTTCCTGGAAACAAAATTTCACATGAGCAGTTTGTTTTAAAACTTTGGAACACCTCACTGAACAATAATTAAAGTAATAAAATTGTATTTAAAGTACCTCAGTCAGTCCCTTGTAGTCAATTAGGTGTCCAGAGAAGTGCAATTATGTTTTAAACTACCAGGGTACATTTAAACCATTGAAGCAGAATGTTGCCCGGGTGATTTTAGGAAAATGGTATATGAGATTTACTCAGGCCGTTTATTCAAGTTGAAGAGCCATATTAACGCTTTCAAATCATAAGCACACCATGTATAAACTCACATCTACCACTCTTTTCCTGGTGCTGAATTTAGAAGAAAAAAGTCATATAGGAAATATTTTGTGAAATATTAGAAAAGCATGAAAATAAATTATAATTTTTGAATGTTTCTCTCTGCTATAAAATTTTCTGTTAATATACATGTACTTCTCTGTCCATTTTGCCTGGAACTGTGTTAATAATGTATGCAACCAAGATACATTTTGTCTTTCAAGGCTTTAAAGTATAAAAATTTCATCACTTTCCCAACTTTAAAAACTGGCACATTCTTCTTAAATCTGTATTCTGCAATTTCAGTCAGTTCTATACAATTTTGTGTTCAGTATGGATTGATAATACTGATGGCCATGTGTTTATGTTTTTTCTTTTGTCTGAAGTAATGTAATCATTGTTTTTTGGTGATACTCACACCAGAATCTTGCATTGTACTAAGGACAGAGTTGACTGTGAGATGAACCAGGAATACGTACTTGTTCATACCTGAGTAATATTTACCAATTTACCAATAATTGAATATTCTGGCAGTTAACTGAACTAATGACTTATTCAGCTAGTTATACATTCAGAGTTATACATTCAGACAGTTTTTAAAGAGTTCTTACCTCTTCAGTAACTCATTAAAATTCTTTTCTGAAATTTTAGCCACAAATTATTAATGACGTAGGTCTCCCTGTTTCCTTAAGAGCAGTTTGTATATTTGTAGATCATTGCTTAGTAATGTTTTAGCATACTATTTGTTTAATAAATGTTTCTTGTGTTTGTAAACACTGTATACTGCCTGATTTTATATGTATATACATATACATATATATATATATATATATATATATATAGTTTTGCCAGTTAAGTGAAAATAAATTGGTTCATAACATATAAACACAGATGAATGGAATAAAGCACTAATATCCTTGAAAAGTGGAAATAGAAGTTAGCACTTGAAAATTCTGATAATCCCTCAGAAAATGAAAGATGTTTTATAGGAAGAAGTTCACAGATAGGGATGGGAGTGGTTGAGTGATGACTTACATATACGAAACAGGAACAATACAGTAGGAAACCACACCAGCAACAGATAAATTATAAATTGTATAAGATGATAAATAGAAAAATAGTTTTAGCCTGATGTCAGCAACATGGTGGAGTGAAAATATACCTTTGTCTTTTCCCTTTAATCTACAACCAATAAAATATCCATGGTGCAACAAAGGTGCCTGTTCCCAAAACACCAGTACACCAGATAATTCCACACATCTATATATCTAAAGGCGGGTAGACTAGAACACATAGAGAAAGTGGAACCAAGAGAACAGCAGAGGTGGTGCCTACAGTCCCAGCCCTCTAACCGAACTTTACAACACTAGACACTATCCCTATTTGCAGATGTCATGATTTTATATATAGAAACCCTAAAAACACCACAAAAAACTGTTAGAAATTATAAATGGATACAGTAAAGTGTCAGGGTACAAAATCAACATACAAAGACTGTTGTGTTTCTGTATGCTAACAGAAAGAGAAATTAAGAAAACAATCCCATTTTCAATTGAAACAACAAAAAATACCTAAGAATAAATTTAACCAAGGTGGTGAAAGACCTGTATACTGAAGACTGTACAGGTTTTGACATTGTGGAAAGAAATTGAAGAAGACATTGTTGAATGAAATTGAAGAAGCCACAAAGAAATTGAAAGATAATCTGTGTTCATGAATTGGAAGAATTAATGCTGTTAAAATGTCCATATTACTGAAAGCAATCTATAGATTCAGTGCAATCCCTTTCAAAATTCCAAGGACATTTTTCACAGAAATAGAACAAAAAATGCTAAATTTTTTATATGGAACCACAAAAGACCCCAAATAGTGAAAGCAATCCTGAGAGAAAAGAACAAAGCTAGAATTATTACATTCCCTGACTTCAAACTATATTACAAAGCCATAGTAATCAAAACAGCATGGTATTGGATTCAGTGAGTGGCTGGCCTGGCACTGAATGTTGGGAGGAGTGCCTGGAGGAGGAGGGGAAATTTTGAAACCACTTCTGAAATTAACCTTAAAATATCTGAGACAGAATGGCCAAGATGACAGAGTAGAAAGACACTGAGCTCATCTCCTCTCACAAGCAGACCAAAATCACAACAATCTACAGAACAACTATCAATGAAAAAAGACTGGAACCTACCAGAAAAAATCTTCTACAACTAAAGATACATAGAAGCAACCATGAAACAGGTAGTCGGAGCAAACTCGTGATATAATCAAATCCCATATCCCTCTGGTGGGCAATCCACAAACTAGAGAATAATTATATTGTAGAAGTTCTTCCACAGGAGTGAGAGTTCTGAATTCCATCTCAGGTTCCCCACGCAGGTGTCTGGCACTGGGATGATGAACCCCCAGAGCATTTAGCTTTGAAGGCCAGCAGAGCTTAATTGCGGGAGCCCCAAAGGACTAGGGTAAATAGAGACTTCACTCTTAAAGGGCGCACACAAAATCTCACACGTACCAGGACCCAGGGCAAAAGCGGTAATTTGATAGGAGCCTGAGCCAGACTTACCTGCTGGTTTTAGAGAGTTTCCTGGAGAGACAGGTGGCTGTGTCTTACTCTGGGGATATAGACACTGGTGGCAGACATATTTAGGAACATTCAACCTCACGAACACTCCTGATGGCTGTCATCTTGGCTCACTAGTGCCAACACCTGGCCTCACTCAATAATCTGTAAACACTGGTGCTGGTACACCTCAGGCCAAATTAACTGGGTGGGGACACAGCCCTTCCCATCAGCAGACAGGGTGCTTAAAGACTTCCTGAGCCCGCACCCACTTCCAGACATGCCCCAAGACACAGCCCTGCACACAAGAGGGCCAAGACCCAGCTCCCCTACCATAAGGAAGACTGCACAAAACTCTAGCCAACCTCACCCACCAGGGAGCAGACACCAGAAGCAAGAAAACTATGACCCCAGAGCTGATGGAACAAGTCCACCAATGCAGTCCAGACCCTGCCCTTGGACTAGCTGGGCCCTGGTCCTGCCCACTAACAGGCCAGTGCAACCTTTGGCACACCCCAGGCCTCATATCCAACTGTGTCAGGAACCGGGACACCCTTCCTCACCCTCAGTGATCTGAAAAGACCTCTGGGATACCTGAGCCCTGCCTGCAGCCAGACTCCAGGAACAGCTCTGCCTGCCAGTACTCCAGCACTAACTCTAGGATCTGGCTCCACCTGCCAGGGGGTGGGCAACAGCCCGAATCAGGGGTGGACTCTGCCCACCAGTAAGCCAGAACTAGCTCTGGGGCTCCTTAGGTTTCTGTAACCAGTCACCTTATGACCAGGCCCCGCTAAAATTCTACCAAACATTTAAAGAAGAGTTAACACTTATCCTTCTGGAACTATTCCAAAAATTGAAGAAGAAAGAACACTTCCAAACTCATTCTATGAGGCCACCATCACCCTGATACCAAAACAAGACAAAGATAACACAAGAAAAGAAAATTACAGGTCAGCATCAGTGATGAGCATAGATGCAAAAAATGCTCAACAAAATACCAGCAAACCAACTTCAACAATACATTAAAAGGATCATACACCATGATCAAGTGAGATTTATCCCAGGGATGCAAGGATTTTTCAGTATCCACAAGTCAATCATTGTGATACACCACATTAACAAATTGAAAAATCAAAACCATATGATTATCTCAATAGATGCAGAAAAACTTCTGATCAAATTCAACATCCATTTATCATAAAAACTCTCCAGAAAGTGGGCACAGAGGGAACATACCTCAACATAATAAAAGCTGTATATGACAGACCCACAGCTAATATCATACTCAACAGTGAAAAGCTGAAAACATTTCCTCTAAGATCAGGAAAAAGACAAGGATGCCCACTCTTGCCACTTTTATCCAACATAGTTTTGGAAGTCCTAGCCACAGCAATCAGAGAGGAAAAAGAAATAAAAGGTTCCAAATTGGAAAAGAAGTAAAATTGTCACTCTTTGCAGATGATGTGATACTATACATAGACTATCCTAAAGATGCCACCAGAAAACTACTAGAGCTTATCAGTGGACTTGGTAAAGTTGCAGGATACAAAACTAATATAAAGAAATCTGTTGTATTTCTAAACCCTAACAACAAGATATCAGAAAGAAAAATTAAGGAAAGAATCCCACTTACTATCACATCAAAATGAGTAAAATACCTAGGTCCTAGGTATAAACCTAACTAAGGAGGCAAAAGACCTGTACTCCAGAAATATAAGATGCTGATGAAAGAAATCGAAGACCACACAAACAGATGGAAGGATATATCATGTTCTTGCATTGGAAGAATCAATTTTGTTAAAATGACCATACCACCTAAGGCAGTCTACAGATTCAGTACAATCCCTATTAAATTGCCAATGGCACTTTTCACAGAACTAGAACAAATAATTTTAAAATTTGTAGGGAAACACAAAAGAGCCCAAATAGCCAAAATAATCTTGAGAAAGAAGAACAGAGCTAGAGGACTTCAGACTATACTACAAAGCTACAGTTATCAAAACAGTATGGTATTGTCAGAAAAGCAGACACATAGATCAATGGAACAGGATAGAAAGCCCAGAATAAACCCATTCCCATATGGTAAATTAATCTATGACAGAGGAGGCAAGAATATACAATGGAGAAAAGACAGTATTTTCTGTAAGTGGTGCTGGGAAAACTGGACAGCTATGTGTAAAAGAATGAAACTAGAGGGGGCAGGGAAATCAGGAGTTTGGGATTAACAGATACACACTACTATATATTAAATTAACAACAAGGACCTACTGTATAGCACAGGGAAATATATTCAATATCTTGTAATAACCTATAATGGAAAAGAATCTGAAAAAACAATATGTATATGTGTGTAGCAATCACTTCGCTGTACACCTGAAAGATTGTAAATTAAATATACTTCAATTAAAAAAAAGAAAAGGATGAAACCAGAACATTTTCTAATAGTATATATAAAAATAAATTTAAAATGGATTAAAAACCTACCTGTAAGCCTGGGTACTATAAAACTCCTTGAGGAAAACATAGGCAGAACACTTTTTGACATAACTTGCAGCAATATATATTTGGATCTGCCACCTAGGGTAATGGAAATAAAAGCAAAAATGAACAAATGGGACCTAATTAAACTTAAAAGCTTTTGCAAAGCAAAGGAACCCATGAACAAAGCGAAAAGACAACCTATGGAATGAGAGAAAATATTTGCAAATGATGTGAACAACAAGGGATTAAATTCCATAATATACAAACAGCTCATACAGCTCGCGCTCTCTCTCTCCCCCCCCCCCCCTCTCTCTCTCTCTCTCTCTCTCTCTCTCTCTCTCTCTATATATATATATATATATATAAACAAAACAACAACCCAATCAAGAATTGGACATAAGACCTAAATAGACATTTCTCCAAAGAAGACCTACAAATGGCCAACAGGCACATGATTAGATGCTTGATGTCACTAATTATTAGAGAAGTGCAAATCAAAACTACAATGAGATATCACTTGACACCAGTCAGAATAGCCATCATGAAAATGTCTAAATAATAAGTGCTGGAGAGGGTGTGGAGAAAAGGGAACTCTCCTACACTGTTGGTGGGAACATAAATTGGTACAGCCACTATGGAGAACAGTGTGGAACTTCCTTAAAAAAACTAAAACTAGAGTCTCTACCATTTGATCCAGCAATCCCAGTCCTGGGCATATATCTGGAAAAGACAAAACTCTAATTCAAAAAGATATATGCACCCCAGTGTTCATAGAAGTACTATTTACGATAGCCAAGACATGGAAGAAACCTTAAATATCCATTGACAGATGAATGGATAAAGAAGATGTGGTACATATATGTATATGTGTGTGTATGTATACCTACACACACACACACACACACACACACACACACACACACAATGAAATATTACTCAGCCATAATAGAGAATGAAATAATGCCATTTGCAGCAATGTGGATGGACCTAGAGATTATCATACTAAGAGAAGTAAGTCAGACAGAGAAAGACAAATGTCATATGATATCACTTATATGTAGAATCTAAAATGTGATACAAGTGAACTTATTTACAAAACAGAACTAGACTCACCAACGTAGAAAACAAACTTATAGTTACTAAAGTGGAAAGATAGGGGAGGGATAAATTGAGAGTTTGGGATTAACAGATATAAACTGCTATATATAAAGTAGATAAACAACAAGGACCTACTGTATAGCACAGGGAACTATATTTAATATTTTGTGATAACCTTTAATGGAAAAGAATCTGGAAAAGGATACATGTATTTATGGAGATTCAGATATATATATGAATCACTTTGTTGTATACCTGAAACTAGCACAACATTGTAAATCAGCTATACTTCAAAAATACCAGCATGGTACTGGTAGAAAAACATACATAAATCAATGGAACAGAATTAAGAGCCAAGAAATAAACCCATGCATATATGGACAACTAGTATTCAACAGCGTAGCAAAGAATATACAAGGAGAAAGGATAGTCTGTTTAATTAGATGGTGTTAAGGAAACTGAACTGCCACACGCAGCAAAATGAAACTAGACCACTCTTTCAAACCACAAAAATCAACTCAAAATGGATTAAAAACTTGAACGTAAGACCTGAAATCATAAAACTCCTAGAATAAAACGTAGGCGGTATGTTATTTGACACGTCTTAGTAATATCTTTCTAGATATGACTCCTCAGGCAAGAAAAACAAATGCAAAATGAACAAATAAGACTACATCATCTAAAAAGCTTCTGTGGGAGTTCCCTGCTGGTACAGTGGTTAGGACTCTGAGCTTTCACTGCTGAGGGCTCAGGTTAAATCCCTGGTTGGGGAACTAAGATCCTACAAGCTGCATGGCATGGCCAAAAAAAAAAAGCTTCTACACAGCAAAGGAAACCATCAACAAACAAAAAGACAACATACTGAATGGGAGAAGATATTTGCAAATGTTATATCCAATAAGGGGTTATTATCCAAAATATATAAAGAACTCACACAACTCAACAACAGAAATATGAATCACCTGATTAAAACTGTACAGAGGAACTGAATAGACATTTTTCAAAGAACACATATAGATGGGCAACAGACACATGAAAAGATGTTCAACATCACTAATTATTTGGGAAATGCAAATCAAGACAACAATGAGATAATACCTCCTATCTGTTAGAGCGGCTAATTATCAAAAAGGCAAGAGATAACAAATGTTGGCAAGGATTTGGAGAAAAGGTAACCCTCATAACCTGTTGGTGGGAATGTAAATTGGTGCAGCCACTATGTAAACATTCTGGAGGTCCCCCCAAAAATTAAGAATAGAGCTATCATATGATCCAGCTATTCTTCTTCTGGGTATATATCCAAAGAATATGAAAACACTAAATTGAAAAGATACATGCACCCCTATGTTCATCCAGTAATTATTTACAATAGCCAAGATATGGAAACAACCTAAGTGCCCGGTGACAGATAAATGGATAAAGGAGATGTGGTATTTATATATAGTGGAATACTACTCAGCCATAAAAAGATGAAATCTTGTCATTGGCCACAACATGGGTGGAGCTTGAGAGTATTATGCTAAGTGAAGTAAGTTAGAATGAGAAAGACAAAAATACAGTATGACTTCAGTCATATGTTGACTATAAAAAAACAAAGTAGAGGAACGAACCAAACAAAAACAAACATGTAGGTACGGAGAATTGAGTAGTGGTTACCAGAGGAGAAGAGGTGAGGATAGGGCAAAATGAGTAAAGTCAATCAACTGTGTGATGATGGATGGAAACTAAATTTTTGGTGGAGAGCATGCTGTGTTATATAGAAGTAGAACTGTAATGTTATACACATGAAACTTATATAGTGTTAGAAACCAGTATTCAATAAAAATGGTAAAGTAAAATAAGAAAAAATATTTTAAATCTTTAATGTAGAGTTGTGTAAGAATGTGAATCCAGTTAGAACTTTAGCTTTGTTTTCCACATTTGCAGAGATATGGGGAATGAAGTAGATTAATAAAAAACTGTGAGAAGAGACCAAATGAATGAATCTGAATGTGGTTAAACATATTGATTTAGAAAAATATGAAAGAAATATTGACTTAGTGACTATCTTTGTAAAAATATATTAAAGTCAGTTACATTCAAAAGAATAAACATTATCTCTAAAGAGCTAAGAACTAAGAGAAGAAAAATAATTTGGTTAAATTTAAGAAAATGTTCCATATATTGTAAGTGGTTGAATAGTAAAAAATCATTAAACAGAGGTATTTATTTCTATATATGATTATTATAAAAATAGGTATATATGTAAACAATAACACTAACATAAAAATTTATTTTTCTTATGTACCTAATATCTGATTTTACTGATTTAGAGTTTTATCTGCATTTTAAATCTAATTTTCAAAGTTATTCTTCATTCATTTTAACTTTTATTCTTTCTTTTAATGTTTGACAGTGGTTTAATCTGCTTATTATTATTCATACAATTGTATTATAGTTAGCCTATTCTTTCTTTTAAAATTTTCCTTTTTATAATGGCTGCAATGTATGGACAGCCCAAAAACCACCCCCAGTGGTTTTTGTAGTAATTTCTCAAGCTTCTTTAAGATTTTCGAACAATTCTAATGTTGTATCTTTAAAAAATTACTGGAATATTAGATAGATTCAAAGAGTTTGTTGGTTTATTTCACCTGCTACCTGTTAACGTATGATGAGCTATTTCCACAAAAGTTCATGATTAAACTTTGAATAGTTTTCTGCTCAAACAGAATGCCTTCAAATTGCCTATTTTGACTAATATATTTATACTTTAAAATAAGTACGACCTTCACACACACACATATACACATGCATGCACACACATATTTCTCTTTCTCTCCTAGATGATCATTTGTTTATGTATACATTCAGGGGAAGAATATATGTATATGTTCATTTATTGATTATCCACCTTTTGTCAAACACTAGGCATACATGCTAGCAATGTTTAGTAAAAGATAACACAATTTCTGACCATATGGAGAGTGGTTTACATGTATTATTTTAGTATACTAAAGAGTTCAACATTTAAGTAAATAAATGTACTTTCAGCAACAACGAATTTAAATAAAATCCTTAGACTCAGATGTAAATAGCTACTGATTTGAGGGCCATCTGTGCAAATAGGCCATCTGTCACATTATAGGAGAAAAAGCCCAATAGACTTTGAAAAGGGCTAAGGCCTTGCTGAACCTTCTGGCCAGTATTCCTGAGAGAGGCATGGGGTAGTAGTTTTAAGTGCTGAAGTTTTGGAAACTGACAGGCCTAGACTCAAGCCCTATTTTACTAATTATTAGCCATGTGTCTTTGAATAGTTAGTTAACCTATTTAAGTTTTTCTTCATCTGAAAAGGAATGGCCATAGAATTTTTCTACTTGATTTAAGTGAAAACTATAAAAGGCACTTGACTGTCTAAACTAGGACATGTGCTTCTAAATTCATTATGGGACATCTTCCCTATCTTCATGATTGTAAGAGAGTATCCTTCTGCTTTGTTGGCGCATTATTGATAGACAAGAATAAGGTAACCAGGGGTAGTAACAGACTAGAGTTGTAGAATTCCATTTTAGAGTAGGGACAGTGACTTCCATTTAGACTGGATCATTACTGAAAAATCTGGATACTGAGAGAACGTGAGGATTAAAGGGATCTAGAAAATTTCACTTATTCATCTTTCCCAGGTAAACTATTGGAGCACAAGAAGATAACCAATGCTGGAATTCTCTTTTTCCTTCCTTGCCATTTCAAGAGGAAGCAAAAACCAATCTTGGATTATTAGAAAATAAAAAAATGTTCCTTTAGGATTCAGGCCTTTACATTGACTGACCCAAATTGAGGCTGTTCTCTTCCATTAGAAATAAAGAAAATGGCATTAATTTCCACCCCACCCATACCTAATTTATTATGGGATAGTATATCAGCATTACAAAGAAGCATTTTCCTTAGTCCTGACCTGTGAGAATTTAAACCAACAGCTATTCATTTCTTCAGAGATAGTTCATGATTTTTAGATGACCCTTGTCAACAGATTCTTTTCTTATACCACAATTTAGTCCTCTACATTAGAATCAGGAATGAAGACAGATTCTGGTTTATCCTCCCATATGACATATGTGATTGATGTTAGTGAGGCTTGTTTTCTCAGATTTATAGTAGGAATACAAGTCCAAACAAGGTATACTATAGATTCTTCTCTGATATAGTGAAAGCTAGAATCCAAGGCACAGTTGATTTAAAAGGCTGAAGGAGGGGGAGGGATGAATTAGGAGTTTGGGATTGACAGATACACACTCCTTTATATAAAATTGATAAAAAAGACCAACTGTATAGCACAGGGAACTATATTCAATATATTGTAATAAGCTGTAATGGAAAAGAATCTGAAAATGAATATGTGTGTGTGTGTGTGTGTGTGTGTGTGTGTGTGTGTGTGTGTGTGTGTGTATAACAGAAACACTTTGCTGTACACCTGAAACTGACATGACATTGAAAATCAACTATACTTCAATTAATTTTTTCTAAAGTCTGAAATTAAATAAATGCCTTGGAAAGAATTCTGTCACTCCAACTAAAATTTTCCCTTTCTGATTGGCCAAACACACCTTTAATCTTATCTGTGTTTTAGATAGCGTATCGCATCTGTTATTTTCGTTTTTTTTTAAACTGAAGTTCTCTACCACAGTCCCCTCCTCACTCTTTACTTTATCCCTCCACAACAAACTATATATAGGGCCTAGACCTAATACTTAAAATCACTTTTTCCCTCTAAGATATATGCTAAAACCTTTAAAATCCTCACAACAATCTTGAAATTCCTGTAGAATTTATGGATGAAGAACCTGAAGCTTGTAATAGTAACTTGACTATTCTACTGCTGATCATTACTCTGTAACACAAAATACAGAGCAAGATGATTTGCTTTTGCCTGGGCTTTTGGTCTTCAGACAAGAAAGAACAGAACAAAAGTCTCCATGCTTTCTAAATTTGCACATCTATCAGGAAAAAAAACAATTGAGTATTCATTGCCAATATCTGTTTGTTTGCTTATTTGTTTATTCATTTACAAAGTATATATGTATATATACAAATATTTAATATATTATTATATATAATATACAGCAACATAGTATATATTATAAAATGTAACCATAATATGATATAGAGTATTGACTACATAGTAGATACCAATACTAATAAATCATACGCATTTCACACCTGATATGGAGACTACTGATTCTAAATTTTATGAACTTAATTCATAACTTCAGCTACTCATGCTGTAATATCTCCTAACTCTTCATGACATCATAATGGAGGGTTTGAAGGAATGTATTATAGAAACCAGATAAAGTAATAACAGGCTATTTTTGTCCCTCATTCCATGTCTCTTATTTGGACTTTAATGACATGAAACAGCTTTTTGATGTACTTGGAACTTAAAATAGCAAGATACATTTTTTCTAGATAGTTTTATGGTTTTATTGTTACAAACTAAGGGTGACCTAAGAAATAACATATCCAGCTACTTTTTATTGCCAAATAAAATAGCTTATTAAAATCTAAACAAGCCCAAAGCACTATGTTTGGTATATATTTACAGATACCTAATTAATTTATATCCAAAAACTTTAGATCACCAATTATATATTTGTGTATTTTTCACTAATTTATTGTGGAAGATACAGCAGGAAATCACATAGCTTAGAAATAATCATTGTATGGATACTTTATTAAACATAGTGAGCTGTACTACTTTAAAAAGCATCCAAGATGAACTTATGGTGGCTCTGCTCTATGGTACATAATTTTGTCATGTCGAACATTTCGTCTGTATAATAGAGTACATCCAGAATATTTTCTAGACTTGCAGAGGTGGGATGGCCTTAGTGATAAGCTACTAAACTTCCTCTTCCAAAATAACGGAAAAAAATTACTGATCTGTGAAGTGTTCCAATTCCATGCCAACCAAGCTAGTAACCTCCTGTCACTGAATATGGTTGTGAAGAGATGTGCAAATTCTCTCAAGCTGGACCAGGGGCTCCAGCTCACCAGAGGATGACTTTATCTTGTTCGTTTATTAAATACCCTTTACTAGTTTCCTTGATAACTCAGTTTTATCCTGTGGTATTATTGATAAGAGTATCATAGACTTTTGAAGAGTAAGGTAGGGCTTAAGTAATTCAATTAAAAAGAAACATATCTTTTTAAAGAATCTCAAGTTCTGTGTAACTTGTTTATTATTTCCTTATGGGGTGCTTGCTCTGTAAACATGTTAAGTAGATTATACATTAAGCAAAGTGAAACAAAAAAGAACAAAACAATTTATACATATTTTTTAGCAAAATGAAAAAAATGGGAACTTGATGCATACTAATTGTATTCATAAATTTATTTTAAATTTAATCCACCATTTCAAAGACTAAGTAATTATCTAAGCTACTTAACAGTGTTTGAGATTGAAGACAAAGCAAATGGTATAATGTAAAACTATGAAGTGATTTTAAAATATACTGATTATAATAAGCCTCTACCATTATAGTTATAATGAATAATATCATTTAAGCAATGAATTTAGGTAAGTCCTTTAATATATTACAACATATAACAGTACTTAACAGCCTATTAATATACCATTTTAACTAATACTTATTACAATATTACATTTAAAAGTCTATAAACATAAATTAGACCTAAAGAAAGTAGGATATCTTCAACTGAACAAACTCAGTGGAAGAATGGTGGGTTTGTAAGCAATTCTTTCCACAAATAGGTGAAAATGCTGTGACATGGATCAGTAGTTTGCAGACTGATTTATTGAGAACAGCAGGTGGCTAACGACCAAACTTATAAGATGGTGTCCCTGAACAGCATGCTTGTTTTCTAGGTCAGGGTTTTGATTTTCAAAGGAAACCAAGTGTATAAATAGTGAGTCCGACATGGATTGAGTTGCACTTTCATCACCAAATTAAATCTGACAATGCAGAAAACAAAACATGTGTTAAATGTAGAGCATGGTATTTTTAGTATAAAATGTAACATGTATTTTAAATCAGTAGAATTTTCAAATGAATATCCATGAAGTGAAGATATGCTTTAACTAAATAACTTATAGTGTCACAGCAATGACAATATCAGTTGGATAAAAAGTGTGATGGAAGAAGGCAGAATATTCTATCCTTATTGTACAAATTCAAAGGATTTTAGAAAATCTGAATTCTAATCTCAATTTATCACTGTAGGGTATATAGCTTTGTTTTCATTTGTCTTTTTCTAGTTAGACTTATGTAAACAGTCAAAATTATTATTCAAATTATTTCTTACTTGTAAGTTGGCCTTTAACAATATGACAATCAGAAGCCACTAAATCTGTAATAAAGTATACCTCCTTTCATATATATGTATGTAAACCACCTCCAAAAGCAGAAAATACTTTTGTGTAGCTTCAGATGAATTCAGTGAATACAACTTTGTAAAACAAATTCACAGACCATAGGTTTGGGAATTAGTGTGAATATGTATATATGTTTCTTGAAGAAATATCATAGAGCTATAGGAATCAAATATCAAAAATACATGGGGAACTAAACCAGCTGTTAAAAATTAAAAGAACTTTATGAGAAAAGTCCATTTGAAATGTGTGAACAGTTAATTCCATCTATTTCTTTCCCATCAGTTACAAAATACAGGAAAATATGTTTGTTTTTTTGTCTCAGCCTCATATTTCCTTTCCTCCTGTAATTCCACGTCATGTTCCTAGGACTTAACTCGCAAACTCACAAATTTGCTCTGCATTGTGATTCAAACAGTTATCGTGGATGACTTTAGTATCCATGTGGATGATGGTCCCTCTAACACTCCAGTACAGTCTGTTTGACACTAAAGTTCATCCTGTACATAAAGCTGATGCAGAAACCTCTGAAGTAAGGAAGGTTTTTCAGGGATACCTTCCAAAGCACAAGAATAGTGAGCATGGGACTCTACGCATTAGAGAGCAGGGAAATATGAGACCATAAAGGAACTGAGGAGAAGCTGACAGAGAGTTAAAAAGAAATAACAGTTATGGCCTTATGGAAGAGAAGAGAAGGAGATGTTTTCCAGGGGGCCAACTGCACATTTTCTGCATTATCATTTGGTACAACCTCCTTTTCTTCCATTTCCATTTTTTTTAAAACAAATATAATGATGTTTCTTTATAATATGTAGTACTTCTTTGAAATACGTGAATACCATAGCTTAAAATCAAAGATTTTAAATAGGCACAAATAGGTGGGAGAAGTATCACAATTTTTTGTATGGTTTAATTGTATTTTGTCACGAATTAAGTAAGCTCAGGTTTATGGTATTCTGTTCCAAGGACCTGCAGCCCTCAGAGTCCCACATAAACCTTGGCAAGAAAACAAGGCCCTGTAGTCTTTAGAACCAACTGCTAGGTTAATTACCCTTAATTAACTTGTATATCTTATTAAAAGCAAAAAAGTATTACACTAAACTCTATCTTATGCTGAGTCCCTAGCTGCTTCCGAGAAATGGATTCTGCTTTCCTCTGCAGTTCAAGTAGAAATTTCCTGTTTCTGTTTCCAACTCAAATGTTGCCAGTAGAAACCTGGAAGCAAAGGTGATAGCCCATGTCTAAATCACTGTCTCTCTTTCTTCTTTGTTCTCTGTAAATCAGACTTTTTAAAAAATAACTGGTGTTTCCAAAGTGATTCATGGTTCTAAAACTCAAGTTAGCAAGTAATACCTTCATCTTCCATATAGCTACAGTCTCAGGTTCTTTTAAACGTTTCAGCCAATAGCCACTTCTAGAATTTAGTAAGCGACAAAGGAATTTCAAATACAATTTTAAGTAGTAGTTTTCTTTTAGTGAATCAGTAGTTAGCAAAAATATCAGCAGGGAAAATTTTATCTAATTTATATGTAAGCATTTATTGTCCTGAAACAAAGGCAATATCTAAAAAGTAGGAGGGGAAATGGGTAGACTGGAGACTGTGGAAGTAGGATGCAATAATTGAAGGACAGCTGTTATCAGGGCACTATGATTAGACAGTTACATATGAAGGCCAAATCAGAAATAAATCTTTCCATTTTCCAAGTGCTATATTTATGTCTCAAAACATAAATCTAATAGACTTTGTTTCATGCAGTGATGGGAATGTAAATTTTGGCTTATATAATCTGACAGAATAAAATCACATAATCTGCTTTGAGTTGCCTAGAGAGATGGACCTTTGTGCTTTTATTGTTAATTTCTAAACTGTTTAGATGTTTAACCGTTGTGAATGTCTCTGGGGATCATGAGTAGACTCTGTGCTACAAAACATTAATGTTGCCCTGTGTAATTTCTTGAATAAATTTGCTAATTTCCAGGTGATTATAACCCTGCTTACCTTTCACTATGCTAGCTATAATGTGTTAGTTATTAATCTGGAATACTTACAAATCATTTATTGAAGTTTATATTATCTCCAATATGCTTTTCTTAAACTTTGAGTGTGTAGAATTTTTTTGTAGGTGGTATTGAATTTTTAAATTAAAAACCCACCGTAGAGCAAAAGTATAATTTTGCCTCATTCAGCATTTTCAAATAAGTGAAGCCATGAGAAGATACTGGATTACAGGTATCAGTAGGGAAGCTGCTTCTTTAGATTTATAAAATAATTTTAATTAAAGTAGAAAGAGTACTTAAGGGAATATTTGACTATAAAATTATAATATAAATATTTCCATGGTTTTTTTTTATTCACCTCAGAATCTTTAAGCATATCATTTTAGTAGTGCATGTTTTGTTTTGTTTTGTTTTTTTGTGGTACGCGGGCCTCCCACTGCTGTGGCCTCTCCCGTTGCGGAGCACAGGCTCCATACGCGCAGGCTCAGCGGCCGTGGCGCACGGGCCCAGCCGCTCCGCGGCATGTGGGATCTTCCCGGACCGGGGCACAAACCCATGTCCCCTGAATCGGCAGGCGGACTCTCAACCACTGTGCCACCAGGGAAGCCCAGTAGTGCATGTTTTTAACATAGGGATTGGAATGGAAACAGATGAATTGACATATTCCAGATCATATACCAGTATTAGACAAACTGAACTTAAGGGATTTATTTCCAATATTTCTCTCTGTTATCCTGGATTAGAGGTTAAGTTTTTTCCTTGTTGGTTTGAAAGAAAAAAACACAGACTGATGAAAATTTTAATATGTTACACAAAATGTTTTACAAACATAATAATTGAATTTTATTTAAAGTGTAGCTATTTCATTAAATTTTTAAGTGGAAATATTTAAAGCTCAGGCGATATTCTAATGGAACACAGAATACCTGATGTTCTAAACTGGCTAATATTCAGAGGAAAGTAGTTTACTAATTAAAAATAACAATAAAAACAAAATTAGATCATGATTTTCAAGTTTTCCTGATAAAAAGTCATGAAATTTATTTAAAAGAAGGTTGTGTACCCAATAATGTGAATTTTCAACGGAATTTTAATATTTTAATTAAAATATTTCCATATCAATAAAAGTATTCATTTACCAAGAACAGTGAGTTCAATTTAAAGAAATCCCTATCAACTCATTAAAATAATCCCCTTAACAGGTAAACATGGCTGAGATTTTTCTTTAGTGATTCCATAATAGGAAAATCAAAGTGTTTGAAGATGTGTTGACAAAATGCATATTACTATTTAGTTCATTACTTCAGCTATCAAACAAAATGAGCAGTTTTATTAAAAAAAAAAAAAAGTTTCACATCCTAGATACTCAGCCTTGGAGTGCTTAATTCTGTTCACTCCTCTGCATCTAAGAGTAGTAGCTTTGAAGTAGTTATTATATAGGTATGTAGGAGGATACAATTTTAAAAAACTTTCTATTTTAGTTATGAAATATTGGATTCTTGGTTGTCATACGTATTTTTTTTCATCTTTATTAACATTACTTATAACTGAAAATTCTCTTATGGCTATTTCTAATGAAATTATTTATTGATAACTTCATTGTGTCTTTTCTAATTTATGATTTGAGTAATAGTACATGATAATTATATGGCCAAAATTATAGTTCCATTAATATTTATGAATTATTATAGATCCATGTTCTGGTAACTTTTAGATTATAGAGAATCTTACTTTGTTGTCACAGAATGCCTGATGGATGTACATATTTTTGACTGAAACAGAAGACCTAAATTTTCTTTTTAAATTATAAATTGATGTTAAAGTTTCTATTCAATTGAATTTTCAGAAATTCATTTAAATTGGATTCTATACTACTCTGCAGTTCTAAGATAGATTGGTGATCAAGATAGACAAGGTCTCTGCTTGCATGGATCTGGTACTCTAAAGGAAGGGCTTCTAAAATTACTAAATTAGTAAATAAAAGAACCAGCTCAAAAACTGAAAAAAATGTGAATATTAAGGTAGCATCATGTGCTAGAGTGGGGAGGGCCTGATATGGATCAACCTAGTACAGTCACATGAGGAATAAACTCTTGATTGAATAATGAAAGATGAGGTTAGGTAACCAGAGGACCATCTGGAGAAATGGCATTCAAAACTTAGCAAATGTTAAGTGCAAAGGCCCTGTGGTGGCAAAGAATTTCCCATGTTTAAGGAAAAAGAAATGTCAGTGTGGCTAGAATGTACTAAAGGTAAAGTTGCTTCATGTGAGATGAGCGAGGAGGGTGGACAAGGACTGGAATTTCCAGGCTTTCTGAGGCCTGGGTAAAGAGTCCAAATTTAATTCAAGTTTAATGAAAAGTTAAGCATGGCAGTAATAAGTAGGTTGGAAAAAGAACAGTTTGGCTACTGGATAAGGAGCAGTTTGTAGGAATGCTCAGTAGAATCAAAAGAAGACCCTACTGCAGGGTCTATGTGAGACCATGGGGACCTGGCTATTATGATAAAAGCAGCAGTAAAAATAATGAACAAATTTAAGATGGATTTTAGAGGCAGAAGAAGATTTGCAAATGGATTGGGCTTCTGGGAGTGAGGAGAATAGAGAATTAAAAGATGACAATTAAATGTTTGAGCAACTCATGTGTGTTGGTGCCATTTGACGAATATTGAAGTATATTCGAGTATTGAAGAATAGAGGAAAAACATACTTGTGAAGGGGACATCAAAAATTCTGATTTAGACTTTAAGTTTGAGACACCTATTTGAAACCCAAGTGGGGATATTGAGTAGAAAATTTGGATATATCAGGTAGCATTGAAAAACAAGCAGCTCAGCAAAGTGGCCGAGCCAAGCAGTGGAGAGTTGTACGCTACCATGTGTCTGGCAGGCAGAACGCCTGGCAGCCAAACCTCATTCCCGTGAGAGTCGGAGAAGAGTCGCAGCTGTCAGGATGAGTCCTGGAAGCTGGTCTAGTTCTACACTGCCTCCGTGGCTCACGGTGTGAAGAAGAAGAAAGAAAAACAGGCTCAAGGTAGAGCCACTAGCCCCCAGGACAGCAAACCAAGACTTAATTGCAGTTTCAGCCTGTCTCAAGAACAGAATTTCTGGAATTGCTTATCAGCACTAGAGAGATTCTTTTCCATTATAGGTTATTAAAAGATATTGAATTTAGTTCCCTGTACTATACACCGTGTGGCTGACAGGGTCTTGGTGCTCTGGCCGGGTGTCAGGCCTGAGCCTCTGAGGTGGGAGAGCAGAGTGCAGGATATTGTTCCACCAGAGAGCTCCCTGCTCCTCATAATATCAAATGGCGAAAGCCCTCTCAGCGACCTCCATCTCAATGCTAACACCCAGCTCCACTCAACGAGCAGAAGTTTTAATTTAATAATATCCAACCTGTCAACCCTAACTACTTAATATACGTGAATAGTAGTTTATGCATACAAATGCATAAACACACATCCCTAAAATGTCAAAGATAATGTGTTTATAATGAATCTATCTGCAACCTATTTCAACAGAATTAGAAATGAAAAAGGAGAGGTAACAACTGACACCGAAGAAATACAAAGGATCATGAGAGATTACTACAAGAAACTATATGCCAATAAAATGGACAACCTGGAAGAAATGGACAAGTTCTTAGAAAAACACAACCTTCCAAGACTGAACCAGGAAGAAATGGAAAGTATGAACAGACTAATCACAAGTACTGAAATTGAAACTGTTATTAAAAAACTCCCAACAAACAGAAGTCTAGGACCAGATGGCTTCACAGACAAATTCTATCAAACATTTAGAGGATAGCTAACACCTGTCCTTCTCAAACTCTTCCAAAATATAGCAGAGGGAGGAACACTCCCAAACTCATTCTGTGAGGCCACCAAGTACCCTGATACCAAAATCAAAGATGTCACAAAAACAGAAAACTACAGGCCTTATCACTGATGAACATAGATGCAAAAATCCTCAACAAAATGATAGCAAACAGAATCTAACAGCACATTAAAAGGATCAGATACCATGATCAAGTGGGTTTTATCCCAGGAATGCAAAGATTCCTCAATATATGCAAATCAGTCAATGTGATACACCATATTAACAAACTGAACAATAAAAAACATATGATAATCTCAATAGATGCAGAAAAAGCTTTTGACAAAATTCAACACCTGTTTATGATAAAAACCCTGCAGAAAGTAGGCATAGAGGGAACTTACGTCAACATAATAAAGGCCATATATGACAGACCCACAGCCAACATCATTCTCAATGGTGAAAAAATGAAACCATTTCCACTAAGATCAGGAACAAGACAAGGTTGCCCACTCTCACCACTATTTTTCAACATAGTTTTGGAAGTTGTAGCCACAGCAATCAAAAAAGAAAAAGAAATAAAAGGAATCCAAATCAGTAAAGAAGTAAAGCTGTCACTATTTGCAGATGACATGATACTACATGTAGAGAATCCTAAAGATGCTACCAGAAAACTACTAGAGCTAATCAATGAATTTGGTAAAGTAGCAGGATACAGAATTAATGCACAGAAATCTCTTGCATTCCTATACACTAATGATGAAAAATCTGAAAGAGAAATTAAGGAAACATTCCCATTTACCATTGCAGCAAAAAGAATAAAATACCTAGAAATAAACTTACCTAAGCATACAAAAGACCTATATGCAGAAAACTATAAGACACTGATAAAAGAAATTAAAGATTATACAAACAGATGGAGAGATATACCATGTTCTTGGATTAGAAGAATCAACATTGTGAAAATGACTATACTACCCAAAGGAATCTATAGATTCAATGCAATCCCTATCAAGCTACCAATGGCATTTTTCACAGAACTAGAACAAAAAATTTCACAATTTGTATGGTAACACAAAACACCCCGAATAGCCAAAGGAATCTTGAGAAAGCAAAACGGAGCTGGAGGAATCAGGCTCCCAGACTTCAAACTATACTACAAATCTATAGTAGTCAAGACAGTATGGTACTGCCACAAAAACAGAAATATAGATCAATGGAACAGGATAGAAAACCCATAGATAAACCCATGCACATATGGTCATCTCAGATTTGATAAAGGAGGCAATAATGTACAATGGAGAATAGAGAGCTTCTTCAAAAAGTGGTGCTGGGAAAACTGGACAGCTACATGTAAAAGAATGAAATTAGAACACTCCCTAACACCATACACAAAAGTAAACTCAAAATGGTTTAAAGACCTAAATGTAAGGCCAGGCACTATAAAACTCTTAAGAGGAAAGCATAGGCAGAATACTCTATGACAGGAGTCAGGCAGGTGATTATTTGAAAAGTCATGGGTTTAGGTTTGACTGTCTATAGGTACTAAAGATGAGGTAAAACAGATCATTAGATTTGACTGATCTTAGGGAACTGGACAGATTGAAAAATAGATGTTAGAGCCACCAAAGATGACACCTGTTGTTGCAAATGCTAATTTTGAGAAAGTTGAGAACCAAAGTCAACAGATGAAAGCAATGAGTACCTGTCAAGAGAGTTATAAACCAAAGGTGTAAGTTCATAGTAGTTCTAGGGACTTTTGAAAAAAATGGTAAAGACCTCTGGTTCTCTCAGGATTCTTACACTTGATTTTTTAAAAAATCTTGTAAGGGTTATGATCATATTCTCCAAGGTACTATCTGTAAAAGAAAACGTTGCATTTTTTTTTTTTTTTTTTTTTTTTTTTGCGGTACGCGGGCCTCTCACTGTTGTGGCCTCTCCCGTTGCGGAGCACAGGCTCCGGACGCGCAGGCTCAGCAGCCATGGCTCACGGGCCCAGCCGCTCCGCGGCATGTGGGATCTTCCCAGACCGGGGCACGAACCCTTGTCCCCTGCATCGGCAGGCGGACTCTCAACCACTGCGCCACCAGGGAAGCCCAATGTTGCATTATTTTTAAATATCAATTTATTATTTAGTTACTACTTCTGTGGAAAATGATGTAAATAAAAATAAATTTAGCAAAGATTAATTATGGCCAGTTACACTGTATTATTTTCAGTATTCTATATTGAATATGCAGTGAAATTTTATATCATTGTTAATTTACAGTGTTCATTCAAATTTATTAATTACACAAAAGCCATGTCTTAAACTCTTTTTGGGTACAAATAACTGTTGTAGGATACAGATTTATGACATTTATCATTATGATTATTTTCATTGATTTAATTCTCCTAAAATCCAGTATAGTAATTTGTGACATATAATCATGAGTATGGCTATTTCGAGTGTAAAATAGAGAAGGTAGTAGACCAATTGAAACCTCATTTCTAGACATTCTTTATCAGGTTACTCTTTTTTTTTTTTTTTTTTTTGGTACATCATTTGCTGCCTTCTGAAATTATCTCGCTCATTTGTTTATGTTACCTTCTTTATTTGTAAGACCACAGATCTTGTATGTGTTGTTTACAATTATATTTCCAACCCTTAGCATCAGTGTTTGTCATATAGTAAGTGCTCAATTAATAATTGTTGCATATACTTAATCTTTTCAGTACTAAGGGGTGATTCTCACTGGCTTTATACTAGAATTAATCCATATTGCCTACCTTCAAATGACCATAGTAATGTCATATAGGATTAACAGTGATTTATATTTACGAATTATCTCCTTTAGTATTTAAGAAATTAATTATCTCAATTAATTAGTTTAATGGAATCTTTCTAGTTGGCACATCTTAGTCCTCCATTTCTCATACCTCCTGATAACATGTGAAATGTGTTGCAGATATATGTAACTTCATTTACTAGATTGCTCCATAAGCCACAAAGTCATACTGTGTAAATCATGTTTAAATAGTGAGCAATATTAAGTTACCACAGTCAGGAAGGTCCGTGTGATTCCCTTATAACCAGTGAAGCTATTTTCATTCTCTGGTGGCAAATGAGTCTTTGGTGCACTTGCTTTCTATTTCTAGTTCACTGTCTTGGCTTATCTACAGTTATGCTTCATGAGAATAAGCACTGAGGCTGTCAGGAATATCCTCTTAGTTCCACCTCTGTTAAATTGCCATTTTTGCTCCACCTAATGTACATTGTGTTTCCTAGCTGCTGCTTCTGTAACATCTTCAGTTCTATCTTTCTCAATTCCTGAAGGTGAATTCAGGTTAAAAACTATAGTTCCATAGTAGCTATTACTTGCTTTTACGACACTCTCTTACTCAAATTATCTTTGATGTTCCTGAGAAAGATGGAAAGTTTATCCTTTTCATTGTCTGTTTCATCTTCTTTCCTCTCACACTTTTCGTGATGTCCTTGTTGTGTTGCTTCTCATCTGTTGGATTTTTTAAGGACCGTTCTCCAAACTCTCTTCTTTAGTCTTTCACAACCATTCATGTATTATACTCTCATTACATTTAGAAATGTGTGCAGCCTGTCAGAAATAATTTAAACTTTTCCTAATGGATGTTTATGCTCCTTGAATCGGGGAATTGAAGAGAATCAAATTGTAAATCAAAATCTGGCATAAAACATGCTACTGTACTGCAAATATAATTGTACCAAATCCAAGTTTTGTTTTTTTTTTCATTGAATTGCTGTCTGAACCAAACCAACCAACAAGCAAACAAAAGTAAAGATAACCTGGATAACTGCATTTTCTGAAAGTAATGAAGTAAATTTTTAAAACATGAGTTTTAAAATTATACAGGTATGTTATATGTCTGTCTTTACTCAATTCAGATATGAAAAAAACAGCCGGCTTGACTAGTAAACAGTCACCCCTATGAAGAGAGGAAATAAGGCATTGATGGGGAAAAATTAAAGAAAATTCATTCCAAAGCTGGTGGAGAAATGAGAACTATACGGGATAGAACCCAACTTGTTCATGTTAGAATCCAAAAAAATTGGATTACACAGTAATGTTGCCAAGCCCATTCTATTCATTCATGGGCACAATGATAAAATAAATGTGAATTCATATTTTTATGCTATGGCAGGTGGTCATCTACTAAAAGTGATGGCTAGCTCCCAAATATCCTAGGAAAAGTGAGTTTTAGGAAATAAAGGAGGAGAATGTAAGATAAAGGGTTTTTGCATCACTGTGTCTACACCTGCTGATTACATGTGCAAGGATGGATATTCCAATCTCCCCTACCTGTCCCCTAGAATGAATGACTGCCAAGCACTGAGAGAAGAAATCACCTCCTCCAACACACACACGCACACACACACACACACACACACACACACACCCCAGCTGTCTAGTTTGCCTTCCTATGAAGAAAAGTGTAAGCTTTGAAGAATGGGAAAGATATGTCATATACTGGTTATTAGGAAACCTTATTCTAAAACTGTCTTTCATGATGTAATAGTCTTTTGAGAGTATTTTACCTTGGCTTTATAACACACACCTAGTATTGAAATTGTTAGGTATGTAGGGGTGGTATTCCTTTGTTGAATTAAATCAGCAAAACTACTTTGCTGGAAATCTTCAAAAGATTAGAGAGCAAGAGAGTTATTTCATCTATTAATTGTGACCAGTATCTGGGGCATAGTTTAAAATTTTTGCTTTAAGGAGATTATGTAGTGCTACCTTTGTGACTAGATATGTGGTGACTATATATCCAAAGTACAGTCTGTTTTCTATCTATCAGTTGGAGCAGACCTCCAGAGCCTTATAGAAGTATGCATTATAATGAGAGCTAATCATTAAATGTACAATATTGTGAAATTACATTAAAATAGTGCTTGTTCTATGAATTGAAACTGTGAAATCTTCCATTGAATGTGAAATGCTGAAAATATGTTAAATGGAAAAAGTATATCAATTGCTTTAAAGTCTTTCTGTTTTGTAACTATACTGTATTGATACATACATGTGTTATGCTGTGACCAGCACTGTCAGCTCAGCAGCCATTATGGTTATTATTGTCTATTTTTGGAGAATCAAAATTATATGCAGTTTACAGTTGATTTTACTAATATATGCAAGCTGATTGGAATAGCTTATTTTGGAATTACACTATTCTATGATTGACTTCTCTATGCATAAAATAACTATTTCACTTGTGCTTAAAAAGTTAGCAAGGCAAAAAGTCACGAATATTGTATACAAGTAGACATTTTGGGGGGTCCCAATTCAGTGAAAATGTTTACTACTTAAAAGCTTTTTAAATTTTTTTTGTTGTCTTCTGTAATTCAGGTTATCTGGAATGAATATACCACCACCAATTATCAGCAACAAAAACTGGCTCAGACTGCATTTTGTTACAGACAGCAATCACCGATACCGTGGATTTAGTGCTCCATATCAAGGTATATTTAATGAATACCTCTGCCTCTTTTGATGTGTAAAATGATTTTGGTATACACAACTGCATTTTATCATAGAGGCAAAATATCTTTGGCATTACCCCATGGTAATTTGAATAAGCAAAAATGGTCATTTTCTTGCTGAGGCAATATTGTGATCATAACTAAATTACAGTATAAAAGTTAGTTGAGTTTTGTAGTACACTGTCCAGAATAAAGAATATTGTTAACCTCTAAAAGGTAATGTGTAATAGGTGTAATATTTACCTTTAATAAAGTGCTTCCGTAGTTGAACATACTACCTAAATATGTACCACGAAACACTGCAGAAAACTGCAGTTGTAAATAGGCTCTTCATCAGTTGAAATCCATTTCCATATACAGTGCTTTTGCAAATGTTACTTTCATTAACTTCGTTAGTATTATTATTTACAGGTATAAGTTTTGAATAAGTGAGATATAGTATTTGATATATTAACTTGAAAAAACTCTTTGTTTAGAATTTGATTATTATGAAGATGGAGTATTAATAAAAATGTAGGTTCTACAATGTTTAGTAATATTATGTGGGTTTGGTGCACTTATTCTCAGACTACTTGTGTTAATAATTCATTTCATTCTTAGCAGTATATTAGCTACTGTTCAGAGAATAGTGAATATTGCCACAGTTAAATATTTCCATTTATGTTTTTTTTAGTGCTTTCCTTTTTAATAATCTTCAGCTGAAGCACTTTGTAAATTGAATATGATGACTTTAGGCAGCTTATAGTTAATACCTAAAATAGTATTAGACTACATATTGTTTTCTGGAATACAAATTTCAACAATTTATACTTTGGAGACCAGTAACCTTTCTACAGATGCCCTATCGATACGTTTCTCACAGTAATAGCAACAGATTATTGTGATTGTATTTGTAATATTGTATTGGGTATCACTGTAATAAAAATTCCTAAGATTGTAACTTAAAAGTGAAGATTTTAGACAAAGTCCACTGTAGAAAAGCCTATAATTTCTATTTGTAAAGTAGTTAATTCGAATGGAAAAATGAATGCAAATTTGCTTTTAAAGCTATGCATTGTATTAACATCTCTCATGATAGAATATATTGTCTATCATATCTGTTATCATCATAAAACATTATATTTTAAAAGTAAAATGTTTATAAAGAAATTTATTTTCCTTTATTTTATTAAAAATAACTGGGCATAGTAACTCGAATCTTACCAGTTTCAACCAGTGTCACTTTTAAATTTGCAATTATACTTTACTGAGTTTCCATTTAAATTTCTAAAATTTTTGTGTAGTTCAGAAATAGGAATTTTTATTGAAAATAATTAGCTGTTGTAGAGCCTCTTTATCTCTGGGTTCACCCCTTTCCTTGTGGAGTTTTCCACTCACATAATTTTATGGCTCTGATTCCCTCTTCAATGAATTAAGGCAGATGGCATGGCAGAAATTCAAAAGACTATCATCTTTGACTCATGTGGTGATCCTTTCTGTTAGATTCATGGAATCTTTCAGTAAGATGTCTTCTACTCTTTATCTGAATAGAAATAAAGTAGCACTTATTTTATATTTAAATGTACAGCCTGGAGAGAAAAAAACAAACATAGGTCTCTTATCTTAAAAAATAAAATGGTATTTTGTTTGTTTTATGCAGTATGGTTTCATGAAACTGGTATCTTTAGATATAGGTTGTTTTGCATTATAAGACAGTAGTACAAAGCTGCTAGTAGATTTGTGTGCTTAGTTATCATTTTCAGTATTCTACTCACTAATCTTAAATTGACTTTTATAGTATTTTCAAGATGCAGTTTGATTTTCCTGCATTGCCTGTCTGGTTTTAGCACTGAAGAATAACATATCAATGAATTTACTGTAGTAAAATAGAAAGGAAGTGTTTTATGGGGTATGAATTATTTCTATTTTCAGCAGGAAAAGGAGCTCAAAAGAGGATAATTTTTGGTGTAATCTGTATCTTCACACTGTAGAGGGAATAAAGTGGCCTGAGAAAGTGTAAGCTATAATTTTATAATAAAATCAAGGAAAAGTTTTAATATAAAAACACACCTTTGCACTGTATCCTTTCAAAACTTGCCAGATTCAGGCTTGATTTCTCTAATTGCATTATCTCCAAATAATATTTTACCTAAACATACGCTCAGTTGGAAAAGCAGTTCTTGAAACTATAAGCAAAGAAATTTGATTAACAAAAACTCTACTAGGCTAACTTAAATAGCTATAAAATTCATAATTCTGACATGCTGAATACATGCCCTGGCATGAACTGATAATCCTGCTTTTTAGATTGTTCTATGCTACCATATAATTTCAGTGGTGTCTAAATTATAACTAATTCAAGATAGAAAATTTTGTAGAATATACTATTCAAAAGTCACAGCCAAGTCTCCATGTAGCACAGCTTCCTAATAACTCAAATACTTATTGAGTACTCAGTAATTATTATTGATTTATCTAGTCTTTTGAGTTCATTTTTAATGTTCTGAGTTTCCAAAGATTGATGACTTTCCCCATAGCATTTCTGTTTAATCTGTATTCTTTATAAAATACCGTGAAAATTAACTGAAAACTCCTAAGGATTCCTAAATACCATTAGCTATTTCTTATGGCTTGTCCCTTAATTGATCCTTAATTGATGGAGTAGGCACATAGACACAGCAACATGCTTTCCTCCATAGGACCTCCTTTCAGTTGTGTTATAGGCTGGCTTATTTTTTTAGATATAATAACTTAAATCAGGTTAAGTAGAGGTTGAGGATAACACATTAACAAATATAGTATGTTCTGACTCAAAAGTACTGAGAAAAATCATGATTTAAATGAAATGACTTTGATACAGAATATGTTTTCCCTCCCCCAGATCCCACATTGAAAATATTCACATGTATCTAAAATAAATAAAGCAGCTCCTGCCCCCACCAAGTTTATTTATACTGGAAATCTCTTCTTTTAAAACTCTATTCTTATCTCTTCTATGCTTTAAAATTTTTCAATTCTCCCCCAAAGAAAATCACTTCAATGTCATTTTACTATATTAGTCTTTGATTTTAAATGAGATTCCTACATTCAAGTTCCATTAAGTCTCTTCTAATGAGAACTTGAATAGTGCTACTTCACACATAAATAGTATAACTTTTCATTAATTGTGGTATTTGGAAGTTCCCTATTTATTGAAATCCCTATATTATTGTCACTTGATCTTTATTATAAACCTAAAATCTATTATTTTCCATTTACATGAATAATTGATCAAGTTTTCTTAATTTCTAAATTGGAAGGAGATTTTCAGATGACAACTGTCCAATAGAGAAAATTTTACCTTTAGATCGTGTTTATTAAAAAGTATTATTTTTATCCATAAAGATCAGTTATTCAAGTGTGAAAATTATTACATTTTTCATTTTAAGTTATTCAGCATATCATACATTTTTAATGTGCAAAGATACTACAGCTGTAGTTATTTATAAAATTGTTTTTGACATGTAAGTTTAGGAATTACAGCATTTAATTGATTCCAAATATCTAAGTATATGAATTTTCCTATATTATAGATTAAGCTTTCTAAATCCTTATAGATTTTATCACATTTTGATTTTTCTCTTATCTTTCATAATTTTGTTGATATGATTCTTATGCAGGTTAACATTTTAGAGACAGTTGCAATTTAACAAAGGTATGTCAATAGTAATACAGTGTATTTTCAATTTATGTAGAAAAATATTTCATATAGGGTCTAAAAGAGATTATTATTTTAGGATCAGCTGTGCCTCTTTTTGGTAAGAAAAACATTTAATGGACAAAACTTTCAAATCATATTGAAAATTCACTGTCATAAACCCCAGTTACACAGAGGCCCTTGCTTGACATTTTAGACGCACATAATTTAAGTGGGAAATAACTTCAGACTAGTTACTCTGTTTTTTACAGTTGGAAATGTTTTGACATAAACGTGTGTGCACTGTTACTGAACAAAAATAAATAAGATTATCAGGGATGCAACGTAATATAGTGGGAAAGAATAGGATTTGGGGGTCAGAAGATGAGCGTTGAACTGCGAAGTTACTAACTGCTAAGTTGTCTTGAGCCTTGGTTTCCCAAAGAGTAAAAATAGTCACAGTGGCTAGACATGTTATTGTTGTGCAAATCAAAAGGCATTAAGATTTCTTATAGTAAAATTCAGACATGCAGTCAGTAAAGATGCTGTTTTATGAAAGAGACAATCAACCATATGCAATGAGTGAGAAACACACTGTCTAACAATGAGGTACAAATAGTTAAAAAATTGTGACCAAACATAACATTTAAATCCAGGAATCACAATTAAAAGGAAAATGTGGGCTTCCCTGGTGGCGCAGTGGTTGAGAGTCCGCATGCCGACGCAGGGGACACGGGTTCGTGCCCCGGTCCGGGAAGATCCCACATGCCGCGGGGCGGCTGGGCCCGTGAGCCATGGCCGCTGAGCCTGCGCGTCCGGAGCCTGTGCTCCGCAACGGGAGAGGCCACAACAGTGAGAGGCCCGCATACCACAAAAAAAAAAAAAAAAAAAGGAAAATGTTAGGTTTTGTATTTCTCACTGTTACAAATGAGGGTGTCCATATTTCTCCAGGAAAAAAGCACTTATCCTTAGAACTGAAATTTAAAATAGGATTTTTGTTAGAACTGTAACTGAGAAACAGTTTCCTCTGTATAGCAGAATTTTAAAAATCACAAATAAAATCCAAGTTTAAAAATAGAGCACAGCATCAAAGCAATCTGTTTAATTACAGTTTTTTCTAATTTTGTTTAGACACCATTTTGTTTCTTATTGTACCTCATATTTACATTGTTTAAAAAAAGGGAGGGAATCATATTTCACTATCTAATCATGAAATCTCTCCTGTAATTTTATAACTATCAATGTGAGTCATGTTTATGATTTCACAGTTGTAGGTGGGAGTGTGATATAATAAGAGAAGATCAAACTTTTTGGTTTGGACAGTTTAGGTATAGTTTACTTTCATGGGAATGTAGCACATGGCCCAATGGGCTATTTCTGATAAAGACAGTGGACACAGCTTTGTCAGCACAGTTTAAGAAATATTCAGTGAATATATGCATATATATAATAGAAGGTATTATTATTTTTTTAATTAATTAATTAATTAATTATGGCTGCGTTGGGTCTTCGTTGCTGTGCACGGGCTTTCTCTAGTTGCAGCGAACGGGGGCTACTCTTCGTTGTGGCGTGCAGTCTTCTCATTGCAGTGGCTTCTCTTGTTGCAGAGCACAGGCTCTAGGCACATGGGCTCAGTAGCTGTGGGACACGGGCTCTAGAGCACAGGCTCAGTATCTGTGGCGCACGGGCCTAGTTGCTCTGAGGTATGTGGGATCTTCCCGGACCAGGGATCGAACCCGTGTCCCCTGCATTGGCAGGATTATTCTTGACCACTGCACCACCAGGGAAGTCCCTATTATTTAAATTTTAATTGAGTACATTTTGGGGGAAAATTCATAAGCAAATTTGAATCCTTATCTCAAAATAATCCCCTTTTCATACATGGACAAACTGCAGTATTTTAAGCTTATAAAGTAAGCTAGTTATTTTCATTTACTGAGTTTTAAGAGGATAGGAGGTTGAGTTCTATTGGCCTGTAGTGTTTGAAAATAATTCCTAATCTTGTACTTTATTTCCTTTTGATTTTAATAACAATATAACCTTTTTATCTTTAAGTATCCTTTAATGCTAAATAATTACTTTATCTTGAAATACTTAAACATTTTTGTGGGATTAAAAAAAAATAACTTCTTTTACTTTTGTCTTTATAAATCTATCTGGTCTATGAGATTCATCAACTTAACTAGTATAATGTCTACACAACCGATAGAGATAATTAAAAGAAGATATTTAGTAATCAAAATGGTCTAAGAGTAACCATTGGTCTATCTAAAGCAACCATTAAAAACTCCCTGATATTTTTAGTTTTTTAAGGAACCTCCATACTATTCTCCATAGTGGCCGTATCAATTTACATTCCCACCAACTGTGCAAGAGAGTTCCCTTTTCTCCACACCCTCTCCAGCATTTATTGTTTGCAGATTTTTTGATGATGGCCATTCTGACCGGTGTGAAGTGATAGACTCTGTCATACAGAGTGAAGTAAGTCAGAAAGAAAAACAAATACCATATGCTAACACATATATATGGAATCTAAAAAAATATGGTTCTGATGAACCTAGGGGCAGGGCAGGAATAAAGATGCAGATGTAGAGAATAGACTTGAGGACATGGGGTGGGGGAAGGGTAAGCTGGGACGAAGTGAGAGAGTAGCATGGACATATATACACTACCAAATGTAAAATAGATAGCTAGTGGGAAGCAGCCACGTAGCACAGGGAGATCAGCTCGGTGCTTTGTGACCACCTAGAGGGGTGGGATAGGGAGGGTGGGAGGGAGACACAAGAGGGAGGAGATATGAGGATATATGTATATGTATAGCCGGTTCACTTTGTTATACAGCAGAAACTAACACACCATTGTAAAGCAATTATATTCCAATAAAGATGTTAAAAAAATGAATAAATAAATAGGGTAGCTACCAGGAAAAAAAAAAAAAACTCTTTGATAGCATTTTCTTGTGTGATGTAAATGTATATTTCATAGTTGTGCGAATATAAAATTTAAGGCCTTTTATCATATTAGTTGATAATGATGTTAGAATTAAATTCTTCCATAGCTAACTATATTTATATTTTCATTCCAATCCTTAAAATTTATTTTCCAGTCTTATATATCTCCCAGCCCAAAATTTTGTTCGTAAATTGTGGATATGTTTAACAGTAACTGGGTAGTTATCATTTCATTTCAAATGAAATTTGAAGTATGTAAAGAAATAGTCACATAAATCAACATATTAAATAGTGGATTGAGATTCTGTTATAAAAATTTCATTATTTTCTGAGGAATTGAATCAGTCTCCATAACCTTGATACTTGAGGGACTCTGACTTATAGTCAAAAAGGAAAATATTATAGATTGTTACTTAAAAAAAGGTCTATAATGCTTACATTTGCTAAGTGTTCTTTCTTAATGTGTTTAATTAATATATATAAACCCATTATTGCTATATCTTAAAAAGTGAAAGGCAAATTATATTAACCTTATTTTAAAATCTCATGGAATTTGTGAAAATCAAGAAATATCTTAGTAAAATAAACGTGATTTAGATTACTTTCTTCAAATACAGCAACTACTATTAACAGGAGATAATTGATCAAATATCCAGTTTTAATATAGATCATTTAAAACATCTAGTAGGTTTAAAATGTAGTACTTGATGAATATAAAACTGAAAAAAAATATTTTTGTTTATTATTTTAATTTGGATCACACATGCCTACTGGTGATGGAATAAACTTAAAATTTGACAGTCTCTTCTGGGATAAAAGTCTCTTTTGTGTTAACTTAGCTTCCTTGGGGCAAACGTTCAAACTTTCAGGGCTTAGGTCACCTCCTTCCTTTTTAAAGAAAGCTTCTAGTTATAAGTGATATTCTATGAGGCCTAATAGTAATGGGGTGAAACCTACTAGTTATATGTAAACCGTTGTTCTCATTCATGAAAATTAGCTGGTTTCAGTGGAGACACCATTTCTTGGTACCTGAGAATCCTGTAGACATCACTGCTGGTGTCCACAAGGCAACTTATAGTTTGCAGTTTTAGCATCGTCAGTGGTGCACCTTTCTGACTCGACTCCATGATACTTTTTGCTGGGTCTTCCATTCACTCTTTAGCTAGAACTCTTTAAACCACATATTCTACAATAAATTTTATTTTTCTCTTACCATCATAGCCCCATGACAGGTTCCTGGCTCTCTGTTAACTCACTCATATGTGTCTGCCACCCAAAACCCATCCTTCAACAAAATGCAAAACTGCCATCTTGGACATATATTATTCTTGATGCTCTACTGAATGTGGGTATGTATTTAAGGTGCTTACATTTTTCCATAAATCAATGCTGTAAGACTTCAGAATTAATTCCTTTAGCAAATGGGGTTTAACAAATCTATATAAAAGTTTGTACTGTCCCTCACTAACCTAAAACCTCCATGAGAGTTTTTATATGAAGGTGCAGCTTAGACTTCTCGTTACTATCAGATGGTGGGAGAACTTTTCTCTTGTCATGTCCTGAGTTTTCACTAATCATGACTTTTTGTAAAGCTCTATTAACTTAGTCTTCCAGGCTTGCCTTTTGATCTGAAAAAGGAACTGTTTGAAATTTATATTCCATAATCTCTCTCAATATAGCATGACTCTCAAGATTAATATCTGGGTTGGACTTTAAAAAATGTAATTTTCAGTCAAGGTTGTACAAGAACTCTCCCAAATTAGAGGAATCCAAGGTAATCAAAGAATAAGGGAAGTCCACAGAATCAAGATTAATAGTAACAAGAAAAACAAATGTTTAAGATGTTCAAAACATCCTACCTTTTATTAAGTGAGAAACTGATATCCTCAAGGAAATATACATATTATGTTTCCTACATAAGCCTAAAATCTATTCTGTATTGATTTAATAATGTTCAACATTATTGAACATTTACAGCTGCAGTTATTTTTTTTAAATACATTGTCTACAACATTTACTGTCTTCATTATCCCAACTAACTTTGGGTTAGCACTTTCCTTTCAGTTAATGTGATTTCTATCCAATACTTTAAATTACTATAATGTAATGAATTAATGAATAATACTTTTTTAGTCTCTACTTGTATGAATTTCTTGTATTTTCAAGTATACAAAAAATTAACATGAAGTATTACAAAAAATTGCCATTGTTTTATTAGTTTTTTCTTTTTTTGCCATTCTTTTATGGTGGTACCTCATGGTGATTCAATACTATTCCATTTAGCATTCATTTGTATATGAATATATATGATAGGGTTTTACTCACAATAAGGAGTCTTAAATGTTCACATTTACTATCTCTAGTGAGGGCAGTTTTGTTACATCACCTAAAGAATAGCACATAACAAAAAATAATTGATGAATTAGTGTTTAATAAACAAAATTCACTGTCTTATAATTCTGTTGAGATGACAAATATATTGAACAAGTAATTTTATTTTTAGTAATGATTCAATAATTGCTCAAAATGACCTCCAAAGGGCTTCAATCAAGCACAGCAGGTACAAGTAGTCAAAAACACTGTATGTGATTGATTCCTCCATATTGGTATGAAAATGGAGTTTGAGACAATAAGCCTATAGACTTTAATTATTACATTTATTTCATAGGCAGTTTTACCATGCCATTTGAAAATGACATCATGAAATTAAAATTCCTAGACTCTTAAATTCAAATTCAAAGATACCCAGAAATAGCTAAAGGCAATTTAGGAAAAGTTTGTTTAAATGACAAAGGTATTATTAACCTAGGATCTTCCTGAAGTTTAGAGTTGTATGGTAATAGTTATGCGGAGGTCAATTTTTTTTTTTTTTAACATCTTTATTGGAGTATAATTGCTTTACAATGGTTTGTTAGTTTCTGCTGTATGACAAAGCAGATCAGCCAATTTTGTGGCCCAAAATGCTTTGGAAGCACTGGGTTAAACAAATTTAAACTGAATTATTTTATTTAAGCAGATAAGCCCTTTTAGCATATTTTGGAACTATGACTCCTCGGGACACATTTTGGGAAATGATCCTATAAGTTATGATAGAAAGGATTGACTTTATCTGTCAATAAATTTACCATTACTTAGCCTGTTCTTTTCTTCAGTTATTTAATTAACTTGTTATAAATAAGGCAGGCCAATTGCTAATGTTGTTTAATTAAACTAAAATGATTTTTTAAATTAAAGCTCCCATTAGAGATGTATTATAGCACATTTATTTATTTGTTTATTTACCTATCCATCCGATTTTGTTCAACAAAAATATTACTGAGCACTTACTCTGTACCAGACACTGCACTAGGCTCTGATATTACACAATCCCTGAATTAAGAGAGTTTTTTGTCTAGTATGTAAATGATGAGTAAATATTCCACTAAGAGAAAAATAATTTCTGAAGTATTATAATTAAGAAAATGTGAGTGCATGTGGGGAGTGAAGGAGAATGCATGGTCCAGGAAAGCTTTCAGACTTGTGTCTCAAGGATGCAGAGTAGTTTTCCGTTAGAATGGACACGTGATAACTATGTGATATAAAACTGTGTTAGTCCACTATGGCTCTACAGATAATTAAAATATTGAAATAGTATTGATTGGTAAATAGCCACTCCCACTAGGCCCAGAGTACCTGCACTGCCTTCCTGACTCCTGAACTGCCGTATCTCCTTCAGGACCCCCTCGATTGTCCTATAATACAGCAAATGGCTAATTGCTGGCATAGCTGGGCACCTTCTGGATACTTCTGTGTTCAACATTCACAATTCAGTTTCTAGTCCCTACCAGCTGTTACTCAGTATTCTCAGTATCACCCCAGACCTTCTGGTTTATGACAAATTCAAAGTGACCAGCAAGTAGCAAAAATTATTACTCTCTATTACTATTGGATGCCTTTTAAAATGTATTGTTCAATTAAAAGAATAGCACACCTCTGTGTAAATTAAAATGTATGGACGATATAAATATTCTACCTACTGTATAAAAGCTGGAAAGCAGATTCTGAATTGTTTTATGGTTTTATAATTTGCACCTCTCAAAAAACAGTGACTGTATCTTTTTATCTCTGCATCCCAGAGTTTACCATATTATAGATGCCCAGTATATGCTGAAAGAATGATTGACTGTTGTACATCCAGATGTATGTGTCACAAATTACAAAATATTTGCATATGCATTATTTTATGTAATCCTCACAATATCTATCTATTGCATTATCTCTCTTTTATCAAACAAGAAACAAAGACTCTAGGACAAGTTTGCAGACATGCCTTGCACAAGGACACCCAGGCAAGGTGGCAGTGGGAGCTGTGCACCTCTGGCTAAGCCCTTTGCCTAATGCTGCATCACCCAGGGAAAGGGGCTTATTTGTCTGATTCATTCCGACATCCTATTTGAGCTAGCTGCAGCCCTGTCAAAATAGTGTTAAACCCAATGTCATACTAGGAATTAGCAGAACCAGGTCTCAACCCTTAGAGCTTTCTGCTTCTAAGGCCTGTGCTTATTCCGCTATGAACTCCAGTCTTAGTTATACTCAAATTTGCAAATTCACAGAATGGATTTTTTTACTTTTAGAAAAGGCTAAAATTCATTGAGAATCAAACTCAGTGAATAAAATAAATGAATTTGTGAAAATAGACTGTCCTTGACTATAAGTGACATGTTCATAAAACAATGTCAGTTAATAAATTAGTTAACATATGTAAAGCACTTTGAATAGTACCTGACAGATAGTAAGCATTATATAAAATGTTAGCTATTATTACTAATAGCAGCAGTAGCAGGAGAAGCATCATCATCTTTATTGTTTGACTAAAAATGACTTAGAAGGCAATTTCAAGTGTATTATGAGTAATAGGAATATTATGTGAAATAAAAATATCCCAACCTTTCATGGTAATTAGTTGGAGGCTCATTTATATCATTACATAATATAAGTGGTTGGTTGTTAATTAAAAAAAAATCCATTAATACAGATTTCAATACAGTAGATATTATAATGAAAATTACTCAGAGTAAAAATATATCAGATATTTAACAGTCAAACATCTTATGAATTAAACATGTTAAATATCAGCAGAGTATATTCCTTGTTACTATATGTGTATGGGGTGAAACAGACAAAATAGTCTGCTGTTACAGGCTTATTTATCCTTTTATTAGATCAGGTACTACTGATTGTTATTAGAAAATCCGAGAAGAAATCTGTAGCTATAAAACAGCTTAAGATGAAAGAAGTATAATAACCCTTATTAGGAAAGGCAATGAGTTCATAATACCCCATATATTTTTGTTGGAAAAGGTCAAATTAAAACATTATACTATTGGTCTAACAAGGAAACAACCATTTTGCATTGTTATATGCTCTCTTCCCACAAAAAAATACAAGTACCGTTTAGAGTTTCTATAACTAACATGAGCCTCCAGACTTTGCAGTCATGTACTTCTGTCAAACCTCCAAGCAAATACTTATTTTTCTAGCTTATCAGTATAACAAAAAGCCAGTAAACTCTTTTCTGAAGCAGATTTTTAAATAAGAAATGACAATAAAAACTATGATTCCCAGGGCTATATTTTCCTTCACACAAGTATTGTTATGGAAAGAGCACTAGACTGGAAGTTGGTAAATCTGGGTACAGACCCATCTCTGTGAACTTGAATGGATTCCTTAACATCTCAGGACCCTGAGGCCATTAGATAATGGAACAATACACTTCTTTCTAGTTCTAAAATTTTTGGCTTAATTTACTGTTCCCAATGCCAGTAACTCATAAAAGTTGCTACAATGATAGCTTAGCTCCACAGTGTTATGTATACATACACACACACACATATACATATATATATATATATATATATATATATATAATTTTACATTTTCTTGTAGCCACATAAAAAAGTAAAACAGACGAAGTTAATTTTAATTATTTTTAACTAATATGTCCAAAATGTTAACATTTCAACATTTAATCAACATAAAAATGATAATTGAAAAACAGAATGCAAAATATGTCGTTAAGTCTCTGAAATCTAAATGCATATTTTACACTCACAGCACAACTCATACTGATTGTTACGTTTTCATTGGGAAGAGTTGATTTTTTTATAGACCAGAAGAAACATTTACTTATACTTAAAATAATAAATACTTTGTTAGCAATTATGATTTACTTAGGCTTCAATATAATTCTATTGTCTGAATTAAATATTCAGATAAACACATTTTAATGTTACATTAGTGTATGCTTCCAATACTTTGCCTACAATACTGTATCCTACACAATGCAGCAGTTAATATGTAGTCTACCTATACAATAAAGTTGCATTTAATGGATGAAATATTTTGTGCTGCCTATTTCTAAATGTAAATTAAAATTAATTACAATGAAATACAAGTGAAAATTCAGTTCTTCAGTCTCACTAGCTACATTTCAAATGCTCAAAAGCCACAGGTGGCTAGTGGCTGCCATATTGGACTGTACAGCCACCACAGTCTTCTTTTGGCAGCTGTTAGTGTTCTGCAATTATAAAAAATGTAGGAAATCTGTTCAAAAATCACAGTAAATACAATGAGAGAACATGATATAGTGTCATTTTTATCATTTTTCCTCAACTTTTTGTTGTTATTATCCACCAATATCTGCCTTATCTCAGAACTTTAGAGTCCATAATTAATTTTTAAAATTATGATTTCTCTCCCCACCATATGAACTTTTAAATAAATCCATAAAATAAAAGCATTTAACAAAATTCCATCTTTTCCTATTTAGTACTTTTAGAAGCATTAATTTATTTGAAAACCAGTTTCTTTTTCTCTTTTTTCTCTCTTTTCTTTCTTTCTTTCTTTCTTTTTTTTTTTTTTTTGGTGCCCTTTAACATATGTTCACTCTCTCGGACGTGTAGCACAGATTTGTCTTTTCCTACCACAAAGATATTGAGATTAACCTCATGTTTAAGAAATTGAATGAATATTTCTGATTCAGTATGTTCTGATTCTCTACCATGGGCCTGATTTCATACATTCTGTTTGTTTCATTTTCCCTATAAAGATATTCATTGTTTCAGAAAGTGTGGTAACTGTATACAAAAAGCAAAGTGTCACAAATGCATATTAAGTTTTAAGAAGAGCCTCAAATTTCTTCTAGTTTTCATGGACAAAAGCTAATATATATGGACAAAAGCTAATAAATAATTTCAGTTTTATAGAAGAAAGACACCCTCAACATACATCTCCTCCAGGATGAAAACCTAGTTAGGTCCTGTTGTCACATTATACCAGTGAAATAGGTCACTAGAGCTGCTGTAACAAGTTACCACAGACTAATTGGCTTAAACAACAGAAATGTATTTCTCACCATTCTAGAGGCTGTAAACCCAAGATTGAGGTGTCAGTAGGTTTGATTTCTTCTGAGGCCATTCTCTTGGCTTAAAGATGGTCACCTTTTGCTGTGTCCTCACATGGCCTTTCATCTGTGCATGCCCATGACTTGTGTCTGTTTCTGTATGTCCAGATTTCCTCTTCTTATAAGAATATCAGTCATATTGGATTAAGGCCCACAATAAAGAACTAATTTTAACTTAACCAACTCTTTAAATAACTTATCTCTAAATACAGTAACGTTTTGAGGCACTGGGGTTTAGGACTTCAACACATGAATTTTAAAGGAATATAATTTCGCCCATAAAACTAGAAACACAGTTTCAATTCTATAATTAGAAAACCAAGCCCCAGATATTACTCAAAACAGTAAGTGTGATTGAATGCCAAACTTTTTACCCTGTTTCCCATCCCAGGCTTGCTAGCTAGGTACCTGTGTAAAGAAAGGGAAATGTTGAGATTGGCTGTTCTGGTCTCTCCACCTTGATATTTTCCTTCTTCCAAACTCCTTCCTTGCTGCTGTTTTAGGTTTTTCTGAGATCAAACAGAGGTAGACTGGAGAAGAGGTAAAGGGACTGGCCTGGACCTAAGTCCTAAGCGGGCTACAGCCTCTCTCATCCTAATATTCAGGCTGACTCTGTCATGGGCAGTCGTGGGGCCATTTCAGTGATTTCAGGGGGCCTCTCTCTTCTGAAATTCCTTATCCCTGGGGGATTCATCAGTATTCTAAAGGGATACTTGCCCAACTTGGTCCCCAGCCATTGGATACCCTCAGTCTTCTTGTGCTAAGGTATTTTTTACCCCTCATGTGGCCTAACTGGACAGGTCCCCAGATGATGCCATTTTGAATCTCTGTAATCCTTGGTGAAACAGGAGACAAATTCTTTCTCTGAGAAACACAAAAAGATCAGGTTTATCTCAACACAGAAGCTTTTTCTTCTCTTTTACCCTCTAAGATTTCCTCAACAGATGTCAGTTTTAGCTTATTACTGTGTGAATTTGACTTTAGCTTTCTCAGAGATGAACAGACACCAGTCTTTTTTGTGTGCCAACTGCATGAAACAAATTTCATAACTGAGTGATCCCGTTGAAGCCCAACTCACTAGACCAGTACTAGAAGGTAGTTCTTCAGAAAGGCTCTAATCTAAATGGGCTCTCTTAAAGGAAACAATTTCATCAATTTCTTTCTCTCCTGTCTCCCTTTTACATCCTTGCTGGGTCTGAAGAGTACATGAGTCACAAAACAGATAATCCTACAATTCCTTTGAAAATGATTCATATAAGAAGTTAAATCTATCATACATTCACTTAAATATCTCTATATCCGCTAAATCAATGCATTCATTGAAACTGAATCAGGAAGAGCCCCATTCTAACCTCCTAGTACACACTCCACACACACATACACATACATATATATGGAAATGTTTACACACTTGCTGAAATCAAACTTTTACCTTGTCAGACTGTTTAATAGCCAATGGAAACTATATTTATCTTTTTCAGTACTTTGTATCATTGATCTAAAGCAAATAGACTGCCAGATATTTCTCCAGCAAAGATGGGTCTGAGATCAGCAGAGAATTGCAATTAGGGTTAGGGGTCTGCAGTCTTGGAGAACCATATGCAAGTCCCTACATGGCAAGGGAAGACCTCTTGTATAGGGGGGAAAAGAAGTTGGAGGAGATACAGTAAACAGAGTGTCCATCCATGGCTTTTCATTGGCTGAGTCCTTTCCAGGAAAGAAGAGGAATCTTTCTTCTTCCTGCTGGGCTCTGCTATCTTGCAGGGCATGAGAGTGCCCTCTTCTCATCTCCCAACTGTTTCATTTTTTAAATTTTTAAATTTTTAAAATTTTTGACCACACCGCCAGCTTGTGGGATTTTAGTTCCCCAATCAGGGATCGAACTTGGGCCCTCAGCAGTGAAGACACGGAGTCCTAACCACTGGGGAATTCCCGCAACCCCTTTAATTGAAGTTTCTGTTTATTAATTTTTCTACAGTATACTATTTTTACATATGATTTGCATCTTCTTTTAGTTGTAAAAATTTTCTCTCCCAATAATCTATTTCTCACACCGCAGTTGAACTCCTATGATTTGTGTAGCTCATAAACTAAACATGAAAAGCCAACAAGGAATAGATAATACAAAATCAGCCAGTAGTTGGGAATTTCTGGAGTCTAGGATGGATCTGAGGTAAATAGAAGGCTATGCACATAAAATTTCTTTGTTTTCAATAAGAGAAATTTGGAGAGGCACTGATATTAAGCTGAAGATCTAAAGTTATGTATTGGAATCCCAGTTATGTCACTGTATAATGGTATATTATACAGTGTATAATGTATGTTAACTGTAGAAAATTTGCTGAATATCTTTGAGTCTTAATTTGCTCATAAAGAAACTGAAGGAGATGGATTATATAATCATCATTCTCTTTTTTGGCTAAGTTTTAAAAAATCTTGAATGATTTCATTTCTCTTTTAAATTATAACTCAGTGAATTATTTGCAGATGACAAAACATTTGAGGGCATGTTTATATTTTAGATTTTTTTTACAAAATTTGTGTATATGGTTATGAGAATAAATGTTCTCATTTATTCAGGGCTGTTTTGCAGCTCTGACTCTAAAAAATAATTAATCAAATGAACTTGATTTCTATATGGTCTTAATTTAAGTTACATAGTCCATGTTTTATGAATATGTCAGTATATAGCATATGTCTGTCCTGACATGATTGTATTCATTTATACATTTATTTTTAATAAGTCCCAGGGCATCTAAACCATGGTTATGTAGCCATAGTTATTTGTTGACTGTGTGACATGGCAATTGAAGACCAGACTGAGGAAACTGATGTCCTTTTTTTTCCTGGTTCACAGTGATTCAGTAGTACTTGCTGAGGGGTTTATTTTGCCATCTCTTTCTGTCAATCTCTGTTGATTGATAGATAGACAGTCACTGGATGCAAGTTAAATTACTCATCCATGGAAGTTTAAGCACGGCACCAAATTTATCTAACTTTATCAAAATGTGTTTGACATTTTTTTAATTAAATCTTTAAGAAATTATTCACTAAATGTTGCCAACCATGAATAAATACTTTAATAAGCAAATTAAAAATGTGGCCTCTGATTCATTTACTTCCTTTTCCTAAAATTCTGCGTAAGAATTGCCAAAATAATTAAAGTTCTTTCTTAGTACACAGATTTTAATTTTTAACTTTCTCCATTGAGTTATAATATTGATTCCACAGCTATTAAGTTACCTTGGAAAAAAAGACACTAACTAAATCTAGTGCTAAATATTCTGAAATGGAATGATCTTTCCAAAACTACTGATTAGAGGTAAAGGAAGTGAGGTCAAGGTCCTTTTTTATGACAATGTTATTTTGAAAATAAAAGACCCAATATTTTAAGTCTTCCTGTATATTAACATTGTTCAGTAACTCTTCTGTTTTCTCTCATGTTTTCTCTTTGGATGTTGAATACTTCTTAGTATACCTTTGTATATAGATGACCCCGTGATACTCTTATCTTCCTGTGAGAATTCTTTCTATTTAATTTATGATGTATTTTCGTGCTACATTTCTTTGCTTCTTTTGCTACAGGACTTACTTAATAGCTCTGCATAATGCATTCCCATTTAATTAAATGATAAGTAAGGCTGTAGGCCAAAATCAACCTGAATCTGAATGGGACCAATTTGTTTCGTACCCTACAAGAGAATTTCATTCTTTAGTGTTTTGTTGGTACTTAGAGACTAACACATTTTAAAGTCGTACAAGTTCTATTATTTTAATTTAATAGAAAACTTTACAAAAATACCTGTACCTGAGGGCCTCTTTAATCAAGATGATGTCAACAAAACCAAAAAAAAAAGTGATATCCCTTTCAAAATAAATTATATTGTTACAGTGCATTTCTGTCACTAGTCTTTACTGCTTTTGCAGGGGAATAGAGTGGGGATAGCTTAAATATATCAGTAGGAAAATAAATGTTTCATATCTTCGGAGGCCAGTGTCTTTCAAAGAAGTGATAGAGATATGTTGTCAAGTCTGTACACACACACACACACACACACACACACACACACACACAAAGATTTGATTGATACATTGTTGAAATATACAGTTTCTTATATGATGTAATTTGAAGATAATAGGAACACTGGTTTCTATAGCATAGTAGTAAATAGTATTTCTGGAATCAGAATGTCTGGAGTTAAATCTTGGTTTTTCCATTTGTTCCAAAAATATGCTTTTTCTTCATTTTCTCTTCTGAAAATATCTCACTAAATAATTCAGATTCCTGAATTTGTTCTTTACTCCTCTTACCTCAAAACCTCTGTTCTATATTCTATTTTTTCAGAGCCTATTTTGGTTTTTATTAAACCATAAACTATTACTGATATTATAATTATCACAGTAGTTTTTTTTTCCATTTCTGTATAACATTAATATTATCCGTGTTTTAGGTTAGGTAACTGACAAAAACACTTAATAAAAATACTGCAGGAAAAAATACTAACAAGGAAAGTGTTTGCTAGAATACCATATGCTACTCTGATTTTATAAGGTGTGAAACATTAAAAAAATTGGTAACTTCAACACAAGTTAATTTCTATATTATGTTATTAAATATGAGTACGTTCTGAATTCCCACTATCTCTCACACTTACTATGGTTTATAACCTCATGTAATTATTTAGACATTTTTTACAAACTGGAAGTCTATGTAAAGATTGAAGTCAATTGTGGTAGATGTCAGAGGAATAATGACATGTTCCCTAGTAAGACAAGTTGACAGGAAAATCCATATCTCTTTATAATAAATGTCAGGAAACATGAGAAGGATGTGTAGCATGTGATAAAAGGTATAACCTAGTCAAATTAAATCTTTTTTTCAGACCTTGAGCCCAACTTGATTAATGAGGTAATTGAGTCTTCCTTTAACTCTGTAAGTTCTGACATCCAGCTTTCTCATCAACACAGCCAAGTTAAATTCAATACGATAGTTGAGTAATATAGACATTTAGATCCAAGTGATTATTTCAATTTTCTTTTCAATTAAAGCTGATTGCCTCATTAAAGAAGGTTCATAGCTCTGATTCCACATTTGTTTCTCCATGAGTGAGCATTTTTTTTTGTTTTTACAGAGACAGTTAAGAAAACTATAGTTTAACACAAGTGAAAAAAATAATACATGTATCAGAAAAAAATATGAAAGAATTTAAATATAGTTTGTGAGTGGTGAATTTTTTTATGATAAATGGTTCTAACTGCAAACTCTAGAAAAAGGAGGTCTAGGTTCAAATCCTGTTTTTACCTTTTAGCTGCTCTAGGACCCTCATAAACTTAGTCTCTTCAACTGTAAAATAGAGATGTTAATACAGTGTATCTCAAAAGAGTTGTTCTTTTGGATGAAATTGTATACAAGGAAATTAACACATTTTCTCACATACTAAGAATTTTAAAAGTCAGCTCGTAGTATTAATATTATAAATTTCTTCCAGTAGAATATACTTAAATGGGCCACTTGAGATATTTTGTCTCATGTTATTTGTAGGTTCCTCTCTCAGTAAGTTCCTTAAGAGACACGTTAAATTCACTCACACAGAGTCTCAACTGTGACCTGCCCATGGCAGTCATTTATCCATCCATTCATTCACTTATTCAACAAACATTTATTGAGGATGTTCTGTGTACTTGGCTAGGGGACAGGATGATGAAAGAGAGGTGCAAAATCCTTGCCTTCATGACTGTTATAATATAGTTGAGGAAACAGTTAAATAAAATTATATATATGTTAAACAGACCAAAAAAAAAAAAGAATGAATAAAGAAAGGAATTGTAAGTGCAAACGTCTGTTATAAATGAAAAAAATGGAGGGGGCTGGAATAGAGAATAAGATAGGGAATGTAGGACCTAGGTCAAGTAGATACCCAGGGAACATAGCTCCCTGATGAAGTAATGAAAAAGCAAGAAGCTTAGTATGAGAAGAGTGGAGTGGGGCAGTCCCAGAGCAGTGGGACTGAGGAGAACAGGCCAGTCAGAATAAACAAAGGCCCTGTGGAAGAAAAAGCTTAACATGTTTGAAGGATCTAAAAAATACCCATGTGCTGAAGCATAGCAGAATTAAGAATTAAGTGTATATATGTCCATGCCACTCTCTCACTTTGTCACAGCTTACATATATACACTACCAAACGTAAAATAGATAGCTAGTGGGAAGCAGCCGTATAGCACAGGGAGATCAGCTCGGTGCTTTGTGACCACCTAGAGGGGTGGGATAGGGAGGGTGGAAGGGAGGCAGACACAAGAGGGAAGAGATATGGGGACATATGTATATGTATAACTGATTCACTTTGTTGTAAAGCAGAAACTAACACACCATTGTAAAGCAATTATACTCCAATAAAAATGTTAAAAAAAAAAAAAAAACAAAAAACAGGTACCATGAACTTCTGCACCACTCATCTGGGTGGACCAACTGAGATAACAGTTATGAAAGGGTTTTCCAATGTGGAAGATTCTCTTCCCACCGCAGAAATGATTACAATAAAATGTTACTCACTGGTAGAAAAAAAAAAAGAATTAAGTGACCTGAAGTAATGTTGTAGAATCATGTCCTCAGGCAATGATAAAATATATAGAAGAATTTTAAGCAAGAGAGAGTTGGCAGTATGATTTAACTTTGAGGTTTTTTTCACATATGTATGGAAAAATAGGGGCAAAAATGAAAGTGGGAAAACGGCTTGATGAGAGAAAACAACTGCCCGAATTAGGATAAGGAGGTAAAAATGAAGGCAGATTTGATATAAATTTGAGTTGACATGGACAGGACTTACTGATTAATTGGATGTTGATACGAGGGAAGAGAAGAAATTATGAATGACTTCTAAAATTTCCTTGGTATGACATAAAAGACTCTAAGGAGAAAAAATTTTATAGTGAAAAGAAAGAAAAAACACTCTTTGAGTCCTTTTATATTTTAGTTCATCAAATATATTTTGTGTATATTTGTGTCATAACAGAAAAGATCATATATAGGTATGTAAAGAAGGAAGATGAGTATCTATATATGGAGTTCATAAGGAGTTCTAAGTTTCATTTGGGATTCATACCATAAAGAGAGCATGTAAAACCATGGGATTCGTTGAGTTTCCCCAAAGACACAAAAGTGCAAAGTCAGAGAAATGACAACCCAGAACTGAGCCCTGAGAAACTCACTATTTAAATTTTATGTAGAGGAGCAGGAACCAACAAGATATTGAAAAGAATCTACCAAGTATCTGTAAAGTAGATGGAAAACTAGAAGACAGTGGTTTTGTAGAAGTCCAGACAACAGAATGTTCCATGAAAAATGGAGTGGTCAAGCATGACATGCTTTAAAAGCTTTTCTGCTCTTCTTTACATTAAATTCTTAGAAGAATATTTGGATATTCATTCTATTCTATTCTTCTCATCTCATTCTCTCCTGGACCACTTCCAATCACTGTCTATCCCTATAATGAACAGAGGTCACTATTTCTCAATTTTTGTATTATTTAACTTATTAACAGAATTTGGCCCAATTAATTCTCCCCTCCTCATTGAAACACATTCTGTCTCTAGAATGCTACTCTTTTCCTACCCCCCCAACTCACTGCTGAAACCTCAGTCTCACGTACTGGTTTCCCCCCAGACTTCTGATCCGCATTCAGGCTTTTGCCTGAAGTTCTTTGGTTATCTCATTCAATCCTGTGGCTCTAAATACTCTATGCTGATGACTACCAGAGTTATATCTCCAGCTCAGATCTTCTTCCCTGAATTCCAGCTTCGCATGTGCAAATGCCGTACAACATCTCCACTTGGATTTCTAATATGTTTCTCAAACTTAACATCTCCATAACTGAATGGATATTTTCTTGAAAAGTCTGCTTCTTCCAGTCTTTCTGTCATTAAGCAAATGACAATTCTTCTTTTCCAGTCATCAGAATAAATCTTTGAAATCATCATTGACTCATTTTTTTCTCACATTTCATGTCAGCCAGTCATGATCAGCTCTAACTTCAAAATATCCATAATGTTTGTAACTACTTCCTTCCACCTCCACTGCAACCACCCAATTTCTAGCTACCATCTCCTCGTGCCTCAGTCATTGCAACTTCTACCTAAAAGGTCTCCCTGCTTCCATCCTTGGCCTTCTGTAGTCTATTTGAAATAAAGCAGCCAAAATAGTATTTTGAAAATTTGCTCAGCTAAGGCCCTGTAATGATTCAATCTCAACTGCTGTAAAATTGTGTCTAATTTACTTATATGACTTAGCCTTTTTACCTTGGCTGACCTCACCCCTTCCTTCCCCACTCTTTCTTTTGTCACAGCAGCATTCTTGCTGGTTCTCCAAGTGTCCTAAGTGCACCTGTCTTAGGGCCTTTGCATTTGCTGTTCTCTCTGTCTGGAAGGTTCTTCCCTTAGTAATTTGTGTGGCTCAATCTTTGATATATTTCACATTTTCACTTAAATCTCATTTTCTCTGTGGGGTCTTCTGTACCACCCTATTTTAAATTACATCTCTTTTCCTGGCTTTCAGATCCCTGCCTCCTGCCTTGTATTATTTTTCTTTATAGTGCCATTCATCATCTGAATATAAGCTTCTTAAAGATAGGGATATTTGCCTATTTTCTGCACTGCTATATGCTGAATCCCTAGACAAGTTCTTGACATATAGTAGGTGCGCAGTAAATAGAATAGAATTGGTAACATAGAGGTAATTTCTCTGGTAAAATTTGAGTAGAACCCTAAATGAACTTGTTTGAGGTATAAATATGAAGTGAAGATATAAAAACAGATTTTGTAGACAGTGCTTTCAAGAAATCCAGCTAAGAAGGAACAGAGAAATGTGAAGGTGGTTAGAAGTGTCAGGATAAGGTTTTACTTTATTTTCTGTTTTTTAACATTGGAGATTGAGAGTATTTTTCTATAATTATGTAAATGACCATATAGAATAAGAAATTAATAATGCAAGGGAGCAAAGAATGTAACCAAAGACCAAAGTTCTAGATGTGTCATTGGATGTGATCCAGAGAACAAATGCGTAGATTTTTTGTTTGCTTCTTTGTTTGTTTTTCTTTGATAAGAAGAAGGATATTTCTCCCAGGATAGAAGGAAGAGGGGGATAAATATTTACTGAATAAATGTCATTAAAAATGCTTCTTTATTTAAATTATTCTCAAGGAATGATAGCTAACTCAAGGTTATTTTTCAATTTGGAAAGAGTCACACATTTCAACATTCTAAAAAATTTTAAATTTTTAATGATTTTAATTTATAAAATCATTTATAAGAATGGAAAAAAAGATAAATGCACATAGTCTGATGTTCACCAATGTGGGTATCTCCCAAAATAAAAGCAGTAGGTGAGACAATTAGGAAAGAAGTCCTAAATAAAGTGGAACAGAGACAAAATTTGTATCTGAGTCTCTTTATTCCAAAACTCATGTTCTTTCTAATACAATTCACTATGTATTTCACTTAAACTTTTTTGTGTGTGAATATTATAATATTTAGTTAAGTACTTCTGTACAAATTTTCAAGAAATGACATTATACAAGAAGTTTTAAAAAGAAGGAGTACAAGATTTGGGAAATACATTTTATCTCTTGTATTATTAGTTCTACCATTTTCTGACAACCAAAATGGTAGAAGCGGTTCCCTATAGGCGTCAAACAATTAAACTTGTAAAACATCTTCAGTTAATTAGTATTTTAGCCTCTGATAATGTCAACTAATATAAAATCAAAGAAAAGTGCAGATATGATATCCCTTTGACCATTAAATTGCCATTTTTATATTTTGGAGTTCTGATATAATTATTCTGCAGACTGTAAATTCCCTAGCCAATAACTACCTGCCACAGGATTATTAGCTATTATGCAGATATTCATACAACAAAAATTCATACTATATCTCATAGAGACAGTTGCATGACGAAAACAAGTATTCATCAGTAATCATAAATCATTAATGCACATTACAACTTTGATTGAGTGAAATGACTAATTGCTTTAAAATGTGGGTGAAACAGATGTTCCAGGATAAATAATTTAGAAATTGAGTTTTTAGTTAATAAAAATGTTTTAAATGTGTAACGTTTATTGAAGAGCTAGAATCTATCTTAGAATAGAATAAAAGAATTTTGTGCCTTTCCATCACTACCTTTAAATAAGTTGTATCAAATTTTTCTTTTCATCATTACCACTGGACATTGCTTCTCTGCTGAGCACTATGTCAAACATTTTATTCCATATATTTCATTACATCCTCGCAACATATGCTGTACTGGTTTTCTTTTCTCCATTTTACAAATTAGGAGTTATAAGATTCCTAATTACTAATCAATTTCATGAAGTTTTCTTAGCTGTTGGGGTAGGGATTCATAGCCAGATCTGTCTGACATCGCAGCATATGCTCTAACCTGGTACAGTGCCACTATACAAGAGGAACAAAGTGCTGTATGGCTTCCATCAGAAACCACCACTGTTATATATTACACTATCATCACTGTCTTGATTGACTTCTTTCAGTATCCAGAAATATGGTTCCATTGACGCTTAAAATTTAACAGAATACATTTATCTTTTTGAGTCAAGAGTTCACCTCTATCCCAAAGTTCATCTAATTTTTTTAAGGCTGCTAAGATACAGAGTATGTGTACACAGTTACACAGATTCCTTCATGACTGTCCATCCTCTGTCTAAAACTATGTGATATTTTTCACCCATCCACTTGAAACAAACCCATCTAGCTTTTCTTCTCAAAACCCTGTTGAAAATATCTAAGTGACAGTCATATCAAAAAACTACTTAATCATTCTCAGTGTGTCTCCCATTAAGTGGTTTGCTATACATGTATGCTTCCTAGTAAATTTGAGGTAAAGGTTGGTATTTCCTTGTCTATGCATACATACATCTCTCCCAGAACCACTGAATCAGTGCACACCTTCAAAATCTTCTTTCTCCTCATGGACTTCAAATTAGATCCTGAACCTCATAAGGTGGAAGTGCAACCTAAACTGTCCTGTCTCACAAAGAGACAAAATGTTATTTTTAATTATATCTTTCTGAGATTAGTAAGAACAGCTGCAAATATACCCTTCAAATCAGATATAAAAAAATTTATGGAACAATTACATTTTGCAGCTCAAATTATCTGAATAGAATTTCAGTATTAGAAATGATAAGGATGTGAAAATGACAAACAAGGCTTCTCCTTTTCATTTGACTATTTCTGCTTCCATTCCCATGATTTCATAAAATGTTATATGAATTAGACTAAGTCATGGTTATATGGGCTACTTTGGTTATTTATTTAAGGTACCTTAATTACTTAGAATTTAAATACTTAAACTCCTCAGTTACTTAAAATTTCTTAATGCAAATTATAATTAAATATTCATCACACCTCCAAATGAGACTTAGAATTAGAAATCAGAGATAAAAGCTAAAAGATGTGACAAGTTAAAATCCTTCAAACAAATTTCTCTTACTAGAACTATGGTTTCTGGGTGGCCAAGGAGTAACAGATGACTGCTTCAAACTGCTTAATATCTTTCATGCTACCCTTTATAGATTTCTCCTTTACCAACTCCTCTCATATTATTTGCACCAAAACTGAACTAGCTGTCAGTTTCTTAATTTTTTCATACTTCTTCATCCTTGCATACACTTTTCTCTCAACCTCAGCTGCCCCATCCCATCAGTTGCCTACATCTCTTAAATGCAGTTATCTCCATATTTTTTCTTATATAGAGATTCAGATATGATCTGTCTCCTTTCCCACCTTCCCTTGATTCTAGCTAATTTTTAGAAATTTTATATCTCCTTTAGTGGAAAATACATGTCTTATTAACCTTCAGACAGAGAATAGTGCCCTGGAAATTATAAATATAGGTATCTTTTATACAATAAGTGCAGGTAAAAATTTTTTATTTATTAATTTTTTGTAGAATATTTTAAGCCAGTTATATTTTATATATTTCCAGACTTTTACACATGTATTTTTTCCAAATATAAAAATAAAAGACATTGTTACCACTGGTGATCTCTAATTCTATTATTTTTGATTGGCAAGGCTACTATTATTCCCCATTTGGGAATGCTGTGAGTTGTTTTTATTAAGTTTTCTAATTTCTAAATAAATATGGTTTATATGCATAGGTGTATTGGTTCTACACTTATCAGTAGTATAATGTGAAGAAGGGATGGACATGAAGATGTAGGGCGTCAGTGTAGTATTATAGAACAAAGAGCATTTATTGGAATTACAGTCAAGCCCATGAAATTCTTAGCTCTTGAAATCTCAATTTTATCATTTATAAAACAAAAATAATAATTTCTAACATATAATATTATTGTGATAATTATAGCCCATGGTATTTTTTAAAGCATCTATCACAGTACCTGGCCATTTTAGACATAATGGGGACTTACATGCTAATTTAACTAATTTCCTATATGATTATTTTTCATGAAAAAGATTGACAAAATAGTATTGTATTTTTTTCTTTATTGTATTTATTTATTTTCTTCATTGGAGTAATAATAATGAAGTATATGCTTGTGGTCTTTTCCAGTTTTCAGTTGCCTTTTGCATCCAGCTATCCTTTACAACTCTGTTTCTGCTAGTAGCTGGAAGTATACATACTCATTGAGTTGGACATATTAGATGAAAATATAGGACATTACTTCACATATGTGGACTGTGCTTTTAAATTGATCATTTCAACCAGCACAATCACACATTTATACTTGATATTTATAATAAATTAGGTAAATACTATCTAATTTAAAATTCATTTAAATTTTAATTATCCCATGATCATTGGTTTGCCTGTTGAGTCAACCCATTGTCCCCAGTTATCAAAAATATTATCTCTATCCTTTATATCTGCACTAGCCTTCTCTTTGGTCTGTCCTCTGACTCTATTGCTTCTCTGTAATCTATTATCTATACCAAACTAGGGTGATTTAAAAAAAATACAAACCATGTCAAACTCAAAACCTCACCATGGCTTCCTAGCACATTTATTTAAAAACTTCACTGATACAGCTGACTGTTTGGCTCTACATGTTCACCCCTTGCCTGTATCACCAAACTCATCCCTATGCGTCTCCTCCCTGCCTGTGACTCAGCAACACTGGCTTTCTGGAATTCTTATCCCCCAGCCTTCATGTGGTTGACTTCTTCCTGTCCTTTAGGTCATAATATAAATATCCTCATCTCAAAGAGGCTTTCATTGACCAGGTACCAGGCACTCTCTGTTATGCCACTTTAAAAATTTTCTTCAGTTCACTACTGGACATTTCCTTTCTTTGTTAATTTATTGCTTTATTGTATCTCTTCCCCTTTAAAAATGTAAGTTCCTTGAAAGGAAGATGGGGTGTGATTTTTCCCTTTATATCCTCAGCATAATAATGCCTAGCACATGGTAACACTCAATAAATATTTGTTAAATGAACCAACAAAGAAATGCATTCTTTTTGTTAAATATATTAGCCCATTTTCTTAATTCAAGAATTACCACATCTCATGTCATTCTGTAGAATGCCATAATCTCATTTTCTTTTTATGTCCTATTTAGCCTTGGCATCCTTCTCGTTCCTTAAAACTTCAAAGATGGAATTTTTCTAAATATCTTGGATACACTTTCCCAGCATATATGATAGGCTGTAAGGGTCATGAAAGAGCATTATTCACAGTCACATTTGTTCCAGTTACGCTGGTGTCTCCCTGCTGCTCACAGCATCTGTTTCTTTCAGGGACTGTGCTACTCAGCTTTTAGCATTCCCATCACTTTGTTATTTATTTGGAACATTAGTTTCAATTAGCCATTTGGATATATTTTGAACCTCAGTACTCATTATACTTCCTGTATCATCCCAGGCAGTTCCTCATTCTGCATGGATCTGCTCTTGGCTCTTAATATGGACTCTCTGGTCTGATGTATTTACATTTTCAACCTTTGCAAATATGAAGTCTGGTGCAGAAGCTCTGTAGTAGCTATTTTCAGACTTTTTCATCTTTGGAATGCTCTAGTGGGAAAAAAGCCAGGAAACCTACCTCATTTTCTTCCACATGCCACTTTGTCACATATTACTTGTCATAGCAGCAAACTACTACCATAATCAACTCCCGGTACACATGCACACGTATACACATACATGAGCATGCACACACATGCACATTAATAGCAAATTGATTTGTTTAAATTTAAATCAGCTCTTCCCTTATATTACTTAGAATAAATCAGAAAATAAAACCCAAACTTCTTAAAATGGCACACAAGTCCCTCATTTCCTACTACTTAACATTTTCTCACTGCCCTCTTAGACATACCATCTTCTTTTCTGTCTTAGGTTCTTTGTATTTGCCATTTTCTCTGAGTGGAAAAGTGTTCCCTCAAGTCTTCCTGTGACAGGTTTTTTTTTTTTTTTTTTTTTGGTACCATTCAGGAGTCAGCATAAAAATCTCCATTTTAGAGAGGATAAGTCAGTGTGATTTAGGCTACCCTCAACAACCTAGGCACTCTGCCTCCTATATTTGTGCCTTCATAGTGCTAACACTGCTGAAATCACCACATGTACTTTCTTGGTATCTCTTCCCTTCCTTTGATCATTTTAGCAACCAGAGGCAGGCCTGGAATGTATTAACTGTCTAGTACAGTTGTAGGAGGAAAGAAAGAAAAAAACAGAAAGAGCAAAGAGAGGAAGGGAAGGAAGAAGGAGGTAAGGGAGAGGAGTGGGGGGAGAGAAAGACAGAGACAGAGAGAAAGAGAGAGAGAGAGAGAGAGGATGGCAGGTGAACAACATATTAAAATAAGTGTATTATTTAAATTCAGTTTTCTGTACTCATAGGTTTGTAGAGCTGGAAAGGACCTTAAACATCTTGCATAGTCCAGTGATTCCTTTTTGAGATTCCCTGGAAGAATAGTAATGGTCCATTATTTTCATTATTTCAAAAAGTTTACTTAAAATGTACCCATTACAGTGTATCACCCCAACTAAAATATCAGTTTTCTTTGCTTAGCACTATAACTAACACAGTGATATATTGGTTGCCTCATGGTGATTAGAAGTGCTGATTACCAGGTGACATGATTGTTTTTTTAAAATGAGCATCCATTTCTTACTGTGAAAGTGATTTAGTTTATATGTAAGACAGAAGTTTTCCAAAAAATAGTTTCTTAGGGAAATGTAATGAAAAGAGCATTTCACGGTGACAGATTTAGGAACTACTAATTCAGTCCAAACTTTTTCATGATAAATGAGGAAATTAAGGCAAATCACCCACAATTTTATTCCTAGTTTCAGCATAGCCAGTATCGAACCAAGAACTAATTGCAAAACAGTGTTCTTTCTAATCTGTAAGTGGTGTTAAAAATGATTGTAAATAATCATATTTTGCAAAAAGCAGAAGTATAGATGTAGTCACATTATAAATAATCTTTAATTGCTATAGATCACTTCACTAGGCCAACTCAAGAAAATGTACTGTATATAACTTGTATGTACTATTTTAGGATCACAAAATAATAGTTTAAGTATCTCATTCTCTCTTTTCTATGTTGCAAACCTCAGTTTATGTTACTGACTGACTGGCATACTATTTTTTAATTCTAATTTGTTTCAAGGCACACCATGTGAAATTTCATCTGAAATGAACTTTAGAAGTTATTCGTCTGAATATAAAAGTATTCTCTCTACCAGGAAAGCCAGAAACTGCACAGATTCAGTAACATTTTATAGCAGAAATCATCTTTCTGAAAGGAAAATACAATTTTTGAGAGCATATTTTGAATGTAATTACACATAAAGATACATTCTAGCTGACTTTTTGCAGATAGACTCTGTAGGTGACTGTATGACATGACTGGGGGCACTGAGAACCCCCAACATCTGCCCCAATTCTATGCAGCCTTCTAGCTAGTGACTGAAATTCTGTAACACAAATTTCATCCTCTAATGAAAGACTTTGTTTGACCTTGTTGTGAAATATATTTTTACTTCAACAGAGAATTCCACCTACTATTCTGAAAAACTGGATGAAGTAGGTCCTCATAGGTGATGCACTGGAAAATAGAAAAATGACAACAAAGGGAAATGAACACAGACATATAAGACTTGTGGGTTAAAAATGCAAATATTTTATAATTTTAAATTTTGTTTTAGAGATGACCCCACGGTTACCACATTTTGGAATTACTAGAAGTTTACTTTTTCAATCTTAAGAATGCTTTTTATGTTTTCCATCAGTGGAAAGAGAATCCATACTATCATAATACTTTCTTACAAGAAACACATTTGGTTCTGAGAAGGGATGAGAGAAATATGGTGCTGATTAGAGTGAGTAGAATCAAGGGACTGTTTCTGTTGGATTCATACAAAGTTCAAATATCATCTCATGCCTTGTACCATATCTGCTGTACCATATTCTTACAATATGCCCTCTACCTATATTTTCATCTTAAATTCTAGTTTTATGCTTGCAGTCTGTTTTACCCATACTAATGACCATTAATTCCTAGAAGCTAACAAGATCTATCTTGTCTCATGACCTTTGTTCATAGAGCACACTCTGTCTGGACCATCTCTTTCCTTTGTCTTCACCTTGGAAATTCCTATTCATGTTTCTGCTTTCAATATAAAATATTTCCTCCAGAAAGCTTCTCTTTATTAAGTCATCCCCAAGATCAAATTAGTGCTTCTATTATGTATTCCTATAAAATTCTGCATTTCCTATATTATGTCAATTAACCATAGCTTGTAAAAGCCACCCCAAGTCTTAGAGGCTTAAAACAACAGTACTTTACTATTTCTCACAATTCTCTTGGTTTGCAGGATGTTTCTGAGCTCACATGTATAGCTGCATTAAGCTGCAGGGTTTACTGGACTGCAAGGTCCACTATGGCCTCACTTATTGAAGTGCCTCAATATTCTCAACTGGAGCACTTCAGTTCTCCTTCATGTGCCTCTCATTTTCTAGTAGGCTAGACATAGTTCCTTGTATGGTAGTCTCAGGGAAATATTCCAAGACAGCCAAGGTGGAAGCTGTAAGGACTGTTGGAACTGAGACACAAGAATTTACACAATGGCACTTCTGATTTACTCTGTTGGTCATAGTAAGGCAGGAGGACTACTTAGATCCAAGGGCATGGGGAAATAGTTTGTACCTCTTGATGGAAAGAGTTGCAAAGAATGTGTGGCCACATTTAATCTAACACACCAACATAGTGGTGTCATATTTTATTGTTTTTTCTTGTTTGTCTATTTTTTTTTACTTTTATTTTAATTAAAATTTATTTCTTTTTAAACATCTTTATTGGAGTATAATTGCTTTACATTCTTGTGTTAGTTGCTGCTGTATAACAAAGTGAATCAGCTGTACCTATACATATATCCCCATATCCCCTCCGTCTTGCGTCTCCCTCCCACCCTCCCTATCCCACCCCTCTAGGTGGTCACAAAGCACCTAGCTGATCTCCCCGTGCTATGTGGCTACTTCCCACTAGCTATCTATTTTACATTTGGTAATATATATATGTCAGTGCCACTCTCACTTCGTCCCAGCTTACCCTTCCCCCTCCCCCTGTCCTCAAGTCCATTCGCTATGTCTGCATCTGCGTCTTTATTCCTGCCCTGCCCTTAGGTTCATCAGACCTATTTTTTTTTTCAGATTCCATATATATGGGTTAGCATACGGTACTTGTTGTTTCTTTTTTTTTTTTTTTTAACATCTTTATTGGAGTATATTTGCTTCACAATGGTATACTAGTTTCTGCTCTATAGCAAAGTGAATCAACTATACATACACATATATCCCCATATCTCCTCCCTCTTGTATCTCCCTCCCACCCACCCTATCCCATCCTCTAGGTGGTCACAAAGCACGGAGCTGATCTCCCTGTGCTATGCAGCTGCTTCCCACTAGCTAGCTATTTTACATTTGGTAGTGTATATATGTCCATGCCACTCTCTCACTTCGTCCCAGCTTCCCCTTTCCCCTTCCCCGTGTCCTCAAGTCCATTCTCTACATCTGCGTATTTACTCCTGTCCTGCCCCTACGTTCATCAGAACCATTTTTTTTTTAAGATTCCATATATATGTGTTAGCATATGGTATTTGTTTTTCTCTTTCTGACTTAGTTCACTTTGTATGACAGACTTTTATGTTTACATTATCTCTCTCACTCATCATTGTATCCTACCATTGAACAATGGCTAGCTAGCAGTTTAATATAGATGTTCATTGAATAAAAGTTAGTGACCCTATTGCTATTATTTTAATTTTTATTCCTTAAATGTGAATTCAAATATATAAATTTTACTCTCAAAATGTAATATTGTCTCAAAGGAAAATACATATTACTTCATAGAAATATAGAGCACGAGAGACCGTGGAACATAGTTATAGAGAAATAAAGTGAAATTCCCAAGTTCTGACTGAATAAGAAGCAGTATGTCACCAAGGTTAAGAATACAAGCTATGGAATCTGACAGTCTGAATAAAAGTGCCAGATGTATCAAGTCTTTTATTTTTATTTCCCACTCTTTCATTTTATTAAGGTTTTAGCTCAAATGTCACTTTGTGTTTTACTACTAGCTATTATATTAATCTGTCCATTCTTCATCTCTTCCACTTGAATGTAATCTTTCTTAGGAAACGTACTGTCTGTACTACTCACCTCTGAATTATTCAGTGCCTGACGGACATAAAGTGGGCACTCATATATTCTTGTTAGATGAATACCTGAATGAATGAATGACTTGAGACAACAAACACTTGAGTGAATACATGAATGAATGCCCTTAATCAAATTATTTATCCTGGACTATGTTAATTTTAATTGTATCTTCTGCATATGATTTTTGAAGGCTAAATGAAAAATGTTTGTCATAGAACTTGCATGAAGTAAGTGATCCGTAATTGTTAGAAGCTATGATTATTAGAACTTGGAATCAGGGGGAATAGTTGCTTAGGACTAAGTGATTCCTGGGTCTTTAGGGCAAAAGTTCTCATAGTAAAGTATCTACTCTCCATAAATAATAAAATTTATGTGAAGCTAAGAAAAACTATTCCTCCTATGAAATTTTCTGAAGATTAGAGAAGTCCTTGTAGGTAAAAGTTAGGAACCAGAAATTTACAGAAGCTTTTGTTCATGCAGCAAGGAAAAAAAAAGTGATCCAATTTTGTAACATGGTAAGAAGGCTTAGTAATACAAGTCTTGTAACTATTGAGCAGCAAATAATTTTCAAAGATAAGTGAAATTAGATTACTTATAACTGTTATGAGAGGAAAAACTATAATAGTTAAAGGAGGAAATAGTAAGAACACAGAGGCATCATGTTAAGCTGAAACTGAATTATTAAAAAGACAGGCTGTTGGGGTGTGTATAAACTTTTGCTGTATTTGCAAGTGAAACAGGTATGAAATTTAATCCACAGACTTGCATGAACAAGAAATGTCACTTTGTTCTCTTAAATTCAGATAAAGTTGAGAGACCTTATTGTCCCTGACAGGAGAATTCTATCCAGGTCATTGTGTGTGAGGGTAGAAAAAACATTGGCACCTTCTTCTTCCCTTGAGTTGCAGAAGAATCCAGGGGGCATTTGCAGTGCTTGGACAGTGGCACCCTGTCATCACTGTCCAAGCCCGAATTTCCCATGAAATCAGGTAATCCTGGGCTTCCCATGACAAGCCTGAGTAGAAAATCTTAGCCAAAGGTGAGAGTCCAGATTCCTGGACTCTTCCACTTCCTGAGATGCAGTAGGGAGGTTGTGTATGTAATCTTCAGTGCCTCTCCTTGGCCCCCAACCTCTACCCAAGTCATTGATTCTCTCCTGTCACTTGATAATCCCCTCAAGAATTCTAGACTGTTAGGAAACAAAAGCTATGGAGAGATCTTAGAGCAAATTTCTCCTTTAGTCCTGCAGAACCATCCTTCCCTGAGGCAAGGGAGTTGCAAGAGAGACCTGGTAAAAGTCAGACATGTGTTGGGGAAGGAGGGGGAAGAAATACAAGGAAGACAAAACATAAATAAATAACTTATATGTTGATTGAGACACAAGTGTTTACACACTATTTTGTATTGGGGAGGCTAAGTAGAGGTGTACTGATTTTCAGGAGTTAAGACTGTGGTTTTGGGATTATACAATTTGGGTCCAGTTCTAGCTTTTTAATTTACTAGCAAAGTGAGTTAGTGTATGTTTTGAAACTACTCTGAGCTTTAATATCCTCAGCTCATAGGTACTTAGGACTGTGTCTATAACACAGTAAATGTTCAGTAAATGTTGAGTCCTCTTTATAACATGTTTATTTAAATAGTCTGTTATCTAGTCATTTAAAGTAACCATTAGAATGACCAATATATTTATGGTGTTTTAATCACCTGTATTCAGAAATTTGGGGAGATTAGATACCATTCCACAGGTGAAAAGCCAAGTCTCCACCATCCTTATAAAAGTTAAAAGTATATGTAAGAAAAATGATTTGATAATCATTATTATTGCCTGTAATTGGAATATACAAAAGTCATCTGGGTAGATGTAAAACTTTTAGGTATTTTAAACCACTTTAATGATTAAGAAAACTTCCTTTTCTTTAATATTTTTCATCCAAAAGTCAGTCAATTAAACTGTATGTGATCTTAATCAAATAGAATACTCTTACTCATTATTAGGCTTGTATAGGCTTCATACCTTTGTTTTATTGATGGTATTGTAAGACAGTCTTTTTACTTAGAGTCTTGAAATAAAATGTAGTCTTTGTAAGAAAGGTTACTACACAGAATAATTACATGAAGAAATATGAAGATTTACCTTTCAATGTGGGAATACATATTTTAAATACCCCAACATATAATTATATATAATACCCCAATATATAATGTATATTTGCCTATCCAGTTAATAGTAACCTTTAATGGTAGACTCAAGGTTCTTACCATTTCTAAAGGTTTTGAAAAAACTTTCCTTCAACATGCTACTTTTTTAAGCCAAGATTTGTATTTTTTTTCCCAAGAAAATCACTCCTGCAACTAATTAATTAGCTGCTACAGGATAAAAAGTGTTTTACAGAGTGTTGATGCAGGAAAATAAGACTTCCTTTGGCTTGAGTTTCTTATTAGGCTGCTCTACTTCAGCATATTTATGCAGATATTCACCAGTTGCTCAGCAACCTTTCCACAATAAATACCATAATAGTCTTTCTTCCAGAATGTCAGCACTTTCCTATCTGCCCACACCTCCATTACACCCACCTGTTAATAATGAACCTAGTTATTTCAAACCATATAACAACCACATGGGATCAGATATCAACCTATGATAAGTGCCTCAACAAGTAGTGTTCAGTGATCTTACTGCAAGCTTCACACTCCTCGTCAAAACATATATTTCTCAAACTGCCCCTATTATTTCTTTTGAGGAGAAGAAAACTTTACAATAAACTAATTCAAACTAAATAGTTGAGCAATCACTCTGCTATGTGTGTTCTCTGAACCAAAAAAGCATTTGTCTGATAAGAGAACAACTATGAGAGAGCAATGCCTAATCCTAAAGAGCATTGTTTTTTTTTAAGTAGCATCTGGATACACAGAGAGAAATAGCTCCTTGGTTCCCTTTAAATCATATCACATATATGAAACCAGCATTAGGTATACTTTATACTCTAAGTATTAAAAAAAAGAGGAACACTTATAATTAGTAAGAAAATGACAACCCCCCTGCCCTCCCCAATCTAGAAGGCCATTATAGAAGGAAATAGAGGATAAACATGGAAACACTGAGATAGTCAAAGTAAGCAGGACTCAGGGACATGATGAGCTAGGTCAGGATAAAGCCTTCTTTTATTTTTTCTTTCAACCATGATATGTATAAAGGGTAACTCCACCAGTTCCTTTCCCTTACTTCTTTCCCTTCTCCTTCACAATACCAAATATCATCATTATAAAATATTTTTTTGGAGGGAAAAAGGTTCTGGAGAATGGAAGAAAAGGGAAACACTACCCTCATTTGAGAAAAGACAAATGAAAGAGTGATTTATGTGTTCTTAGATGTCCCTTCCTCTTTTCATTACTTATGTTCTAGCACGTGCAATATTAATTGCAGTTATAATTATGTTTTTATATTGTTTAAATACATCTGAACAGGTCCAATTTCTTTCTTATTTATATCCTTAAAATACATTTAACACTCAATAACTATTAATTAAACATGAAATGTTTATGTTTTTGAAAAATAAGAGAGAAGTACATTTATCCACATTCATTCTTCCCTCATATATGTATGAAACATTCAAGGGGAAGTGAGAGATATACATGTATAAGACATGATTTCTACTTTCAAAATGTCATTAATACATATCAGTTATTAGAGGCAGCAGTGTTCTGAAAGTGAAGGAGTTCCTTATGTTACACTTTGGAATAAAAGATATGTGGTATCCCTTTAGGCTAACAATGCCTTTAAATATTCCATGAGAACTGGCAGCTATTCCACAAGATTTTGTGTGGAAGGAAATTAAACAAGTGTGTGTTAAGTTACATTTTGTTTGGGGGAAACCCAGAATGTGTCCTTCTAGTTCTGCTAAGAGGTAAGAGCTGCTACAAGAAAGAGGTCTCAAAATGCAGGATTCTAGGAGGTGGTTTTAGGAAAGTGTGAAGGGACATTCTATCCTTTTATTCTTATGAAATATGACAAGGATGTTGTGAATCTTACTTCAAAGCTAGGTGTTCAAGTTTTATTGTCAGTATTGTGACTTTATGGATTAACATCATGCTTAATTACACAAAAAAGGCTTCAGTTTGCATTTTTGAATATTCTTGTGAGTGGTGTGTGTGTTTGTGACTGGGCACATTAAAATTAAAAAAAGACACCTTGGACCTACCACTACACATTGTTGAGACTTCCAAAAATGTATGAAAAGGAGTGATAAGATGCTGACGCTTCATTTTGCAACTTCACTTTAATCAACTAGGTGAAGCGAGAAATGGCTCTTAGAGAGAGAAAATCTTCAAGATCCATACAGCCCTCTACTTAAATTTTCCCTCGCATGAGCTTACTGTATTTTTAGTACTAAGAAATTAGATGTCTCTTCTCTCACATTCTGTGACAAACTGTGAGGATATTTAGTGTAACATTCATGGATTTATACTATATAACATATAACATACATAAAATGTTATATGACAAGTATATGTATTTACCATATATACCACATTACCATATTACCATATATATGTGTGTGTGCATATATACACACACGCACACAACGTAGTTTTGTTGTGGTAGACCAACAGAGTACTCTCTGTATGCTTTCTAAAACTTGGTATTTTCTATGTTTCATTTAGGTAAAGACATTTATGCTGGTTTGGCATGTGGGTTTATCAAAATTGCAAACAATTCAGAATATGGAGTTTTTATCTTGTATATAAACAACTTGGCATTAGCACATATTTTGTTGAATATTTGTTTTATAATCATTTATTTACTCATAGTAAGTGTGGATTTAGTAAATGTATCACTAAATCTTGCTATCATCAGTTTCAACTTAGATTGCAAATATTTATTCATTTAAGATCACTTGCATCTGATAAACAATAACAAGTCCACTTGCAAAAGTTAATATTGGTGTCCCTTTTTAATGCTTAAAAATTTAGATATAAATATATAATATAAATGTAAATATATATCAGTATGTCAGTGAATTCAGAAAGACAATATTTATTTAAACTCTCAGTTCTATTTTTAAATTAATGTGTACCTAATTTATTTAATTAATTCATGATCATAGAAAATCTGTTACTTGGATTAGTGAGATCAACTTCTTTCCCATTTCTCTGTATCAGAAATCTGGATTTAGGGGGCAGCATTTTTGCATTGTCATATCATATTTTAATAGCTGAATGGTTTCTTTCTTAGAGATGTATCTTATAATTAAGAATATCTTATATTTATTTAATGAGATGTTTTAAGATCATAGTCTTATTTAGTTTCAAAATAAGTGAAGCATTTTAATTTAAAATCAAAACTTTATAAGACCAATATATACCTGCTCTTTAAAACTAAATTAGAAACTAATTTTTTCAGGATTTGTCCATTTATTTTCCTAGTCAGACAGACAATTTTATATTAGGTAATGACTAATCAAAGGTAGATTATTTATATTTTTCCTACAATTTAAAGGCTACTTTCTATTTGTTTACTTATCTCTTCTATAAATTGAATATTCATAGTACACCCACATCCACCAGATTATACTATTAAATGCTAAGCTGTACAGATTTTAGAATACTGGAATTTATAACGTTTAAAATGCAAAATATTTATTTTCCCAACTACAGTATGCTTCCTAACTGTAACATGTATCAAAGCAGTGGCTTTGTTTTACTTCATCCCCTCATATTTTAATTAGTTTTCAAGAGTCCTCATTTATTGACACTTTCCTGTAAGTTTCATGTAATATTAAATGAAAGAAGAAATACAACATACAAATTAAAATACATATGCTAAAATTTATAGAATATCTAAATGTGACTCATATAGAATTGCTGCATTAGTTGTATTTATATTTTATTTTGATGTTTTTTGTATATTTTTTCTTTTGCATGTTTTCATGTTAAATATGTTTATTGCATTTTTCTTCATTATATATCATTATGCCACAAAATTATTCAATTAAGATTATTTTGTTATTTAAGCTTTTATTCAAATGTTTCATTTGAAATGCTAAAATCAATGGAACAGAATATATGTCTTATATAAAATAACATGCCAAATATAAATATCTAAAAGCTACTTCTATGGATACGTAGTTATCTTTAACATGTACTTGTATAGCTGTATGCATTTTGGGACATCCACTCATATCTCTAGCAAAATATTCTGTTCTTTACGTCTGTGATGAGTTAGACAATAATTACAAAGCAATATAGCATAATTAAAAAAAAACTGTAAAACTAAAATTTTAATCAAAATGAAATTCAAATTCAATTTTTTGAGTTTTTATTTAAGATACTTTCTATGATGCATTTATAAATCGCTTTACATGAATTATGCTTAGTACCTTGCAGATTGTTGAAATAAGAAAGCCTTCAAAAATATAATTTTTAATATGATACATAATAAAATCCAAATTTAGTTATATAATTTAATTGTACTATTATATAAATTTGCCAATTTACATGTGTAACACATGTCATTTTCCATTATCATAATTCCAAGAGGACATATAGTTATGATTTATAGAAGCATGCTTATATGTGTAAATCATTTCATTTTATTTTTGTTATATTTGAAAATGTTTTTTATTAAAATATTAATAAAATTATATTTTAGATGTATTTATATTTTAAACATCAAATTTATAATATATCTCTAGCAAGTTAATTGACAGGGTAATCTAATTGTGATAAACTACATCTTGTATACATGGTTTTATTTCTAATGAAGAATGGGTTTTTTGAATGTACAGTTTATTCCTAAATTTGGGTTGTATGTCTTGTAACATGCATTTAATACTGTGCTATTAAAGATAATACTTACGTAATTGTGTAGCATACTTAAAATATTTTAAAAGAAAGTTATAGTTTAATATTGAATTAGATATATTATATATTTAATATTGAATTGTTGATATATATAATCCTAAGGCTTTTTCCAGCATTGGCAATTTCCTCATAAAACAGTTATGTATGCAAAAATGTTGAGTATTTTGAAACTGTTAAAAGATGCATTTTGACAATTTAAAAATCTGTTTCACACACTGCCAATTTAAAATGGTACCAAAATTAGTATTCTAAATTGGTCTACATTTTAAATAAAATGATTATACGATATATGATATAATTGTATAGTGATGGATGATTCTATTGCCTTATAAAGGAAATCAATGTTTTTTATAGTTCCACTACATATATATGTATATATAAGTGCCTAACTAAATTTAGATGCACTTCTATTTCCTGCCATTATGAGATACATCTACTTTTTACTGTACAGAAATTTGAACATTCTAAATAAATCCATTTCACACTAACATTGTAAACTATCATGGTTTGGGAATGTTGACACAAATCTTCAAGTAACTATTACTTATGCATTTAAATCTTCATATTCCACACTTTTTCAGTGATGTTTTTGAAAGTTCAAAACAAAACCATCAATTTTTCCTTTCTTTGTAATTATTCTTCATTTCATTATACTGTTTGACCTATGATTTACCACATTAAAAATTATAGTCATGTTTCATTCATGAAATTTATCCTCTTTATTATTGTTATTATTAACAATAATAATTATAATTATTATTAAATTCATTCATTCTTTTATTCTTTTTTTTGAGGGATATTTCTTGAGCATCTGCTATGTACTGGGTATTGTCCTAGATACTTGAGATTCAGCAATGAATGGAATTTACAAAAATCTCAGCCTTCAGGGACCTTGCATTATAGTATGGGGAGGAAAAATTATGAACACAAAATATAAGTAAAACATAAGAACTGGTTAGTAAAATATCTAGCTAATTACACTATGGTTATTAAATAAATGTTTTTTTTAATGCTTTATTCAAATATTACACCCTGTTCTGCATTCAGGTTAAGAGAATAATACTGAATATTCACTACCAATAGCCAGAGTAGAACTCTATTACTGAAGATTTTAAGATTGGGAGTGCTAGCAAGTCCTGGATCTAAACGCTACTAAAGATCAGTTCTAACTCACAAATTTGTTTAAGAACTGTATTTATCCTCTGGGAGCTTCAAAAAACGGGTGTTTGAAATTAGTCTGTAGAGCTTAAAGATTAGTTATAGAAGCAACCTGGACACATCCTAAGAATTACCCCAGATTCATCTACCCAAATACAAGAGATTATTTAGGATTAATTGTAATGACCTTCAGTGATGAAATATAATAAATAGCTATTAATTTACTTCCTTGCTAAAGGTAGAAATGCTGAGATTTGAGAGAGTACAAATTCCATTATTTTTTATACTTTTAGATTGCATTTAGCAACATATGTTTACAGTTAAATGCTTTCCTTTTTTAAACTAAACCTGAAAGCCTGGAAATTATGATAAAGTCAGGAAAAGTTCTAAAGTATTAGTTTTTATCCTGATTTGTCATACTTCCTTTCAAAAAGAAAGGTGCAATTAAACTTCCCAGAATAATATGGACCAGGTACTTTTTTTATAGTAATGAGCACATGAACATCAAAATGTCTGATTTACCATGAGGTCAGTTACTGAATGTTAGTAATGCATGTGTAGCTATTGCTTAATCATGTGACTAAAGAAAACCCTTACCAAATATTAGCTTAATAAATATTACTGGCCAATTTGCATAACCAACATGCATTTAGTAGATTTTAATATTCACAAAGTAACTTGGATGAATATTCAATAGCAACTTTTTTCTGATTAACGCTTTACAGTATATTAAAAGTCTTTAAAATAATCTGATAATCGTCATACCTCATTTACCCCTGCCCACCACAAAGTACAATCATTTAATTTTTTGAATTTGTAAATCAAATTAAAATGATACGAAAACACAGGCTGGAAGAATTAGTAATAGACATGTGCTCCTTTACTTGCTTGTGAATGACAGGGGTTCATGTTTGACTTCTTTTTAGAGTTTAAAGCAGGAACCCGAATTACTAGTCCTACTAAGCATCTGCCTACGGGGTGGGGGGAGGGGAAGGAGGCAGAACATGCTCAAACCACATTATGTGATATAGCTGTTTTTTCTCTCGCAAAATGAATAAAATATACCCATGTATTTTTGTCTAAAATATCTAAATATACATTGTGGACAGAATTTTGAAATGCAGTTTATTGAGAAAGCAAGTATATAAAAACATATACCACTCATTGGCTTTAAAAAAATACTCAGAAGTTTTCTAACCAGGACATGATTATTATTCCTAATTAGTAGCTGTTCCTCCAAAATTCAATATTTTTTTCTTGTTAAGCATTTTAGCTGTCAAGATCCTTTTAAGTATATCTTCATTCTGTTTCATGCTTCTATTATAAAGTTACATCTTTTTTCCTTATGTGAGAATTACGTACTACCAAGCACAATCTCTGAAAAAGTTTAAGTGAAAGAAAAAAGAAAATCCTAATTTGGTACCTTTAAAACAATTTTAAAATTATAGTGAAACTTTAATAAGGTTAAGAATGTAGAGAATTACTGTGACATGCTTATGAGATATTTGGAAACTTTCAACCTTTTTTTAAAGCTAGTTTTGTATGAATAAAATTTCCATGCTAATAGTTAATTTTCAGTCATTTCTAAATAAAACAATTTAATTTTAACTAATTGAAAATTGGTTAATCTCAAGTTTTACTTTAAAACTCTGAAAAATATTACCCAACTTCCAAAACAACCTGGTAAATTCTAAAGTATGTATAGCTCACGACATTGAATATTTTATCATGTTGACTGCTTTCTGGCAAATGAGGTTAAGATAGACATTTACATAGAGTAGTTTTTCAGAGCTTCATTTTTTAAAATCATTTTGTTTTCAATTTGGCTTTGATTTTTAAATTCTCCTTTCTTCACTTTTTTGTCTTAAAATAGAAAAATTTGATATTTTTCCCAGAAATCATGAAGTGATATGGCACAGACTATTCAAAGCATACTTCTGAGAAAAGTGTGGTTACATAGTTACCCATTCTGTCAAAACTTGTCACTTGCCAGGCATTTGTTGCTAAAAAACATCTGTAGATAAATAATGAATAAGATTGATTCAAGGCCATGTAAAGGGTTTACTGTTTCACCTTTTTCTCCCTAATGTGTTACAATTAAAATGTGGTATATTTGTGTATAATATCCATTCATAGGTTGATTGATATAGACCAAACATCAGATCTGGTTACTTCACATTTTAGTGGTGTGTTTGTGTTTTGCCTTTTCATGTTTGATAATACTTAAGATGATAGAGGGAATATAATTTATTAAACTTATCAGAAAAAAACACAAAATTTAAAAGAAAAAGTTAGCATCTAGTGCTACTGTGTCCCACAGGTTCTTCTCCATTGACCCACACTACCTCCACTGGTGAGTTAGAGGAGCATAACAGGACTACCACTGGTGCTATTGCTGTTGCTAGCACATCTGCAGATGTTACTGTATCCAGTGTTACAGCTGTCACCATCCATAGACTTTCCGAGGAACAGCGAGTGCAAGTAAAGAATATCAGAAATTCAGGTCTGGACCCCAACACATCCAAGGACGAGCTCTCTCCTCATCAAGCAGATATACAAAGTACAAGGAGAAGACCAAGAAATGCTGAACAGATAGAAAGAACTAAAGAGCTTGCAGTTGTTACTCATAGAGGTATTGGATGTTATTTTACTTGTGCCCATTTAGTTACAGCCAAAGCTATATTTTGGTAATGATTCTAATTAGAGAATGAGCTCAAACAGAGCCAAGATGTAGGAAGTGAAAGAAAGAGTTCAAAGTAGCTGAAAAATATAGACAGTAACAGTCAGAACCTGAATAATTTGAAAGTACAAAAATTAGAAAAAAAAACAAATCAAAATGCAGTGCAAATGTTGGAGGGAGGAGGGAGTAAAAATAGAAAGAAAATAATGCATAAGAGATAGTAAAAATAAGTACTAAATACCCATTGCTTATTATATACCACTTATGGTATTGAGATAACATGAAAATAAAAAAGCCATTTTTCTATTAATAAGTGCACATATTTACTGATTGATGATTTATCCTATGTAGTAATTTTCATATTTGCATGAAAATTTTTTTACACAAATGTTAATTTATTATTGAGAAAATAGATAATTTGATTGGGAAAAATGAAAACATTATGTCTGGTGATTATTTTATATAGCTTATTCTACTGTTTCTGAATTACCTATTGCCTGACCCATATGATTGCACTGAGAACAGATTTCTCATTTTGAAAAGGTAACAGGTATTCATTGATATTATGACTCCAAATTTAATATTGCTTAACTTCCTACTTTAATTTTTAGAGATAAAAATACCACAGAGCCAAATCATATATTGGTAATTTTCTAATCAATTAATATAAGCCTATGTTTTACAAAATTAGGAAGTGTAGCAATTTTCTGTTTCTTGGTAGCAGGTTTCATTGAACAGTTTAGGAAAAAAATAGTGTAGTATCAAAAACTAACAAATATATATTGATATATGCATCAGTGGAAATATTAATTAATTGCACATTAATATTTGGAGAACAAAATATCTACTCCAGCTCTATTTCCAACTCATAATCATATATTCTCCAAATATAAGTAATAGAAAACCATTCAAATGCTTAGTACACACTAAGGAGAAAAATCATGACATCTTTACATAAATTGATTGAAAATCATACAGAAATATCTCAGGAGCTCATTTCCATCAGAACTCATACTGAAAGTACTTACTTTGATTCTCTTTAATAAGAAGCTTTCTAAAATGAATTCTTGGGAATTCCCTGGTGGTCCAGTGGTTAGGGCTCCGTGCTTCCACTGCAGGGGTCATGGGTTCAATCCCTGGTCGGGGAACTGAGATCCTGCAAGCCGCGTGGCATGGCCAAAAAAAATTTAAAAAAAAATGAATTTTTAGCATGTGATAGTCTCCTTTAAAGGATTAAAATGATATCATCTTGGTTCTCTATTCACTCTCCTACCATGAATATTTCCACTCATGTGAATATAGGGATCATTATCAAATTTATGATTTGCTTAATCAAGTAGATTTTCTTATTACTGGGAAACAAAAAATGTGTAAATATTAATGAAATATCGATTAAGAAAAAAGCCCTTCAATTTAGTATTCTCACTCTCTTCAGAAATTTGCATGAGCTAATTAACATTAACAAACTTTCCTGTATTCATTCTATTACCCACTGAAAAAGAGGCAGGTAATTTTCGGACATAAGTTTATTATTTATCAACTAATGATACAAATGCCGCTTCAGCCAAAGTTTGCCATCAAGTGATTTGAGAAACTCTGATGCTACAAATTAAATATTTTGTAGAACTTGAATAAATAATTCAGATTGAAAAAGGAATAAGTAGTTGTCAATTTTTAGATTAAATAATGTGATTTGAAAATTAATCTAAAATTTGAAGTACATTCAGCTAAATTTCAATTAAGCATCAAGATTACATCCTTGGTAAATTCCAAATCAGTGCTCAAATTTTCTCAAGTGTTGTCATAATCTCCCAGTGCTGTTTTACAGCATTCAGAACATTTAGACCTGTTTCACATATATTCTTTCTAAAATAGTGTTTATGGATATGATATTCATTCAATGCTGCCATCTACCTTGGTCATAAATATTTTTAATCATTGATGTTTAAATTATGTTTACAGAAAACATTTTGAATGTTATAGTCATCATTTTTTTAGTGACTTAAATTATTATACTTTCATCAAATCTTTATTTTAATTAAAATTTGTCCTTCTGACTCTTCTTCAGTAACCTGCTATTTCAGTGATTTTAGTTGGCTCATTACCTATTATATTTGACACACAAACTATTAACATTTGGGGAAAAAAAATTGTCAATGTTAGAAGTAAAGGAAACCTGTTATCCTAGATCTATTATGCTTTTTAAAAACCTCAATATACAGCTATATTTTCAGATATAAAACAGTCCTCAAAGACTTTAAGCAGGACCAAATTTCTAAATTAGGATTGGCTGACATGAAAACAGTATTCTTTTTAAGAATAATTTCAGTTCAGCCAGCATGTCTGAAATGCCCACTGAGCTCTGTTCTGTGCGAAATAAGGATAAATATTACATGGTCCCTTCTTTCGAGAGAGTGAGATAGAGTGGAGAACATAGAGAAATCCATCCTGGTGGGACAAGGAAGATTTTGTAAAGCTCATGGCTGAGCAGAGCACTAAAGGAGTTACAGGATGCATGTAGGCAGTGAGTCCTTTAATTGACATTTTAGATGAGTCAGTAAAAATAATACAAAACTAACTTGCTTAATTTTTCTAGATATTTTAGAGAAAAAAATAATTCTTGTTTGTCTATTCCATTCTGCACAATGTAGTCAGAATTACCTTTTAAAAATGAAAATCTAGTCACTTCACTCCACTGCTTTAAAGCTTCCACTGTTTTTCCAGTGATCTTGGGAAAAAAGCCGAGACTTGATGATGACCCATGGGAACCTCTGTGATCTGGCTTTTTGCCTATATCTCCAAATTCGTCTCTCTCACAGTCATTCTTTATTTTTTTGGCCAAAAAGAATTTCTTTTAGTTTGTCAAACATACCATGTTCTTTTTTACCTCAAGCCACTCCCATAAGCTATTCTTTCTTCCTTTCAACCAAATCATTCTAATTCTCTTTCCAAGATTTAGCTTAAATTGTTGTAACTAGCGACTTTAAGTTCTGTAAGGTAAGGAGTGGATGGGTCTTGTTCAGGCTGCATTCCCAGTGCCTAGAACAACTTCTGACCCATAGACATATTTAGATAATATTTAGTAAATTGATGAATAAATGTTTACAGTTTCACCAGCTAGAGTATTCACTCAAATGACTTAAAGGCTTAAAATTATATTCTTCAATATAATCAAGTATCCATGTATTTCAGTATTAAAGATAGCTATTTTGTTACAGTTATGGAAAGCAGTGTTTTTAACTACTTTGAAAGGCAAAAGTATTCTCATGTACTTACAATAAAATATTGCTTTTTTATTATATTACCACTTTAAAATTCACAAAATAAAACTAGATATAAATGCCTTGCTTACGCCCTTTTCACATTTATAAAATCAAAGAAAATTTATAAATGAACATAAGCAAGCTATAAATTCAATAAATTTCATATGAATAATTAATTTAATACAATGGATATTATTTTACTGAAATTAATTACCATCTAAAGCATATATACAATAGAGATTGTAATAACATAGGTTTGTTTTTATGTCTACAAGTGTGTACAGTTTTGTACTGTGATAATTTGGCATTTTTCATCATGTTTCTCTATTCACACTGCAATTAAACTTTCATTTTTTGAAAGTTTCATTTATGAAACTTTCATTTTTATGATGTCTTTTGATCATTACTAATTCCTAATTTGTCTATTCTCAGTAACTTGAGGTAAAGTGCTTACAGTTTACACTATTACCACTATGAAAACAAAGAAAACAAAGACACTGAAATTGTTCATAGTATTTGGTACTTGTGAGTGTGTAGATTCAAAAATCTATGTATTAATTTATGATTAATTAAACCTTAAATCACTAGTTAATTATAAAATCTGCACAATTAATAAATAATTTGAAAAAAAACTTGGAATATTTATCAAAGACATTTTCAATCCCAAGAGGGTACTGTTCCAATTAATTTTTCCTATAGTACTATAGTTAAAACATCAGTAATTCAACTTAAGTTATCCTCTTAAAAGTTTTTTTTCACTTTCTATTTGTTCTTAGTAAAAGAAAACCCTTTCTGTTTTTCTCCATTTAAAAAGGTTCTTTAACGTTGAAATATAAACAAGTAAAAGAGAAAAATACTGATAAATAATGTTGACTTAGCTCTTCTTTAAAAACAGTGTATTAACACTACAGTTTCCTTTATTAGTGCCCAGTAGACTTCAAAATGAAAATTCAGCTTTATTGACTGGATTTTAGTCCACTTTTGTCACCTGCTATGTGTGAGACTCTTTGCAGGTAATGTGAACTATTAGGGTTGAATTTCCCTATCAGTAAAATAGTATCACAGTATTACATTAGGGTTATAGTGAGGATTAAACACAGTATTAGGTACAAATGACAAAAAATTTCAAGTATTTTCTCCCAATGGAAAGGAAAAACCAAATTGTCCACCGTTGCTGGTTAGTTTTGAGGTCAGAGAGCTAGGCTGAGTTTATACTCTGTCCCTTATTAACTATATGATCTTGAGCAATAACTTCAACTCTCAAACCTGCAATTTCTTAGTAACTGAGAATACCTACCTCATAGGTAGTTATGTGAAAAAAATTTAGCACAGTTGCTGGCTTATGTTTAACAAGTAGTAATTGTTATTATTTTTATTATTCACCAAATACGTTTTAACTCTTGCTATGTACATGATATTGTGCTGTATAGTAGAGATATAAAAATGAACAAAGCAGGCTGTGCTATGATGTAGTCTATATAACTTAAAAAAAAAGAGTAATTACAAGCTTATTACGAGAAACACTGCCATAGCAGTTGTTTCGAAATGTTATTGAAGAAAGGAGAGGGACTGACTACCTCTAAGTGTAGAAGTCAAGGAAAGCTGCACAGAAGATATTTGTACAAATTATTGAGAGATGAACAAAAGTTTCAAACTAGTAAATTGTGTTTATATTGCTAAGATGTATAAAGAATGCTTTGAGTAGATAGTGCTGAATAGAAATATGATGAACCTATACCAAAATAAATAAAGTGTTCAACTTTGCTTAAAGGAGTATTTACAGTCATATAAATAAACCTAAAAACAATTGATATTTTTAGCTTATTGATTATACAGATGTTTAAATTAGATAACATAATATCTAATGATATTTTAAATTTTATCAGAATAGTTTATTGCTTTATGATTTCTTTTTGAAATTATTTCTCAATATTTACCTAAAATACCTTTTCAGCAATCTCTAAGCCCCATAGTTTATTATTATAGCCCTAAGAGATTTCAATTCAAAGTTGACTTATAATAGCGGGACATATGTAATATTATTACAAAATTATAAGTAAAGAGTCCTGAATTTCTAGGATTATATCTTTTTAAATGGTCACTTTCAGATCATCTACTACAACAGCATTATTTTTATACAGGAAATTGTGGTCTGGAAGAGACCATATGAAAACCCAGTCTTCATATTGCTAAACTAGTATTCATTCATCCTTCCATTTACTCATGGTTCAAAAGGGCCTAATGCAAATCCTTTTATTAGGTGATATTAAGGTTAAAGTAATATAGATGACAACCATAGTTGGGTTTTCTTCCTCAAGAGGTTTATACTATTATACTAAGAGGTTATACTATTAAAACAATAGTCATTAAAATGTGTTTTACTCTAGGTAAGTTTTTTAAACATTGTTTTTCTTATATATTGTGGTGGAATGGTATTTCTTTTTTTTCAATATGTAGACAAGTTCTGTCAGCTGTTAATGAGCAGCGATGGTAGTTGCTATTTTCATGTAAAAATGTGAATATATTCTTCTGGAAAAGTTCCCATATACAATTATAATAATTATAAGATCTCTTTTATTGTTCTTCTTAGCAGAAATTTAGATGACTGTATCATCTTGTGGAGTCAAATATGTGTCATAAGCATTTATAGTCATTGCCGCTACTTGTTTTGACATAGTGTAGTCAATTCTTCCATAGTATGTTTAATAGCTAATGATATTAATAGGATCAAGCAGGGTTTTAGCTTAGTTTATAAAGTAACATGAAATTATGTTTAACTGAAATTGAATATGATGTAGAGCCCCCCCATAATGGCAGCATAAAAGAAAACCTATTTTAATTTACCAGTTTGCAAGTAGAACTTTTTATTGTTTTCAGCTTTAAGGTAAGAGTAGTTAATTTAGCATAAATTATTCATTTTAGGTCAGCAATTTTAATTCAGACAAAAGCAGGAATTTTTAAAAATTTTATCTTAAGCAATAGTTTTTCAAGTAAGCTCATCTGAACTTTTTTTTTTCTTTTTTTTTTTGTGGTACGCGGGCCTCTCACTGCTGTGGTCTCTCCCGTTGCGGAGCACAGGCTCCGGACGCGCAGGCTCAGCGGCCATGGCTCACGGGCCCAGCCGCTCCGTGGCATGTGGGATCTTACCAGACCGGGGCACGAACCCGTGTCCCCTGCATCGGCAGGCGGACTCTCAACCACTGCGCCACCAGGGAAGCCCTCATCTGAACTTTTAGATTGCCCAACAAAAAAGGGAAAACAATATACTATCAGACTTACATCTACACTAACTACAGTTTATTTCAAAAGTCAGTATTTCAGAAGTGATATGTAAAAATTTTGTTTAAAACACTGGACCATAATATGACAAAAACTCTATTGTGTGGAAGTAGCAGTTCTTGGGTGCCTAGTATGTGCCTGTCATTAATAGGCTATTTGGCCACATGTAGCTATATATTTTAAATCTTTTCAACAATTTGCAAGCAACTAGTACTGTTTTCAAAATTTCTGTTAATACTTTATAGAGTATAAATTTGTAAATTGAAACATTTTTTATTAATCTTCATAAGCAATATCACAGTGAGGAATTTAGTTTATGGGTGGTTACTTAAGTCTTTGTGGATACAGATATATGTCCATCAGGTATCAGGATTTATTGAACATATTATCTCTGTGCTTAAACGTATGATAAATTCAAAAGAAATTTAAGATATGGTCTCTATTTTCAAAGGAAAATTTGTAGAGATAAGATAATAGAGAAAAATTATTGGTCAATTCTAAGAGAAAGAATTGCTGCAGCATGATATGTGAGTGAGGATGAGTTATAGCTGTCTTTAAACATGTGATGTAATATGTTATATGTAGGAGAGACCAAACCTGTTCTGCCATAGGTTGTAGAACTTAGTGTATGAAAACACAGGAAGGTACAAAATATATAATAGAGAAGACCTTTCTAGCCTTGAATTTTGTTCAAATATAGAATGTGTGCTTCAGAAAACAGTAAATTCCTAAATCACTAATAAGGTATTCAAGCATAGCTTGATGGACAAATTGGGTATTTAGAAAGCATTAAACATCAAAGAGTGTTGAAATTATATGACTGTCACTGTCCCTTATAATCCAAAGTGTATATGAATCTATCCAGAGATCTTGTATATTAATTAATGTATTTATCATCATCATCTATTTTCTCTTGATGTTTGAATTGACGTGGACTTATCTTTATGGTTATCTCATTGTAAAGCTAGTGTTAAAACAACCATAGAAGTGGCTGACACTACCATCAAAAAAGTTAGATTGTCACTCTCCTTATCCCAGTAAATGGAAACTTAGACACATAAACATTTTTCGCAGGACCGTTGCCACACATTTGCCTTAAATTCCAAAAGCTCTCCATTTGAGGATCCAACTCTAGATTGCCTTTTAGGTAGTGTACAAAACTACAGAGTTATTTTCTTCAAGACTTCCCTTCCTTCCCTCCCTCCCTCCATCCCCTTTCTCTCCCCTCCCCTCTCCTCCCTCCTTTCTTCCTTTCCTTTCTTTTCTTTATTTTTTTGTCTCTATTTTTCCTTTTCTTTCTTTCATTCTGTTTCTTTTCTCCTTTTTATTTCTCCTTCCTCCTCCTTTCCTTCTTTTTATCCATCCATCCTTCCTTTCTTCCTTCCTCTCCTTCTCTTCCTTGCTTCTTTCCTTCCTTATTGCTGTCTTTATTTGTTTCTTTCTTCAACAAAAGTTCATTGACTGCTTGCAGGTCATATTTTCTTCTAGTTCCTTATTATACAACATTGAACAAAACGAACACTGCTTTTTGAGTTTATATTCAAATAGGGAGAAAAGGACAAGCAAATAAACGAATAATTACCTGATGGTAGCAGAGATGTCAGAGAAAACAACTAGCTAGAAAGAGCTTGAGTTTTTCTTGCAAAAAAGAAAGCCTGAGGTGCCTGGAGTTCAGTGGACAAGAAAGAAAGTGCAGATCAGGTGGGAAACAGGCAGGAACTAGACCATATAGGCTCTGAGGCCTAGGTAAAGAGTTTTATTTTAATGTAAATGAGACAGGAAGCCATTGGTAGGTAGGCTCTATATTATCTAATGTAACTTTTTATAAGACATCATTTTAGCAAGAAATTACATAAATTTTAAGTAGGTAGGAACAGGCAGACAAATTAGTAATGTATACGGAGGTGCAATTAATGATTGATAGAGATTTTAGAGTCTAAGTCTTAGACTATGCTTCTCAAACTTCAGTGTAAACACAATCACCTTGCAGTCTTACTCAGATTCAGGTTGTGACTTGATGGGATTGGGATGAGATCTGAAATTCTGCATTTCTAACAGACTGCAGGTTCTGCTGATATACTGAATAGCAAAAACTTACATGAGGATTATTATGGAGAGAGAGCAGTACATACCAAACAGTACCTGATCTCCATCCATTCTCCATGAGATCTTGTTCTCCACTAGAAGAATCACAATGTTGATAAACTATCTCAGATAATATAGTAAAAGCTAAACTTTAATTCTGTAAGAATGACTCTAATGGTGGGAAATTAATGAGTGGAAAGGATATTTTAGGGCAGATGGATTTTCCAGATCAACCTTAATGACAGTAATTAATTCTGTCAACCCTTAGGAACGACTGAGCAGATTACATTAGTTATGATTTTACTGGAAAAAAATCAATGAATGTATGAATAAATGATAAAAGCATTCCCAAGTCAGATTTTAACTCATTTATTACTTTTAATTTTTACCCTAAATCTACACCTTAAAATGATATTTTTAAAGTGTGTTATTGAATAACAGAAAGAACAAGGTTTTACTTTCCCTTTATTGACCATGTTTCAAATCTTTGAAAGTCTGATAGACAGGAACAAAACATAATGAAAATAAGGATAAAAAATTGATTGCCAAATCAAAAATTTTCATGATTGAATAAATAAGCATTATCTTCTATTTTACATAAATGACGAAATTGCACTTGCCTGCTTGAATTCCCATGTCCTTTATGAGAGTAACTGATGTATTGATTTTCATGCATGTTTAGCATAATAACAGAATAGAAAATTTATGACATTTTAAAATTTAATTACATATGATTTTTGTAAGATACTTTCATTTATTAAATGAACTCAGCCTTTTATGTAAGAACTTTGACATCATTAAAGTAAACACATATTTAACAGATAGGGAACTGTTAACCTTTAGATGGGTGTACTACATATAAATATTGACTATTGCGTTCTTTATCAATATCTTGTCCTTTTTTGTTGTTTTTTTCACTGTTCTCTTGACTTTTTTCCTAATCATATTATTTTGTGGAAAATTGTGTTAATGTTGATATTTGTAGCAGCTTAAAAATACATGTCCAGAAATGTATCAATTTATGATTTAAATACATAATTATTTATTGAATATCATCTTCATATTTCATTTTCACATTTCATCACATTTGTGAAATTGTGAAAACATTCATAACAGTAAATATGTTTTTATATTTCCAATTCTTTTACATTTTATTGAATACGTTATTTTTAGGGAGAAAGAAGAGAAAAAATAATATGTTAGAATGTACTCGGTAACAGATTTATGCAATCTTAAAAGGTATTGGATAAAAATACTCCAAATGCCTGAGGATCTTTATGACAATATCAAGCAGTGAAAATTATTTTTTTCACAAATGACGTATCTGCAAATAATCATTTTAACAGTTTTATTCAGTGCTACTCCTTAAGGCGTGCTTTTGAATTATTCCTTTGCAGAGATTTTAACAACTTCTGATGACCCAGTGTTTTTGTTTTCCTTTAAGTAAATCTTAGGAAGCGTATATCTTTTAGCATTAAAACTGCAGCCATCATCTTGTAACAGTGATCTTATTTCATAAATTGTATTTTTTCAGATTTTCTACCCCACTGTTATGCCCACCAATAATCATTAATCAGACATTTTGATAGCTTATTCTTTATATTAACATATTATTTCTCATTTTTTACAGAATGAGCAAACAAGGGGAAATAATAATAATATGTAGAGCTTAAAAGGGGAGTCTTAACTTTAAAGAACAGAGATGGCAATGGTTTTATGTGTAACTGATTTCCCCAAATGGTTATCAGAGCTAATTATTTTGCCTGTGAATGAGATGATCACAATGTGAGCTTTGTGACTTTTAATATCTTTTTTACTTGTTAAAATATTTTGAAGGGGCTAGACTTCCTATTTGTGCTCAAAGCTGGTGCCAAAGTGGACTCCTCTGCCTTTTGGAGAATGAAAAAATGGTCCTATATTAGAGACATTTTTATCTTGTTCGGACTTATTTCAGGGTATTTTCACCCACTTTTGCAACAAGCTGCTTCCCTTGCATGTAGTTTTCTAGAGCATATGGCTACCCTGCTGTGCACGGAGTGAAATCACATAATTAAGCTTTACAATTTTAGGAAGAGAAGAACCTTCATATATGGCAGAGCAGCATGGTGTTAAGTTTGGGTAGATCATACGGTATATTTTTCTCTTCATATGTAATCGTCATTTGTATTCTAAATCATGGACTATTGTTTTTTAGTGTTGATGTTTGATTGTTTGTTGTTTAAAATAGTCTTCAAATGGCATTTCTTAATAATACCAAATGAGATTAAAGTGTGAGAAATTTCTAAATTGATTTTATCCAGAGTCCAGAGAAGTTAGAAAATTTTCATTTAGTTGGCTTACATCCGGAGAAGGGTGTTGGTGGGGGGTGGCAGTGATCATCAGCTCTCCTGAACTTTACTATTAGAAAGAAATGCAGCCAAAGTTGATTTACTAAAAAGACTGTATGGTAATTTGAGTTTCATCTAGCAGTTGACTTTTGCTACACCTTTTTATTCATCTGTTTATACTTTTAAAATAAGCCTTTAAGAAGCTTCACGCCATGGGATTATGTCTGGCACTATCAGTTAACAATTAATGTTATTCAGTATTCAGTATTAAATTCAGTTAATGAAGCTGGTTCTGCTCCATACTAAAGTAAACCATGCTTAAAATCAGATCTTATTGACTACTTAAATTTATCTATTATTAGCATTGCATTAAAAAAAAATGAGGATAGGGTATACTAATCCAATCTATTTGTGATTTCCCAGGGCATACACTTGGGAGTTCTGATTGGATATATGGCATGCTGTTATTCATAGTCAGGTGGTGGTGTAGTTGCTAGAATGGGTGTAGTTCAAAGTCAAATGAGTGAATATATTTTAGTAGTATATGTATTGGGCAATCTACAGAAAGGAGGGAAATAATCTCATTTTGAGTGGCTATTTTGTGGTTTAAATAAGACAGTAGGCAGAGTACATATGCTTTAGACACACAACCAATAAATGATACTGTCCCCTTCTTGAGTCTTTACAAGAAGAAAATATGCTATAGTTACATAAAAATTTTATTGGGTAAAGATAGGTGAACAAATTAAGGAAACGATCAGCACAGAGTTTTAAATTTCTTACATAGCTTATTTCCTTAGAAATAAAATATATAGTCTAATGCAATATTGATAGAGAATTATGGAAACAACTGATATATACAGCTGTATTTAGCTCTGTTCATATAGATCTCATGTTTAAGTTGTTACTAAAATAATGTGCAACATCCAGTTTATCTTGGGTTTCTGTTAGTCCCACATTTTTTTTTTCCTTGCCAGTTTTACCCTTGTTTCAATTACTCTCCAACCTCAAGACAGCCAACTCACTATCTCCTCTCTCCTTGTGAATTCCTATGCTTCTTGAGGAGATAATTGCTAGAAAAGAACATAAGATGTGTGATCTAGATTTCAAAATATTCCCTAGGAAACAAGTAAGCAACCAATGGTAGAATGATGAGCAACAACCATCCCTATTTCTACTTAGATATTATCTGTTTAAGTATGTGAGTCATTATAGACAACTTAAGAGATGATGTTTAATATAGTATCTGAAAAATCAAATTTCTAATGATTTTCTTGTGCCAGTGGTATATCAATTAGTGTCCTTTGGGAAACAGTTGAACATGGGTTAATTCAAGGAAGGTTTACTTACAAAGGGATTATTTCTAAATGAGCTGATGTAAAGGAACCACAAGGGATCATGCAGCTAGGGTAGTAGCAGCTGGGCTGTCACCTTTCCAACCAACTGGGATAAGGGAGGGGAGAGATGTTGGACAGAGAGAAATGTATATGTCTGGCATGAAAGGACTGGTAACCTTCAGTTAAGGGCACATTTCCAGTCAACATAATGGGAGGGACCCTGCAGGATAATCCCGATCTTACTTTCCTCCCTCCCTCCATCCTCCTGCTGGAATTCTCCAGAGGATCAGAGAGTCTGTTCATAGAGTCTAGAGCATCTCAACTTAAATGTTCATAAGAATCACGTAGTGGTCTTGTTAAATTGTAATTTTTAATTCATTAAGTCTGGGATGGGGCTTGATAATCTGCTTTTCTAACAAGTTCCTAGGTGATGCCAGTGCTGCTAGTGTAATGCCACAGTTTGTGTAGCAGGATGTAGCCTACACAGATCAACCTCTGTACAAAGAACAAGGAGGAGAATAGGTCTGGAAAGGCATGTGGACAATATAGTTGGGCTATGAGGAAAACATAGATGGGTTATGATGAGAGTGCTTTGCTGTCTTCAATAGCCATGAATTTAGCAGCATAACCCTGTATCAGATACACTGTCAGAGTCCATCTATGCTTATTTAAAACAATCCAGGTAGTGATACCAAGCCTTCATGAAAAACTTGGATAAAATATAATAATCTGAAATCAGAAGGATGAAGGAATATTGTTACTTATTAAAGTAATAACATTTTCTGGATATTATATTTAAAATTATTCAGTGTTCTTAAATTTGTAATGGAAGAATATATTCCACTGCCATCAGTCATGATACTCATGAACCGTGGTCACTCTTATTCAAGCAGTTGGCTTCTTTCCCAATTAGTCTCGTATTGGAAGGCATTACATTGTAGATAAGTGATCTGTGACATTGTGCATAAAACAAATATGTGACATAAAATTACCTCATTTATTTTGAATTAGAAAACATTATAAACTTGCAGGTATATTTTTGTTCTTGAGGTCATTTGAGAAGTTTTGCCTAATCTTCATGTTCTCTAAGGCATTCATGTGAAAGCGAGAGTCATTCTAATCATAAAAAAAAGAAAAATTGAGTATTATCATTTTTCATGTTACACTTTATAGTAAAATTATATTTGGTAAAATTAATTAGTGAAAAGAGAACAGAAATTAAAATAAAACAAGCATGAAATAATTACCATTCAAAAAATATGAGCTATCAAAACAAAAAAGGACATAAGAAAATGATTGAATTGAGTGGATCTTAATATTTAACTGCAGGACTAAAGATGATTAAAAATAGTTCATTTGAAGCTGTCAGAAAATGAGGATTGAAATTTCATTAAATTGATGACTGAGACAGTTTTAAAAGTGTTGAAAGTATTCGTGAACCATACCAATGGTAACTCTTCCCATATGGTGACTTTTAATATGCCAATTATAAGAATCCCTAAAGAGAATATATAAAATTCCACATTTTTCTTATAATCCTGACATTTTACTGCACACCATAACTGTAAGACCTGTTACGCCAAGCATTGCTGGTGCATCTGCTGGTACCTACGTAAGTGTTATGGATTTCTGAAGTTGTTCCATTTCTGGAAGGGAAGAAAGCCCACATACAGAATTTAGCGTCTTTATTCATTAGCATCTACTGTCTCTTAAATAAAAAATAACAAAATTAATTCAATCTAGAAGACCTGTGAAAATTAACAAATTGATTTTATAAAATATGATGTCTCCTTTTCACACTTGCAACTCTGTTCAGTTTTCCAAGTAAAAATTTTAGACTTATTCCTTAGTCTGAAGTGGTTGAAAAGTAAAATTTCAAAGATTTGGGGTCTAGGCTGGTCTTGTTACAACTTTGAGATGTTATAACCTTAGAATCCTCTTTTATAAAAGTGCAAATGGGCCTGTTACAAGAACACCTTAAAGTATGCTGAATAACGACACATGTGTTCATATAAACTAATATGATTATATATGTGTGTGTGTGTGTGTGTGCGTGTGTGTGTGTGTGTGTGTTTCTATACATTTATACTAAATTTACTGTCTTGACCAAAGAATTTGGGGAGGTTTATAACTTTATATAAAAAATAAAATTTAAGTTGGAAATCCAGGGAGAGTTTATGAATTTGTATAACATCCCTACACAGTGAAAAAGATATAACACAAAGTAGTTGAAAAATTTTAGTATAGTGCATCCCCAACTGGAATGACATCTGAAACTGACTAGATCTTAAAATTATAAATAATAATAAAATAACTAACATTTACTGAACTTTTGCCATGTCCTGATTCTTAGAATTTATTTTAGAATTTAAGTATATGGTGCAATGTATAATTGTAAATTTTCTTTCAACTAAAAATAGGGTGTCATATAAATTTTATACTTACATATTCAATATGCAAGAGTAAGTGCTAGCCACAAACTAGCAGGGTAGCATAAGTAGACGTTTAGGACTTAAAAAAATACTGGAGTGTCTAAACCATATTACTTATCTCTAGTGATTTTTAAAAGGCAGAAACATTAGATTTTAGGTAATTATAAAATTGAGTATACACCATTTCTTTTAAAATTAATTGGTCTGTCATTTTAAATTTGAGAATATTTTGGATCTTGCATATCCCTAATATATGTCTTTACAAATGAATTTGCAGTGCTATTGAACATATTTCATTGCACCACTAATTTTCTCATCAAATGAAGGCCAGTATTATTTCTTTTATTTTAACATATTCTAAAATAAAATATTTTTCACAAAGACTCATGAACCACTTACTAATATGCTGTTGAATTTTCTATTATACCTTTTTTTACTGTGTAGTTCAGAAATATGATTTACTTGCAGCATACCTTAATCATTTTCTAAAATTATACTATAGCAACATTTATAAAGCAAATATTCTTTTCTCAGAAATTTGTATCCAGTGGTAACTCTTATATGAAAGATAGTAAAACAGACACCACAAGAATACTACCTAGTTTTTCCTGGCATCAGTGTAGTTTCTTGATATTTCTTCTTCTAAGGATAATATGGATGGAGTGACCAAATAGCCGCTTCCATGCTAAATATGTTCTGAAGAAGAGTTCTGCCAGTACAGGATGTAGAAAAAAAGTGTTAAATTTTAGTGCCTTTAGGCCTGTGACATGGAGCCACAATTTACTTTCAAACAAACAAAACTTTTCCTCTGAACATAGTAAAATACTTTTAGAATCTCTAAAAACATTTTAATCTTTGAGATAGAATTGAGAATTCGAGAATTCTGATTAATTAGTCTTTTCTGCTTCCTTTGCTCTAAATTCTACACCTAAATACTTACGGGTAAATGAATGAATCTCTTAGGAATGTATAGAGAAGTTAAACAACTTGTTCCATGTCTTGTGGGACTAGAATACAGGTTTCCCAACTCCTGGTCCAGTGAGAGAAATGTCACAAATAACACACTGTGTTTTAACATTATCTAGATCTATATAAAATCCCTTAGCAAGTGATTGATTATATATTCTAATACCCATGTAAATGGATCTACTGTCAATGGTGAGATGTGCCATGTTCTCAAAATGGAACACACACACGCACACATGAGCACACATTAGTTTTAATAACCAAAACAAAAACTGATGAAATTTATTTTATTAGTATAGTTTATTTATTAAGTATAAAGATAAAGATGATACTTAATTCAAAATAAAAAATAGGAATTATATAGATAGCATGATGTCAAAAACAGTTTAAAAGAAGAGAAAGGAATTGTACATTTGAGAAGTTGAAGCAAAAATAACAAAAATAAATCAGTAGGATACAAATGACTTTCTCAAAATAAATTATTTTCCTTTTCTCAGGGACCATCATATTCTCACTTAATTGTAGATTTATAATGCAGCTACTACCACTTGCAAGATAAGTTATTGTCAAAATAAATACAAATTTGGAAGATTAAGATAATAAACAGAATGTCTCATTTGTTTTATTTTTATTGTTGTATTTGAATATAATTTAAGTAGAAAATGACAGGGCTTTTAGATGTTCTGATAACATTTAATAAATAGTGCCAATGTTTTTCTATAGGAGTCCCATACAAATCTAAAGTAGTTTTTTCCAATGAAAAAAATATTCTGCCCACTAATATTAAACATGTCTGTTTCTTCTTTTTCAAAGATAAATGTTCTGAAAAATTACAGATTTTCACTGTATATATATAGGAGTGAAATAGAATAAAAAAATATTGGTGTGTGACTTTTGAGATTATGTAGTGAAGAGTCTATCAATTTTAAAATAAGGAACTTGAAGCTGGGGAATGTTTTATGACTTTCAGTTTTAGAGGCTGGGTGATAGACCACGTAAAGGTCATGTTTTCTAAGCCTCCAAGTGATGGTTGAATTCCCTTTAGTGCATCTGTGTATTGTGGTCAGTTTCCTAATGTTAAAGAATGGCACCAGCGCTTTGTTCCTACTAACAGAGATTCTTCAACATAAAAATAAATTCATATGCCACCTGTTTCACAAAAAAAGTGTTGACATTTGAAACAAAATCTAGCAATTTATCCATGTATGTGCATATATGATTAATCTTTATAATAAGGCATTGTGATTTAAATAATTTCAATTAAGTGACTTTAGCCAATTAACCTGGAAGTTAGATGACTTTTAATTAAGTGACTTTAGCCAATTAACCTGGAAGTTAGATGAGGTTTATCAGTCACCATCAGTTTTTTGTAAGTTTTTAAAATTCAAATTCTTTTTGAACATAACTGAACAATAATTGATCTGGAAAATAGTACACTTATAATCCTCTACAGTGGTTTAAACTGCTTAAATGAGGATTACAGAAACAAAATGTTTTTCCCTAGTGTCTGGGACTTACAACTAAACAGATGGATTTGATTGTTGGCCTAGTATATTCCTTTCTGCCAGACATTTTCTATATTATAAAGTATTTTCATTATGCTAAGCATGAGTCAAACCAAAAGAGTAATAAACAAAAATGAACAAAATTGTTAGCATGTGAAAAGTGAAAAGCAGAAGAAAATAAAGGAAAGGGATCTTGGCACATATGTCTACATGTCTTGCATTTAATGAAATGTATTAAAAATTTATTAGAACATACATATTTTTATGTATTTAAAATAGCTTTACACATGAAGGTGCTTCATCTTGAACATTCATTCTTTTATCACTTCTTTCCTTCCTAATTCATGATTAACAAAGGAAATCCTCCAAACAAAATACCTTTAGTTAAATCAGAATTTACAATATAGCATATATTCATTCAATCATAGTACTACTTGAGTAAAATAATGTTGCTGCTTTTGAGAAACTCACAGTACAGTGGAAGGAATCGACACAAACAGCACACTGTCTTTTAATATTTATAAAATTATGTAAAATACCACAACATATTTTAATATCTTTATGATAAAATAAATTTGACATGCTTATAACTGGAATACACTTGTTACAAAGGTCAGGTTAATTTTATAAATTTTATAAGTTAAATGGGATCACTAGAAGCGCCATTGCTTGATGTCATGTTGGTACTTAATACATATACCTTGTAATACATAATATATGTTTTTATGGCATATATTTGAGAATTAACATTTCACTGATTTATGATTTAGAGCAGCATCTTGCAGTTGGTGCTTACAGTATTTGTCCTTTCAATTTATTCAAGAAGAGATATGCTGTATGCTCTTTATATTGAAATTATAAAAATATCTAAAGTATGTGTTTCCTGTTTAACATATTTTAAAGTTTTGAGTGAATTTAAATTTTACATTATTTTCTGTTCACTCCTTTTTATCTCCTAAAATAGTTATTCTCCTGGTTTTCCGTCTTCTGCATCTGTATTACAATTATTTATACTTTTCACTTTTCTTCAATTTAAATTGACAAACAGATGCTTTTAAAAAATAAGGTTAGGGGCTTCCCTGGTGGCACAGTGGTTGAGAGTCTGCCTGCCGATGCAGGGGACACGGGTTTGTGCCCTGGTCCAGGAGGATCCCACATGCTGCGGAGTGGCTGGGCCCGTGGGCCATGGCCACTGAACCTGCGCGTCCAGAGCGCCTGTGCTCTGCAGCGGGAAAGGCCACAGCAGTGAGAGGCCCGCGTACTGCAAAAAAAAAAATAAATAAAAATAAGGTTAGGTCCCTTCAGAACCAGGAAACTGTTTAAAACTTCTTGGTCTCAGATGACATTTTCTTAGCTAGGTATTGTCCCTGATCTCACCAACCAAATAGTCAAATTTAGATATAAGCTCATTACATAAACCTAGTTTATACAAACACACTCACACACACACACACAGAGTTGTTTTCAAAATCCTTTATTTCTAGTAACTGAGCTCTTTGACCCTCTGGATTTTTCTTCTTCAATTTTCTCCTTTGGGTTTACAATCTTTTCATTAAAAAAAAAAAAATTAAGAATTCCAGATTTGTGTTAAGACTACTATGAAATTTTCCAACCCCTTTGTAATACTTAAAGTCAAATCTTATAATGCAGAGAAAAGTAGAGGTAGAATTCCTACTTATAATTCATGTTTGGATTTGGAGAATCTAGAATTATGCCTCAAAATACAAAATGTAAATTTTGTTAAAAATAATTTTCAGGCAGCAGGAAAATTTACAAGTGGCAGAACTAAATTTAGAGCAGCCAACCAAATACAACAGTAGGACTAAACTTTAGCTTACCTTGGGGGCTGGGGTGTGGAAAAGAATTACAACGGAAAACATAACTTGAGAGAGATGTAGTCATTCTTTCACTGTAAATAAAGGGCCTCAGATAAAGAATCTCAAAATTGTAAAGCAACTGAGCAGTCATCTAGTCCTAGCTACTTATTTTAAGAGAAGAGACAGGTAAAAAGGCAGACTCTTGTCCAAAAATCAACAACCACTAATTGCTAAGAATCAGGTATCTTAAATCCTACTCCAATGATCATTTTCATATTTTTTATATGTACTATGTATCGATAGTTTACAGCTGTGTATTTCAGTAAGCCATAAGACTCTGCCTCTACCTCTCTACTTTTGAAGGTAGTGACAAGAAAAAAATCACCTTAAAATGTTTCAAAGGCAGTAAAATATCCTTAAGTTGCATTAATTGGGTACAATGGCAAGTAAGATTTAGTGAAATGATCATTTTAAACTAAAAAAAATCAGTTTTGCTTTTTTCAAATTCACGAAGTGAACAAAACCTAATTGCCTAAATGTTTCAATTTATCATTTCTACCTATAAACCTCGTAAAATGCATTATGTAAAAAATTCAAATTGTAATTGAGGAAGCTAAATATATCCCTTGGATTCTTGTTCATGTGCTTTTTTTAAAGAAAATAATTGTTATTTAAATATCTCATTAGATCAGATTACGTAACATTTTAAATTAGTGGGGTGAGGTTTTAATTAAATAGTTTTTCTTTATTTCACTTGGTGTCATTAAAATTTTAAATAAAGTAGAAAGTAGTCTTCTGAACTATAGTTTATCCCTTTAAAAATTATATAGCAGCTGTAGTTAATAAAATAATTTATACTTAAAAGGAAATAATACTTTTTTCCTTCATCCAAAATACTTAAAAAACTGTTTTTAAAATGTTCCAAGTTACTTCATTGAATTTATAAGTTTTTTAAGGCAAATCCAGTCATATCTACTTTAATATAGTACACAGTGAAATATGCCAGCCTCTTCTGATGTTGATTTTTAATATAATAATATCAAAAAGAGTAGCAACGTATTTTAGATGAAATCCAAAAAGTTATAATTCACTTTCATAAATTTTGTACAATATGGACTGAACATCGATCATTCGCAAGCAATGTGTGAAAGGAAATGGTTATTGGCAGAAATACTAGAATGTATTTTAAGTTTTTTCAATTATGTCATTTTCTTAAATGTGTCCTAATATTTCAATTAGGCTAAATTACCTTAAAAGTACACTAGTTTATTTTAAAAACCAAGCTCCTTAAATTCATCCCACTTTTATAATGTATCAGTATTTTTATTTTTCTAGTTTAATTTATTCTATAAAATTTGATGAATTCAAATAGTTTATGATAAAGAGTTAATGTTTTGCTCTTCTATAAAAACTGGGTAGTGTTAAAAAGTACCTATACATGTATGCAAGATTCTCCCTATAGTAAACTTAAAATCCTTTTATACTGCTTGGTATTTTTACTGCTTAGTGATCAGATTGCTATTTTTTTCTTTATTTTCTTCTGGGTACCCTATATCAAGCTTAAGAAAGCAGTTATTTTAACTTGCATAATTCCATGCTAACAAAATTTGTTAACTTGAATTTCATTTTAAACTTGTGTATCCTGATACATGTTTTTGTTTGTTTTCTTAACTAGTGAAAAAGGCCATAGATTTTAAATCTAGAGGATTTAAATTGTTTCCAGGGAAAGACAACAGCAACAAGTTTTCTATCTGTGAGTGTACTCTTTTTTTTGTTTCTTTCTCTAGTGCAAGAGTGAAGTTTGTGGTGTCTGTGTTGTTTGTGTGTTTTATAAAAATGTTTGTGTATTTACCAAATTAACTGTATTAATATTTATATAACATGCATGATTATTCAATATTTTCTTGTATTTAAATGCATATTGAGTTATTGGTTTATTGTGGTAAACTTTGGAGCTCAGATTGTTTCAAAATGTAAAAGAAAAAAACTCTTTAGATCTAGCATGTTGATAGCATTCTAGTTTTCTAATTCTAGTATGTGAGATAAAAAAATGAGTAAAAATCATCGAATTAATGGTTTCTTGTAGGAATTTTTGTTTGAACGTATCTAAATTTCAACATAATTATTTTTCTAAGGAAAAATTTCTTTAAACAGCAATTTTTCATTTAAGGAAAAATATATTTTAATTTGAGTTAATTTATACAAACACTTAAGTCAGATATTTTATAAATGAATTAACTAGCTAATTAATTTTTGTTTTATTTTGAAAATCTCATGAATTGAACTGAGGTACACATATTTATGTGCTGCCCCAATACACAATTTTGCTTAACATTCAGGGATTTATAGATGATTTGAAGTTCATCCATGAATCTCAGATTAAGAGTCATTGAATTTGAATATTCATTGTTATATTACCATATATGAACATAAAATAAGATTTATAAGAAAGCTATGCATTTTTTCAATATAAGTCAATAGCAGTTTGTAGAAATACCCTGCCTTACTGTTCCTGCAGATACATATTATAAATTTTAAAAGAAGCCATTCATGATACCACATCTGACTTCTAAAATGCCTTATTGATAATAAATAAGATTAGTTATTTTAAATAAATATCATCTTTTAAGCAAAAATACATTTTTAACATTATTTATTTTTATTCAATTCCAAATCATCTAACGAAATGAGTTTAAAACTATTTCTTAAAAAAATCATTCATTATAGTTATATCAGAAAAGGATTCTACCCACATATTTATTGAGTTGTATTTGTAACAGTAAATGGCACAAATTGAGCAATTACTTCACTTATCAAGAAGCAAACTTGGAGCCTGTTGGTATCAAATATTTTAAAGTGTCCTAATTTTAAAATGTGATTTTTCACATTTTGTTAGATTTGAGAATACGAAACCAAAAATAACAGATATCAGTAGGAAAATGTCAAATTGGGTTACCTGTTTGGAAAGCATTAAACAGTTCATTTCAAAGTATTTAACTATATAAGTATGATTTATTGTTATATTTTTAGTGTTAAAACATATTTTCAAAATTGATAACAGTTTTTAGGGAAAATAAATAATCTATAGTATTTTTCATATATTAATTATTTGATACATTTCAGAGAGAAAGATATTTTTCCTATACAAGAAAATATAAACATAAAGTTGTTAGGTGAAATTATTCTGACATATCATATTTTATCATGTCAACATGAAGGAAATGATGCAGACTTAAATAATTATGTTTACTACTTTTTTTTCCTAATATTTTGTCTGGCTAATCTATTTATTTTGGAAATCTAAGAAGAATTATGGGCTATCACTTTCTTACTCTTTCCTCATTTTGGTTACACAAATGTTATTTTATATGCTTCATGCTTCAAACTTTCAGATGTCCTGGGAAAATTAGGCTATGTATACTGAAATTAAGATGTATTCAACTCTACATCATCAACAATTATAAATATTACAGTATATATAAATGTATCATAGTAATATGCTGTACACCTAAATCTTACACAATGTTACACATCAAATTTATTCAATAAGAAAAATATGTATGTAACTTTTTATACTTGGTATATTGTCTTAGTGGGCATACATATTATTTTCATTGTTCTTGTACAGTGGTTATGAGGATGAACAAGAAAGGGAATTTTAGACATAGCAGTGTACCTGGGGAAACAAATAAACCCTGATTATATATATATATATATGTATGTATATATTTAATTTAAAGAATATTTACTTTTAAATTGTCAGGAGTAAAGTTAATGAGACAAAAAGAAAAAAGTTACTCATAAAGCAAAAAATGTTAATTTACTTCATAATTTTAAAATACATTTTACATTTATCTATTACAGCTTATGTAGGAGATAAAATATACTCTTGTGCTTTCTCATTTTTATTTTTATTTATTTATTTATTTATTTTTGCGGTACGCGGGCCTCTCACTGTTGTGGCCTCTCCCCTTGTGGAGCACAGGCTCCAGACGCGCAGGCTCAGCGGCCATGGCTCATGGGCCCAGCTGCTCCGCGGCATGTGGGATCCTCTCGGACTGGGGCACAAACCCGTGTCCCCTGCATGGGCAGGCAGACTCTGAACCACTGTGCCACCAGGGAAGCCCTCTTATTTTTATTTTTGAATAGAAATAATTCAACTTTCATCAAGGCAGATTATTTATGCCAATTTTTTTTAGCAACAATAACAAGCCAACATTATTTTATTTTCCTACATTTTTTTCTCAAATGTTTAATAGCTAGCTACAAATATATATTCTCTATGGTTGATCACAGAGAAAGTTATAATGCTTTAATTTTTATCATTATTATATATCTGTTATCAAGTAGGCATTTCGGTCTTCATCTCTTTGAATCATTAATTTAACACAGAGCCAAATAATTTTAAAAGGAGACAATTTTTATCTGACATTAAACTTTCAAAGGAAAAAAATAATAATAAAGCTTGTGTTCTTTGCAAAAACTATCAATTCAGTCACTAGAACTTCCAGGAGTGAGCATAATTATGGAGGACATGAGCTACACACATTTCCAAATTGCATCTTCCCTTAATAGCACCTTTAAAGTTTAACTAAGAAACAAATTAATAAGAGATTCAGGAAACTGCAGTAGTGTTCATGGGAAGCATTTGGTTGTTTAAATAGCTAATTCAGATTCTTTTTCCTACTTTAGTACCTGAACTCTATGTAGTCTCTTTCCATCCCTCATTGTTACCAAAGAGAGTAGGTTTGCAAATAAAGGAAAAAATATTTTTAATTTAAAAAATAAAAATAATTTTTTATATTTTAACATGTTGAATTGACTGCATTTATTCTTGCCAACTTTTCTACTAGGCTATTCTAAAATTTTAAGGTGGAATTATAAAGACACTGTGAGCTTTCCATAATGTATTTTTAAAAATTATTTCATCTTCTTCAAGTCCATACTTTGATGCATTCTTATTATACATTCATTGCGCAATTCTATTTGAACTACTTCTCCATGGCAGGGCCATGCTAGACTAAGAAGGTAAAAAGATAAGATACAAAGATAAAAAGATAAGATACAAAGATAAAAGGTAAAAAGGTAAAAAGATAAGATACAAAGATAAAAAGATAAGATACAGTCTCAGTTGGCAAGGATCCAGCATTTTATTGGGAAGCTAAATGAGTTATGTGACAACTCTTTGGAGGATATAAAGTTAGTATAAAATTACATTCTGTCCACATTCATGATGTTGGAGTTCAGAACGAGATCCAAAGCATTCTATTTTATAAGGTGGAATAAAATTTTTAAATCTAATATAAAGAAAAATCTAAGATGCCACCAACTGGATGAGGTAATGTAGAGATGACTTTTAGTAAGATGACTTTCAATATCTAGTTATATTTATCTTTAGAGTAGATTATGTGCTATGTAAAATCAGAAGCTTAAGAAACTTGCTTGTAATAACAATATTTTATTTTGATGTTGACTAATTTTACAGTATTTTTAAGCTAGAATATACAATAATATAGTACATTAATTAAAATTACTATGGCATATTTTATAAGCACATATAATAAATATACTTCAATGTTATAAGAAATGATAATTCATCCAATTTTTTTAATTCTATAAATTCTGCCCTCTCTTTTTGTCACTGATGTGTGGGGAAAAGGATTCATATTGCATTAGTACTAGTAATAATAATAATAATAATATTATTATTATTGTCCTTAAAGTTCAGAGCAAAAAGGATATTCCCTGTAGTTATGCTCTTTTCAAGAGGCAAGACCCTGTCCATGTAATTAACTTTTAAAGAGCACTCATGTTATTTTTACAAGTTACAAATTGAAAGAAGTAAAAATGATAAATATTTGTCCAGTTGTTTGAATGGCATTACGTAGTGAAAGCAGCTGACTGAATGGATACTAACTTCATTTGAATGTCTTGGCGTCACTAGCTATGGGCAGTTATGTAGCATCTAAATATCAGAAAAATAAGAGATTATATACTTTGTTCTTTATTTTTTATTTTAAATTTTTTAATTAAAGAACACTAAATACATGTATCATGCAGCAGCTCTCCCGTTATCTTTACAATTTAAGTTGGGAAATTTTTCACTATTGCAGATGTCCAAAGACAGCTGTTTAAAGGACACTTTCAAACAGACAAAAGTAATTTGACAATTAAATCATGAGAACTGGGATTAATTAAGTGAACATGGTGAAAGTTATAAATATGGTCTGCATTCTAAAATAAAATATTTGGAAAAGTGTTTTGAATTTTAAGTATTGATGCCCTTTCTCCTTTCTGAGCTTTCTGTACAAGATGGAGAGCTCAGGTGTTAAGAGTAGAATTTCTTGAATCAGTCTGCCAAGGTTGAAACCTAGACTAAGGCAGAAAGTGGAAATAGGACTTTAGAAATGTGTCTTAACCTCTCTATGCCTCAGTTTCCTCACCTGTAGGAAACATATAATACAAGCAGCTACCCTTCAGATTTGTGTGAAGAGTAAATGAGCTGATACATGTAAAGGGTGTAGATTAGTTCCTGACACATAGTACTGTGTCTTAGCTATTGTTAAAATTTATATTAACCTAGGCAATAATGATGATGAAATGGAAAAAATGAAATTTTTTATTATTTTTATTTTCTAATGTATTCACAGACACATCTATTTTTACCTATAATCTGTGTTATAAATTTAGTATAATAGTATAGAAAGCCTAAGTCATGCCACTTCTTTTTCTTATCTCTATCATATGTTAAAAAAGTTACACTTTAATAGCATACACTATAATATTTTCAAAAGTCAGTTATAGGATAGTTCTTCCCATAGAAAAAATACTCATTGAAAACAGTGTACAACACATTGCTTTTAATCAACCTACTAGGAAATATTTACTGAGAAGTCATTAGTCATCTAGGCCCTGTGGGAATATTAAAATAATTATGTTTTTCCTTATCTTTATCAAATGTATAATATATTTGTATATATGACTAAGGAATATGAAACTATTAACAGTATGACAAAATAATTAAAAAATTAAATATAAAATTGTTCATGTCATGTAAAAAGAGGGATTAGAAAATCTGGAAAAACATGACAGTGGGACTTGGGGCTTCCCTGATGGCGCAGTGGTTGAGAGTCCGCCTGCTGATGCAGGGGACATGGGTTTGTGTCCCGGTCTGGGAAGATCCCACATGCTGCGGAGCGGCTGGGACCGTGAGCCATGGCCGCTGAGCCTGTGCGTCCGGAGCCTGTGCTCTGCAACTGGAGAGGCCACAACAGTGAGAGGCCTGCGTACCACAAAAAAAAAAAAAAAAAAAAAAAAAGTGGGACTTGAGCTGAGTCTTGAAAATTACATAGAATTTTGATAGCTGAAGAGGAAGAAATGGAAAACATGGAGACCTGGAGAAAACACAAAGCATGGAATAAGCATGGCTAACCAGTAAAATTGCAGAAGAATGAAGAATCTGTTGGACTTGAGTTATGGATGTATATTGGTGGCTAGTGGGTAGTAGAGTTGATATACTTAGAAATCTAGAATCATAGGCTATTTGGACAGTAATGAAAACTGTGGTTGAGAAAGTTTAGTTCTAGTACTCAAGATGAATTGGAAGAGAATGATAATAGAGAAACAAAAGCATCAGTGATTAAGCTGGATTTGAGCATGCACATGAAATGACTATGAGAATTTTGGTGGGTTGACCTAGTAGGTCATTGAAGGAGCAAGACGGAGCTTGGGGAAAAAAAATGACAAAACCATATATTTGAAATTCTTAGCAAAGAGGTAATTTTTCAAGCCACAAGGAAAACATAAAATATGGAGAATTATGGGTCATTGTCTTTGAATTTGCTCTCTGTATGTGATATCAGCTAAAGTAAGAGAGGGGCCAAAACAAACATAAGAAGGAACAAAAGCCAGAAAGATAAAAAGAAATTAATTAGCAAGTCAGCAGACCAAGAAAAGCAAAAATATCACATGCTTTGTGTGGATTGGTGAACTTGTAATTTGGCAGCAATAAGGATACTGTTGAGGATATTTAGGAAAGTGATTTTTATAGAATGAAGGGTGCAAACACAAAATTTCATATCTAATTGAAAATATGGCAACTTTACCGGAGCTGTGACTGTTGGGCCATCATCTGATAGTTATCTTGCTATCTAATCAATATGAACAAGTTGACAATCTGAACTAAATGATGCAGGGATCCAGTGGTTCTCAATATTGACTCTACATTAGAATCACCTGGAGGATTATTAAAAAAATCAAACAAAAACAACAACAACAAAAAACAGATCCACAGGGTCCTACCCAAAGTAATTGCATTAGAATATCTAGACATAAAAGTTAAGCGTCTTTATTCTTTTAAAAAAGCTGTAGAGGTGATTCCAACCCACAATGTAGGACAAGAACCATTTCAAAGTTTACATTTTTCCCTCTCTAGAGTCTCTACTCAGGTCCCATTCTTTTCTTTAAAACGCAGATAAGTTGATAAAGAGGAAAATAGAACTTACTCTCTAATTCACTATAAGATTGAATTCATGAAACAGTATCACTCAGATATTTCAGACCTTATCTGGTTTAATGATCTTCCCATTTGAAGAAAAGCGCTGTCTTGGGGAATTATTTATTTACTGTGATCACATTCACTGAAAATATTAATAAATCTTTTTAATAATTGGGTGTTCTGAAAAAACTGCTGAAAGTGTACAATGGCTAAGTAAAACACAGTCATGGAAATTGTTAAAGGGTAAAACCCTTATTTTGATTTTCATCATTATATCATAATTCAATGACATGCTTGATAATTTGTGCCACAGTTTTACTTTCACATTGGCAGATTGAATTCTTTGTTATATATCAAATAAAAAGTGGTAATACACTTTTTTCCACAGGGTCTTATTTTTCTATTGCAACTTTAAAAATAATAAGTACCCAAACGACACTGCCCTAACTGGTGGTGACTTCTCTACTGCCAATAATTAATGGAAACTCTGGCACTGATACCCTGGGAGTACATTACAAGAGATTTCACTATTTGATAGTAATTAAAAATATGTTAATTGTTAATGTGTTAATATTCAGATTAGTAAGTCATTGAATAGGAACATGAAACTTACTTTCTTATATGTCCACAAATAGAAAAAATGTTTTTGTCCTCATTATTGGTTTATCAAACTATATTTAACTTTCTCTATATAAGCTATAGTGATTACAATAACAAAATACAAGAATATATTTTATGTACAACTTTAAATGAATATCATCCTTGTTTTCCTAATCATATATGTTTTGATTATTTTTTTCTTTTCTTTTTTCTGTTGTTCCAGTAAATGAGGGAGGTATTAAAACAGCTTCCAATTTATGCCCAGATCCAGGAGAACCAGAAAATGGGAAGAGAGTTGGATCAGATTTTAGGTAAGATTTTAAATTGTTTATTTCATTATTTATTTTGTTAAGGTTTATTTTAATTTTAACTTCAAATATAACTAATAATATGGAGATGAAGACCTGGTGACTTAAAAGTGTGGCAACTAGATTTCATTGATGTGTTACCATTAATAATATTTCAGTATTTTAAAGTGACTACTCAAATTTATTAGGATACTTTTTGGAGTTTAAATGATTAATCTATTGTCATGTAGTAAGTGAAAAATCATGGGATTTGATTTGAAAGACATGAGTTTGAATTCAACTTCTATTGCTTATTAATTGTCTGATCTTTGGTAAGTTATTCAATCCTTTCTGCCTGAGTTTCCTCTTCTGTAACATGTATATCAAATTTACCACATAGAATGGTGAGTTTCAAATGAGGTACTGCCTGTGAAACCTTCCTGCAAATGTTCTATAAACATTTTATATGTAATTTTTAGAAGTAAATGTAACTTGAATAAGTTTTATCTCTATCTTAAAATTAGTATTTATTTTAAAATTTGAAATTAGTTTACTTACAACATAGAAAATGTATGTAGTAGAATATGGTAGCCATTAACTTACACTATCAAACAATATTTTTTAAAAATCTTGAATTTTCAGTAGTCCTCTGTAACATTTTACAAATGAAAGATACAAAAAATCCTATAAAATAGTAAGTGATAATTTAGTTAACATTCACAAATACTTATTTTCACAAAATATTCATGATATATTAAATTTAAAAAATGATAATGGTTATAGTTACACATACCACACATTTACAATCTTTTCTTCTTTATATTGTTTGTATAAAGGACAAATGCTGTGCTAAAGAATATCCCTATGAATAAAAAGATAGTTCTTATAATAAAGACCTGTGAACATTTTGTCCCCATGGATCATTCAAGTTAACTTAAAGTTATATTTTGATATACTTGCAGTGGAAAACAATATTAGTTCAATATGAATAAAATTGTAATTTTCTAAAAATTTTACAGAACTTTCTTTAACTAGTCTGATAATTAATATGGACAATAATGTTTGAAAAAATCACACTAGAAAGAAATTCAAAAGACCTGGGAAACTAGTCAGTCTGATCTTAATAAACTAAATGACTATATTAAAAATCAGGGCTTCCCTGGTGGCGCAGTGGTTGAGAGTCCGCCTGCCGATGCAGGGGACACGGGTTCGTGCCCCGGTCCGGGAGGATCCCACATGCCATGGAGCGGCTGGGCCCGTGAGCCATGGCCGCTGAGCCTGCGCGTCCAAAGCCTGTGCTCCGCAACGGGAGAGACCACAACAGTGAGAGACCCGCGTACCGCAAAAAAAAAAAAAAGAAAAAAAAAATCAACTAAATCTCTCAACCTCAATAATTAACTGATATTTCATAGACTGCAGAGTGGTAAACAATTTACCTAGTATTTTTACATGTATTCTTTATTTATTATAAAATGCTATAAGGTGTTTATTATTTTATTCCCACTTTACAAATAAGAAAACTGAAACTCTGTTTATCCAGCTAATAATTTGATGGAATTGAAATTTGAACTCGTTACTTCCTGATTCTAAATCCTGACCCTTTAATCACTATATTACATTATGCTTTGAAACCAAACTTCATTCACATCCCATCCTTGCAGTAAACTGTCTTGTCTTCTCCAAGAGTTGGTTTCGTCAGATCTAAAAACGAGGATAATAATACTTGTTTCATGGATTGAGGGAAAGATTACATGAGATAACGTATGCATGGTAGTAATCATAAAGCTTAAGACAAATAAGTATTCAGTTAATTCTAGCTTCTATTATAGTATGATAAGATAAATGAAATAGTTATTAATATTTATTTGGTCTCACTTTTTGCAAAAATATGAGGTTTATTAGAAATAGACTTAATAGGAATATAGTGAGTTAAATTACCTTTTCGTGGATTTCAAATCATAAGATTATCTTACAGTCATGTTTCAAGACCCTGATAGATGTTAGTCATCAAGATGCTCACAGTCAGGCTAAGATATAATAGAGTCATTATAATTTAAGAACATGCGGAATGTCATGGAGACAGAAGAGGTATGGTATTTTGGACAGCTAGGAGATGAGGGTCACAGAGGCAAATGTTGAGGTGGAAGTATGAAGTATGATTGGAATCTGGTATAGAGAGGCAGAGAAATCCAGAGACCATTTATATGTTTATACATTCATTGTCTACATATATTGTTTGCCTATTGTGTACCTGGCTTTGTACCAGGAACAAATAAAACACTTAACAGCAGACATAGTACATGCCCCCCATAGGTCTTCAAATTTAATGGCAAAAAAGACAATAAACAATGAAATGAATCTCAAGTTTTAAAAAGTACTGTGAAATAAGAAAGTAAAATAAAAAATTAAGCTTCTGTGAGAGAGGATAAAGATGTCAGAGTGGGAATCCACCCAGTGTAAGAAGGTCCCACTTTCATTGATACCAGAAGAATTTTATGCCTTTAGACTATAGGAAAGGAAGAGCCTCACACTGAGGAAGAGCTTGATGAGCCATTCCAGGAAAATAAAGATTAGGGAGTCTAAATTATAGACTGTAAATTGAAGAAAAGCACAGAATTCAATAGAAAAGCTGTAGAATGAAGTTGAGGAGATGTGGGGAAACCAGAGCTCTTATTCAGAAGAAGCAGATTGGCAGCCATTCTGCTTAATCTGCACTGAAGATATGTTTTGTTTTAAACACACAGTGTTTTTAAAATATGTGAGTCAACATTTAAAAATCAGGAGATTTCACACACACATACACACACACGTGCACGTGCACACACGTTTTTGTATTCCCTTTTTAGATTTGGCAGCTAAAACCAATGTACCTTCATTGCGACATCTACTAGAACCAATTAACAGATGTTCCCTTTAGGCTAAGCAAACTCTCTGGTTCACAGTGGTCACTCCTAGGCTTCTTCACTCATGTGGGTCACCTACCTATTATGGGAAGCTGTAAAGAGTTTTGAGAGAGAGAGCTGATTCAATTTATATTTTCAGTACATCATGCTTTATACTTTAGATAGGTGGATTGAAGAAAACAAGTTTTAGTTAGAAGGCCAGTGCAGCAGTCTGGTTTTAAGATGGTAGAGACTTAGACTATGGTGATAGCAGTGAACTAGACAGACTCAAGATATCTTTTGGGTCTTGGACACTCAAAGTCTCAGTGTCCAATGATATTTTATGTGGAAAGTAAGAAAACAAAAAAGGATGATCCCTAATTTCCTCAGCTTGAACATCATGAAATTAGGGTAAATAATTATATTTAATTAAGTGTGGAAGTCCAGAGGTTTTGAGGGAAAAAAATAAGAGTTCAGTTTAGAGATTGTAAACTTCAAATGACTTAGTGATTTACAAGTGGGTATGTTAAGTTCATAGGTGAACATAATTAAAGTTCAGAGATAGCAAGGAAATATCAGTATGTAGATGTTACTAAGAATCCTAAAGCAGCATGAATAGATGACATCAGTTAGACAGTGTAGAATGACGAGTGAATCTATGACATAGTCCAAAGTTCTATGCTATTTCATGATATGATTGATTTTAAGAAGCTATCAGGGGCTTCCCTGGTGGCGCAGTGGTTGAGAGTCCGCCTGCCGATGCAGGGGACACGGGTTCGTGCCCCGGTCCGGGAAGATCCCACATGCCGTGGAGCAGCTGGGCCCGTGAGCCATGGCTGCTGAGCCTGCGCGTCCGGAGCCTGTGCTCTGCAACGGGAGAGGCCACAACAGTGAGAGGCCCGTGTACTGCAAAAAAAAAAAAAAAGAAGCTAGCAAATCATTCTCACGAGTAGCAAGAGAAATAGGCATGGATGAAGTAAGGGAAGGAAGTCCTTTAAAAGGGGTCAGGAATTTTCAATACAATTGAAAATGATGAGGACAGAAGACTGTCTCTTAAATTTGACAACATGAAGGTTGTTGGCAAGAGTGATTTCATTGGAGTGACAAAGGTTGAAACAAATTGAAATAAGCTGAAGAGTGAATAGACAGTTCAGATAGGTAATAGCTTTGGAACATCAAATTGCATAAAGCAGAAGAATAATGGAGCAGTTCTATAGTCATTAGGAAGTCAAATAGATTTTCTTTTTAGAGATACAAGAAACCAGAGCTTGTTTATTGGATGATACAAATAATCCTGTAGAGAGGAAAATACGGATGATAGGAAAGATTCCTAGTGGGTATAAGTAAAGGAACATAACTTTTTTGGAGAAAATAAACATGATCCCAAGGACAGGAATAGTGCTCTAGAGACTGTGAGCCACAACTACTGAGCCTACGTGCCACAACTACGGAAGCCCGCGTTTCCTAGAGCCCATGCTCCGCAACAAGAGAAGCCACCACAATGAGAAGCCCACGCACCGCAAAGAAGCCCCTGCTTGCTGCTACTAGAGAAAGCCCATGCGGAGCAACGAAGACCCAATTAAAAAAAAAACAAAAATAACAGATTTTGTGAAGGGAAAATGAGAGACCTTATATTTAATACTTTTACTCTGTGAAGGCTGCATCAAGCAAGACCATCAAATTTATATATATATATACACACACATACATATAAATGAGAGAGAGAGGATGGGAATGGTTGGGAGAGGAACTTTGAGAGAAAAACTGGAAATAGTCATTACCCAATAGTGGGAGAGCAAGTTTGATATAGAAATATTACCTTGCTAAGTAATTTTGAGTGTCCTTTTGAGATTGATGATAATGAATCTGCCTAGTTATATGATTTCTGTCTAGAATTACTAAGTTTCCCAGGTACAAGCATTAAAAGGATTGTGCAAAGGCGTGATAAAATTCAGTGCATTCAGGAAATTTCTAGTGATTCTTCTAGGCATAACAAATAGAAACATGGATGTGGAGCAAAGAAAATTTCAAGCAGAGTTATAGGTTGGGGTCCTTTACAAGATAAGTGGATTAGATCATCTTTCATGTTCAGTTTCAGCTATAAACAAGACCGATTCAGAAATAGCAGGTAAAATATTTTTAATCTGTTTCAGAAGGGAAAGAAATATTTTTTTTGTGTTTTAAAAAGTATAAAACAGTAATCATTCTTATATAAAAGGCTATGGGAAGCACCCCAAAGAATAAGAGAAGGGAAAGCAGGTAAAGGAATAAAAATCACTGACAAAAGATATACTGTGTCAGCTTATTTTGAAGCAATATACATTTAGTTAGGGCTTGAATTAACTCTCTGTTACTGGACCCCTATCATTTCAAAGGAAAATTAGCCTCTGTTAGGCAGGTACACGATGAATCACTGCTTCATATGGAAGCAAGCTTGGTTGTTGGATTGAAGCACCAGTCCCTGCCCCATAAATATTAAAACAAACAACAAAGAAGCAAAAAACACAAAAATAACTCATGACAATCTCTTCTGGTGCCCTTTACCCATTTATCTATGTAATACTCTAGTTCTTTGAGGTACCAGGGCTCACACATTCTGCAATTTAGCAAACATCCAGGTAAGTGTAAGAAGTCAGTCTCCCCCACTATTTAGTGCCTCTTTACTCACTGAATTATCTTCTTGAAGCCTCCCTCCTAACTGGGTTGAGGTAGGAGTGGGGACCACCCACTCAAATGCTCCAATTCCCTCCAAAGAAATTATACTTGCAAACTTTTCATTAATTGGTATACTCAAATCTTCTGATACATCCTTCCTGGAGCTAAGCTATGTGTTATTCTAATGATCTTGAATGATTTTTTTTTAATACATCCTTAACAAATTCTACACAAATGTTCTGAAACCCCTCTTTTAGAATGTGTGAGCACATATCCTCATTTATCAGCCTTGGGGCTTCAGCTAAAACTGAAAGAACCAGAAATGTCTCATTTGTTAACATACTTTTCCATAAATGATCATTTCCGAAGAAGGGAAAATTGTGAAACAAGTCCTATGCCATCTGTAAGTATGAAAAATTGATGAGGACCTAACCATAGATGATTTTTAAAACAAATGAATGAATGGACGTTCTAATAACAGAACATTAAACTGTTTATAAGCTGCATTTATTAAGATTTCATCTATAAATGTTTGTGTTTCCTAAATCTTAAAATTATATGGCTTCTAAGATAAGCACACAAATATACATAAATATAAAACAACTTTTGTTTATTGGCTTCTTAGCTGTTAAGAACATGTTTTTCTCTGTTACTCATATCTTAAAAAACTCTACCAAGACAGTTTCTCAAGATTTGCCAATTACCATTGTTAATCTTATAGCAGCCCCTGAATGTATTGGCATAGGATCTAGGGAGAGCAATTCTTATGCACCGGACTAGAATTCAGGTCTTATTTTCAAGTGCAATATTATTTTCTTATAACACACAAAAATTATTTAGATAGTAGGGTGGCTTTCGAGTTTTTAAATTGGAAACACCATTTCCTAGCAAGCCAAACTTAAAACTTGGTAGTAATTACAAGCAGCCAGGGGCAGGGTGGGGGTGAGGGGCAGACAGGAAAGTAGGAACAGTTGTTTATAGCACCAAACACCACTGATTCTTTTTTTTGGGGGGGGGGTTTATTGTTTTAATTTTTATTGGAGTATAGTTGATGTACAATGTTGTGTTAGTTTCAGGTGTACAGCAAAGTGAATCAGTTTCATATACATGTATCCACTCTGTTTTAGATTATTTTCCCATACAGGCTATTACAGTGTATTGAGTAGAGTTCCCTGTTCTATACAGTAGGTCTTTATTAGTTATCTATTTTATATATAGTAGTGAGTATATGTCAATCCCAATCTTCCAATTTATCCCTCCCCACCCCATTATCCCCTGGTAACCATAAGCTTGTTTTCTACGTCTGTGACTCTATTTCTGTTTTGTAAATAAGTTCATTTGTACCCTTTTTTTTAGATTCCACATATAAGTGATATCATATGATATTTGTCTTTCTCTGTCTGACTTACTTCACTCAGCATGACAATCTCTAGGTCCATCCCTGTTGCTGCAAATGGCATTATTTTGTGTTTTTTTATGCCTGAGTAATAGTCCATTGTATCCATGTACCACATCTTCTTTATCCATTCCTCTGTTGATGGACATTTAGGTTGCTACCATGTCCTGGCTATTGTAAATAGTGCCGCATTGGACATTGGGATGCATGTATCTTTTCAAATTATGGTTTTAGAGGGAAACTACCTCAACGTAATAAAAGCCATGAACAACAAATCCACAGTGAACATCATTCTCAGAGGTGAAAAAACACAGATTTTTCTTTTGAAGTATCTCTAGAGTCTGAGCCCTCATCCATTGCCACTTCTATTCTTTTAGCTCAGATTTGATTAAATCCCTAACAATTCCTGCAGGCTTCAAGGTTTCAGTGTAGTGTCACTCAATGCAATCAATAAACCACCAAAACCGTAAATAAAAATATATAAATTGATTGATTAGAATCAAAATGTCAGTGTCCTTTGGTCTGTAAATTCGGATGCTAAGAGAGAAGGGATTAATTAAAGTACTTTTAAAAGTTTTTGCTTGTGGTTTGTTTTTTTGTTTGTTTTGTTTTCTTTTACTTAAACATTGCAAAACCTAGTTAGAACTGCTTTGAAATTTGAAGCAGGTAACTTCTCATGTTACCTGCCATCCTATAATAAAATAGCATTGCCTTTTCTATTCATTTATCTTACACTATTTTATAGTACTCATCACCACTGAAGTAATGTATATGTATTTTATTTTTATGTTTTCTGTCAAGCCCCACTAGAATATTGGCTGTAACAGTCCATGGCCTTTGGTATAGTATCAACTTCACTGAAAATAAGTTTTAGCCACTCAATAAATACTTGTTTTTTAAACAAATGGGATCTTAAGAAATTTATGAAATCACTAATCTTTCAAGATTTAGAATATATAAAACACTTTCAAGACAGAACACTAGGTAGGCATATACACAGTTTCACTTCATAATGTATATAAATATTATTTTCATAATATTTTTAAAATACCACAGCAAAAATATTACTTTTAAAAAGGCATACAAAAACTTGAAAGAGCAAATTAAATACAAAGATGAAGAATAGTAAAAAGTAGAGTAGATATAAATGAAAGTGAACAAGAAATTAATAGAGAAAAATCCATAAAACCAAAAGGTAGTTTTATTGAAAAGATCAATGAAATTGATAATCTCTAGAGACAGACTAATCAAAGAGAGAGGGAGAGAGAGAGAGAGGGAAAGAGAGAAAAGAGAGTAAGAGAAGAGATACAATCCATAAATATTAAAGGATAATAAAGAAATATGAGAAATAATAAAGAAATACAAATTTGATAATTTAGGTTATATTGATGGATTTCTTGAGAATTTCTATAAAATTCTCACAAAAAGAAATAAATCATCTGAAATGACCTAAAACTATTAAAGAAATTGAATCAATAATTAAAACCTTCCGTTGGTGGGAATGTAAATTGGTACAGCCACTATGGAGAACAGTAAAAACTAAAAATACAAGTACCATATGAGCCAGCTACCCCACTCCTAGGCATATACCCAGAGAAAACCATAATTCGAAAAGATACATGCCTCCCAATATTCATTGCAGCACTATTTACAATAGCCAGGTCATGGTAGCAACCTAAATGTCCATTAACAGAGGAATGGATAAAGATGATGTGGTACATATATATATAATGGACTATTAGTCACAAAAGAGAACAAAATAAGGCCATTTGCAGCAACAAGGATGGACCTAGAGATTGTCATACTGAGTGAAGTAAGACAGAGAAAGACAAATACCATATGATATCATTTATATGTGGAATCTAATAAAAAGGTACCAATTAACTTACAAAACAGAAGTTATAGTCACAAATGTAGAAAACAACCTTATGATTACCAGAGGATGCAGGGGGGGGGAATAAATTGGGAGATTGGGATTGACATATACACAATACTATATATAAAATAGATAACTAATAAGAACCTACTGTATAGCACAGAGAACTCTACTCAATACTCTGTAATGGCCTATATGGGGAAAGAATCTAAAAAAAAGATTGTATATATGTATATGAAACTGATTCACTTCCCTGTACACGTGAAAATAACACAATATTGTAAATCAAATATACTCCAATAATTTTTTTTTTTTTTTTTTTTGCGGTACGCGGGCCTCTCACTGCTGTGGCCTCTCCCGTTGCGGAGCACAGGCTCCAGACGCGCAGGCTCAGCGGCCATGGCTCACAGGCCCAGCCGCTCCACGGCATGTGGGATCTTCCCCGACCGGGGCACAAACCCGTGTCCCCTGCATCGGCAGGCGGACTCTCAACCACTGCGCCACCTGGGAAGCCCGCCAATAATTTTTTTAATGAAATAAATTTAAAAATAAACCTTCCAAAATAGCAAGCATCAGGCCCAGATTGATTCACTGGTGAATTTTAACAAACATTTAAAGAATAAATGATACCAATTCTCTACAATCTCTTCCAGAAAAATAGAGGGAGTACTTTCAAACTCATTTTACGAGTGCTCACTACCCTAATACAAAAATCAAAGACATTGCTGCAAAGGAAAATTTCAAATCAATATGTCCAATGAAGATAGATGCAAAATTTTTCAACAAAATATTAGCAGATTAAGTTTGACAGTGTATTAAAAGAAGTATACAGCATGACTAAATGGGTTTTATTCCAGGTATAGAGGGCTGGCTTGACATTCAGAACTCAAGTCATCTCATAAGTGGGCTAAAAAAGAACATATCACTATTGCAATAGAATGAAGAAAAAAAACCAAAAAACATTTGACAAAATCCAACCCTCTCAGAAAATTACAAAGAAAAGAGAACTTTATCAATTTGTTAAAGAACATCTGCTACTACAAATATGGAGCTAACATGATAATACTTAGTGGTGAGAAACTTTTTCCCAAGATCAGAAACAAAACAAGAATTTCCCCTCTCACCACTCTTTTTCAACATCATACTGAAAGTCTTAGCTAATACACTAAGACATGAAAAGGAAATAAAAGGTTTATAAATTTGGAAGGAAGAAATGAAACAGACTTTTTTTCTTGCAGATTGTATGATTGTCTATGTAAAAAGTTCCAAAGAATCAACAAAGAAACTTGTGGAACTAGTAAGTGATAATAGCAAGGTTTTACGATACATATACAAAAGTTAATTGTTTTTTTGTATACCAGCAATGAACAAGTGGAATTTGAAATTAAAAGCACAGTATCATTTACATTAGCACCAAAAAGTAAAAAAGAAAGACTTAGGTTTAAATATAACAAAATATTTATAAGATCTATATGAGGAAAATGACAAAATTCTGATTAAAGAAATCAAAGATCTAAATCAATGGAGAAATATTCCAGGTTCATGGATGGGAAGAATTAATATTAGTAAGATGTCAAATCTTTCCAACTTGAGCTATAACTTCAGTGTTATCTCAGTAAAAATCCAAGAAAGTTATTTTGTGTCCATCAACAAAATAATTCTAATATTTATGTAGAAAGGCAAAGACCCAGAATAGCCTACATGATATTGAAGAACAAACAAGGGGCTAACTCTTCCTCAGGAAGAGGGTGAGGGATGAGTAGGTAAACTTATTTGGGGCAGTGAAACTATTCTGTATGATACTGTACAGGTGAATACATGACATTATGCATTTGTCAAAACCTATAGAATACAAAGAGTGAACCCTAGTATAAATGTGGACTTAATTAATTAAATGTATCAATATTGATTTGGTTCATCAACTGTAACAAATGTACCCCACTAATGCAAGATGGTAATAATAGAAGAAACTGTGTTTGTGTGTGCATGTGTGTGTTGAGGGGGGAAGAAGGGTGCATATAGGAACCTTCTGTACTTTCTGTGCATTTTTTCTATAAATGTGAAATTGTTCTGAAATATAAAGTATTAAAAATGAAACAAAAACATACAAGCAATTTTATATTTTGAACTGAGTGATATATATATATCTGTATGCATGCACACATACATGTGTGTGTTTTTTTTTGACTATAATATCATATTAAAATACTTCTCTAGAATATTGGTATAATAAACTCAAACGTTTCATTTTCCTGGCATGGCAGTAATTTCTGAGAAGGAGAACTTTAGAGAGAAGGAAAAGAGATATTTCAATTGAGACGTGTTTTTTGACAGATAAGAACAGCTCCCCCATCTCAGTGTCCATGGCCACAATTGTAGTTAACCCTTTTTAAACATTTTTAGGTAATTGCAATGTCAGCTTTACTAGCTGTAGATTCTTCCTCTTTTCATCCATGTACAAGTTATTATCACATTAGTCTTCCAAAAATATCTGCAACAATGTGTTTTTTCAACTCAAACACCAGCAGAGCTTTCCTATGGACTACTTATTCACAAACTACTCATTTTTGGCATTTAAAACATCTCAAAATATATCCAATGTTGCCACATTTGTCTGCCAACCATATTTTTATGGTGACAAATTACCCTCACATAGTTTGCCTCAAATATGTCTGATTTTCCCTGACTTCTCCGCTCGGTTTTGTTGTTTCTTCCTCCTGGAATATTCTGTCCCAGCATTCTTGCCTGTGTCATCTTACGCATTCTTCAAGGACTCACTTAAAAGCCTCCTTCCTAAAGCTTTACTTATTTCCACAATCTGTTACAATCTGGTTAACTCCTCCAGCATTGTGTGTATCTTCATTACAGTACTTAAAATATTTTTTTTTCCTTGTCTTGTAGAAACTTTTCTAAGTGTAAAATCCTTGGAATCAGAAATAAGATTATTCATATATCTGCATGCCTGATGAAGAGAGTTCAATAACTGTAGTGAACTGAATGGCTTAAAACAGCAGCTTCAGAAATTTTCCATTAATTTCTCTGATCATATGACCTTATAGCAGGACTTCAAACTCATCATAAATCTAAATGATTTATAGGCAGCAGTTGCTAAAACAAACACTCTTGTATGCACAAAATAAATATTTTTTAATCACTGAGGAAATATATAAGAAAATCCTTGGGAAAGTATGGCATCTTATAGACTTGTATTTTACTTACCATTTTATGCTTTAATCTCCAAGGTGAGAGTCCCAGAATCTGTGTTTTGAAATTTTAAAAACTTTCTTTCTAATTTGAAATTCCTATGGAGCATAACAGACTTTTAAAGGGAGAAATGCTGCCAAAGAGATATTGAAGCTGCCAGCAGTTTCTATGCTGAAAAATAAATTAAAAATTTAAACGTCTTTTAAAATTATAACTAAATGTCTGGGAAAGCTCAGCCTCCGAGATTCTTAAGTTTCACAGACTTTACTTCTGGAGGAAAGGCCTTGTCTGATACTTTTCCTTTCAAGAGATGTCACCCATTAGGGGCATGAATTTGTCTTCTTGAGAGCAAAGAATAATGTTGGATCCAAAATTTGGGTTTTCATTTGGATTATTAAAACACTGGTATATCTTGGGATTGAAACAGCAGGGAATATGCTTCTCATCTGGTAATATTAAAACATGACTATAATGAGGAAAGTCTGACTATCATGATGTAAATCTATCACACTTTTAAATGTGGACCCATCTTCACCCGTTCTCCTAGCATAAGATTTGTAAATATGGTAGTATGCTTATTTATATATCTAACTTTGATAATTGCAAAGACATCATTAATAGAAACTTCAAAGGTGTTCTATCTCTTCCCACAAAATATCTTCTGAAGAATAGCCTACACATGTGGCACTTCCTTCCTCACCACACAGCTAATAATTTCCTAATATTTTGTAATCTGACTTTTTGCATCATCTCTTAAATTACTAATGACTTTTCTATCCCTAAATTAAGTTAATTTTCTCACTGCTCATTTCCCTTGATCCTTCTGTCACCATTGTAATCTCTTTTGGGGGTCTTTAAATGACCAAAAAATATCTTGGTTTCCGTGAGTTTACTCTCTGACCACCCATTTTTCACTCTTGAGGAATTCACTTTCTCCTCCCATTCCCTAAAAAATAAACATTCCTCAGTGTTCCATCTTCAAAACTCCCCTCTTCTACTATATATTCAGCTTTAAGAATAGCATTACATGGACTTCCCTAGTGGCGCAGTGGTTGAGAGTCCGCCTGCCGATGCAGGGGACACGGGTTCGTGCCCCGGTCTGGGAAGATCCCATATGCCGTGGAGCCTGCGCGTCCAGAGCCTGTGCTCCGCAGCGGGAGAGGCCACAACAGTGAAAGGCCCGCGTACCGCAAAAAAAAAAAAGAATAGCATTACTTCTGAAGGATTCAGTAATCATGACTTTCCATGTTGCTCTCAGGTCTTCATTATTTTCATTCTTCTGAGATATAGATATTTATTACGTTAACTTAAAACAATTGAACTGGTCTTTTCTCCACAACACATATACATCATTACGAGTGAGAGAGCATGGAATTTGGAATCAGTTGGACTTAATTTTAGATGCCGCCACTCTTTTATTAGACTTAGAGAAGCTTTTTATTCTCCCCAAAGTTCTGTTTCTTTTTCAATAAAAATGGAAAGAGTAATACCAAATTGTACTGTTTTAGTGAAGGACTAGATTATCTAACAGTCATAAAATTGCATAGTGAAGTACCCAGGATAAAGTAAAGCTTTTTCTTTCTTTTTTTTATTTTCTTATGATTTCCCCAGTGAATTCAGATTTTAAAATCTTCACTCTTTCTCCAAATCCTGCTTCTTCAATCTTGTTAATTATTTTCAATTCATATTGCCTCCATCCTACTTTATACACTTAAAACTTCTCACCAGTGCAATTGTAATGGTCTCTTATTCTACTGCAAGATGTATTACACTTGGCTTTCAGATAAAGGTTATTATTATATAGCTACTGAGACATTACCCCTGGATCATAAACTTGTATCTCCCATGGCTCATTGAATTAAGAAATTATATCAGTTATCACACACATACATATAGTATACATTAACTTAAAAGAACTTTCATGTCATTATTTTGTTACTAATTAAAACATTGTATGTGTCAATATCACTATTTTGCTAATAAGTAAACCTGTATGCCAGGTGTTTGCACACTTAGCAGTAATAAAAGCATGCCTTGAACATAGAGCTTATGGCTTGCAATTTGGTGCTCTTCCCCCCTCACTTATACATTTGCATTCTAGCATTTAAATTTCTCCTTAATACAGGCCAAACCTAACTTTCTGACATTATATTTCTATTTCTACCATATTGTGTTACAGACTGCTAAATGTGCCTCTTCAGAAAATAAATCATTTTAGTTGTGTGATGCATATTTTTAGAAAGAAACATTAAAAAAAACCACAAACTACTATTTCCTGAAACTAACCATTTGCTTAAGGCAAACTGTTCTTCCAAATGCCTCTACACTTTATCAGCTCAGTAATTTAGCACATGCTTTTCTCTCTTCCTAGAATATGTTTGACTATAAGAATCCTATCCATTCTTCAAATGGACTTTCTTCTTCCTTGGTTTCCCATAACTTGTATCCATGCTCTCTTGGCTCATATGGCTTGAATGATATTCACTGTATGCTTCTCTTACCACAATACTGGAATTTATTCTGTTTTTTGAAGGCAGCTATTGGCTTATTACATTTTTCATCACCAAGTCAAAAAAAGTTTAGATGCTTAAGGAAAGCTTGCTTATTTGAATTCGAGTAAACTTGCACTGCAGCCTTCCTCTGGTGTTACGTTTCAAGACCAGTACAATTAAGACTTATCATTACTATCATTGTCTCTGTGGAAAGTTGTTTCTGGCCTCTTTGACAGAGTTCCATAAAAGACATATTACCTATGTCTGAAAACAAAGAGCAGTGAAAGCATAAATACTCTATTGTTGTGTGGGGTCCAGATTGCACAGGACAATATCATCATATTAAAACTAGCTCTAATTTTAAAAAGTCTATTTTAAGTTGCATAAATATATAGAAGAAATAGTAAGCCTAGATTTTTGAAAGTTATTCCAAGTATGTTTATCTAAGCTGATAGGACATTTAGGAAATATGAGTTGTGAAAATGGTTGACATGGGTAGGCAATCTTAAAAGAAAACACAAATAACAAACCTTAGTCCTTACACTGTACATACTTACTGAGGAGCTTAGCACTTTATCTATACTTTGTCTGCTTTATCCTCATTGTTTCCTCATTACTGGAGGGGAAAATCAAGCTGTTATTCCAATGTTACAGTAAAAATATTAAAAAGAAAAAGTGATACAAGGAATAGTTTGAGGCTACAAATCATTTAAATCATTATAGTATTTCATTGAAATAAAGTTTAAAATATACATATTTAGAAATGTATGAAAACATTCCATTTAGGACATAATTTTTGATGAATAAAATATGGATAAAGAAAGTATTTCTGCTTGTGTAATGTGGGAATACTTTGTGTATACTAATAGTAATTTCAGATCTATAAAAAATGAGATTGTTTCATGTATTTTATTCTATATATTATTAAATGACAATATTTTGAAAAAAGTTATAATAAAAATATATATTTAAGAATCTCTCCTAATTTGCCAGCAATATGGTTGAGTGAAGGATGTGAGATCACCTCTTCTTACAAAAGCAAAATCACAAATAACTGCTGAACAACCATAGACAAAAAAAAAAAACAAAAAACGCTGGAACCTACCAAAAAAGATACCCTATATCTAAAGAAAAAGAGAAGCCAAAATGAGACAGTAGGAAGGGCACAATTGTAATAAAATCAAATCCCATACCCGCTGGGTGGGAGGCCCACAAACTGGAAAATAATTATACCACAGAAGTTCTCCCACAGGAGTGAAAGTCCTGAGCCCCACGTCAGGCTTCCCAGCCTGGGGGTTTGATAATGGGAGGAGGAGCCCCCAGAGAATTTCTCTTCGAAGGCCAGAAGGGTTTCATTGCAGGAATTTCACAGGATTGGGGGAAATAGAAACTCCACTTTTGGAAGGTGCGCACAAGGTCCTGTGTACACCAGGACCCAGGGAAATAAACAGTGACTTCATAAGAGACTGGGCCAGACTAGTATTGGAGGGTCCCCTGTGGAGTCAGGGGGCAGCTGTGGCTCACTGTGGGGACAAAGACACGGGCAGCAGCAGTTCTGTTGAATAATCATTGGTGTGAGCCCTCCTGGAGGCCACCATTTCCTCCCCAAGACCTAGCCCCACCCAATAGCCTGTAGGCTCCAGTGCTGGGACTCCTCAGGCCAAACAACCAACAGGGTGGGAACACAGCGCCACCCATCAGCAGACAGGCTGCTTAAATTCTTCCTGAACAAGGCCCTGCCCACGAGAAGGACAAGACCTAGCTCCACCCACCAGTGGGCAGGAAGCAGACCCTCCCACCAGAAAGCCAACACAAGCCTCTTAGACAGGCTTATTCACCAGAGGGCAGACAGCAGAAAAAAGAATTACAATCCCGCAGCCTGTGAAATGGAAACTGCAATCACAGAAAGTTAGAAAAAATGAGGTGGCAGAGGAATATGTCCCAGATGAAGGAACAAGTTAAAACCCCAGAAGAACAGCTAAGTGAAGTGGAAATAGGTAAGCTACTGGAAAAAGAATTTAGAGTAATGATAGTGAAGATCATCCAAGATCTCAGAAAAGAGTGGAGGCACAGATTGAGAAGATGCAAGAAATGTTTAATAAAGACCTAGAAGAACTAAAGAACAAACAAACAGAGGTAAGCAATATAATAACTGAATTGAAAGATACACTAGAAGGAATCAATAGAGTAACTGAGGCAGAAGAAAGGATAAATGAGCTGGGAGACAGAATGGTGGAAATCAATGCCACAGAAAAGAATAAAGAAAAAATAATCAAAAGAAATGAAGACAGTCTAAGAGACCTCTGGGACAACATTAAATGAACAACATTTGCATTATAGGGGTCCCAGAAGGAAAAGAGAGAAAGGACCTGAGAAAATATTTGAAGAAATAATAGCTGAAAATTTCCTTAATGTGGGAAAGGAAGCAGCCAACCAAGTTCAGGAAGGCCAGAGAATCCCAGGCAGGATAAACCCAAGGAGGAACACACCGAAAAAAATAGTCATCAAACTGACAAAAATTAAAGAGAAAGAAAAAATATTAATAAGCAATAAGGGAAAAGCAACAAATGACATACAAGGGAACTCCCATAATGTTGTCAGCTGATTTCTCAGCAGAAACTCTGTAGGCCAAAAGGGAGTGACACAATATATTTAAAGTTATGAAAGGGAAGAACCTATAACCAAGAATACTCTACCCAGCAAGGCTGTAATTCACATTCAACGGAGAAATCAAAAGCTTTACAGATAAGCAAAAACTAAAAGAATTCAGCACAACCAGACCAGCTTTGCAACAAATGCTAAAGGAACTTCTCTAAGTGCAAAAGAAAAGGCCAGTACTAGAAACAAGAAAATTACAAATGGAATAGCTCACTGGTAAAGACAAACGTAAATTAAAGGTAGGAAATCATCTGCACACAAATATATCAAAGCCAGCAATTGGGAGAAGAGGGGAGCACAAATTCAGGATATTGGAAATGCATTTGAAGTTAAAAGGCCAGCATCTTAAAGCACTATTATTTATATACAGACTGCTATATCAAAACCTCAGGGTAACTGCAAACCAAAAATCTACAATAGATACACATACAAGAAAGAAAAGAAAATCCAAACACAACAATAAAGTTAGTCATAAAATCACAAGAGAAGAGAACAAAAGAGGAAGGGAAGAAAAAAGACCTACAAAAACAAATCCAAAACAGTTAAGAAAATGGCAATAGGAATATACATATTGATAATTACTTTAAATGAATTAAATGCTCCAACCAAAAGACATAGACTGGCTGAATGGATACAAAAACAAGACCTGTATATATGCTTTCTACAAGAGACCCACTTCAGATCTAGGGACACATACAGACTGATCATGAGGGGATGGAAAAAGGTATTTCATGCAATGGAAAGAAAGCTGGAGTAGCAATTCTCATATCAGACAAAATAGACTTTAAAATAAAGACTGTTATGAGACAAAGAAGGACACATAATGATCAAGGGATCAATCCAAGAAGAAGATATAATAATTGTAAATATATATGCACCCAACATAGGAGCAACCCAACATATAAGGCAAGTACTAACAGCCATAAAAGGAGAAATTGACAGTAACACAATAATAGTGGGGGACTTTAACAACCCACTTTCATCAATGGACAGGTCATTCAGACAGAAGATCAATAAGGAAATACAGGTCTTAAATGACACATTAGACTAGATGGACTTAATTGATATTTATAGAGCATTCCATCCAAAAGAAGCAGAATACACATTCTTCTCAAGTGCACGTGGAACATTCTCCAGGATTGATCACATGCTGGACCATAAAGTGAGCCTTGGTAAATTTAAGAAAACTGAAATCATATCAAGCATCTTTTCCACCACAATGTTATGAAATTAGAAAGCAACTACAGAAAAAAAAAAAAAAACTGTAAAACATCACAAGCACATGGATGCTAAACGATATGCTACTGAACAACCAATGGAACACTGAAGAAATGAAGAGGAAAGCAAAAAATACCTAAAGACAAATGAAAATGAAAGCACAATGATCCAAAGCCTATGGAGTTCTAAGAGGGAAGTTTATAGCAATACAATCTTACCTCAGGAAACAACAAAAACAAATAAACAACCTAACCTCACACTTAAAGCAACTAGAGAAAGAAGAAAAACAAAACCCAAAGTTAGTAGAAGGAAAGAAATCATAAAGATCAAAGCAGAAATAAATGAAATAGAAAGGAAGAAAACAATAGAAAGATTAATGAAACTAAAGGCTGGTTCTTTGAGAATATAAACAAAATTGATAAAGAGCCAGCGTCATCAAGAAAAAAGGGAGGGGGCTCAAATCAATAAGATTAGAAATGAAAAGGAAAGGTTAAAATGATACCACAGAAATACAAAGGATCATAAGAGACTACTACAAGCAACTATATGCCAATAAAATTGACAACCTGGAAGAAATGGACAAATTCTTGAAGAGGTACAATCCCCCAAGACTGAGCAAGGAAGAAATGGAAAGTATGAACAGACTAATCACAAGTACCGAAATTGAAACTGTGATTTAAAAACTCTCAACAAACATAAGTCCAGAACCAGACGGCTTCACAGGCCAATTCTATCAAACATTTAGAGAAGAGTTAACACTTACCCTTCTGAAACTCTTCCAAAAAATTGCAGAAGAAGGAATGCTCCCAAATTGATTCTGAGACCATCATCACCCTGATACCAAAACCAGACAAAGACACCACAAAAAAGAAAATTATAGGCCAGTATCACTGATGAACATATACACAAAAAATAATCAACAAAATATTGGGTTGGCCAAAAAGTTCGTTCAGGTTTTTCCATAAGGGTTACAGAAAAACCTGAATGAACTTTTTGGCCAACCCAATGCTAACAGTCTGAATCCAACCATACGTTAAAAGGATCACATTCCACAATTAAGTGGGATTTATCCCAGGGATGCAAGGAATTTTCAGTATCTGCAAATCAGTGTGATACACCACATCAACAAATTGAAGAATAAAAAACCATATGATCATCTCAATAGATGCAGAAAAAGCTTTTGACAAAATTCAGCACCGATTTATGTTAAAAACTCTTCAGAAAGTGGGCATAGAGGGAATATACCTCAACATAGTAATGGCCATATATGACAAACCCACAGCCAAATGGTCTCAATGGTGAAAAACTGAAAGCATTTCCTCTAAGATCAGGAATAAGAAATGGTGGGTGAATTTTATCTAAAAAACAATCAGCACAGTTTTGCAGCCCTAACTGTATATGTGTGTCTGTGGATGGACATATACGTGTCCAAGTAAATACACATATAAATACCTGCTAGAGAAGTACTATAATGTGGTATGAACCCAAGCACTGGGATTCAAGTCAGAAAGTCCACTTTTTGCTTCACATTTACCACTTACTTAAGATGGGAAATTTAGTCAATTATTTAACCTTGGCTTCTACAACTAGTAACAAGATAATTAAAGTTGATGAGAGCTTTTTGAAATTCCTACGAATACCTGCATGCTATTGATTTATAGTAGATTCTTGTTTGTGATTTTTATTATATATTTGTACAAGTCATATTTTCATATTTTGGTTTTTTAAAAGAACAATCTTTTTTGTCACTATGGAACATTTTTGAACTATGGGATATTGCCAGTAGAACCGGAGCCTAACCATTATGTTATATTCTTCTAATACTGTTTTTTAATCCTTTGCTCAATTTTAGCCTTGGATCAACTGTGCAGTTCTCTTGTGATGAAGATTATGTCCTACAGGGTGCTAAGAGCATCACCTGTCAACGGATAGCTGAAGTCTTTGCTGCTTGGAGTGATCACAGGCCTGTATGTAAAGGTAAAGAACAGTCTTTAAAATAAAAATGCTCTCTTAACACATTTTAATAGTTTGAACTTCATTCCACTGAGTATAAATTTCAGTTGAATCTTTGACCTGTAATTCAGGAAACATTTAGCTCATGTATTTAAGAATATTTATTGAAAATCTATAATATGCAAACCACTGTGTCAGATTCTCAAGGAGTTCCCAATCTAATAATCATATAGCAACAAATTGGAATCTTAAAATATGTAATACAAGGCAGTGGTAACTTTGTTGGCCTTTTTTTAAAATCATGAATTACCATGTATAGTCATTGATGTGGATATAAATTTTTTAAACCATAATTGCACCTCCACTTGTATGATTTGCCATTTGAATTGCTTATGTGTCCAATAGTAGTGATGTTGGTGGCAGTGGAGGTAGAGCACTTGTTCTATAATTAGTTAATTTAAACTAAGACAAATCAATGAGTGCTCTGGCTTTTCATATTACCAGTAATTGCAGATAAGATTTACTTCCACCACCTTCCTACAAATTAAATATTTTCATATAAATTAAATGAGGCCTCTTCATTCTAAACTTTATTTAGCTATATTTGAAAATTAACACCTCATTCTGGCTTACTGGCTCTCTTGTTGCTTGTTTGTTGCTGTTGTTGTTGTTATTTTTAGTAATGACATCTCTGCATATTTCAGTGTCTTAGTACTCAAAATTCCATTAACTCTTCATCTCCCTCAGGGAATATTTTCACTGAGTTGCCACACTCTGTATAGTCAGGCAGATTCTGGTGAATAGAGAAGGGTTAGATTTGAGAGCTCTCATAAAGGGAAAAAGACAAAGTATTTGACAACTAGTTGGATATGGAAGGAGAAAGTGACAAGAAGGAGTCAAAGTTGATATTCAACTCTATATGAGACTAGAAAAACGTTACCCTGTTAATAAGTATAAAAAAACTGAAAATGGAATTGTATAGGAGATTTCATCATAGGCTTAATTTTTTTAGGCACTTACTATGTGTCAGGCACTGTGCTAACCACTACATATACTTTGACTCATTTAAATCCTCAAAACAAACCAATGGAGGCATTATTATCTCCATTTTAGAAATGAGTATTGTAAGACGCAGAGAGATCCAGTCACTCACCCAAGCTCAAATGTCTGTAAAATGACAAAGCCCTTAAGAAAGACTATTCATAGTTTGGGGAGAGAAGCAAGATTTCAGAGCATTAAAGAAGGAATAGAAAATAATAAAATGGAAGCAAATAGGTATATTCCACTCACTTGACAATGGCAACCCAGAGTAAGAAGAACAGAGAGCCTAGATTTTTCTCTCAGGTTCAAGTAAAACTTTCATGTCACAGGTAGATGTTTATTCATTACCTTTCTCATTATCAAGGGCTTACAGAAAATGGTACTGATGAACCTAAGTGGCAGGGCAGGAATAAAGATGAAGATGTAGAGAATGGACTTGAGGACACAGTAGGGGAAGGGGAAGCTGGGACGAAGTGAGAGAGTAGCATTGACATATATACACTACCAAATGTAAAATGGATGGCTAGTGGGAAGCTGCTGCATTGAACAGGGAGATCACCTCGATGCTTTGTGATGACCCTAGAGGGTGGGAGAGAGGCTCAAGAAGGAGGGCATATGGGGATATATGTATACATATAGCTTATTCACTTTGTTGTACAGCAGAAACTAACACAAAATTGTAAAGTAGTTATACTCCAATAAAGATGTTAAAAATATAAAATAAAATTCATAGTCACAATTGAAGAAAAAAAGGTTTACAAAATGCCATATAGTTCAATAGCATTAAAAAAAAAAACAGTGAAATAGGGATAATGAGAAAATAAGGTAAAACAGTTACATGATCCTAAACAAAAGCTTATGTATAAGTTGGTAAAAAACTTAAAAAAAAAATTTATTGAAATATAGCTGATTTACAATGTTGTGTTACTTTCAGTTGTAAAGTGATTCAGTTATGCATATAAATATATATTAGTTTTTACATTGTCTTCTATTATTTGTTGTTAACAAGATATTGAGTATAGATCCCTGTTCAATACAGTAGGTCCTTGTTGGTTATCTGTCTTATATATAGTAGTATGTATATTTTAATCCCAAACTCCTAATTTATCTCTCTCTCCCTCTCCCCTTTTGGTAACCATAAGTTTGCTTTCTATGTCTGTGAGTCTGTTTTGTAAATAAGTTCATTTGTATCCTTTTTTTAGATTCCACATATAAGTGATATCATATGATATTTGTCTTTGTCTGATTTACTTCACTTAGTATGATAATCTCTAGGTTCATCCATGTTACTGCAAATGGCGTTATTTCATTCGTTTTATGGCTGAGTAATATTCCATTGTATATCATCTTCTTTATCCATTCATCTGTCGATAGACACTTAAGTTGCTTCCACGTCTTGGCTATTGTAAATAGTGCTGCTCTGAACATTGGGATGCATGTATCTTTTCAAATTATGTTTTTCTCCTGATATAGTCCCAGGAGTGGAATTGCAGGTTCATATGACAACTCTATTTTTAATTTTTTAAGGAAATGCCATACTGTTCTCCACAGTGGCTGCACCAGTTTACATCCCCACCAACAGTGTAGGAGGGTTCCTTTTTCCATTCTGACTGGTGTGAGGTGATACCTCATTGTAGTTTTGATTTGCATTTCTCTAATAATTAGTGATGTTGAGCTTCTTTTCATGTGCCTGTTGGCCATCTGTATGTCTTCTTTGGAGAAATGTCTATTTAGTTCTGCCCATTTTTTGATTGGGTTGTTTGTTTTTTTGATATTGAGCTGTATGAGCTGTTTGTATATTTTGGAGATTAATCCCTTGTCAGTTGCATCGTTTACAAATATTTTCTCCCATTCTGTAGGTTGTCTTTTTGTTTTGTTTATGTTTTCCTTTGTTGTGCAAAAGCCTTTAAGTTTTAAGTAAAAAACTTTTAAGAATGGCTTACATGTTAAATATGACAGCTGCCTAACAAATTTAAAAAACATAAGTTTACACGAAAACCATTGTCTATGAAATATGACAATGACACAACAAAAGCAAACTTTTTCCTGGCTTTAAGATATGAAATATCTTGCATTTTTTTTATAAAGTGGACACTGAGTAATAAGTATTGTGGGAGTTACTCTCATCAATGTCCAGGCAATGATAGAACAGTAAACTGTTTAAAGTTGATTTCTTATGATATCCTCCACTCAAGACAAATTATAGATATAAGGGACAAAATTGAAAATCATGGCTTCAAAATGGTGGCATCCACATATCCTGCTTCAGTTTTACATAAATTATATGTGTGCATTTTTTATGGCAAGAGAGAATAGGAAAATAGAGGATAGAGTCTAGAAAAGGAGATTAATGTTAATGCAGAAACAAAGTCTCATATAAAAAGAGAAATTATAGCCAGATCATGGAATTTAAGGTTTACATAAAATGAGATTGAGGCTGTAAACCATCTTTTTTCATTCAAGACTCTCATTTCAATAAAAAGAATGAATCATATTTATTATGATTGTAAATTGTTCAAAGGCAAAACTAATGTTATGTTATTTTGTTATTTTTCATAAACCCTGTAGCACAAAGAACAGCTGTGTTGACAAATCTCAAGAAATATTCGTTGAATATTACTGTATGATTATTTTCTTTGATTCTAAGATAGATGATTGAAATATGTATATGTAAACATATACATATATAGAGAGAGAGATATACATATATATTTCATTCAACAGTCATCAGTCATTAGTTGGGAGGTATAAAATTTTAATGTTCAAGATTCATATATTGTTATTATTTTATCTTATCTCTGCAGATATTAATCATTTATACACAAATTTATTTGCTCATTGCATGCAGGGCACATGTGTGTATGGTTTATAAAAGAAATTTGCTAGTAGAAATTACTGGCTGTGGTGTTGGAAACAGTAATGGAGGGGACATGCTGAAATTGTAATTGAAGTTTTAAAGTGACTATCCACTGTCAGTCTGAACAAAGAATAGTTTTCATGTCTTATGGGTGCTTGGACAGAATAAATATGCTTTTTTCTAGACAGCAGCATAAGTAGCAGTATCAGTGAACTGCACCTTTGAGAAGTCATTAATATAGCTGCTGTCTATGTATTGCATGGTTGAGCAATCAAGAAATGGTGATTTTTAAGGGACTGAAAGTTCACACAAACAGCAAATTATGAATTAAAAGAAAAAGAGCAATTCAGAAATTAATATTAATGGATTTTACACAAACTCAGACAATAATTTTTGTTCCCTAAATGGGTTATGTATATGAGATATTTGACAGTTTACCATTACAGATACAATTATTCCTTTGTTGGAAATGCAATAGATAATCCCAAAGCTAGAGCTTATGCAAATAAGCAGATTTATGCACATGAATCGTATATAGAAAGTTTCAGACATTCATGTTGTTCAAAGAAATAGCATTTATTTGAGAATTGATAATTTGTTAACTAGGAAACTTTTAAGAAAGTGAATCTTGATAGATTGGACAAAATTTTTTTTGACTAATTTTCAGTCAGTATTTATTTAGCCCCAAGAAACGAATGTGTTTGTCTGTTAAGGCACAATGGCATGAACCATTCATGGGAGTAATGGAATAGGTGATTAAGGCAAGATTAGAAAAGAAGGCCAGAGACTTCCCTGTCGGTCCAGTGGTTAAGACTTTGCCTTCCAGTGCAAGGGGTGTGGGTTCAATCCCTGGTTGGGGGAGCTAAGATCCCACATGTCTGGTGGCTGAAAAACCAAAACATAAAACAGAAGCAATATTGTAACAAATTCAATAAAGACTTTGAAAATAGTACACATCAAAAAAAAAAAAAAAACAATCTTAGAAAAGAAGGCCAAAGAAAAGCAAAACTATTGGAAAGTGGGGTCATCATCAGTCATCCAGTTATTTGTTTATTCACTTACTAACATACTGATTCACTTATTTTGGATTCCACAAGCATTAATAAATGTTAGTAGGTATGCTGGATTAACACTACATGAGATCCATAGTATGTAATGGTTTTTATTATTTTGTATTGATTTACAAGGTATAAATACAAAACTAGGTAATACATAGTAGACTGTTTTGTTTACAAGAGAGGTACAATCCTCTGCAAAATTCAGATGAGGAAGATTATTTCCATGTTTGGAGATGGTCAGGCATTGAGATGGAGGAAGTAACATACAGACAGAACTTGGAGATTATTTTCTATTTCAGCAGAGGAGCTTTCAGCCCCACCTCCTGACCTCTGAGGAAAAGAGAGGGGCTGAAGATTAAATCAATTATCTATAACCAGTGATTTAGTTAATCATGCATATGTAGTGAAGCCTCCATAAAACCCCAAAAGGATAGGGTTCAGAGAACTTCTGAGTTGGTGAACACTTGTAGATTTGAGGAGAATAGTGTGCCTGGAGAGGGTATGAAAGTTCCAAGCCCTCTCCCCATGCCTTGCTTTGTGCATTTCTTCTGTCTAGCTGTTCCTGAGTTATATCTTTTTATAATAAATTAGTAATCTAGTAAGTAAAATGTTTCTCTGAGTTCTGTGGGCTGCTCTAGCAAATTAATCCCCAAAAGGGGATGGTCTTTGGAATCTCTGATTTATAGCCAATCAGAAGTACAAGTAACAAACATGGTCTTGCGACTGGCATCTGAAGTCCAAGGAGAAGGTTGTGGGAACCTCCAGTTTGTAACCGATTGGTCAGTAGCATAGACAACAACCTGGCTTGAGATTGGCATCTAAAGTGGAGGGGGATGGGGGTTGGGGGCAGTCCTATAGACTGAATCCTAACCTGTGGAATCTGATGCTACCTCCAGGTAGGTAGAGGGTGTCAGAATTGAGTTGACTTGTAGGACACCAGCCTGGTGTCCAACACCAAGAATTGCTTGGTGTTGTGGGGGAAGCTCCAGACCCCCCACAAGACACGTTGGAATTGGGTCCAGGAATCTATTTAGTTATGTCATTCCTCCTTTGAAGTGTCTCTGGGAGTACTGCTAAACCGCCACTACCACTGTCACCATTCTGTAGTTCCAGTACTGCATCTGTCTCATTTCTCTTCATTTGGACTACAGTTTATCATACATATTGCTGACATTCTGCTCCCATCAAAATCTCACTTTTATTATACCTGAAGAATGTTCAAAGGCCCCATGTTGTTTCTTAATTTCATACTGTAAACCAGTGAAATGAAATAGACAAGAATATGAATTCAGGTATCAGACTATGCCAGTTTAAATTCCTGATCTTCTACTCAAGTAATCTGCCGTCTTTATAATTATCAGATTTCTTGTAAAAGGAGTGTTATTATATATCAGTGCCTACTTCACAGGGAGTTAAGGATTTGTATGAGGATGGAATGAGGTAATCCATATAAAAGCACTTAGTATATGGGCTGAAACACAAGCATTTATATGGATAGAGGTGCTGCTAGTTGTGGTGCTGCTGCTAATAATTGTTAACTCATCTGATTGCCAAAATCATTCATGACTTATCTCCACCCAGTTGTTTCTTTAACTCTTACCAAACATATATACCAGCATCTCAGTACTGAACAGAATCACAGCCCTGATTTTTGTATACGTCTGACTTATCCTAAATGAAAACATACCTATTAACCATATTCTGCCCACTTTTCAAAGTCTTATTCAACTTTCGTCTCCTCAAAAAATTCTTTTCTATTTCAATGATCCTTTACCCCCACTTCTTTAACATTATTTCACATTTACTGTCTTTACCACACAATCTAGCATTTAAATCTGTTCTTTTTGATAGTGGTTCCTAATCATTTCATGGGCAGTAGACTTGCCCCTTCAACCAAAACCACCTCAGAAAGAACAAAATAATCAACACTTGTAAAATGCTTGAATTTTCAATAGATCTATTTTGGCTGTTGCCAAGAAGACAGTTACCAATGTGGTCTGTTTATATATTGCCTTTAATTAAATAGAAGGATCATAATGAAGCTCAATTCTTTTCTTCATATACAAAGTAAAAAATGAGTATACAGTTTATATGATAGATAATTGCTGGCTAAACTAAGAGCTGTGACCCTCATTAAACAGTATTTATTTATTCTTATAGTTTTCAAAGTTCTTTTTACAGATGTTATAAGTTCCTACTCATATTTTATTCTTCTTCACAATGTTTAGCCCAGTGACCATTATGCCCATATTATTGTGCACATAATAGTTGCTAAATAAACATTTTGAATAAATATTGTAGGGAGATTTAATTAATTAAAATAAACAGTTTAAGAAGATAGTAGTGTGCTGACTGTAATCAGAGGAAGTTGCCCTGGTAGAAGACTTCCTGTTGTGCAAAGGCAATTAGGAAATTTTGCTCAAGAGCAAACCAGAAAGAGCCTGCTGAAATTTATCAACCAGAAACACATATAGCAGGTGTTTTCCTGTAGTTGTTATTGATGCCTTCTTACTTTCATGGAATAATGTTACAGATGAGATGATGCATAATAAGGATGATATTAGCAATTAATAGAGTGACATATGGTGAAGAAGATAGACAGATGGTCTAAATATAGATATTTATCATACATTCCTTTGTCTTGATGGTCATTTTTTTTCTAAAAAACAGTACTTTGACATTTATTATATAATTTTGATAAGCAAATAAATTTTACTGGGCTCTAACAATGAGCATATTTGAATGATAAAATTACATTTCATGTTATTTGATGGATATGAATAGTGAGGCATTTATGTGTATCATTTAAAATTTAAAACTACCTAAACAATTAGAAAGTTTGCATTTCTATGGTGTCCTTCCAACAATTGTTCAGAAATACATTTCACACATCTTGCCTATCTCAAAAATTATTAGAAAAATACGCGAATAGTTAGCAAATAAAAGATTCCATTTAGGCATATGGGGGTATGTCTCCGCAGATATATGTGAGAACCTTCTATTTCTATTCTACTTGAATTCATCCAATGCATCCAAATCCTTTTTAATTCTAGAAAATACCACATGTGATGATTCTAATAATAGCAAGCAAATATTGAATATTTAATATGAATCAGGTGCTACACTAATATTTCTCTCTGTACTAGCTCCTTTATCCTCATAATAATCTGTTATGATGGTGGTAAATTTAATTCCCACTTGATTGATGAGAAAACAGATGAGTCTCAGAGAGGTTTAGAGTGTTTAACCTTACAGCTAAAAAGTAGAAGGACTGAATTTCAAACCCCAGTTTTCCTCACTTCAGAGCCTGTGTTATTTATCACTATGTAATGCAGTGCTCTGGTGCTATCTAGATCTATAAATCTGGCTAAAAGCCATGCTCACACAAAACAAATCTCTCACTGTTGAGGCTATCATATTTAAAAGCATTGTCACACTTGGAGATGTCATGATCTCTTGGAACTTAAAAACATAGGTAAAATCTTTTGAAATCATGTTTCTTTTTTTTTTTTTAATCGCTCCCAATTTTGTATTATGGAGACCCTATCTCATTTTTTTTCCTGTTTTTTTTAAGTTTTCAGACTTGGCTTGAAATGTAATGTATCCAGTACTGGAGGTCTTCCATATTTGGTTTTATCAAGTTATAGCAAAGTGCTTTTGTAACACATTTCTGTTCTTTTTAACACTGTTATCGTCTTTAAAGGAACAGTTTTAAGGGCCTGGTCTTTCATCTGTATTCAAAGGGTATAGAGATTCTCTCTCTGTATGTTACTCCATAAAGCCACCTCTGCAGTGCAGAGGAATAGGGAGCAAGAAGTGCGTTCTGTTTTTTTGTTTGTTTGTTCTTTTCACTTAAGGCAACTAAACTAATTGTAAGAACATCACAGTCTTTAAAATTGTTCTATTATAGATATATAACCATATTGTCTCAAAGTCACAGTTAGCAATATTGCAGGTGGCAAGGTGCTAAAATACCATACATTCTACCTTAGTAGATGTGTAAAATATAGAAGAAGCATTGGGTAGAAGTCAGAGAAACTGGGTTTGACTCTCTATTCCACCACTTCCTAACCATGTGACCTGGGGAAATTTATTTAATTTATTGAAGCCAATGAAGGGTTCTCAATGATGGCTATACTTTCGAGTCACATGGGAACTTTAAAACAAATACGATTTCCTGCACCTACTCCTAGAGATTTTAATTTAATTGCTTTAGTGTGGAGATTGCACTTAAATCAGAACTCTGAAGTTGAAACCTAAGTACCAGTATTTTTAAAGGGTTACCAGATAAATCTAATGTACAACCAAGGTTGACAATCAATGACTTAATCTAGTCTAGTCTAAACGTTAATTTCTTCATCTGGAAAATGGGGATAATGATATCTACTCCCACAGGTTGTTGTGAGAATTTGCTGATACAAGCATGTAAATAGTTAAGAACATTAGCTGATACAAGTAGTAGTAGTAGTGTCATTATTATTAATTCCTTGCCTATGGCTGTACATAGACTTGCTTCACTCATTCATTTATTCAACAAACATTTACTATGAATCTGCTATTTGCAAGCCACTATTCTGGGCTCTGAAGATAGAATGGTTAATAAAGCAACCAAAGTTCCTATTCTTGTAGAACTCATATTCTAGGGCAGGAGACCCACAATAACAAATACAGATATAGAGAATAATTGCAGGACAGATAACTATGAAGAAAAACTGAGAGAATTATAGCCTATTGTTTTGCATGCAATGGTCAGAGAAGTCCTCTCTGAGTTGCTGTTTAAGAAGTGTCCTGAATTGAGGGAGAAAAAATATATGTCATTTGAGGAAACAGTAGCCCAAGCAGTGCAAACAACAAGTACAAAAGTGCTGACGTTAGGTTATTGATATTTCCATAATGCACTTTCTCATAATATATAAATTAAGTTTTCAGTGTCTACTTGGTAAAAGAACAAAAAAACTGTTTTTTTTCTATAGAGTGACACTAAAATTATTCATTCTTTTGATGTCGCAATAAAATCATTATCAGCAAGGCATAATCACCCCTATTTTACAGAATGAGAAAATGAAACTAATTAACATTCAGTGTCTTATTAGGATCCCATCATCTTCTCTAGAGTTATCGAAATATGCAGTACTGAAGTAATAAAACCTCCTTTTCTTTTATATGTCCATAACAGTAATTATATTTTTACCTATCAGCAAATATTTGAAAACATTCCTAGCCTGTGACTATACTCACTCAACTACACCAAGGTAAAATAATATATTCAAATGAATCATGGTAAAGGAGGGGGATACTTAATAATATAAATACTATAAAATTAATGGGAAAAATATATACAGAGAAATGGATTTCAAATATTAATAATTGACAAGAGGAAATAAAAATGCATATACTGGGCTTTCCTGGTGACGCAGTGGTTGAGAGTCCGCCTGCCGATGCAGGGGACACGGGTTCGTGCCCCGGTCCGGGAAGATCCCACATGCCGTGGAGCGGCTGGGCCCGTAAGCCATGGCTGCTGAGCCTGCGTGTCCAGAGCCTGTGCTCTGCAATGGGAGAGGCCACAACAGTGAGAGGCCCGCGAACCCAAAAAAAAAAAAAAATGCATATACTATCAATTCATATTTAATAAACATCTGAAGTACTACATGGATAAAGATCATTAGACTTTTGGAGTGTACATAACCTCGTCTCCCCACATTTCCCCAAAGCAGTAACACACACACACACACACACACACACACACACACATACATGTGAGCAATGGCTCACCTTAATTTTAGAAGTTCGGGTAGCCTTTTGGTTAAGAGGACGGACTGTGGCATCAGATGGAAATAGATTTGATTTCCCACTCCACCCGCCATCTATAGGACCACAGACAAATTAAAAGCCTCCTGATGGGTAAAACAGAAATAATTAAACCCATTTCATATAGTTGTGCGTACATCAATTTTGAGGCATAATAGCAGAATTTTAGTAGTCTTGAAACCCTATTTACTTTGACTGGATGCACTTAGTCCTTTTAGTTTTTGCTTCAGTTGGAAAGAGAACAGAACCACGCTAAACAGAGTACACTCAGCCTAAATTGAACCTGATACCTGGAAAAGGAGAATCTTCTCTGTATAAGCTTCATAGCATTTGAATAATGGCCACACTGCTAGAGATATCACCAAGAAACATCATCCTGTTATAGTATTCCTTCTCTCAGATGATAAAATCTAGTGAGATTTTATATCACTAGATATAAAATGTGGTAAAGAATGTTTCCCATCAATATCTTAATTAATTGATGGGTGGCTTTGTGTGAAGGAGGCTCTGTGGCAGAAGGAAGTGCTTCTCAAGCTTCGATATTCAGAGTAATCACTTGAGCTTAATAAAGGCAGACTGTGACTCAATAAGTCTGGCCTAGAGCCTGCAACCTGCGTTCCAAACAGGCTTCTAGGTGATGTTGATGCTGCTGCTCTGCAGATCACACTTTGAGTAGAAAGAGTAAAGGATGGACTATTGGATCGGAAGTTAGAAGTCCAAGGAGGTCTCTTGTGTGGTTTTGGAACCAAGTTCCCTGAGGTAAAAATGGGAAAATCATACTTTTCCTGTTCTCCTTTTTGGAATATTGTGGATGTTAAAGGCCATGATATGTGTATATGTAAATGTATACACACACATGCATATATATGTGTGTGTGCTCTTAACAGCAATAATTTAAATTAAATGACTCTTCTTATAAATAATAAGATAATGTAGCATCCTTAGTTCTTGGAAATCCTGAGCAACAATGCATTAACTGAGTGCTTCTTTTATACTATATCTTTTCTAACTCCTTCTTTCCACCGCCCTCCTCCCAAAATAAGCATACCTATTAAATAAGACATTAGATGGGAAAACAAGATATATAATTCAGGTATTACCTTTCAGCAAATACTTATTGAGCATCTGTGAAGATCACATAATAATGAAACTGAATTTTTCATTCTTTATTATATGCTTTTTTTAAAAATGGAAAACAACAAAAGTTTGAAGAGGATGTAGATTTCAGAAAGTTAATATGTAGAAATTCCAGGTATTTGAGGAAATCGGGTACCATCTTGATTTCAGGAGCCTCCTGCAGTATTGTGGGTTTAATCCTGAGTATCCTACAATGTGAAATCATTTAACAAAAAAGAATTTAACTTGACATTTTTTCTGGCATCGTGATGAAACTATGTCTATTACAGAGTGGAGAAAAAAGTAACGTTACCTCATGTTTCTAAAATAGCTTTTCTTATTGCAAGCTTTTCTTATTGCAAGCCTCTGTGCCAGAGGCTTGTAGCAAAGAGATCATCGCCTCTAAAATCATTGAAAGAACTGTCATCTATCTTAGATAATGGCAACTTAAACACATGGTAAAATGCTATTGTCACGATGCATTTTTTTTCTTTTTGATGGGAAGAATGTCATTGATGTTTTATTTCTCACATGAACTTTAATGGGAAATAAATCATTAGTGACAAAACTGACTGTAGTATACTTCTATGACACTAAAAATTGTGCATTTATAAATCGACAGTTGCTTTTTTTGTGTGTTTTTAAAAACTATACTCATTTCACATATATTATACACTTATAAATACATCCTGAAGGCAAATTTCTTCTCCGTTTTCTCAGCAGTGATGATCTGGTGGCGTGTCATGGCATATCAGAAGATAGCAGTCTTACATGGGAAACACTCGAGGCCATTTATAAGGATTTCGGTTCTGAGGACCTGTCTTTAAATATATCCTCTTACAAGACTCTCTAGAGGTGGGAAGTGAGGGGGTAGAGTCAGTAAGATCGCAGCTCACTTGGATATTTTAGTTTAAATTACTTCTTTAAACAGGAGTTGATAGAGACTTTATAATTAATACTTTAGATATACGTCTTTTTTTCTTTTGAGGAATTTCAAGGTTTTTTTCACAGGACCAACATAACCAACACACAAGTTATATTCACCTGCTCATAAGTCAGTTTGAAGATTTCCTGGGCAAACATTGACTCATTGAAGATTCAAGTTAAATGAGAGAAGACAAAAGGCATTCATTTTCATAGGTGCTGCCTGGGAATGATTGGGCGGATTGAGATACAGAAATTGACAAACACTAGGCAGGTCTGTGTGAGTCACCTCATTTGAGAAAGCCCAAACTGCCTCTTTTCATTTCCCTTGGTGTTTCTCAAGCATACCAGCCAGATCTCTCTGTCTTTAATGATTTGGAAGTATGCCAGCTCATCTCTATTCTGGACTTGGCTGCTGAAGGGAGCATAGAGGCTCAGCTCCATCTGAATCCAAAGGAAGTGAATGGCACAACTGAATATCAGCAGGGTAATGATGGAATCTCATTGCTTTCTGTAAATCTATCATTTGGGACAGAAATAGAGCAGGGGATTTTCCTGGCATTTCAATTATAAGAATTAGAAGGAAAATGTGAAAAATGTAGGGGCACAGAGAGGAAAGTTTTGGAGAGAAACCCAGAGGCATTTAACCTTCTCTTTTCCCATTAGACAATACAATAATGCCAACTAGAGATATGCTTTCAGTTTTAAAACAAGCCATTTCCTAAACGATTTGACTTTCTAAAAATAGTCAGTAAAATTAATTTTTGTTAATTGGTTATCTTAATATTATGATTTTAACGAGGGAGGAAATGTGTCCAAAACCTCTGTACACTCTATAAATCCTTTTTATCTCTTATTCCAGTTACTGCCTTGGTGACACTTAAAATTTGTGCAGGTGAACAGGATCAGGCCTCTCCTTCTGCATCTTTCTTCCTAACCTGTGGCCTCTCTGACACATGGGTCTGTGATCTAGCTTGACCTTTACACAGATGCTTCCAGAAACTGTAGAGAAGCTAATGCTTTATGAGTCAATCTTGACCTAGAAGGAATATGCGATCAAATGAATAAGTGCATCCCTCTTTCTTCTCCAGTTTCCTCTGCTGTTGTGAGAGGCGTTTTACAAGTTTTATCAGAAGTTTCAAATACCATTTATTCATATTGGTAGCCTAATAGTATGTCCTTGTCTTGGCTTCTTATTTCTGTCGTATTTCTCGTTTCCGCTCCCTGGGACCATATTACCAGTTAAACCTCTCACACGTGCCTCATACTAAGCCCTTGTGTGAGGCATAGTTTCTGGAAAACGTATTCTAAAATGTAATTTTGTGGGCCCCCTTTTGGCACTTTCAGCCTATATCAGGTAGTCCCAATCAATCCCTACTTGACTTTTGGCTTGAGGGGTCATATAATTAGATTATCATACTTGAGCAATATTCAGAAATTTATATCTCTAGAGAATAACCTAACAGGAAACTCAAGGATAGCAAACACCTCTGTTTCATTCCTCCCTGGCTCTGTGTATGGCCCCAATTCCAAAGGGAATACTGATTATTTCTCTAACCCTCATGGGCACTGTTTATGCTAATCTCTAGGGAATGGTGAAATCACTGATATGTTTCTAGTGAATAGACATTGAGGTCAATTTCTTCACAAGATTCATAGTTCTGTTTTTATTTGGTTTGGCTTGGCTTCAGTTTTATGTTTTTATTCTTGTTGTTTTGTTTGGTTTGGATTTTTTCTGTTCTATGGTTATATATGCACAGAGGGGGAAATAGTAGTTGCTGAGATAATTTACTGTAACTTAAAATAGAGGTGAAAATGTCACACAGCTTCCCACCCAGGAGTGCATTATGAACATATTTTTCACTGACGAACAGGATTATATTACCAGGTAGAACAGAAACTGTTTGAATTGATTTATGAAGTAAATAAATGTGATTTTATTACTGCTGTTTTCTTTTTTGGTGATGGTCTGCATGCTGTAGGAAATTCATGACAATCCTGAGTTCTTGGATCATGTAGGCTATCTTTCTACATAAAGAATTTTATCAGTTTATTAGGTAATCAACTGTCCATCCTTTGCAAGCCTCATGATCTTTAAAATTTTATTAAATGCACTATCCATACCATAAAAATAATACGCTGAAAATGTGGAAAGAATTACGCATTGCATATTTATAAGCTTTAGTCTTCAAGGATCAAGAGATTAAAAAAGTGTGTCTAAGTATTGGTATAAATGGCATATATATGAATAAGAAATATTTTCATGTATTCAAACATGAAAAAATGACATATTATAAATGTGCATAAGTAATGGTATAATAGTGTTTCTATTAAAATATGTTCATGTGTGTAAATAAAAAGAGCTACGGTGGCTGATCTGAATATATTTTCTCAATAGTATTCTATTATAATTTTACCTTAAAAATAAACCAAAATTGGCAAAGTTACAACTAGTATTTATAGCATACTAGAAAAGAAATTAGACTTTGGCATCTAGCTGCTGTGATTCAAATAAATTTGGGTGAGTAATTTAAATTATCTAATCTCACCTACATTCTTTGTAAAATTCAAATAGTAATAATAATAGAGTAACTAACACTAATATAGAGCTTACTGTATGTTAGAAAACCTTTAAGTATCTCAATTCTTTTCATCCTCTCAACAAACCTGTGAGATACTATATTATTTTTTCCCTCTTAAAAATGAGGAAAATGAGGCACAGAGAGATTCAACGATTCACTGTAACCAAATTGATAGTAAACAATAGAGTCAGAATTTGAATCCATGTCATCAGGCTCTGAGTCCACTTTCTGAGCTATAGTTCTCAAAAGTAATATTTATCTCATAGTTGCTGTAGTTTGTTTTAAATTATTAAATGCTATAAAAGAGGTAAAGTTCCTCATATAATATGTGGTATGTAATAAATCCTCATGACAGGGTTTTTGTTACTGATGTTTGCCATCATCTGTGGGGATTAGCACAATGGATTTATACTATGATATTGAAGAGTTGAGCCCATTTCCCAGGATAGGAATTGCTTGAAAGTCAAAGATTCTGCAACACAGAGCGATGGGGACATATCTTGAGCTAAGAACCAATCCATCCATCTTTAAACTTCAAAAATCTGCTCCTTCTCCTTTTGGGAGAAAAAGAAAACAACCAGGAAAGGAATTCAAATGTAGTTACAGCCAGAACTAAAACAACTACACAGTTTAAGGCAAGAAATGTTGGATATATATTTTGGGTAGAGCACTAAAAGGGTAAATAAAATTTGCACATATGCAAATATATTGTCAAACTCAATATTTTTTACTAAGCAATTTGGTTGCAGAGCCAAATTTTTATAGTTTTTGTATCAAATATTTGCAGTTACTCTTTCTTGGGGGGGCGCTGGTATCTTCTTTTTTCCAAATTTATTGAGAAATAATTAACAAACATAATTGTATATATTTAAAGTAGTGTCATGATTTGATATACATGTGGAATGATTATTAAGATCAAAATAGTTAACACATCCATTAATTCACATAATTAACTCATGTGGGGGGGTGCTGAGAATGCTTAATATTTACTCTCGGTGACTTTTTTTAAATTAATTGTTTTGGTTTTAATTGTTAATTTTTTAATTTAAATATAGTTGATGTACAATATTATGTTAGTTTCAGGTATACTACATAATGATGTAACATTTGCATTTATTATGAAATGATCATAATTATAATTCTAGTAACCATCTGTTCCAATACAAAGTTGTTACAATATTATTGACTATATCCCTTATGCTATATATTATATCCCTGTGACTAATTTATTATATAACTGGAAGTTTATATCACTTAATTCTCTTCACCTATTTCACCCTCTTCCCTAACCCCTTCCCTTCTAGTGACCTCTCGATTCTCCTGTGTATCTATATCTGTTTTCATTTTGTTTTGTTTGTTTTATTTTTAGATTTCACAAATAAGTGAGATCCTGTGGTATTTGTCTTTCTCTGTCTGACTTATTTCACAAAGCATAACAGCGTTCAGATCCAGACATGTCTCAGATGGCAATATTTCATTTTTTATGGCTGAGTAATATTCCAATGTATATCTACATACCACATTTTCTTTATCCATTCATCTATCAATGGGCACTTAGGTTACTTTTATATCTTGCAATTGTAAGCAATGTTACAGTGAATGTTGGAGTCCACATATCTTTTGGTTCTTTTTTGGTGTTTTCGTTTTCTTCAGGAAAATTCTCAGAGGTGAAATTGCTGGATTATATGGCGATACTGTTTTTAATATTTTGAGAAACATTCATATTGAATTCCATAGTGGCTGCACCAATTTACAATCCCACGAACAGTGCACATAGGTCTCGTTTTCTTTACATCCTTGTCAATGCTTGTTATTTGCTGTCTTTTAGATGATAAGCATTCTGAGAGGTGTGAGGAGGTATCACCTTGTTGTTTTGTTATGCATTTCCCTAATGACCAGTGATGTTTGAGCATCTTCATGCATTTGTTGGCCATCTCTATGTCTTCTTCGAAAAATGTCTATTAAGATCCTCTGGGCATTTTTTTTTTAATTGAAGTATAGTTGATTTACAATATTATATGTTAGTTTCAGGTGTACAGCATGGTGATTCAGTATTTTTGTAGATTATACTCCATGATAGGTTATTACAATATAATGGGTATAATTCCCTGTGCTTTACACTATGTCCTCACTGCTTATCTATTTTATATATAGTAGTTTGTATCTGTTAATCCCATACCCCTAATTAGTTCCTCCTCCCTTCCCTCTCCTCTTTGGTAACCACAAGTTTTTTTTATATATCTGTGGGTCTGTTTCTGTTTTGCATATACATTCAGCTGTATTATTTTTTAGATTCCACATACAATTGATATTGTTTTGTGTTTATCTTTCTCTGTCTGACTTATTTCACTAAGCATAATATCCTCTAGGTCCATTCATGATGCTGCACATCGCAGTATTTCATTCATTTTATGGCTGAGTAACATTTCATTGTGTGTGTATGTGTGCATTTCTTTTTAATGCAGTCATCTGTTGATGGGCACTTGGGTTACTTCCATGTCTTGGCTGTTGTAAATAGTGCTGTTATAAACATTGGGTTGCATGTATTATTTTGAATTAGTGTTTTTTGTTTTTTCTGAATATATACCCAGGAGTGGGATTGCTGGATCCACTTATGGTAGTTCTATTTGAGGAATCTCCATACTGTTTTCCATAGTGGCTGCACCAATTTACATTACCACCAACAGTGTACAAGGGTTCCCTTTTCTCCACATCCTCACCAACATTTGTTATTTGCCTGTTAGCCATCTGTATATCTTCTTTGGAGAAGTATCTGTTCAGGTCTTCTGCCCATTTTTTTGATTGAGTTGTTTGGTTTTGATATTGAGTTATATGAGCTATTTGTATATTTTGTATATTAGCCCCTTGTTGGTTACATCGTTTGCAAATATTTTCTTCTATTCTGTAGGTTTTCTTTTCATTTTGTCAGTGGTTTCCTTTGCTGTGCAAAAGTATTTAAGTTTAATTAGGTCCCATTTGTTTATTTTTGCTTTTCTTTATTTTGTCTTAGGAGACATATCCACGAAATACTGCTATGATTTGTGTCAAAGAGTGTTCCACGTTGTGCTCTTCTATGAGTTTTATGGTTTCAGGTGTTACATTTGGGTGTTTAAAACATTTTGAGTTTATTTTTGTATATGGTGTGAGGGAATGTTCTAATCTCATTGTTTAACATGTGGCTGTCCAGTCTTCCCAGTACCACTTGTTGAAGAGACTGTCTTTCTCCATTGTATATTCTTGCCTCCTTTGTCACAGATTAATTTACTATAGGTGTATGGGTTTATTTCTGGCCTCTGTACATTTTTTAATCAGATTGATTTTTTAATGTTGAGTTGTATGAGTTCTTTATATATTTTTAATATTAATATCTTATCAGATATATAATCTGAAAACATTTTCTCTCATTCCGTAGGTTGTGATCTTCTTCTGTTGGTAGTTTCCTTTGCTGTGCAAAAGTTTTTAGTTGATGTAGTCCCATTTGTTTATTTTTTGCTTTCGTCTTCCTTGCCTAAGGGGACATATCCAAACAGATATCGCTAAAGACTGTTGTTAAAGAGCTGACTGCCTATGTTTTCTTCTCAGATTTTCTCTGGTCTTACATTGAAGTCTTTAATCCATTTTGAATTTGTTTTTTGATATGGTGTGAGAAAGTAGTCTAGTTTGATTCTTTTGTATGTAGCTGTCCATTTTTTTCCCCAACATCACTTGTTGAAGAGACTGTCTTTTCTCCATTGTATATTCTTGCTTCCTTTGTTGTAGATTAATTGACCATAGGTGCGTGGGTTTATTTCTGGGTTACCTATTCTGTTCCATTGATATGTGTATCTGTTTTTTGTGCTAGTACCATGCTGTTTTGATTACTGTAGCTTTGTAGTATTGTCTGGGAGGATGCTACCTCCAGTTTTGTTCTTTTTTATCAAGATTGCTTTGGCAATTTGGGATCTTTTGTTGTTCCAGATGAATTTTAGGCTTATTTGTTCTTCCTCTATGAAAAATATTATGGATATTTTGATAGAGATTGCATTAAATATCTAGATTGCTTTGTTAGAGTCTTCTCTAAATGCTCTGATCTTTATTATTTCTTTTCTTCTACTAACTTTGGGTTTTATTTGTTCTTCTTTTTCTAGTTCCTTTAGATGTAAGGTTAGATCATTTATTTGAGATTTTTCTTATTTCCTGAGCTAGGCTTGTATCACTATAATCTTCCTTCTTAGAACTGCTTTTGCTGCATCCCATAAATTTTGGATCATTGTGTTTCCATTTTCACTTCTCTCCAGGTACTTTTTTTTACTTCCTCTTTGATTTCTTCAATGACCCATTTTTGTTTAGTAGCATATTGTTTAGCCCCATGTGTTTGTGATTTTGCAATTTTATTTCTTCTAGCTGATTTGTCTCATACAGAAGTGGTTGAAAAAAAATGCTTGATATGATTTTAATATTTTTAAATTTGTTGAAGCTTTTTTGTGGCCTAGCATGTGACCTATCTTGG